>NW_028077960.1:4795609-5395609 GCF_014824575.4 Sturnira hondurensis
GATTGCTTTATCCAGCAAAACTTTCATTTAGAATGGAAGGACAGATAAAGTGCTTCTCAGGTAAGGTCAAATTCAAGGAGTTCATCATCACCAAGCCCTTATTATATGAAATGTTAAAGGGACTTATATAAGAAAAAGAAGATGAAAAATAGGAACAGTGAAAGACCAGCAAACACACAGTTATTAACAAGCACACCTAAAACAAAAGCAAACCAAGAGGACAGCTAGATCAGGAGTGGAACCATAGGAATGAAGAACACCTGGAGGGTTAGAAATAGGGGGGTGGGAAGGGGAGAAGGGGGGAGAAGGCACAGAAAATAGCATAGATGGTAGGTAGAAAATAGATAGGGGGGAGGGAAAGAATAGTGGGGGAAATATAGAATCTAAAGAACTTGAGACTCGTGGTTATAAACTAAGAGGGGGAGAATAGTGGGGGAGGGAGTGTGCGGGTGGAGGGGAATGAAGGGGGAGAATGGAACAACTGTAATGGTATAATCAATAAAATATATTTTTAAAAAAACAAACTATTTTTTGAAGAGGGAATTAGTGTAGATAAATATGTTAGATGTTTATATTGTTAACTTTTAATCTCATAGTAGGAGTAGAAAAATGCTAGCTTTACCATTTTTTGTGTTTGTGATTGCATTATTGGAATGGATCTTCAGTTAGCATATAATATGCCAGAATTTTTTATGCAAGATAAAACTCAATAATATGTAAATATGCAAACCCAGTAATGGGGCATAAGCTGCAATTCCTTTGAAAGTTACTAAATAAATGAGAGTACCCTGTCAATTACTCCATGCTGTATTATTTAATACTCTTCTCCCAGGATACTGCATTTACCTCATCTGATACCTGGCTGACATGTGAACTGAAGTGTCAATCTGTATACTAAATAATAGTGAAGGTTAATTTTATTTTTTTAAGATAACATAAGATAGAAATACAGTATTTACTTCTCAGACACAAAGGGATGTCTTTTACACTTTGATGTGACAATGTGTACTATTAGAAACCACTGAAAATTCTGTTCTTAGTAGCCTGACACTCAGTGTGACTTTTCTCTATGGCTTAGATATTGTCTTTAGATATTTCCTCACACAAACTTTGCATTTTAACTAGATTGATAGTGTTGTCTAAAACATTATGTTGTATTCTGAACATTCATTATTTTATACATTCATTAAGGAATGATATTCCATCTCTTTTTCACTCATTCAAATACTTTTTATTTTTTGGGCAGAGGGCACATCATGGGTACTGCTCTTCCCCTCTTTTGTGACAGTGATTGTATCTGCTAATAAAGCACAACATCCTTTTCTATTGCACTCAAGTCCATCCCAAAATTCCTCTTAATACCACTTTGTGGGCAGCCTAAAGTTTGGCACTGAATCAAAATCGATTCGCTTTAGAATATGTTCATGCACTATGTTTTTAATGAAATTTTCTTTAACTGCATGTTGTTTCTGCCTTCTGTATTTTAAGATAGCCTGTCCCATAGTATGGTTATACATTGTTATTTCATAGTTAAAGATTATAAGCTTTTTGAGAACAGGGATCATTACTTAATATTTATTAATCTTCTTATATTTAATTAGAGTATATTTATTTTCTTATATATTTTTTATCTCTGGAGTCTATCCATTATGCATTTTTGTGTGAGAAAACATTAATGTGCTGATTTTTGAACCCAAAATTCTGAAACAGTGTAATTAGCAACCATAGAAACTACTGCTAAAAATAGTTTTTTAAAATCCTTACCCAAGGATATGTTAGTTGATTTTTAGAGAGAGAGGAAGGGGAGGTGGGGAGGGAGAGAAAGAGAGGGAGAGACACACACACATATTAATATGAGAAACCTTGATCAGTCACCTTTCCTGCGCACCCTGACTAGGGATCAAATTCCCAACCTTCTGGTGTGTGGGAGCGACACTCTAACCAACTGAACCACCTGCCACGGGGCTGAAAATAGTTTTAAAAAAAGATGGCTCAGGAATTAATGTTTTTATGTTATTTGGCTTCCATTAGTTTCTATAATGTTTAAGTTGACACTGTTTTCTCTTTAATTTAGCCCAGACTAATTTTATGATTTACTCCTTTATATTTGACTTATATTTCGTTTGAATCACCATAAAACTTTTAATTATTTGAGAAATTAGACCTATAAATTAAGGTATTGATTCAGGACCNCAACTGAACCACCTGCCACGGGGCTGAAAATAGTTTTAAAAAAAGATGGCTCAGGAATTAATGTTTTTATGTTATTTGGCTTCCATTAGTTTCTATAATGTTTAAGTTGACACTGTTTTCTCTTTAATTTAGCCCAGACTAATTTTATGACTTACTCCTTTATATTTGACTTGTATTTCGTTTGAATCACCATAAAACTTTTAATTATTTGAGAAATTAGACCTATAAATTAAGGTATTGATTCAGGACCTCTAAAAGTATAGCCGTTAGGTGCCTAAATTAGTATCTTTGTTTTATTTAGAATACTTCCTAATTTTAGGGAAACAGAGAGTTACAATTTAGAAAATAGAATAAATTTATCCTGAGGAAATAAACTGGTCAAGGAACAAAAATATGTGTATAAATGGATTTCCAAGAATGGCTTTTAGATAGAATTTTAATATACTTTTCTTAGTTACATGGAAGTGCTTGGTAACCTCTATGAGAAATTTTAGGTGTCAGAATATGGTAGTAAATAAGGAATGACAAAGTAAAGATAAGGAGTATAAGTTAATGCTGCATGAGAAGGGAAAGAAAAGATAAGGGATCTGGGATGGGTTTTTTAAATGTAAGAGAAGTGACATGAGATTATTTTGATAGAAAGTTATTATGGGTTCAGATGAGAGATAGGAAAAAGAAGTAATAACGTTTCTGAGTAAACTAGAATTCATGGAGGGGGCATGAGAGGAGGAATTGGTTGTTGACTGGAAGGAGGGGCATGTGTTCTTTAGGGACAGGAGGGAATGATTGGTTGTCCAAGAAGGAAGGACAAAAAGGAGGGTCCAGGTGTAGATGTGTCACAGAGGTGTCTTGATATTAGGTAATATACCCCAATGGCCTCAGGCTTTTTTAAAAAAAAAACATTTATCAAGGGTACCATAATATGGTGCAATAAAGCTTTTCTTAAATAATACTGCTAATAAAAAATCACTTAGGCTGCTTGGGTAACAAATTCCAAGGCCTGAAAGATTCTGATTTAGTAGATCTGAAATAGACAGTGTAGGGAGAGGATATTTCAGTGAGGATGAAAAGCATTTAGAAAGATATGGGCTTTTGTAATACTACAGCAGATTCAGATAAATTATTATCTGAAATCCCCTTCAAATAACTTTTCTGACAATTGGTAGGTACAGTCCTGAAATTAAGGTTTTGTAAAGCACTTTGCACAGTGCCTGGCATACTAAACACTCAGTAAATTTTAGTTATAATTATTATTCCCATATATCATATTTTCTGAACACATTTGTCCTAGTTAATTTGCTTGATTAGAACTTTGGGGATGAAATAAACCTAGAGAATGCACACAAGCAAGCTGTAATTTTTCATTTTAATTTTGCAGGATTTTCTCTCTTCTCTCAGCAATACTACATTTGGGCAATATTCGTTATAAAAAGAAGACATACCGGGATGACTCCATCGATATCTGTAATCCTGAAGTTCTGCCTGTTGTCTCAGAATTGTTAGAAGTGAGTGATTACAGTCTCAATTGTCATTTTAAATCCTGAGTAACTTCTCAGTTTTTATTTTGTGTGACTATTTTGAGGGATAAGTAGATTAATGCTTTTTATTAATAGTGTTTCTCCAAAAGGTGGAAATTTTGCTGTTGCATGTGCCACAATCTTCAAAAGATTTGAGTTATCACCCCTGCCTCCTCTTGCCCCAGATATTCATAACCCCTCAGTTTGCTGGGTGGGATGAATATTTCACTCTAGTCTGTATAATGTTCTAGGCCTTTGCTAGTTTTTCTTCTATATTTAAGATTTCCATTCATGCTAAGGTTTTGGTTAGCTTTTATTTGAAGATGGGGTATCTAGATGAGTGGGGGAAAAGGAGTTTTTCTTTCTTTATAATTTTACAGGAACCAAAGGTCATGATCTCCTACTGTCTGTCCTTCTTTTCATATCAAGTTCTTTATTACCGTAGTTTTTTTCTGGAGTGATTTCTCATGTTTTCCCTGCTAACTTCTCATCTTGCCAGATTTATTTTAAAAGGAGTATCTTTTTTTATAGGCCCTCTTCTCTGATAGAGCAAGGAAATATATATATGTGTGTATGCTAGTCTGTATATACCAACAAATATTTTTGAGTAGCTGTCTATATGTAATGATGAAGTCATGCTGATATTTCTTATCAATCCATTATTACATGTGTCATTCCAGCCTTCTCCTCTCACTCATCTGTAAACTCCCATTCTAACAGTGAGGGACCTTTCTCCCATTATCTTTCATTCATTTAGTTAATTATTCAGTTCTAGTATACACGTATAACAGTATTAGAATTGCTAAGCCATACCCCTGTGGGAATGACGTTATCAACTAGAGTGCTTATGTATAGTTCCTTCTGTCTTTAATTTGACAGACTTCCTTCATTTTCAGAATTAGTTAGGTCAGTACCTTTACTTCCCACCCACTTCCTTGAGCATTGACATTGTTTCCTATGTTTGTCATACAGTTAGATTTTCTTATCATGGTCTGAATTCTTTCCTAGGATCCCCCAATATCTTACATAATTTTCTAAAACTTTGTATACATTAAGATTCATTCTTTGTGGTCTATGGGTTCTGACAAAGAGGTAATGTCATGTATCCTGAGTTATAAGGTATGCAAAATAGTTTCCTTGCCCTAAAAATCCCTTTTACCTATTCAGCCTCTCTCCTCTAATGCCTAGCAAGCACTCATCTTAGTTTTACTAACTGTAGATTTGCCTTTTCTAGAATGTAACAGATTTGGGATCATACAGTATGTAGCCTTTTCAGACTGACTTGTTTCACTTAGCAATATGCATTTAAGAATAGTTCATTTCTCTTTACTTCTGTGAATATTCCATTGTATGGATATACAATAGCTTGTTTATCCATTCACCTATTAAAGGACATCTTAGTTGTTTCCAGTTTTTTTGCAGTTATGAATAGCTTGTTTTTTTTTCTCTTAAAATGTTACTCATCTTTTAAATATTGGTTCATATGCCAGTTCCTGAGGCTTAACCTCATCAAATGGTCTAAACTGACTCCATCAGTTTCTACTTAGCATAGTTTATTTTTGGTTTTGTAGCAGAAAGTTAATTGCTTGCTAGTTTGTGTCCATTGTGTCTGCTCTTTGAGAGAAATGGATGCCTCTTTCTCGCTTATCTAACCATCTAACCTTAGAGTGATGATGATTTTGTACATGCCTGGGTGTCCCTTACTAACTTTAATGGAACGAGTTAGCCTGGCAATTGGAGCAGGAGAAGGGAGGAACACTTTAAATTGGAACTAAACTCACTCACTGGGAAGAAGTTGTAGTAGGATGTTGCGTGTGGCATCTAAAGGTTGTGATTTTGAAGGTCATGAAGGTCAGAGAACAGATGGTGTTTCAGTCAGGCATTTCAGGTGATATTTTAGTCAAACATTTGGAATTGTGGTAATATATAGATTATGGCTGGTGGTCTTATTAATAAGTTTAGGCATTCAACAAGTACCAAGGCTTCTGGTTCTAGTACAGTATTCCTTCTTTGGCGAGAGACTGGTAGGGGCAATTCAGCCAACTCAAAGAGGAACTTGGTAAAAAAAAGGGAAATCCAATCCTGAGAATGCTTACCAGCATCAAAGGTAGGTTAATAGCAAATGTGATTTGATATATAGTTTGGGCTGGTTCCAGGAATATACAGGGTCTGGCAGAAGTAATGCTTGCTTCATTGTGGTTAGGGGAATAATAATATAGTTGTAATAATTTATAGTTTTAATTTGAACATTTCACCTAAAATGTCATATGGTGTGCTTGAGTGTGATATTGTTGTTACAGCATTACATGTTTATGATTTCGTAATAAAATGTTTTACAATAAAAAAGGTGTTATTTGTGCTGGACCCTGTAGGTTTGATAATAAGTAGAAAGAAGTTATCTTCAACGTTGAGGAGCTAGGGAAGATATGACAGGACCTACCATGGTATCCTGTCTATAGTTAGTTGTTAGCAATTATTTTAAAAAATGATCTCCTATTGGTTACAGTTGATAATAATAATTGCAATCTTAAGGATTTTGTTGAGATAAAATTGAAAGGTAGGCATAGTAACTGGTTTAATCAAAATGTAAAACTCTTTAGTTAAGATTTAACTTAATTTCTCCCATTTCCAAGTGATTCAATTCAGTGATAAATATATTTAGTTTATAAGAACAAATATGTTTTTAAATAACGGTTTAATTTTATTTATCTTTCAAATTACTTTTTGTAGTTACCTCAGGCAACAGTGAATGTTTTGAATCTTTTGTTTACTAATTCTTTTTGGGATGGATAATTGTGAAATTATTTTTTTTAAGATTTTATTTATTTTTAGAGAGGAAGTAGGGAGAGAGAGAGAGAAAGAGAGAGAGAGAGAGAAACATCAGTGTGTGGTTGTCTCTTGCAACACTCTATACTAGGGACCTGGTCCACAACCCAGGCATGTGCCCTGATGGGAATTGAACCAGCAACCTCTTGCTTTGCAGGCTGGCACCCGGTCCACTGAACCACACCAACCAGGGCTAATTGTGAAATTATTAAAAGGCAAACAAGATCCAGTAGATTAGCTGTGGGTACCTGTGGATCATATTTCTGTTGTGAGATATTAGAACTATTACCATTACCAAAAAGTTGTACATTTCAACACATTTATTTTTATGTTTTTTTAAAAAAAGATTTTATTTATTTACCTTTTTTTTAGAGAGGGGGAAGAGAGGGAGAAAGAGGGGGAGAGAAACATCAGTGTGTGAGAGATACATCAACTGGTAGCCTTGCACATGCCCCCAACTAGGGACCTGCCTCACAGTCCAGGCATGTGCCCTGACTGGGAATCGAACCACAGTTGTTTGGTCCACAGGCCCGCACTCAATCCACTGAGCTACACCAGCCAGGGCTAAATGTTCATTTTTAATAATAATTGCTTAAGTGTGGAACTATACCTCACAATATAAAAATAATGGTATTTAATCACATGTGTTTTTTTAGTTTTATTATTTTTGTGTAATCTATTAATATGTTTTATCAAGATATTTTAAATATATAATGTAAAATGTTCAGGTTTTATTTTTAATTGTACATTTTTAGTTTTACTACATTTTTGTGAAAGTAATGTGCCTCAAATTGTTTTTATTTTTTAGAATTTGAGGATTGGTCAGAAGAAGGTATATTTTCTTTAGGGTGCAATCATATTTTTGAAAATGATAGATCTGTCATGAATTGCTGATGTCAGGGACTCTCTTGACTAGTACCTCACTTTCTTGTTTTGTAACCCATTTTTTCCTTGTATGTAGTCTTATGTTTTTTGAAATATTTTATATTATTTACATAAAATTTTATGAAAAAATTTATTGTGTGTAGATGCTTTTATAAAATACCCTTGTTTTACCATTTCATGCTCATCAGTGTGGCAAAAATCAAAAGTCCGAGAATACCAGGTATAGTCAAAGTTTGAAGAAATAGGAAACTCTCGGTGCTGCTGCTGAGAGAGCTGATTGGCAAAAACTGTGCACAGGAGTTTGGCAATATTCCTATAAAGCTGAAAACCTGTACACTACAACCTGGTAATTCCACTTTTAGGTATGATACTTCAGAGGAACTCTTGAAATCATATGGAGGAATATTTACTCCAATTTATTTTCAAAAAGTACAAAATTGTAAATTATAGTAGTGCCTAAAAGTAGAATGGATCACACACTGTCGTAATGAAATAATATACTGGGATGTTGCATAACAGTTAAAATGAATACACTTGGTCTAAGTTATCAATGTAGATTTCAAAAACATAGGAATATGATACTATACAGGTAAGAGTTAAATACACTTGACAGTATAATACAGTATGAATACATCTAACATGTATGTATATATGTATAAATATATGAACTGAAATGATACATATTGAATTTATGATAGTATTGGCCTCTAGAGAGTGAGAACAAAGGAAGCATCACCTTTATCCTCAAGTTTAACATCTGTAAATAAAAATAAACATCTGAAATGTAAAATAGTACTCATTGCAATTTTCCTGCAATTTAACATGTATTGTCACTGTTCATTCCTTTTCTCCAGGTTGTGGCATTATGGTTGATCATCTTAAAATGTTTTCTGTACTATTCTGTGTTTTCTGTGTTCTGCACAATGAAACGTGTTTTTTTTTCTTTAATTACTATAACCAGAGAGAAAACTTTGATTTAGAAAGACCCATCTGTCTTATTTACCGCTTGTTTTCTTTTTTGGGCATGGGGGGAGTGGAGTGTGTGAAACACTTAACATTCCCCTGTGGCCAATATTTATAATTCCCAGTGTATTGTCTTTGTTTTTCTCTATTGTATGTTCGCTGATCTCATTTTTTTTCTATGTGGCTTAATTCAGACCATTGTCATGTATCATATATTGAGTTTACTTTTCTGCTGTGTAGGTTAAAGAAGAGATGCTATTTGAAGCATTAGTTACGAGGAAGACTGTGACAGTGGGAGAGAAGCTTATTTTACCATACAAGCTGGCAGAGGTACGAATAGATTTTCTTTGGATTGAAATACTCTGAACGTTTTTAGAAGTTTGGGTTTGTGTTGTTTCTCTTAATAGAATGATTGAAAATAACAACCAGAAAGAAGTATTGACTGAAATATTTCTGGGGTCTTGAAATTTGATTGTGAACTTAGATTCAACTTGGAAACTTAAAGTTGAATGTGATAGTAAGCAATAGGCTTTCATTTTTTAAAAGATCTTAATCTGTTCACCATTCATAGGTTTCACATTATTAATATGGGATGAATTGATGGTGGGTGGAATTATAAATGAGTAGTAGTTGATATAATTGATTATAGTTTCTTGAGGCAGTTTTGTTTCTCTTGGCATATCATACTTGCCTGATTTACTTTTTCAGTTTTCCTGTTCACTCTTTCTTTCCTCCTGACCTTTGAAAGATGGGGTGCCCTACAACAGTCTTTGTCTCCTTCTTATATTCTTTATTTAGATTACTTTACCTCGTCCCATGATGTTAAATATTATCTGTATAAAGTGAGGGTTTTTGCTATAGTGGGCCACTCTTCTTACTGTATTAATCAGGTATATAGAAATAGGAATCTGACTATTTTATACTGTAATTTTATTTAAGTGATAAGAAATCAAGCTATGACAACTATAAAAACAGGATGGCAGTATAGATTAGAATATATAGGGGTGGGAAAATAGTGATTGAATCATATGGAATGCTTTGTGGGCTGACATTGATTTATTTATCCCACTTTTTGGGTCCCCCTAACTGTGCCTACAAGTCTACATTTCTTTATTATGTCAGGCATCTTATGTCATATATAATAGTCTCCCAATTTGAGAGCCCCTTTCTAAATAACAGAAAAAAACCAAGTTTTTTACATAAATGGTCACTGTTTTTCTACTTTCTTTAACAACAGTTTTTATTATAAAAATTTATTTATTTACATTTTTAACTGTAAACTTTCTAAGATTGTTTTTATAGTCTCTGCTTTATTTTTATTTACATTTGTTAGTGTATATATTTGTTTAGAAATACTAAACAGTATTTGGAAACCTCTGTGCTCAGTAATGTGCTAGGCATTAGGTATAAAATGAGGATTTTAGTATTTCACCTAAAGAGCAACGGAAAGCTCTTAAAATGTTTTAAACAAAAAAGATGTGTGAAGAGTCATTTGGAAGAGAAGTATATTTGTTTTCTATGAGTATGTAATATGCTTAGACACTTGATAGAATACATATTTATGATCTGACAGTTTCCATGGATTATTAAATCTGGGCACAGGTTAGCTAGGCGTTAGGCTTAGGGTTCCCAGGCGAAGTCAAGTTGTCTGTCAAGGCTGTGATCTCATTTGACATTTAACATCCTCTTCCACGTTCACAGATTGTCCACAGGATTCAGTTTCTTGCAGTTGTAACATTGAGAAGCTACTTTCCATTGAATGTCTGGGACCATTCTTAGCAGCTAGAGTCTACTTGCCATTTCTTGCCATGTGGTCCTGTTGACAGCATGGCAGTTTCCTTCTATCTAGGCCAGCAGGAGAATCTCAGATGAAGAAATCAATGTTTTTTAAAAAAATTTATTTACTGATTTTTTTTTCTGTGAGAGAGAGAATAGGTGGGGGGTGGTGAAGAGAGAGAGGGAGAGAAACACTGATTTGTTGTTCCATTTATTTATGCATTCATTGGTTGATTCTTGTAAGTGCCCTGCCCAGGGATTGAACTCACAACCTTGGTTTATTCGGAAGATGCTCTTAACTCAGCTACCCAGTCGGGGCAAAATCAGTTTTTTTTGAAGACCTTTCTCTAAGTCAGCTCTACCCAGGATAATCTTCCTATGATTAACAAAAAATATCAATTGATATTGGGCCATAATTAAATCTTTAAAATGTAATCTTCACTTTTTGTCATATAATGTAAGACAATGTGGAAAGTGAAATCCATCATATTTACAGTCCTGACTGCACTTAAGTTCTGTACATGTGATACAGTATATGTACCCCAGGAGATGGGAATCTTGAGTATCATCTTAGGATTTGAAAGCAGAGGACAAGAGTGGATGTGGAGGCTGTAGTAGGACTGAGGAGAAAGATGTTTGCTGCTTTGTCTAGAATGGTGAAATATTGATGGAAGTGAATATATTTAAAACAAGAAACATTTAGATGCTAAAATCAATAGAATCCAGCAGCGATTTGCTTACTGGGAAGCAAGGAAGAAGTAATGTCAAGGATCCATTCTCATTTTCTGGATCATACATTTGTAATTATATTGGTATTATTTTCAGCGAGATAGGAGACACTAAATGAGGTCTTATTTGGGTGGGAAAATATTATTATTTGAGCTTATTGAGTTTTAAGGTGTGATAGGCAGGACTGCCTTTCAGAGAACAGAGGCTGAAAGTATAATATTGGGAGTTATGGGGTAAATAGGTATTGGCATACTTTGGTAAATGTGGATTCTATCTGACTATGTTTTAAGAAAATAGTACTTAACTATAAGCCATAAAGACGTGGGTTTTAGTTTTTAATTTAATATGAAGATCTGTCCTTTAACTAAAAATATTCAACCCATTTATATTGTGATAACCAATGTGTTTTCTTATTCTTGTTTTTTGTATCTTATGCTTATTTATTTGGTTTTAAAGTGTTTTACTTTTGCAGAATATGATCAGATTATCTTTATTCCCCTTTTCCCCTCTGGGATAAATAGAATGGAAATTCTTTCCATGTATTCTACTATGATTTTACTGATATTTTAAAGACAGCTTTGTTGTAACTTGCCTAAGTACAGAATTCTAGGGTCACATTTCTTTTTCTTTCAGAACTTGTAAACATTTGAAAATTATTTTTGAGTTGATAATGTTAAAGATGAAAAATTGATACCTGTCTTCTCTTTGGTAGTTGTTTAGCTAGTATTTGTGTGTGCATAAATTTGAAGCTTTCATATATTTTTTATTGAAATTTAGAAATTCATTCATCACCTGCGTGGTATAGGTTATAGTATTGTCTTCATTTTGCAAACATACAAGCTAAGCTGTAGCCTAAGAGTTTAAGTAATTTGACTAAGGTTACACAGAGTAAGGAGAGAAACTGGGATTGTAAGATACTCAGGTTGTTAATCTTTACTCTACTTCCTGTAAGCTTTAGAACTGAATATAAATATGTACCTGAATATACAAGCTTCCAAATAAGTCCCTAGGTAATAAATATATAAATTATTGTATCCTCAGTGCTAAGACAAAATTTTCTAAGATACATGCCCCACTTTTAGGTTGTAGTACTTCTTCTTCTTTTTTTTTTTTAACATTTTTAAAAGATTTTGTTTATCTTTAGAGGGGAAGGGAAGGAGAGAGGGTGAGAAATGTCAATGTATGGTTGTCTCTTTCGCATCCCCTGCTGGGAACTGGCCTGCAACCCAGGCATGTGCCCTGACTGGGAATCGAACCTCGATCCTTTAGTTCACAGGCCCATGCCCAGTCCGCTGAGCTACACCGACCACGGCAGGTTGTAGTACTTTAAAATGTTGAATTTTCTTCAGTAGAATTTATGTTTTAAAATGATTTCAGGTTTACAGAAAAATTTAGCAGATAGTGCAGAGTTTACATAAACTGGGAAAAGTTTGAAGTGAGGGGAAAATAAATTGCATAACTCCGTAATGAAAGAATTGTTATTTTGTGTAGGGATGGAGAAATTCTAGAGGTTATTATTAATGACAAGCTGAAGACAATCAGGAATATAATTGTGGTGCTATTATGATAATATTGTAAGAGTCTGACTAGGATTCTGTAGGTAACATATCTTTTTGCTAACAGATGTATTGCTTTGCCTGTTAATAGTCTTTCCCACTTTAACTGGCAAAGTTCATTTGTTTGTAAACTTGCTAGTATACCTTCTTTGCTAGGTGAAATATATACATTTTCAGTAAAACTGTTTCGAACTGAGTGACCTGCATTTCCCTTTATCTTTCAATTAGTTTGAGCCTAGATTCTTTGAGTTGGACTAAATTAATGAGTGTGTATAGAAAACTTTAATTATAGGCTATTTATATTGAGAGAAAATTAATTTATAATTTGAGATAGTGAGCTTTCTTTCTTGAATGAAAGCAAAACACACTTTGTTATAATATCTTAGTCAAATTATTGCCATTTTCACTTGTGCTCCTAACCCTTTCTTTTTTTTTTCAGGCTGTGACAGTGAGGAACTCCATGGCTAAGTCTTTATATAGCGCCCTATTTGACTGGATAGTTTTTCGGATTAATCATGCACTTCTGAATAGTAAAGATTTGGAGCAAAATACCAAGGTAGACATCCATATATATATTTTTCCAGAAAGCGGTGTCAATAAAATGGTTAATACATTAAACTTAGAACGACAGAATTATATAAAAGTCATAAGAATCATCTTTTATCTGTATTCCCTGCTGTTTCCCTGCATGTTTCTGTTATTAGTACCCTATTCAGAGGAACTGTTCTTTGCAGTCTGTGTCTTTCCAGACATTTTTCTTACGTACCTATATTTCTATAGATGCGCATGTAGTGTTGCTTTTAAACATAAAGATACAGTTATGCTGTTGTCAAGGTAAGAAATGTCCAAACCTGTTGAGAATTTTTTTGGGATCATTTGAGCCAAACTGGCAGCATATGCCCAGGAACAGCAGGATCTCAAATGCTGCGAAGTATAGAAGTTTTGTGGTGTCTTTTATGCATTTGAAATTAGAAGGGAAATAAGAAAGATTACATGAAGGTGGGAGGAAGCAACAAGATAGCCGAGATTATGTGCTTTCTTGAGGGTTAACACCCCCTTGGAGGGGTATTACTTACGGTATTTTGAAGGTATCTTAACCTAAATGCACAAGAACAGTGAACAGGCTGGCTTAAAGCTTTTCACTAAAGAAGTACTAGGCCTGGGGTGTGAGTACTCAGCCATGATCTGCCCAGTTAGGAATTTTTGAGCAGATCACCTTGTTAGGTTACTTTCCACAGAACCCTCTGTTCATCTGCACTATCTGTATTGTTTCTACAACTTGTAATTTTTTTTTAAAGATTTTATTTATTTATCTTTAGAGAGGAAGGGAAGGAGAGAGGGAGAGAAATATCAGTGTATGGTTGCCTCTCGTGTGTCCCCTTCTGGGAACTGGCTTGCAACCCAGGCATGTGCCCTGACTGGGAATCGAACCATGATCCTCTGGTTCACAGGCCTGCACTCAATCCACTGAGCTACACCAACCAGGGCTACAACTTGTAATTTTTTTTACCTAGAATGTCTTTTTTTTAATTTTTAAAAATATTTTATTTATTTATTTTTAGAGAGAGGGGAAGGGAAGGAGAGAGGGAGAGAAATATCAATGTGTGGTTGCCTCTCATGTGTCCCCTACTGGGGACCTGGCCTGCAACCCAGGCATGTGCCCTGACTGGGTATTGAACCAGCGACCCTTTGCTTCACAGGCCCATGCTCAATCCACTGAGCTACATCAGCCAGGGCTTACCTAGTATGTCTTGAAAAATATTTCTAACTTACTATTTTTCTTATTATTATAGTTTTAGATTATAATGTTTTACATTTAATTTTTTAAAACTTGAATTTATTGGAGTGATTGTTAAGCAAATTATATAGGTTTAAAGTATACAGTTCTATAATACATCATCTGTATGTTGTATTGTGTGTTCACCACCTCTAGTCAAGTCTCCTTCCATCACCATTTATCCTCCCTTTACTCTCTTCTACCTCTTCTCACCCCCATTTCCCTCTGGTGATGACCATACTGTTGTCTGTGTCTTTGAGGTGTTTTTTTAAAATTTATTATTATTATTATTATTTTGCTTAATCCCTTTACCTTTTTTACCCAGTCCCCCAACACCCCTCCCTTTAGACAGACACCCCTCTCTGTCTGTTCCCTGTATCTATGTCTTCCTCATTATTTTTAACAAGTAATACATAGTTTGGATGTGTACCATAAGTTCACCCATTAAAAATATATTTCATTTGTTTTATTGTTAAAATGATAATATAACAAATATTCTTTATGTACATTTCTCTAGGACAAAAATTCTTAAAATGAATTGATGAATTTAAGATTATATAGGTTTTAAAATTTTGGTAGCTGCTGCTAATTTGCCTTTTTAAAAAAATATTTTATTTCTTTTTTTTATTTTTAGAGAGAGGGGAGGGAAGGCGAAAGAGAGGGAGAGAAACATCAATGTGTGGTTGCCTCTCACATGGCCCCCCACTGAGGACTGGGCCGGCAACCCAGGCATGTGCCCTGACTGGGAATCAAACTGTGACCCTTTGGTTCGCAGCCTTCGCTCAAGCCACTGAGCTAAACCAGCCATTGCCTATTTTGCCTTTTCAGAAAACAGTGTGGCTTTTCAAAAAACACCGTACACTTCTACTAGTAGTGTATGAAAGTCCTTATTTCCTTTCCTCAGTTTGGATGTTACCAGTATTTTCATCTAATCTGATAAGGAGGACTAGCCTATTTTGTTGTCAGTGTTTGTTTTTCTTAATCCTCACCTGGGGACATGCTTATTGATTTTAGAGAGAGGGGAAGGGAGGAAAAGAAACATCATTGTGAGAGAGAAACATCAATTGGTTGCCTCTTGTACATGCACCCACAGGAGACTGAGCCACAATTCAGGGTTGAACTTTTTGGCTTACTGGGCAATGCTCCAACCAGCTGAGCTACACCAGCCAAGGTGCCCATGTTTTTAATGATAGATGAAAATTGAGCATCTTCTCATGTTTCCTATATTTTATTTCTTGTATTTTATATGTTTTTCCTATTTTTATATTTGTTTTTTTGTTGTTCTGCTGTGTCACTGTAGATATTGTAGAGACTTAAGTTTGACATACATTTCCCCTTGATTGCTAAGATTTGTTCATGTGTTTTTTAACCTTCATATGTTTTAAACTTCTGTATAATGAATTCTGATATTCTCTTTGTTTATTGTCTTGGGCTTTATTTATGTATTTCTTTATATTATATAGGAAGGCCTCTTCAGTCCAAGGTTATACAATATTTATTCTCACACTTTTAGAATATAAATTTTTGTTTTGTTTCTTTTTGAGATTTTATTTATTTATTTTTAGACAGAGGGGAAGAGAGGTAGAAAGAGACGGAGAGAAACATCAATGTGTGGTTGCCTCTCACCCCCACCCCCCACTAGGGAACTGGCTCGCAACACAGGCACGTGACCTGATTGGGAATTGAACCAGTGACCCTTTGGTTCGCAGGCCGGTGTTCAATCCACTGAGCCACACCAGCCAGGCGAATGTAATGTTTTATATTCAGTAATTTTTTCCAATTGGAATTTGTTTTTAATATGGTCGATTTTAGAATTTAATTTTAATTATTTAAAAATTATTTTCATTTTTATTTCCTGAGAACTTTCCTGGAATAGTCTACCTTTGCAGGCTGTTTAGAAATGTCATCTTCAAAAAAATTTAGATATTAAAAAAATTTTAACATTGAAAAAAACTGATTTTAGAGGGGCATGTGAGAGAGAGAAACAGACAGGGACAGGGAGAAATCAGCTTGTTACTCCACTTATTTATGCATTCATTTGTTGATTCTTGTATGTTCTCTGCCTGGGGATCCAATTCACAACTCTGGCTTATCTGGATGATGCTCTAACCAACTGAGCTACCTGGCCAAGGCCTAGAAATGTCATCTTTAATCCTCCTCTTCTCAGTGTGGATCATGTGTACTGTCCTGGGTCCTGTACTGAGGACAAGAGAAAGGGCTCTTGCCTCTTGGTGTTGGTGGTTTCCAGTTTGCCAGTTCTGTCATCAAGTGCTGGGACATGGAGAAAAGGAAAAAAATTAAAAAAAGAAACATCATCTTTATTACTTAATTTAAATGTAAAATTGCATTTATCTGAAATTTTCATGCTTTGTTGTAAGCCCATAGTTATAGTATTAATTTTAATTGTAATCTAATTTACCAAATTGACTGATTTTTGAAGGCTATTGTTTTCATAAGGGCTTAGAATTTAGCCAGCAGAATTAAACAAAATACTTTTTTGTATTTTGGTGAGAGATAGTAGGGGGTCAGAGATAGTAGGAAATAGAACTCAATTTTATGGATTTAGATAATTATGGGAAACAAATTCCTTTCAGTGGAGACTTTTAAAAATGTCTTACTCTTTATAACTCATTAACATCAGTTTGCCTAGTATCTGTCTTAGCACCAATGGAGAAAAATTGTTTTCATTTAACCAAAATTGTCATTCAACTGTATTTCCAGAATGAGGTGGAGTGGTGAGAAGAATGTTGGTTTGGGTATATTAGAGTTAAATCTTTGTTATCTGCAGTAGAAGTTAGAAGATAATTTCTACATGTAAAATATCAAGAAAGAGAAGAATAAACATTTGGCCCTGGCCAAGGTTCAGTTAGTTAGGTCATTTGGTTACAGTTTCATCCCTAAATGTCAGGGGTGTCAAACTCATTTTCAGGGGTGTCAAACTCATTTTCACTGGGGGCCACATCAGCCTTGCAGTTGCCTTCAAAGTGCTGCATGTAATTTTAGGACTGTATACATGTAACTGCTCCTTAACTAGGGGTAAGGAGCTCAGCGCTGCCCCTGAGTAGAAACAAGGTGCCAGGCTGGATAAAACGAGGTGGAGGGCCAGATTTGGCCTATGGGCCTTGTGTCTGCCACCTGTGCTATATGCCAAGGTTGTGCATTAGATCTCCTGTCAGGGCACATACAAGAAATCAACCAATGAATTCATGAATAAGTGGAGCAACAAATCAATGTCTCTGTCTCTCTGTCTCTTTCCCTCTCTTTCTCCCTCTCTCTTTCCCTTTCTCCCTTCCTTTCCTCTAAAATCAATAAATAAAATTAAGTTACAAAAAAAGAATAAGCATTTCTATTCTATTCTATTCCGTTCCGTTCCATTCCATTCCATACCAAACAGCTAAAAGATTTGAGTTTCATTGACTGTAGGGTGCAGAAATTGAGGATGAAGAAGAGATTGCTGTTTTTTAAAAATAATTTTTTAGAACTATTTAACATTACAAATGTGCAGTTTTTTTAAAAAACATTTGAAAAATTTATTTATTTTAGCAAGAGGGGAAGAGAGGGAGAGAGTAGATTGATATGAGAGAGATAGATTGGTTGCCTCTGGCACGTGCCCCAACTAGGGACTGAACCTGAAACCTTGGCATGTGCCCTTACCAGGAATTGAGCCAGTGACCCTTCGTTTTATGGGATGATGCCCAGCCAACTGAGCCACACTGGCCAGGGCCAATTTTTTAAAATAAAAACAAGACTTTTAACTTCAAGAAACCATATATTCTGATATTCAGTGTTGTTTCTGGCTTGCACGAGGCTGGTTGTGCATTCTTGTCAGCTTGATTTTTAAAGCAGAAGTCTGTTGGGATATGGAAGTCAAAGTAGGAGAAATTGAATGGTCCTCTTGATTAATAACAAGGCATAGATAGGAGTGACCTAGTTTTACTGAAGCAACTTTTGTCTTATAGCCTGTTGTTTCCATTCCTTTTTCTCTTGGGCTCAGGGATTTCTGAGATTGAGATAACAGGCTGCTAACCCTGCTTTGTCCATTTATGTAGAATAATCAATGGATCATATGTGTTAAATTTTTGGATTTCTAAAATAGGACAAAAAGAAAAGTTGAAGATGATGAGAACTAAAATGCTTTTTTAAAAAATTAACTTATTTACTTTTAGAGTAAGGGAAAGGGTGGGGAGAAAGAGAGAAACATCAGTGTGTGATTGCCTCTTGTGTGCTCCCTACTGGAGACCTGGCCTACAACCCAGGCATGTGCCCTGACTGGGAATTGAACTGGCGACCCTTTGCTTCACAGGCTGCCAGTCAATCCACTGAGCTACATCAGCCAGGGCTAAAATGCTTTTTATTTGTGCTAGTTTGGTTCAACATTAGCCACCCTGAACCCCAATCTATTCTCCACTGTCATAGAACTTTGAGCATTTTGTTCCTTATGTTGTAGATATTATTCATGAACTAAAATTGAGCATCATTTGTTTAACTATAATTTTTTCCTGTTTTACAGACTTTGTCTATTGGTGTTCTTGATATTTTTGGGTTTGAAGATTATGAAAATAACAGCTTTGAACAGTTCTGTATTAATTTTGCCAATGAACGTTTACAGCACTACTTTAATCAACACATCTTTAAATTGGAGCAAGTAAGTACCTAAATGTGTGTATACTTGCCCATCTGACACTCTTTCAGCCCCCACCTTCATACATACATACACATAAAATTTTGAGTCATAGTCACGATAAGCATTTTCAATCTTGGATTTCAATATAGATATTTTAGTTTTCATATTAGTGTAAGCAAATGATAGGTTTTGAGCTGTATCATACTGGGTGGTTGTTGTTGTTTTTTAATAAGCCCCAAGTCGATTCAATAATATGTGCTTGTTTGATTGTACCTTGGAATGAAAAATGGGTGGATTTGTTTTGGGTTTCTGTTGTTGTTGATTTTTAATTGATGACATAAGCTTGGTCACTGTGTAATGCTAAGTATGCTTGTTTGATTGCTTTGGTCTCTTAGTTCCAGAGTGGGATAGAGGAGCTTATTAATGCAATCCCTAATCAACTCAGAGTGTGGCTATAATAAATAGGATAGTATAGAGAGACCAAAATTGGTAACTAGATATTTCTTGTGAGAAGCTCGGATTGATTTAGTATAGGAAGAGCCATCGGTTTCCATGAGAATTCTTAGATTAAATATAGAGTAAAAGAAAATGTGAGTCTTTCTCCAAGCCAAGTGTGAAGTCAGTAACAAGTTAGGTTGTAGCATAGTATTTCAGTTTATGTATGAGGACATAAGCAGAAGCAGGGTTTACATTTGACTAGGGAAGTGGTGAACAAATGAAATGAACAGAAAGACCATAACAGGTCTACAAAACAGAGAACAAAGTATCTTCCCTATCATTGCCTTCTGTCCTACCTCAGTTTTGTTTAGAGGGTAATAAGAACTGAGTATAGTAGCACAGGCAACATTGGTCTGGTCATCTTGATGAATGCTTAAGGATTCTAACACATGACTTTTTAATCAGACTCTTCCATAGAGCTGTTAAAAGATAGTATTATTTACTATAATGTTAGCTAGCATTATGTACTGCCTAGTGTTTCTTAGGCAGGTACTATTGTTTTTATTCTAGTTTTAGAGATGATGCCTAAAGCAAATATTCAAACCTTATTAACACTCTGGTTCTATAATTTTTGTTTTTCATCAAAAGTGGAGCTGGGATTGATCTCTTGACTTAGTCCAGTGTTCTTCTAACTAGTTCATGCCATGTTAGAATTTTTATCTCTTGAAAATGAGTATGTGTTGGAGGATAAAGGAATGAATGCATTTTGTTGACTGTGTTCTGTATTTTACCAAGGAAAGCATCACCTGTTCTGTAGATCATTAAACAGAAGACTGCTTAAAATGCATTCTGTTAATTGTGAACTGAAATTATTCTTACCTTTTCTAGAAGTCTAGCTTAGACATGGAGGATCCACAAGAAATGCGTTATTTACCTAAAAACATCTACAAAAATAAAGCCATTTATAAAAATGTGTTCATAACTACTTGGGTGTGATTGATTCTCATTGATTTTCTACTGTAAATACTATAATTTTAGGCAATGTTGTGGAATTACAGGATCTGAAAACAGAAACTAAGGCATATCTATTTTTTCTTTTACATCTTAGTTTTCTCTTCTGTGATTTGTGATATAATGCATATGGTTTTGAGGTACTTTTTGGAAAGTTTAGAAACCTTATACCTGTATATTACCTATTTTATTTTTTCTCTTCTCATGTTTTTTCTCTTGAAATGGATTTTCTGGGAATAAGAGATTTAAAGTATTTTAAATATTAAGTGTTATTTATTTATCAGTGGTACTCGGTATGAGATAGGTATCCAGTGATTATCTGTTAAATTAATTTGAATACAATAGCAGTTTAGATGATAAAAATTTTGAAAATGGAGATAGAAAATTAGCAAAGATTCTTTGATTGAGAACATCTTGAAGATATTATTGAATTACACCTTTACAATTTGTTCAAAAGTAGTACTTAAGCACATAGGATGTAATAATTGCAATGTAGGATAGTAAGTGCTATAATTAGACATAGGGTAAAGTATCGATATAAAGGACGAAGTTGATTAGGACTTCCTGAAGGTCTGCAAAAATTTCCCAGGGATGAATCTGGACTATAATTTTGAATAGAAGGTTGAGTTTACCAGATTGTCAATGAGGAAAAGACATTTTAAACAAAGGTAACAATATCCTTAACACTATGAGATATAAAATGGCACAGCACTTTTGATGAAATGAAAATAGTTCTGTGTAGCCAAAATATGGGATATAAAATATAGAATGCAGGCAGGAAGAAAGGTAAGTTTCATGAGAGAGCCTAAGGTCAGATAGTTTTGTGTCTTATATACCATAAGGACAAGATTAGAATTTTTTGTTTAGAGAATGAGGAGGCATTTGAAGTATCTTTAGCAGAGGATTTGAGTTGGAACTGTGGAAGACGGACTGAAGAGAAGTGAAGGAGAGGGAAGGGCATAATCTGTGAGCCAAATGAAGTAGTAGTGTGGGTGAGTGATTGAATCCTGAATCAGGGTTTTGTTAGAGAGAATGTGGAATGAGGGACAGACCAAAAGAGGATTCTGTGATTTGAAAGTATATTTGTTGTTCTTATTTTTAATAGTACTCTCTTCTTAGTTCCTTTACTTGCTTAAACTTATCCTTCAGGTCATTGATTCATCAGTAAGTGGAGTAATAATAGTGTCAGGCACTGTCTTGATATTGAAGATAGAAAATTTGAGCGCAGGGATCTTATTTGAGGAGTTTATAATCTAGTGAATTTTTCTTTTGTTTATTTCACTTCTGGGGATGTCAGACTAGGACATTTTGATCACATTTGCCTTGAAAAAACTGAACAAAATATATTTGAATATATTGGAGTACCTTCAAACAAGTCAAGTTTTACAGCTCTTAGTAAGAGGGAAACTCAGGGAGATGAGCCCAGCACTTGTGGACCTCTCTCCTCTGGTAGAGAGCTGCTGACTCTGAAAGAGTCAAGACTTGAGAATCTGAGAGGCCGAACAGGGTTTTCTCCAGATTAAACAGCAAAGAAGAGCCCCCTGGCAGCCTCCACAAGCTTTAGGTTGAGACCCCATTAGTTAAAACAACTTTATGTTTATAAGTAGACTTATGAAATAATATGAAAAAATACTTTTCAAAACTGACATACAGGCAATACAAATTTAAAATCTGTAACTATTAAGAAATTGAAAATGCAATTAAAAATCTTTCCATAAAGAACATTGTAAGCTAAGATGGCTTCACCAGTGAAACATGAGAAAAGAAATAATACCAGTTTGACATAAATTATAATGTGAAATAGTGAAAAAGGGACAATATTCAACTTATTTTAGGGAGCCAAGAGAACATTGATATTAAAATCTGTCAAGGATATTAGAAGTGGAAATTAAAGTCAACTTCTTCAATTAAAGATTCAAAAATCTTGAACAAACATTAGCAAACTAATTTCAGCAAGATTTAATATAAAAGGGTAATATGTCAGAACCAAGTGGAGGATTTTCTTGGTGTGAGTTAACATTTAACCTTTAATCAGTTTAATTCATCTATTACCCAAATGGAAAAAAAAACCCTCATGGTGATTTCAATATAAGTATAAAATGCACTTATGTGTATAAACTTACGTGTATATTCATGTTAAAAGAAAGAAATTCCTTAGTAAACTAGGAATAGAAGGGAATGTCTTGGTAAAAGACATTCATGAAAAACTTATAGGTAATGTCATAGTTAATTGAGACAGGCTGAATACTTTCCCCCTAAGATTGAGAACAAGTCAAGGATGTTTCCTAAAGAGTTTTTATCATGAACACAGGCATGTGAGGACATCCAAATGGGTAGTGATCATGGAGAAGATTTCTTATTTATTAGTCACCTGGGAAATAAAAATTAAAACCACAACGAGATACCCCTAGGCATTCACCAGAATGACTAAAATGAAAAAGACACAAGCAGAATTAGGGAAATACTGTGCATGAGGAAGTCCCATACACTAGTGGTGAGCTCATAGATTGGTATAACCATTTTAGAAAGTTATTAGGAAGTATCTCCTGAGGTTATACAGGTGTAGATTATAAGCTGGTGTTTTCACTCTCAGAATGCATATAAACATATACAAAAAGTTTTCTGCAGAAATCATCAAAATGGCATTATTTTTAATGGCCCCAAAGGAATAAGTGTAATGTCTGTCCACAGTACAGTGAGGAATAAATTGCATTTAAATACTGTACAGCATTGGTTCTCAAAGTTTTTTCTTCCTTTACCCCTGTGTATATGTTCTTTGGGTACTCTGTTCTCTGTGCTGTTCTAAGCATCCCAGTGACTATTCCTGGAACTAGTGGTGTAGCATCAGCATCAACAAGGAACTTGTTAGAAATGCAAATATTGGACTCCACCCTATATCTAGTCAGAAGTTCTGGGCTTAGGGCCCAGCAGTCTGTGTTTTAACAAGGCCTCTATGTGATTCTGTTGCACATTAAAGTTTGAGAACTAATGCTGTGTAGCAGATTTTGGTGTGCTTTTCCTATAAAGGAACAGCTAAATAAGTCTTTGGATTTTAGGGAGGTATTTGGTCTCAACTTTGCTGTTATATTGAGACAGCAGCCATAGGTAATGTATAAATGAGCAAATGGGGTATTTAAGAACCTCTGCCCTATAGCAGTTAAATGAATAAATCCTGTAACATGGATGTGTGTCTCTAAAACATAATGTTGAGGGGAAAAAAGCCAGATGAAAAAATATGTACGTATGATTTTATTTACATAATATTTTTAAAAAGGCGAATCTTGTCACTGCTATCAGAAGTTAGGATAATGTTAACATTGGGCAAGATTCATCATCATCGGGGAGGAGATGAGTTGTAATTGTGGGCTGCTAGTAATGTCTATAAAGTCCACATGTTTGTGCTACCCAGTACATTTGTTAGCTGTGCTGTGTAAAAGAAGAAGGATGAAAGAACTTTCTAAGTGGCACTTGCCCAGACCCTCACCCTTGACAATCCCCACACCATTGTGCATGCCCATGGGTCATGTATGTATATTCTTTGGCTACTCTGTTCCCTGTGCTGTTTAAGCATCCCTATAACTGTTCCCGGAACTACCAATTTGTACTTAATCTTTTCACCTTTTTCATCCATCCCCTCCACCCCGCTCCATCTGGCAACCATCAAGAAATTCTCTGTACCTGTGATTCCGTTTCTGTTCTGCTTGTTTCTTTATTTTGTTTCTTATATTCAATTGTTGATACATATGTATTTTTTACCATTTTATTGTTCATATTTTTTATCTTCTTCTTAAAGAAGACGCTTTAACATTTTATACAATATGCTTTAATGGTGGTGAACTCTTGTCGCTTTTTCTTGTCTGGGAAGCTCTTTATCCTCACTTCAAGGTACATTTATTGATGAGAGACAGACAGACAGACAGACAGACATATGATGTGAGAGTAAAACATCAGTCAGTTGTCTACTATACATGCCCTGACTGGGAATCAAACCTGAAACCTAGCTATGCATGTCCCTGACTGGGAACCTAGGCATGTGACCTTTGGGTTATGGGATGATGCTCCAACCAACTGAGCCACATTGGCCAGGGCCCGGCATACTTTTTGAGTTAGGACAAAAGAAAGGTCGTGAAGCTTTTGTTAGGCTATCATACAACAAACTAAATTAGTATATCTTCTTTTAAATTAACATCTGTCATTGTTTACAGACTTTAATTTTAGATTACAGCTGAAGTGATTTTTATATGAAGTATTATGAATAAACAGAAGCTAACTACACAAATATTGTTCATAATCATATTGACTATTTAAAAATTCAAAATATTTAAACAATCATATAATCAAAAAATGCCATTTGTTAGAAAAAAATAACACCAAGAAAGTATTTCCCAGTACTGTAAGTATATATGGAGTTTGTAATAACTGAGTGTTATGATAACTTGTTTTATTACTTTTTTAAAAAGTGTATTTTAGCCCTGGCTGGTGTGGCTCAGTGGATTGAGAGCTGGCCTGTGAACAAAGGGCTGGTGGTTCCATTCCCACTCAGGGCACATACCTGGGTTGTGGGCCAGGTCAGGTCCCCAGTAGGGGGCAGGTGGAAGGCAACTATACATTGATGTTTCTCTCCCTCTCTTTTTCTCTTCCCTTCTGTCTAAAATAAATAAATAAATAAAATCTTTATGAAAAAGTATATTTTATTATGATTTTTATGATTACCAGGTTGTCCCCATTTTCCTCCCTTGGCCCCTCTCCGCTTGGTACCCTGCTTCCCTCCAACAGTCCTCCTTCCTTAGTTCCTGTCCATGGGTTGTACATATAAGTTCTTTGGCTTCTCCACTTCCTATGCTATTCTTAACCTCCCCCTGTTTTGTACCTACCACTTATGCTTCTTATTCCCTGTGCCTTTTCCCCCATTCTCCCCACTCCCTCTCTTGCTGATAACCCTCCATGTGATTTCCATACCTGTGATTCTGTTTCTGTTCTAGTTGTTTGCTTAGTTCATTTTTGTTTTTTATATTTAGTTTTCGGTAGTTGTGAGCATCATCATTTTAATATTCATAGTTTGCTTTTCTTTTTCTTAAGTAAGTCCCTTTAATATTTCATGTAATAAGGGCTTGGTGATAATGAACTCCTTTAGCTTTACCTTGTCTGGGAAGCACTTTATCTGCCCTTCCATTCTAAACGATAGCTTTGCTGGATAGAGCAATCTTGGATGTAGGTCCTTGCTTTTCATCACTTTGAATACTTTTTGCCAGTCCGTTCTTGCCTGCAAAGTTTCTTTTGAGCAATCAGCTCATAGTCTCATGGGAAATCCTTTGTAGGTAACTCTTCTTTTCTCTTGCTGCTTGTAAGATTCTCTCTTTATCTTTAACCTTTGGCATTTCAATTATGATGTGTGTTGGTGTGGTCCTCTTTGGGTTCAACTTGTTTGGGACTCTCAGTGCTTCCTGGACATGTATGTCTATTTGTTTTACCAAATTTGGGAAGTTTTCTTTTGTTTTCAGTAAGTTCTCATTTTTTCAAATAAGTTTTCAATTTTTTGCTCTTTCTTTTCTCTTTCTGGAACCCTGTGATTCAGATATTGGAACATTCAAAGTTGCCTTAGAGGTTCCTAAGCCTCTCCTCATTTTTTTGAATGCTTGTTTCTTTCTGTTCTAGGTGAATGTTTATTTCTTTCTTTTGTACCCAGTCATTTATTTGAGTCCCAGTTTCCTTCCCTTTACCGTTGGTTCTCTGTACATTTTTCTTTATTTTACTCCATGTAACCTTCATTTCTTCTTTATTTTGTGTCCATACTCAGTCATTTCTGTGAGCATCCTGATTACCAGTGTTTTGAATCCCCATCTGATAGGTTGGTTATCTCCTTGTTGCTTAGTTATTTTCCTGGTGTTTTGATGTGTTCTTTCATTTGGGCCATATTTCTTTGTCTCCTTAATCTATCAGCATACCTGTTACGTCGTTAGGAATTCACCAGGGTGGGGCAACTGCTTTGCCACTTTGTGGTGCCATCTAGATGAGTGTTTCTTCTTTAACTGCTTGGTTGTTGCACTTCCATAGAGTTAGGTTTTCTGGCATTTCTGGTTGTTTTTTTGTTTTTAGATTGGTTGTTATCCTTATGGTTGTGTGAGGAAGTGAAGTATATCTACCTATGCCTCCATCTTGACAGGAAATACAATATTTTATTCTTTTTTTAAAGCTAAATCATATTCCATTTTCTTTATTCATTTGTCTATCAATGGATACTTAGGTGCTCCCATATCTTGACTATTGTAAATAATGCTACAATGAATATAGGAAGGTATATGTCTTTTTGAATTAGTGTTTTGGGTTTCTTAGGATAAGTACCCAGGAGTGGAATTGCCAGGTCCTTCTTTGTTTCTTGTTATAGCCTTTGTTTAAAAGTTTGTTTTGTCTGAAATATTGCCACCCCAGCTTTTGTTTGTTTGTTTTTTTTCCATTTATATGAAATATCTTTTTCCATCCCTACACTTTCAGTCTTCATGTGTCTTACTGACCTGAATTGGGTCTCTTGTAGGCAGCATATGTATGGGTCTTGTATTTTTATCCATTTGCCCCCTATACTTTTGATTAGACCTTTTAATTTACTAACATTTAAAGTAATTATTGATAAGTGTTCAGTTATTGCCATTTTATTATTCATATTATTTATTTTTTGTAATACTGGGTTGGTGGTGATGAACACCTGTAGTTTTTTCTTGTCTAGGAAGCTCTTTATTTGTCCTTTGATTGTAAATGATAGCCTCGCTGAGTAGAGTAATCTTGGTTCTTTGTAAAAGTACTTTATTGTTGTTCAATTACAGTTGTCTGCATTTTCATCCCACCATTGTCCTTCATCTCAGCCAAACCCACCTCCCTCCCTTGCTTACATTGTTCCCCTTGGTTTTGTCCATGTGTCCTTTATAGTAGTTCCTGAAAACCCTTCCCTGCACTGTCCCCTTTCTCTTCTCTTCTGGCTATCGTTAGATTGTTCTTAATTTCAGTGTCTCTGGTTATATTTTGTTTGCTTTTTTCTTTTGTTTATTACATTCCAGTTAAAGGTGAGATCATTTGGTATTTGTCCCTTACTACCTGGCTTATTTCACTTAGCATAATGCTCTCCAGTTCCATCCATGCTGTCACAAAGGTAGGAGCTCCTTTTTTTCTGCTGCATAGAATTCCATTGTGTAAATGTACCATAGTTTTCTGATGCACTCATTTACTGGTGGGCACTTAGGTGGCTTCCAGCTCTTGGCTATTATAAATTGTGCTGCTATTTACAATAGGGGTGCATAAGTTCTTTTGGATTGGTGTTTCAGGGCTCTTAGGGTATAATCCCAGTAGTGGAATTGCTGGGTCAAAAGGCAGTTTCATTTTTAGTTTTCTGAGGAAATTCCATACTGTTTTCCACAGTGACCGCACTGGTCTACATTCCCACCAGCAGTGCACTAGGGTTCCCTTTTCTCCACATCCTCACGGGCACTTGTTTGTTGATTTGTTTATGATGGCCAACAGTGCACTAGGGTTCCCTTTTCTCCATATCCTCACCGGCACTTGTTTGTTGATTTGTTTATGATGGCCATTCTGACCAGTGTAAAGTGGTATCTTATTGTGGTTTTAATTTGCATCTCTCTGATGGCTAGTGGTGCTGAGCATCTTTTCATATGTCTCTGGGTCCTCTGTATGTCCTCCTTGGAGAAGTGTCTCTGCTCAAGTCTTTTGCCCATTTTTAAATTGGGTTGTTTGTGTTTCTGAAGTGGAATTGTGTGAGTTCTTTATATATTTTGGAGATCAAACCCTTGCTCTTGCTCTTTCATTGGCAAATATGTTTTCCCATATAGTTGGTTCTCTTTTCATTTTAATGCTGTTTTCTTTATCCATGCAGAAGCTTTTTAACTTGATGGGGTCCCATTTGTTTATTCTTTCCTTTATGTCCCTTGCTTTAGGGGACGTAACAGTGAAGATGTTGCTGTGTGGGATGTCTGAGATTTTCCTGCTGATGTTTTCCTTTAGGACTTTTATGGTGTCAAAACGACTTATATTTAAGTCTTTTATCCACCTTGAAGTTATATTTGTGTACAGTGTAAGTTGGTGGTCAAGTTTCATTTTTTTTGCATGTATATGTCCAGATCTTTCAACATCATTTGTTGAAGAGGCTATCTTTACTCCATTTTATGCTTCTTTCTGCTTTGTCAAATATTAATTGACCATAGAGAGTTGGGTTTGTTTCTGGGCTCTTTGTTATGTTCCATTAGTCTATTTATCTGTTTTTATGCCAGTACCAGGCTGTTTTGATTACAGTGGCCTTGTAGTACAGTTTGGTATCAGGTATTGTGATCCCTCCTGCTTTGTTCTTTTTTCTCAAAATTGCTGCAGCTATTCAGGGTTGTTTATGGTTCCATATGAATTTCTGCAATGTTTGTTCTATATCTGTGAATTATGTCATTGGTACTTTAGTAGGTATTGCATTGAATCTATAAATTGCTTTGTGTAGTATGATCATTTTGATGATAATTCTTCCAATCCATGAGCATGGTACATGCTTCCATTTGTTTGTGTCTTCCTTAATTTCTTTCTTCAGTGTTGTATAGTTTTCTGAGTACAGGTCTTCTACCTCCTTTGTTAGATTTATTCCTGGGTACTTTATTTTTCTTGTTGGTATATCAAATGGCATTTTTTTCCTGATTTCTTTTTTTAAAAATATTTTATTTGTTTATCTTTAGAGGGGAAGGGAAGGAGAGAAGGAGAGAAACATCAGTGTATGGTTGCCTCTCGTGAGTCCCCTGCTGGGAACTGGCCTGCAACCCAGGCATGTGCCCTGACTGGGAATCGAACCTCGATCATGTGGTTCACAGGCCTGCGCTCAATCCACTGAGCTACACCAGCCAGGGCTTTCCTGATTTCTATATCTGATATTTCACTGTTGGTATACAAAAATGCCTTTGACTTCTGAATATTGACTTTGTATCCTGCTGTCTGCCAAATTCATTTAGTAGGTCAAGTAGTTTTTTTACTAGTAAAATTTTTAATTAAAAGGAAAAGTAACTATAATTATTTTTATAATTAGTATAAAAGCATTTACTTTTCCCAGTGACAATAATCATAATTTATATTAGGGTCATTTTTTTTACAGGATGATAATAATATAGAAAGAAGGATGAAATGCCCAAGTCACCATTTCACAAAACCACATTTGCAGAGAAGTGTGCAAGTGTTTTCAGTGAATACTAAAACCATCACATGAACATAATATTTTCATGATGCCCAGATATCCCTGCAATATAGAAACTTGCTTATATTCTCAGGGGCATCTTTCTGGAAAAGAGTTGAAAAGTAAAAGCATCACAGTGTTGAATAAAAAGTGTTTTTTAGTACAGAGAAGTAATACAGAATAACGGGAGGCATTGTAAGAGGGTTTTGTGTAGTTGCTCAAGGCCTGAGATTTTAGTTTTTAAATCGTGGAATTTGAAACCTTGTTTTTTGGAAAATATTCTAGGGGTTTTATTTGCCCTAAAATTAAGTTTAAATGAAGTCTATGTGACTTATATCAGTGGTCACTGGAGGTCATGGTTTTCTGCTTTTCCCAGACTTTGTTTTATTAAATTCATTGTTGATAATACAGCAAATACTTGTTTTGTTTTGATGATTTAGAGTTGCATGGGAGAAATTAGACTTCTTCAGTTTATATTTTTCTTTAGTGCAGTCATGAGATAGATTGGCTAAGTAAACAAATTCAACCCTAAATTTTGATCTGAGTGGTGTCACAAGTAGGACTCTAACCAGAAATATTTGGTTGTATGTGTTTTTTAAAGGAAGCAGACATACACTGTATCAAGATTTTATACCAGTGAAATTGTAGTCTGTGTGTATTTTAGTGATTTAAAAGATAAAACCTCAGATTGTTTTCAATCCTGTTAAAAGTTTTTTCAGTTCTTATTATCATAATAATAAGAACCTATTATTTTCTTCAAGATGGATAAATTGTTAATTTGTTATTTCCTAGGAAGAATATAGAGCTGAAGGTATCACCTGGCACAATATAGATTATATTGATAATACCTGTTGTATAAATCTTATTAGCAAGAAACCAACAGGACTCCTCCATCTTTTAGATGAAGAAAGCAAGTGAGTATGATGTTTTTCAATTTTGTCATAGGCCATTTGGGCTTTTTATTTCTCAGTCCTTGGCTTTCTTTTAACATTGTCAAATAAAGAGCCAAAGTTTTCCTTTTATGCATTTTATGGGTGTGTGTGTATTTGTGTGTTTCTCGGAAATTTGAATGGGACTTCACTAACTCATTAATTGAGTTAATGAGTTAGTGAAGCTTTCGTCTAGCTTTCTTCTACAGAGTTACTTTGATGTTAAATTTGTTGGCATTAATGCATTTTGTGATTGTTCTTTTCTTGAATTGAGTTTATATGTGAGATGTATTTGTTCTTTTCATTTTTAGCACAAACATAGCATGATAGATTAGTGATGCTGCCACAATTGACATATGCCAATATTTACCATCCTTTATTAATACAGTTTAATATACCAAACTTATCTCTAAGCTTCAGAAATAAAGTTTTACTTAATATCCTTCAGAGTGTTGTGAGTGCTCTATAAAGTATTATGTATAGTTAAATTATTCTAATAGATGGAACATTCAGAATTGAAGAAACTGAAGTCATGAAGAGCGTGTGTGTTTTTTGTGATTTTTTTAGTAAAATTTAGAAATTCAATGAGATCACCTGATATCTAGGTTAATATTATACCCATTAAACTAGGATATAAATAAAATATTGGGATTTGCTATCATAGGTAGAATTTTCATACATCATGTTTGTGTGGGGCAATCTAAAGTTAATGACTAGATTCTAGATTTCTGGTCAAGATGGAGGTGTTGGTGAACACTTCTTGTTTCTTTGTACAACCACATCAAAATTACAAGTAAAATATAGAACAACCATCACATAAAACCATCATATATTGAGTTGAATGGAAGTGTGACGACTACATCCAGAATTACAGAAACCACATTCTGGAAGAACTACCATTCTTCCAGACTGGTAGGAGAGGTGAAGACGTGGAACAGGCTGGTCACATATTCACTTGTGGTGGATAAAAGTTCAGGAGGGCTATCTTGGGAGCGAGGAGTCCCAACCCCACACCAGGCCCTGTAGCCCAGGGTTCCAAGGCCAAGAAGACAGGTCTCCATGACTTCTGGCTGTAAAAACCAGCAGGGATTGAGTTGGTAGAAGAAACTCCTTAAGTTCTCAGCAGTTCCTCTTAAAGAACCCACACATGCACTTACTCAGACTCTCGCCCTCTGAACTCCAGCACCAGGGTAGCAACTTGAAAAGCACCAGGGGCATACAGGGAGGAACTGAAATACCTGGCTTAATGGTGAGAGTTGGGGGACAGCATTGTAGAGATTCCAGTATGAGAGAAAAAGAAAGAGCAAGAAATTGGAAATGTTTTTGAAAAAATAATGAAGGAAAATTTCCCTGATTTGGTGAAGGAAATAGACATGCAAGTCCAGGAACACAGAGAGTTTCCAACAAGATGGATGCAAAGAGGCCCAGTCCAAGACACATCATAAAATGCCAAGGGTAAAAATAAAGAGAGAATCTTAAAAGCATTAAGAGAAAAACAGTTATTTACCTACAGGGGAACTTCCATAAGACTGTCAGCTGATTTCTCAAAAGAAACTTTGCAGGTTGGAGGAGATTGGTAAGAAATATTCCAAGTCATGAAAAGCAGGGACCTACAGCCAAGACTGCTCTACTCAGCAAAGCTATCATTTAGAATAGAAAGGCAGATAAAGAGCTTCCCAGACATGAAAAAGCTGAAGGAGTTCATCATCACCAAACCATTATTATATGCCTCGGTTGTGGGTTCTGTCCCCAGTTGTGTTGCATGTGAGAGGCAACAGATCTGTGTTTCACATATCAATGTTTGTTTTCCTCTGTCTTTCTCTTCCTCCCTCTAAAATCAGTAAAATGTCCTCAGGAGAAGATTAAAACAAAAAGAGCGAAAAAGAAAACATTAAACAATTCAAAAAACAGATTATTTAGGTCGTAAATGGTGGACTTAAGATTTATACCCTTCAGGTATTTTTGACTAATAATCTGGTGCTTTAATGTATGTCCTGTGTTGCTTCCCAGTAATACTTAGACTGTATAATTAGAATTTCAGATTTGTGTCCTATCTTTATTTTTTTTTAAGATTTTATTTATTTATTTATCTTTAGAGGGGAAGGAGAGAGGGAGAGAAACATCAATGTATGGTTGCCTTTCGTGCATCCCCTGCTGGTAGTTGGCCTGCAAGGAACCGGCCTGCGACCCAGGCATGTGCCCTGACTGGGAATCGAACCGCGATCCTCTGGTTCGCAGGCCTGTGCTCAATCCACTGAGCTACACCAGCCAGGGCTGTCCTGTCTTTATTAACTGGAAAATCTCTTTAATATCCTTGTTTCTCAGTGTTCTGGCATAGAAAAAGGAAATGATGATGATAAACGACAATGTTGTTTGCTATATATCTTAAGTTGGTTATGAACAGCAGATGAGATTGTCGATACATAATTGTAGAGCAAAGGGGTCCTATCTGCCTGTCATTCTTTAAGTGAAATTTTATTAAGTGAATGTCTTTTATATGAAGACTGTGTTCCCCTGAACAGATAGTACCTCACATAGATATACATATTGTTCTGTGAAGAGAACATCACCTCTTTGTTAACAATTACCTAAAAGCTTGTGGGGTTAAAGCCACAAGAAATTACAGGGAGACATTTTAACTCAGTATAAGGAATAGGTTTCTCATCATGAAGGCTGATTAGCAGCTGCTTCATAAAGTAATAAAATTACCCATTATAGTAATTATTTTGCATCATCTACCAGGGTATTGTTGTAGGTGGGAGACTAGACTAAATAACCTCTTGATAAGTATCCCTTCAATTATATTTCTATATTTAGTCTTCCATAAAAAATTTTTAACAAATCTCAATTTATGAATCTTTCCTGTGCTTTAATATCCCAGAATAGCAAAGGCGTGATATATTTTCCCTCTGCCTTGTACCTTTAACGAGGGATTGACAATAAATTAGTCACATGTAGGAAGAGCCATTTTGGGAATTGTTAAACTGAGTATTTTACCCCCAAATATTTTGTTATATAGGGAATATATTGCATGAAATGTATCTTCAGGGTGTTCCTTCTTCATTTGGTGTGTTTATAGTGTGCTTCAGGTGCATGGGTTTGAAGTCAGAAGTCTTGTTTAATCATGTCTAGCTTTCTGCTGGCTATTTAACCTTGGACAATTTTTAAAGCTATGTGATAAAGGATGCATGCAGTGTGGAATTCAGAGAGGATTAATAGTGTAAGCAAAGTCAGGAGTAGGGTGTTGGGAGTGTTTTCGATCTTTCCTATAGTACTCAAAATGTGATCTGCTGACAGCAGCAGAGGTAGCACCTTGGAGCTTGTTAGAAAATGCAGAGTTTCTCACTTACACCCCAGACTTCGTGAATCAGAATCTGAATTTTAACAAGCTGAAGGTAAAGAGCAGAGCATTCATTTGGGACAGTGTGTTGTCAGGCCTGCCTGCTCATAAAAGTTACCTGGGCACTTGTAAGTAATGCTGATGGGGCACTACTTAGCTTCAATTCTGCAGAGCCACAGGAGGTGGGGTCCAGGCATTGGTATTTTTAAAAGCTCCAGAGGTACTTTCTGTGATACATGCATAGAAACACTAAGGTTGCCCTTGCAGATAGCCTTTGGGGGAATTCTAGATGAAGAGCTTTGGAATGAGCAATAATGTCTGATTTGTTTCTGTTTCAAGTTGTTTTGCTTGATAATGTAGTATGCATCCACAAATGTTCGTTGAGTGTGGCACATGTGAACAACTTTCCTTTGGAATAAATCTTCTCATGTCTGTTTTCCTTTCTTTGAATATTTCTTTCCTCCATTTAAGAGTAGCAGAGAATAAATCACTAGCATTTTGATTATCAGAGGATTAGAAGGTAAATAAATCCTTACCTAGAGAAAATGAGGTGAGCATCTTTCCCGAAGAGAGGAATTGCGTTACTGGTACTCATTTCTTGTCACTGACACAGTAAAGAATTACAGATCAGTGAGACAAAAGTGGATGAGTAAGAGATTTATTAGTACATCCTCAAGGCCTCAAGGGAGAGAACAGGCCTGCTGAAAGTGGCAAGAAAGGCTTAACGTTGGAAGAAGCGACAGGAGAGCCAAGGCTAGGCTACCTTAGCTCACTGGAAAGTCAGAGAAAAGGGGCCATAGGGACTTGTTTTGGGGATAAACCTGGAATGAACTGTTAGCTGCCCACATCGCCTTAGAGTTTAGTAGACCTTACCTGTGAAGAATGGAGGGTGTGGAGGAGAACAGAGGAAAGGGAATGTCCGGGACTGCTCCCCAGTCCTTTGTCTTGAGTCTTTTATTTCTTTCTTGAAGTCGAGAATCTTAGAGCAGGTCTTGGGAGGGTTTTAAAAGAATATTCACCGTTCTCCAGGGTTGCTCTTTTAGGGTTGTGGACTCCACTGATTGTTCAGTGACAGGGTAGGGGATCTTTTGTTATTGCAATTGGTTCTGGTGTCCCCTACCTGGTTTTGCTGCTTTTCTGAGCCTGCATCTGAAACACAACTGAGGTCTTGATGTTATCTCCAGGGAGGAAAGGCCAGGGGAGTAATGTTTACCCTGGGGATGGTGTCCTTGTTTTCCCAGTTTTGCCCCCTGCCAGACACTGGGGGCCTTCTGCACTGGAGACCCTCTGCAACTGGCCGTAAATTGCTGGGCCATTGTATTCAGCTATCTGTCTCAGCTTCCCTATTCCACTTGCCAAATAATTTTTCCAGCTTCTTATATCTTGTCTCAGTAGTGAGGCATAGGTTTGCAGAGGTTGGGGTGGTCTAGACTTAGGAGCTTGGATTCCATCTTTGTGCCTTGGTGATCCTTAAATTTTCCTGAGTAGGGGAGGCGTGTGATGAAAGTACTATTGTAAGGAAATTTGTTTTGAATCTTGATGTGGTGACTTAAGATAAGATTAGAACCCACTGGAACTACTATTGAGACTGTTGCTATAGTGTTTGAAATTCGGAGTGTAATTTATTCTAGAAGGGCTTTAAAGTTCTAAAATGGAAAGGAAGAGCTAGATGGGGATGTTTTGAAGAATTGGTAGTATTTGAATATAAAAGCAGGCCTATGTGACTAAGAAAATGGCAATGTTGGCAAAATAAGTAGATAACATTTACATCATTCTTATATGATACCAGCCCGGGTTAGATATTTGACTAGTGTTATTTGATTCTAATAGCACTCATTGTACTCATTTTATGGATTAGGAAACAATTCTTTTTTTTTCAAGAGTTTATTCATTTATCTTTAGACACAAAGGGAAGGAGAGAGGGAGAGAAATATCAGTGTGTGGTTGCCTCTCATGTGCCCCCTGCTGGGAAGTGGCCTGCAGCCCAGGCATGTGCCCCAACTGGGAATCAAACCGCAATCCAACTGGGAATTCAACTGCAATCCCTTAGTTCATAGGCCTGTGCTCAACCCACTGAGCCACATCAGCCAGGGCAGGAAACAGTTCTTAAAGGTTACCTCCCAGCTTGCCCAAGGATACAGACAGCTGGTAACCTATATCACAACTTATGACTGACACCAAAGGCCATTTTCCTTTCAGATTCCAATACGTACTACATAGTTAATCATTTCTGTTGTAATTTTGGAATCATTTTTACACATTAGGTTTCACATTCAGTGTCTTTACTCATGTCACATTACTTCTCATTTTTTCAGTCAGCTGCTATTAAATGAAACTTTTCTGAAAGATACTTGTTCTCTCCTTTCTCAGTACTTGTTTCTCTGTTTTCAGCTCTTACCCAGCCTTTAAGATGTAGCTCATACTTGATTCCTATTACCTCTGTGAACCTTTCTATTATTCCCAATGATTAGTGATGTTTTTGTCTTCTGACCTTTTATATTCCTGTATTTGCTATTATGTAATTACTTTGTAATAAGTATTATTTGATTCCTGGATGAGAAATGCTCATCAGTGAGTACAACAACCCTGTTGATATTTGAAATACTAGCTGTACTATAAAAATGCATAGTAACTTGTATGGGTAGGAAAATTTCTACTTTATATATGAAGTAATAAGAAAACAAAAGTGGCTATGGATATAAAGGACTTATTCAAATTGAGACATCGTTTTCTTCTTGGACGCTCTTGGCCCCAAACAACATGTGATGTGGTTTTTATTATTCTATAGGTTTAATAGCAGTGGAACACAATGCTGCTTAAGCTAAATACCTAAGGACCTAAGTTAATTTTTTTAGTTCTTCTTTCAAAGTATGAGTTTGGGCAAATGACAACTTTTGATCTCTCATCTATAAAATAGGGACACTAATTCTTGTTGCACTCAATTGTTGAGAATTAATTTAGATAGTATAAGTGAAAACTCTTTGTAATTTGCTAAGTTTTTAGGATGGCAATGTAATTATAATGTATTTTTTTTAAAAAGATTGTATTAACTGCAGCATCTTACATAAGTGTCTTTGCTTGTATTTTTAATTCAGCTTTCCACAGGCTACAAATCAAACATTGCTAGACAAATTTAAGCATCAACATGAAGAGAATCCTTACATTGAATTTCCAGCTGTGATGGAGCCTGCTTTCACCATAAAGCATTATGCCGGGAAAGTAAAATATGGGGTAAAGGTCAGTAAATTTCACATTGCATATGCTGTTAGGGGAGAGTTTTGTTCTTAACTATGTCACGCTATCTGTCCTCTTTGTAGATGTGGAGGTTCTTTATCAGTAACAATTAGAGACATCACTATAAGGATACTACTAAAATTCAGGTTCTACCTTGTAATATATTACTATCTTTGATGGTGTTTTTGTTGATTTTTTCATACAGATAAACCTGATGTCAGTCCTTTCTAGTTGCCTTTGGAGATGTGAAAGAATAGATAGTATCAGTATGCCTTAAACCCACTAGCTGATTTGTGTAGTTTGTTGAGTTTTTCTCTTCTCTACATCCACAAGGCCTCATAGAGGCTTCATGTCTTCATGCACCATCAGGTATCTGTGCCTTTGGACTTGTGATGAATATGTATTGAACTCCTGTGGAAGGAAATCTTCATAATTTTGTCCATTCTTGTTTGTAATTAGTGAGCTGTTAACTTTCAACCACTTGATGTTTAAGCCTGTCATTTAAGACACTTTCCAGGCAAGGCAATGGCAATATGGAGCCTAGTGGAGCAATATGTTTTCCCCTGGGTCTTGAGGTGAGAGTCAGAATTTAGTCACTTATTCAGGAACTATTTATTAAACACAGAGCCTGTCTCAGAGCCTGTGCTTGGTGTTTCAAATGATCCAGTGATAAAATAGGCAAAAAGTTCATGGCTCTCTATATGCATATATATACAAATACCATATGTTCATACAGGTACATGTGTATGTGTATTTGTGTATAATATAGATAAATGGGGCTATGTGCTATAAATAAATGAATGGGTTCTTTGAAAGGCGCTAGTGAAATACTGGATTTTGAATTTGTATATCCATGAATACCTCTCTGAGAAACTCAAATTTTGAGAGATGACCTGAAACAAATGAAGTAAATGATGAATATTCTAGGCCATGAGATGGAAAAGAACTTAGTATGTTAAAATAATTGAAAATAGGTCAGTGTTTCTAGATTATAGTGTGAGTGGATCGTGGCATAAAATGAATTCAGAGAATGGAGCACAAGTTAATTCTTCAGGGTTTCTAGGTGAAGTAAAATGAGTTTGGCTTTGTTGAAATTATTATGGGGAGCAATGAAAAGATTTTAAAGCTGAGGATGTAATTGTGTTTTTAAAAGATTGCTGTGAATCCTGTGAGGAGAAAGAACAACAGAGGATGGGAATGGAAGCTGGGGAATCTAATTAGGTAACTTTTTAAAACTGCTGAGGTGAAATGTTAAGGTAAATTAAACCCAGGGGTGGCAGTAGAGTTGGAGCACATCTAGATGGTTACGAATATGTTTCAGAGGTATAATCAGTAGACCTTATTGATAGATTCTAGGGAAGTAAGTGACTTTTGGCTATAGTTGATGAGTGAATTTGAGTTGCCATTTTTTTTTAGAACAAACATGAGGAATAGCAGAATAGAATGGTGGTTACTAGGGGCAAGAGGGTTGGGGAATTGAGATATTGGGCAAAGAATTCAAACTTGTAGTTAGAAGATGAATAAGTTCTGGAGATATGCAATACACAGCATTATGATTATGGTTAACATTATAACACAGTGTTCAAAGTTCTTTAGAGACTAGATCTTAAATGTTCTCATCACAAAAAAGAAATAGTAATTATCTGACTTGATGGAGATGTTAACACTACTACAGTGGTAATCATATTGCAGCATAAATGTAGCAAGTCAACATGTTGTATAACTTATACAATGTTATATGCCAGTAATACCTCAATTTTAAAAATATTTTAAAATAGGGTTTAAAACAAAAAAAACTTGAGTTCTAAAATTATATAGTGAAGTGCATAGTGTATAAACCTAAAGTATATGGATTTCTTGCGTGCCTCTTCCTACTCATTTTCCCCTTCTGAGAGGTAACCACTAACCTAACTTTTTGTCCTTAGTTTTACTTGTTATTAAATTTTAGAGAAATGGAACATATAGTGTATACATTTATATCTGTGATTATTCATTCCTCCATATTATCACATAGGTAGAAACTAAAAGGCTGGGGAAAAAGTACACTATGCAAATCCTAACTAAAAGAGATGGTGTATTTACATTATTAGACAAAGCAGACTATAAGGCAAGAAGTATTACTGAAGTGGCACATTTCATAACAATAGAAGGGGCTAGTTCAATAGGAATGCATAATCATCAAAGTTGTATTACCTAATGATTTCATTTTAGTATGTATAAAACAAAGTAGAGGAGATGTAGAACAAGTCCTTCATCATGGTTGCAGATTTTAAGAAATACCTCTTGGAATCTAAGAAAATAAGCAGGCATGAAATAAAAAACAAAAAAATCGAACAGCATTCTCAAACAACTGACCTAATTGGCATATCATAAGGATAAGTAGATAGTCTTTGGGGGTTTAGAAATTAAGCACAGTTCTATATAACTATGAGTCAAACAAGAAATCACAATAAAGTCATAATTTAAATTGAACATTAATGAAAATACAAATTATGAAAATTGTAGAATGCATTTAAAGCAATGATTTCTGATTTTAAATGCATATATTAGAAAGAGAGAATGATTGAAGAGTAATTATTTAAGTTTCCATCTCAAGAAACTAGGTAAAGAACAGCAAAGGACCCAGCAATTCCATCTGGGTTTTTATCCAAAGAAACTGAAAATACTAATTCAAAAAGACATATATTTATTGACATGTGTTTATTGTGGCATTGTTTACAATAGCCAAGATATGGAAGCAACCTAAGTGTCCATTGATAGACAAATGGATAAAGAAGATGTTGCATATATATGAGGACTGTCCAGAAGTATCCAGACATGTAATATGAAAAATATATTGTAGAGACATTTATTGAAGAGGGTACAAGAAACATGCATAGGGTGATGACGCCTCAGTCCCCTTCAAAGTAGGCTCTTTGGGACCTCATGCAGTTCTTCCAGTTGCCATCAGGTGCTCTGTTGTATTTTCCTAAATTTCATGATTCAGTCTGAAATCTCTTCCCTTTGAAAGGTGATTTTAGTTTGGGGAAAAGTCTCAAGTCGCAGAGTGCCAAATCTGGGCTATAGTGGGTCTGAGTCACCTGGGTGACTTGATGTTTCATCAAAAAATTCTGCATGAGATGTGGTGCATTAGTGGGTGCATTTTCATGATCAAGCTGCCAATCACCAGTTGCCCATAGCTGCAGACTTCTGAGTCATCTGCATAGTTTCTAAGCTATTGTTTAAGCTTAATGCAAATTGTTTTTTGCAAATGTTCATACTCATCTTTTTGTTTTGTTAATTGTTGTTCAGTTACAGCTGTCACCCCTTTTTCCCCACAGCTCTCCCCTGCCCTATTCATTCCCACAGCAAATTGCCCCCAACTGTCCATGCCCATGGGTCCTCTTCATTTTCCTTGGCTTGCCCATTCCCTTTCTTTTTCCCATTATCCCCCTCCGCACTCGCTTCTGGTGACTGTTAGTTTGTTCTTTATTTCCAAGTCTCTGGTTCTGTTTTGCTCACTTGTTTCTTTTGTTGTTTAGGTTCCACTTATAGGTGAGGTCATGTCTTTCACCACCTGGCTTATTTCACTTAGCATAATACTCTTCACTTTCATCCATGCTATTGCAAAGGCTAGGGGCTCCTTTTTTCTGATGCATAGTATTCCATTATGTAAATGTCCCACAGTTTTTTGATCCACTCATTTATCGATGGGCAGTTAGGCTTTTTCCAGCACTTGGCTATTATAAATAATGCTGCTGTGAACATAGGGGTGCATGGGTTCTTTTGAATTGGTGATTCAGGATTCTTAATATATAATCCCAGCAGTGGGATCATTGAATTGAAAGGCAGTTCCAACTGTAGTTTTTTGAGGAAATTCCATACTGTTTTCTACAGTGGCTGGAGCAGTCTGCATTCCTACCAACAGTGTACTACAGTTCCCTTTTTTTCACAACCTCATCAGAATTTTGTGTTTGTTGATTTATTAGTGATGGCTATTCTGACCAGGTTGAAGTGGTATCTCATTGTGGTTTTAATTTGCATCTCTCTAATGTCTAGTGGTGTTGAGTGTTTTTTCATGTGACTCCGGGCTCTGTCCTCTTTGGAGAAGTGTCTGAAGTATCATTGGCAAATATATTTTCCCATACGGTTGGTTCCCTTTCCGTTTTGTTGATGTTTTCTTTAGTCATGCAGAAGTTTACTAGTTTGATGTAGTCCCATTTGTTTACTCTTTCCTTTATATCCCTTGCCCTAGGGGATTTCGTAGTGAAAATATTGCTGTGTGGAATATCTGAAATTTTCCTGCCTACATTTTTCTCTAGGACTTTCATTGCGTCACAAGTTTTATTTAAGTTTTTTATTCATTTAGAGTTTATTTTTGTATATGGTGTAATTTGGTGGTCTAGCTTAATCTTTTTGCATATACTTGCCCAGATTTCCTAGTGCCATTATTGAAGAGGCTATTTTTACTCCATTTAATGTTCCTGCCCCTTTGTCAAATAATAACTGACCATATTGACATGGGTTTATTTCTTGGCTCTCTGTTCTCTTCCATTGTTCTATGTGTCTGTTCTTATGCCAGTACCAGGCTGTTTTGATTACAGTGGCCTTGTAATACTGTTTGATATCAGGCATTGTGATCCCTCCTACTTTGTTGTTCTTCCTCAAAATTGCTGAGGCTATTAGGGGTCGTTTATGGTTCCATATAAATTTTTGAAATGTTTACTCTATATCTGTGAAATATGTCATCGGTATTTTGATAGGGATTGCATTGAACTTATAGATTGCTTTGGGTAGTATGGACATTTTGATGATGTTAATTCTTCCAATCCATGAGCATGGTACATGCTTCCATTTGTTTGTGTCTTCCTTAATTTCTTTTTTCAGTGTTGTGTAGTTTTCTCAGTACAGCTCTTTTATGTCCTTGGCTAAGTTTATTCCTAAGTATTTTATTTTTCTTGTTGCTATTGTAAATGGGATTTACATTCCTAATTTATGTTTCTGATATTTCATTGTTGGTATACAAAAATGCCTTCGATTTCTGAATGTTGATGTTATATCCTGCTGTCTTGCCAAATTCATTTATTAGGTCGAATAGATTTTTGTTGGAGTCTTTTGGCTTTTCTGTGTACACTGTCATGTCATCTGCGAACAGTGGCAGCTTTACTTCCTTTTGGATGCCTTTTATTTCTTTTTCTTGTCATCTCTGTGGCTAGAACTTCTAATACTATGTTGAATAGAAGTGGTGGAAGTGGATACCCTTGTCTTGTGCCTGTTCTTAGTAGGAAAGCTTTTAGGTTTTGCCCATTGAGTATGATGTTGGCTGTAGGTTTCTTGTATTTTGCCTTTATTATGTTGAGGTATGCTCTGTCTGTTCTCACTTTGCTGAGTGTTTTTATCATAAATGGGTGCTGTACTTATCAAACACTTTTTCAGCATTTCTTGATATGATCATGTGTTTTTTTTGTCTTGTATTGTTTATGTGATGTATTACATTTATTGATTTGTTAACATAAAATTCAATTCAGATCCATTCATCGCTTTACTCACTCAGTCATTTTTAATGTGACATCCACATTGTACACATGCTCACTCAATGGCATCTATTGCCCCCATTGATCAGTAAAGTGAAGTCATCATTGTTCATGCATGTGCATTTCAGTGCACTGTCCTTGGCTGCCAGGTTACATTGATGTTGTGCAAACCATTCTCATTATGTTAATAATGGCTGGACTTTTTCCAGACAGACCTCATATGTATAATGGAATCTATGACTCATCATAAAAAGGATGAAATCTTGCCATGTGCAGTAAAGAATGGACCTAGAGGGTATAATTCTAATTGAAATGGGTCAGCTAGAGAAAGACAAATTTCATGTGGTTTCACTTTTGTGTAGAATCTAAAAAACAAAATTAATGAACAAATCAAACAAACTCATAGATACAGAGAATATTTTGATGGTTTCCAAAAGGGAGAGGCATTGGGCTATATGGGTGAAAAATAGGAAGGTATTGAGATATAGAAATCATTAGTTATAAAAGCATACAGAAGTTATAAAGTACAGTATTGAGAATATAGTTAATAATATTGTAATAACTATATGTGGTATCATATGGGTACTAGACTTACTGGTATGATTATTTGTAAATTATATTGATGTTTAACCACTGTTTTGTACACCTGAACCTAACTGTATGTTAACTGTAATTGAAAAGTAAAAAATTATTTTAAAAAACATCAACAAATTAAATCCCCCCAAATTTAGAAGAAAATAATAAAGGGAAGAACAGAGCTCAGTGCATTAGGGTGAAGACATGCAGTAGAGAAATAGATAAAGGTAAACATCAGTTCCTTGAGAAGATAACAGAAAATGATATAAGGGAATAGAAGGTAACTAATAATTGAAAGAAAGGGGTGCAGCCCTGGCTGGTGTAGCTCAGTGGATTGAGCACGGGCCTGCGAACCAGAGTGTTGCGGTTCGATTCCCAGTCAGGGCACATGCCTGGGTTGCAGGGCAGTTCCCGGCAGGGGACACACCAGAGGCAACCATACATTGATATTTCTCTCCCTCTCCCCTTCCCTTCCCCTCTAAAGATAAATAAATAAAATATTAAAAAAAAGAAAGAAAGGGGTTCACAAATTATAGATAATCAGAAATGAAAAAGGAAACTTTACTATACATACCCTATAGATATTAACAGGGTATGAACATATTTTGCTAATAAATTTGACAACATAGAGAAAATGGAAAATTCTGTGAAAAATACACATTAGTATAAATGATACCAGAAAATATAGGAAAATCTGAATATCTCATGTCTGTTAAAATAATTTGAATCAGTAGTTTTAAACTTTCTGTCAAAGGAAATTCCAGGCCCACCTCATCTCACTGGTGGATGTGTTCTTTCAAGTTTGCAATACCTTTAAAATGTGTAAATGGATCTCAGATTTAGTAAGAAAGGTCTGAGCTGGGTCTTAGTATATAGTTAGTACTTACACTGCCATTATGGTCGAGATCAGTGAGGTCACCTGATGTAAACTAATTGAGTGAAAAATGTAAGACAACATAGGATCAGACTCTAAGAGATTCTAATACAGGATCAGCAGTGGAGACTGAGAGGGGTAGTACAAGATGTAAGTAGTAAATCACAAAACGTGTTGTTATAGAAACCAAGAGAAAAGAGTTTCAGGAAAAATGATGTGACTAGTATATGAAATGTAGTTAGAAATCTAGAACTATGTAGACAAAGAGACAAGACCGTTATGTTTGGAAAATGAAGATCTCTGTCAACATGTCCTTGACAGTCACCATAGAAAAGAATTCTAGAATTTTAGATTGTTCAGTATAGTTACAGGATGGGAGGGTCTTGGGGTAGGGCAGATTGATGTTTTAGTTCTTGCAGTGGTCCCTGCTGTGTTTGGCTTTTGGCAAGTTTCTGTGTTTACTTATCAATGAAGTATGGCTTTTAATTGATTCTCCTTTATTGAGTAGTTGATAGAATTGAATAGGTTATGTATAGTGCTTATAGTAGTGCCTGGCATCTTGTCTGCTGTTGGTAAGTATTAGCTTATGACAATAATGGTAGTGGCAGTGATGGTGATCTGGATTAGAAAATTCTTAACCTAGTTTCACTGACTTTTATCATTTATGCTGGGTGGGGCAAAAGTAGTTTTTACAGTTGTGACTTTGCAAAACAGAGTTTATTCTTGTTTTGTTATTATTTTCTCCATGAGCAACTGTAAACCTGTTTTTGCCCCCACTTTCACCTCGTACTTTTATTCAAAGGTTATTTAGGGACAAACCAAGAACCTAGACATTTGGCTTGTTTCCCCTTTTTCCCTATTCTCCAAGCAAAGAAAGAGGAATTAGGAAAGGAAAGCCCTGAAGCTAATTGGATGAGTCCAACTGACTTCTGGATGTGAGGGTGGATGACATTATTCTAGGCATGCTTCTCATAGTGTAAGTCTGAGTTAGAGCTATTTTGCAGCTATTAGAGCTGCATGAACTGGAAGTGATTTACTCACCAAGTTTCGGTTCTTCCATCTGGGTGTGGTTATAGCAAAATACCTAGACTTTTCATATCATTCTGGTACCTTCTTCTGGTAAGCTTTTTGCCCTCCCTATCTTTCTGTGGAGTATTTTAATCTATTTTCCTGTGTTCAGTCCCCTCCAACCTCAATCCATGCTTTGGCAGGGGTTTTTCCTGCATATTTCTGGTTCCTTAGTAATCTTAGTCAGCTAATAAAATGCAGATGATATTCATATGTATTTTCTAGAATCTCTGTAGGACTCCAGGCACATATATCAATCTACCTACTTGATGTCTATAGTAGTTACCAGTGGTTGTGTTTGAAACTCTTTTCTTCCAGTTACTGTATGATAGGGGCCGAGATAACCTACCTCTCTGTGACTCAGTTTCCTCATTTATGGCATAGGAATAATATCTACTTCAAGGAATTGTTAGAAGAATGAAATGAGCTTAAAGGAGATAATTCATATAAAATGCATAGAAGAGTACCAACACACATAGTAACATGTTCATAAATGTTACTTGTTATTATGATATCCTCACCATCTCAAACCAGAACTGATCTCTTAATCCTCACTTCCTATGTCCAAACCTTCTCTTTTCTCTAGTCTTCTTCATATTAGTATATTGCACCTCCACTCACCTAGTTATTCAAACCCCAAATATAGATGTTAACCTAATTCTCTCACCATACCCTAATCCACCAACTAGTCCTTTGCCTTACCTCCATAACATACACATGGTCACTATTCTCCCTTTCTATACTTACTGCCAGCGTAGTCCCAGTCACTGTCAGCTCTTATTTGGAATATTGCAGTAGCTGGTCTCCCTTTCTCTGTTCCCTTCACAACAACCAGTGGTGTTAAGAAAACACCGTTTAGCTCATGTCATTATCCTTCCAGTGACTTTCCTTTACACTTGAATAAAATCCAGGCTCTTAACTCAGGTTTATATAGTCTACTTAGCCTTTTTATTTGTCTAATCTTCCACTACACTTACCCTTTCCCAGAATGTTCCAGTCCTTGCTCTTAATGCTTTTCTCTTAACTTGATCAATTCATCACCACCTAGCAAAGATGTTCCGTTTGCTTGGAATGCTGTTCCTGACCTTCTTATGCCTGGTTCCTTTTAGTTATTCAACTTTCTTGTTATTTTGTATGCTACCCCTTCAGAGAGGCTCTCTCTGACTAGTTTTTAACAAGTTGCAATAATATTGAGGAGTATTATTTCTAATTCAAATGATGTATAGAATCAAATAGTTTTAGGCTTGGGTGGGACTGTATAGAAGATATTTTGTCCAGTTAAGTACCTAGAACAGAAATCACTTAGATAGTCCTTGTTCAACCACTGTTCAAACATGCCACCCATTATTTCCTTGGTTTAATAATTTTTTTCGTGAATGACACTGATACTTTTTTCATCTAGGATTTTCGGGAAAAAAATACAGATCATATGCGCCCTGACATTGTAGCTCTTCTGAGAAGTAGCAAGAATGCATTTATCTCTGGGATGATTGGAATTGATCCTGTAGCTGTTTTCCGATGGGCGGTTCTTCGAGCTTTTTTCAGAGCTGTGGTTGCTTTCAGGGAAGCTGGGAAAAGACACATTCAGAACAAAACTGGTAAGCAGTAGTATTAGTAGTCTACCATGCTTCATCTTTAATTTTTTTTACTCTCTAAGGAGTGGAGACATAATAATTTTACTCTGTTCTGTTTCATAGCATACCCTAGAATCATGTTTCAGATGTAATGTTCTACTGAACTTTATGTGATTGAATGGAATAGATATGTGGTGTATGTGTGCATGTGTGTGTGTGTATGTACTTTTTATTAATAAATACTGAGAGGAATAATGAGTATAAAGCTCCTGGTATTTAGTAGGTACTTGGTAAGACATTGGTGTTTTAGGGAGATGATTTGAAACCTTTCTTTGTTTCTAATATATAGGCATTTAAAGGTATACATTTCCCTTTTATTGCCTTAGTTACATTTCACACAACTTAATATACAATTTTAATTTTAATTCAATTGAAACATTCAAAATATATCTTGTGATTTCTTCTTTGATCCATTGGTTATTTTTAATTTTCATTGTGCCATTTTAATTTTAATTTTTTTCTTGGTATCACATTGTTACTACTTTCTAATTGGTTACTAGTTTCTAATTTGTTTCTGCTGTAGTCAGAGAACATATCCTATAAGATTTAAATCTTCTGAAATTGTGGAGACTTATTTTATGACCTAGTTTACAGTGAACATTGATAAATATTTCATGTAAATTTGAAATGAATATGTATTCTGTAGTTGTTGGTTATAGCTTTCTGTAAATATCAATAAGGTTAAATTGATTGGTAGTTTTGTTAATGTCATCTCTATCCTTATAAGTTTTAAAATCTTTTTGTTCTTTCAATTACTGAGAAAGGAGTATTAAAATATATTAGTTCCATCAGTTTTTGCTTCATGTCTTTTGAAGCTCAGTTACTAGATACATACTTATTTAGAATTATTATTATTTTCTGATGGTTTGGGGATAAAAAGATACAATAAAGGTAGAAATTATAGCACTGTAAAATAAAAACTAATTGAATAACTGAAAATGGATTAAGCAGTAGATTCAGAATTTTCATAATGTTTGTAAATAGTGTGCAAACATATTAAAGTAAAATAGCAATTAGAGATTATTTATAAAGAAGCAGAATATATGGAAGGCAGAAGAAAATTAAGTTCAGATCTTGAATGAGAATAAGAGGTAAAGATCATACTTCTAATGAAGATAGAAGATGTAGACTGCAAAGTGTGATATCACTTCTTTTGTGACTATCTTTACAAAAATTTCAGTGGACTCTTAACTTATTGTCAACAAATGTCCTTACAATGGTCAAAAAAGGTCCTGGATTTTGTTAAGAAATTCCCTGACATTTTTTTTTCATGAAGCCTGCTGAGCACAAATGAGAATATCAACTTAAAATCTACTTTTAACTGTCACTTTTTTACAGACTTTGGAATTAAAGGACACAGTGCCATTTTAAGCCCCTTAAATAAAAATTAAGTCAATTTATTTTTTAAAGAATAAATTTGTTAGAGTTCTGGAATTTGTATTATGGTGATCAGAAAACCACAGAGCGTTCTTAGTGGTGTTATATGTCGGCAGTTGGAGTGAAGCCTGCATGTTGGCTCTGTTGCATGGTAGAATGAGAAATGGTAATGATTTGTCTGGTCAGCAGCAAGCTATTGGAGAACAGATATTCCATTGGTATCATCTACCTTGCCTCTGACTTAATCCCCCTGAGTAAGAAGTCTGGAATAGAGCATACAGGGGAGATCATAATTTGGCCCTGAATTATACAGAATGTAGAAGTGAGTACAGTAATGCTTTATTTTGTTCTTTTGGAGTTAACATAAACATGTAGCCGAAGAGGATTTTAGTCACTTTAAAAAGACTAGACAGAGATGGGGAATTAAGCTGTGGGAAGACAAATGGTTCAAAATGTCATTCAGTTTCTTCATCTACACGGAGAGAAGCTAAAGTCATTCATATAGTATCTGCAGATAGTTTTTAAAAAACTTTTAAAATTGTTGTTCAAATGCAGCTGTCTTCATTTCTCCCCCACCACTCCATCCCAGATAGAGTTTTAATGGTTCCCATTTAACGTGTGGGAATGTTTAATGGTTCCCATTCTTTTTCCACACCCCACTCATTGGACTGTGTGGCTCCAATGTGCTCCCATTTGTTTCTGCAAGTAATGGAAGAGTTTCAGTGACCCTGTATTTCCACAAATGACTGTATACTAAAAGTGATTTGGATATTACCAGTGAGCTAGGATTTCTATGCAGGACTCTGTCCACAATTCTACTGAATACTGAAGGCAGTTAAATGAATTTAAAACAAAACAAAACAAAACAAAGCAAAACCCCCTGACCTTTATTTATAAATCACTCTTGCATCAGGCACTGTAGTGTGGTGGTTAGAGAGCAGAGGTTTTATTTTGAACTCAGTGAATGATGAAGTAAGGACCTCTGAAAATTCTCTTGTCCATAAAGGCAACAAGAACACTTGCAAAAAGTGTCAGAATTCAGGAAATTCATCAAAGGCTTGCAGTAATTTCAAAACTGTTTATACAAACAAAAAGAGCTGGATATTGGTAAAGATGATGCACTTTGTAGCATTTTAATTTGCACTATTTTTTCCATGGCTCCATAGTAGCCTTGAAACTAACACCCTGAAGCACAAGAAAAAGCAGCACTGTGGTAACCATGAGGGAGAGTAGAAGAGTGTTGGAGCTCCTTCCAAGCCCCATTTCCAGAGAATTTTCATTATTCAATCTATTGGGTCTTCCCTGGAAGACCCTGCTTGCAAGACTGTCTTCAACCTGACTCAGTGCTTGTCCAGTGTTAATACGCCATTTTACCTAGGGGTGTTGTCTAGAAACAATCAGAAGCAATTGTTGAACATTACATCTGCCTGATGTAGTCGATAATAGTTGGGGTAAAAAGTAACTAAAATGCTTAAAAGGAAAAGCTAGAGAATGAAGTCTCCATTGTGGCTTTGAAAAGTTCCCACATATTTATGGGAATCTTAAATAGGCATGGGCATACATAGGGCAATGTACATGGCCTGGGCTATGTGCAAGCTCAGAAAAGACCTGATTTCCTGATTTATCCTGAAATATCCTGATTTCTCACCTCTGGGTAACCTTCAGACACTGTGCAGGTGAGTAGTGAAGGACAAGGCAGAGTTGTAAATAGCCTAGCTGAACATTGAATGTGTGCCAAACACATCATACGCAGTGACCCCACACAAAGACTGGAGATTAATTGGTTTCAGGTATGTAAAGATATCTGTCTGCAATTATTAGCTGACAACTATGCTAATTGAGCAGAGATTTCCATGGTCACATGTAACAAAGAATATAAACTTTACAGAATTAGTTCAGGTAAATCCTAAACAAATAGCAACAACTACAAGAAGCTATCCTTAAGGACAGCCAGACATTGAACTTACTAGAGAAGCCATAAGGCTATTTTAAATATGTTCAAAGACCTAAGGCAACAATATCTGAAGAACTAAAGGAAAGTTTGAGAGTAATGTCTCATCAAATAGAGACTATCAAGTGTATATGTATGTGTATACTGAGTGGGAGAAAAAATACACTAACTGGCATAAAAATTTTACTATATGAGAGTTCAACAGAATATCTGAATAGACAGAATTCAGAATTGCTGAACTTGAAGACTGATCAGTTGCAATTATCAGGTCTAAGGAACAGAAAGAAAATATTCAGAAAAATGAACAGAGCTCCTAGACCTGTGGGATACCAGTAAAGCATACCAACATCTGGGAGCCCAGAAGGAAAGGAGAGAAAGGGGCAGAAATAATATTTATTTCCAGAAATAATAGCAAAAAGTCCTCAAATTTTTTTAAAAGATTTCATTTATTTGCCCTGGCTGGTGTAGATCAGCGGATTGAGCATGGGCCTGCGAACCAGAGGATCGCGGTTTGATTCCCAGTCAGGGCATATGCATGGGTTGCAGGCCAGTTCCTAGCAGGGACCCACGAGAGGCAACCATACATTGATGTTTCTCTCCCTCTCTCCTTCCCTTCCCCTCTAAAGATAAATAAATAAAATCTTAAAAAAAAAAGATTTCATAGAACTGACAACCCTTTTACAGGCCAGTGCTCAATTCATTGAGTCACACCAGCCAGGGCAAAAGTTCTCAAATTTGATGAGAAAATTAATTTATACATCAAAGAAACTCAAAAAACTACAAGGAGGGTGAATTCGAAGACATCCAAATGTAGATACATACATCATAATTAAACTGCCCAGAGGTAGAGAATATTGAAAGCTTCTCATAAAGCAAAGCCAAGTAACAATGAATTTATTGATGAATTTTATCTAATACTTAAAAAAGAATTTACACCAGTCTTTTATTAGCTTTTCCCAAAATGGAATATGAAGGAATAGTTTTATTCTCATTCGGTGGGGCCTTTATTGCCTGGATACCAAACAAGATATCACAGAAGTGAAAATCACAAACCAATATTCTCACAAAAAATCCTCAACAAAATTTTAGCAATCTGAATCCCCCAATATATAAAAAATTTTATACATTATAAGCACTATAATCTAGGGGAATTTACATAGGAAAGCAATGTTGGTTTAACTTATAAAAAATCAAATTGGCCCTGGCTAGTATGGCTCAGTGGATCGAGTGCCAGCCTGAGAACCAAAGAGTTGCTGGTTTGATTCTCAGTCAGGACACATGCCTGGGTTGCAGGCCAGGTCCCCAGTAGGGGGCATGCAAGAGGCAGCCACACATTGATTCTTCTCTCTCTCTCTCTTTCTTCCTCCCTTTCCCGCTCTAAAAATAAATTCATAAAAGCTTTAAAAAATCAAGTCTAATCAAATTGATGTAAAATACCACCTTAATGGAATAAAAGACAAAAATTATGCTACCTTTTCAGTAGACATGAAGAAAGCACTTAATAAATGCCAACAACTTTTCATGTTTTTCATTATTAACAACACTTGACAAATAAGAAGTAGAAGGAGGCTTCCTCGGCTTAGTAAGGGGTCTCTGTTAAATCCAAGCATACATCATACTTTATGGTGAATGGCTGAATGCTTTTCTCCTAAGACCAGAATCAAGACAAGGATGCTGGGTTTCACTGCTTTTATTCAGCATTGTCCTGGAGGTTCTGGTAAGAGTCATTAGGCAGGAAAAAGAAATAAAGGACATCAGATCAGAAAGGAGGAAACCATTTTGTTTGCATATGACATATTGTGTATAGAATATCCTAAGGAATCCACAAAAACATTTATTAGAGCTAAAAATGACATAAAGGTTGCAGGACATAAGACCAATATGGAAAATAAGTTGTGTTTCTACACACTTGCAGTCAACAACCTGAAAATGAAATTAAGTTGGTGTTCCAGTTACAAGAGCAGCAACAAGTATAAAGTTCTTGTTAATAAATTTAACAAAACAATTGCAAGAATTGTTCACTGAAAACTATAAAACCTTATTGAAAAACTTACAGAATACCTCAATAAGTGGAAAGATATTCTGTGTTTATGCAGTTTATTAGATATTATGTGTTTATGAAGGTTTTATATAAGTAAGATGGCAGTACTTAATCTCTACCATAATCTCAGCTATCTTTATGCAGAAATTGATAAGCTAATCCTAAAATTGATAGGAAGGAAGAACAGAATGGGAAGACTCACACTTCCCAATTTGGGTTAGTCAGTGATTCTTTGATATAAAAGCATAATGAACTAAAGAAAAATGGATAGATTAGATTTCACAGAGTTTTTTAAAAAATTTAAAGATATGTTTATTGACCTCAGAGAGAGATGAAGGGAGAGAGAGAGAGAAAGAAAACCTTGGATTGGTTGCTTCCCATACCTGCCTTGACCAGGCATTGAACCTATATCCTAGGTATGTACCTTGACTGGAAGTTGAGTCCCCAACCTCTTGGTGTACAGAATGAGCCACACTGGTCAGGGCTAGACTTCTTTGAATCCTAAAAACTTTTGTGCCTTAAAGGACACTCTTAAGAGAGTGAGAAGGCAACCCACAAATGATGGAAAATATTTGTAAATCATGCATATGATAAAGAACTAGTACCCAAGAAAATACAAAAGGAAAAAGCCCCCAAAATAAAAAAAAAATAAAAAAGCAAAGTCAAAAACAAATGAAAAAAGAAAAAGAACCTAGTATCTAGAATATGTACATAATTCTTACAGTTCAATAATAGAAAACTAATAACCCAATTAAAAAGGATCCAAAAAGACATTTCTCCAAAGAAGATATACAAATAGTTGATAAAACATGAAAAGATGCTTGACCTAATTTGTCATCAGGGAAATGCATATCGAAACCAGAGTGAGATACCACTTTGCATCTACTAGGGTAAAAAGATGGGTAATAACAAATGTTGGTAAGGATGTAAATTTAGAAACTTCATGTGCTCCCAGTTAAAATGTAGAATGATAAAGCCATGTTGTAAAACAGCCTGGTAGTTACAATTTACCCAGCAATTTCACTCTTAGGTACATATCCAAAAGAATTGAAAACAGGTGTTCAAGCAAAAACTTACATTATACATGATGTTCTTAGCAACATTATTCCTAATAGTCAGAAGGTGGCAACAACCCACATGCCCATTAACTGGTTCATTTGGGTTTTTTCGTAAGCTGGTTCTTATAGTGCTTAGTTTTCATTAACTTCATTTGAAATAATTTTGTTAGATTGTATTGTGACATCTGTCATATCAGAGTGCATTTAGAAAAACTTACAAAATCAGTGAATTTTAATATTGAAGCAGGAAGAATATACACAACGTTTTTGGCAAATTAAACTTTATTATTTCAAGAAAGGTAAAAATGCAACTGAAATGCAAAAAAAAAAAGATTTGTGCAATGTATGGAGAAGGTGCTGTGACTGACTGAATGTGTCCAAAGTGGTTTGTGAAGTTTCTTGCTGAATGCTGCTCCATGGTCCTGTAGACCAGTTGAAGTTGATAGCAATCAAATCAAAACATCAATTGAGAACAATCAATGTTATGCCACGTGGGAGATAGCCGACATACTAAAAATGTCCAAATCAATAAAGTTGTTGTTGAAAAGGAAAAATGTGTCTTTTATTTTATGGAAAAAACTAATCAGACTTTTTGCCCAACCCAATATAAATCATAATTTGATTGCCTCTGGGAGAGGGAGCATGGGTGGTACTGGAAGGGCATAAAGTAACTTGATGAAATGATAAAAACATTTTATATCTTTTTTAAAGATTTTATTTATTTATCTTTAGAGGGAAAGGGAAGTAGAGTAATATCGATGTATGGTTGCCTCTCGTGAATCCCCTGCTGGGAACTGGCCTGCAACCCAGGCATGTGCCCTGACTGGGAATTGAACCGTGATCGTGTGTTTTGAAGGCCCGCGCTCAATCCACTGAGCTACACCAGCCAGGGCAAAACATTTTATATCTTGATTGAGGATTACGTGGGTACAAATATTTATTTAAGTTCATCATACAGAATATTTGAGATTGTTGGATTTTATTGTGTGTGAGATATACCTTTAAGTGCTCACATCAGCAGCACATACACTGAAATGTAACTTTAAGAAATGGCCCAAGCCCTGGAAGATGGCATTATAGAACCTATTACAGGACTGAAGACAAAGTTTCAGGCTTGAATGATATAGTGGACCTTGGATTAAACCTCTTTTATGTGGTTAGGAGCTTCAAAAGGTTTAAGTCGCTGAAAAGATAATTGAAAAATTATTCCTGATGCTTTTGTGTAGAGAAAGAACATTAGCAATATGTATTATGCCTTAGATAAGTTTTTTTAAGCTACCTTTAAAAAAATCAGTGGCTCACATTTTCATCATGCATGCATATAGGGTATGAATATATGCTGTATGTTTGGTGAATATTCTCAAATTAAGAAATTATTGGGCCTCCAGGTGACTGCTCTTGGCTCCCAAGGCAGCTCGGGAGCTGCATTGAGGCAACTCAGCAGCCACTCTGTGGAACGGCAGCCACTGCCCTTCTACATCTTCCAGAAGAGTAGTAGGCCCCGGACAAGGCCATGGCAGGTATGAGAGGAAGTTTCTCAGGCTGGGTCTTCTCCCAGCCAACTGCTGGGGGAGGCAGCCCAGGGGTGTCAGTTCTGTGGTATAGCTTCTCCAGAGTCATGTGGTTTGCATATAGGATTTTTCTGTTGCCATCTCGTCTTGGTTTGCTGATCTTGCTGGAAAGGGAAATGATATTTTAAACCAAGTACATTAAGGGGTTGCAACAGCTTTTAGTAGAGAAGAGACCACCAGCAGCATCATGTGTAGCAAAAATACAGACTCTCCTGAACTTCACCAGCAAAATATAGATTTGACTTTACTAGACTGGATTTAAAGCTAATTACATTTCCTGAGCAGCTGATAACATTAGAAATAAAAAGTCTACCATCTTAGCTGGCACCACAAACATGAAAGCAGGGCTGGCACATCAGTGGAAGCCTACCATCGTGTTGCAACACAGCTGTTCCTAGGCTTTCGTCCCAGTTTGGTTGGGAATTTTAAAAAAGAAACAGGGCAGCAAAGGGGGAAAATTGGGACAACTGTAATAGTGTAAACAATAAAATATTTTAAAAAGAAAAAAGAACCTGGTGATAATCCGCTGTTTGATTTTCTTAATAGTTCACAGAAGGAGCCTACCAGAGGGTGGAAAAAATGGGATGGGGGGCAGGACACCTGTCCTTCATGTTCTTGGTCAACAAGTGTCAGTGTTATGAACACCAGCAAAAACACCATTAAAACCACCAAAGAAAAGCCATGAAGTCTCTGATTTCAGATCCTGGTCATGAAGTCCAAGAGAGTTCTTTAAAGAAAACTGTGTCATCAAATGCTTCCTACACTAAACATAACTCAATACCCAGTGGATATACCTGAATGCAGGTCCGGCTGTGTGCCACTTCAAGATATACTCAAGAAATACTCAAGAGACAGGTACTGATGTAAAGGAAAGTGGTTTATTCAGATGCCAGCCGTCTGGAAGATGGGGGACTCCTGTCTCAAAGCCCATCTTAACATCTCAATGCAGGCAGAGGTTTTTATAAGGAGGAAGAGGGGAAGCAGAACAAAGAGATCAAGGGAGGGAGTTGAAAAGTTCTCTAAGTGCAGACAAGCACCGTCCATTCTGGTAAGGTAAGTGATGGCCTGGTGTGTGTCATCCTGGTTTAGACATCCTGGCTTCATGTCATCACAGACGAAGGTCCGCAGACTTTACAGAGCTTGGATGCCTGAAGGTTGGAGTTGGTATCATTTGAAATTAGTTCCTAGCATGCTGTTTATGTACACATCACATGTTAGTCAGAATCAGCATTTACAGAAACAATGTCAAAAGAATGTTGAGGTAGGTTAGAAATCCCCACCGTTAAAATTTCCCATTGTTGTGCTGATGATGGCAAATTATATGAACTCTCCAACTGGTGAATTAGCTGCTGAGGAATGAAGTTCAGTCTTTAACGAGAAATGACCTCATGTCAGAGAGCCAGGGAAACTCAAGAAGAATTACACTGGGAGCATGAGTTGAGAAGTGGAATGTTGACCATTCAAAGAGTGGATAATTGAGGTACTTTAAGCCCAAATAGATGGCCTGACTGATGTGGTGGGTGCAATGGATTCCCAGCTAGCTGTCCTGAAAGTGAGACTCTTAAGAAGCTGACCAGCTACTGAATTCTCACACAGACACATTAGAAGCCTAATAGACTGAAAAAATTGTAAGAGACTGCATGAAGTGGATGCCACTCAGAGAGAGCCAGGAGAGCTATAAACAAATGTAGAATCAGTGTGCTGCGTGCCTGAATAAAATGGAGGTGTAAGATCAGAATTTGGCAGAAGCAGTTACTTTGGCAGAAAATTCTCAGATGAGAAGAAAGTTTATGAGCTACAGCAGCAAGTCAAAATGTGTAAGTTCAGCTTGGAGTCCTTTAAACAGCAATTAATTGACTTGGAGTGTAAAGCTACTAGAACACTCCAATCTGAAGAAATTAACAGCTTAAAAGAAGGATCTGGTTTTGAAGGCCTAGATAAAAATATTGCTAAGTAGTTTGGAGCTAAAAGAACTGCATGAAAAAGAGGTGCAAAGGGAAGAAATACAGAAGCTGATGGGTCAGATACGTCAGCTGAGATCTGAATTACAGGATATGGTGGCTCAGCAGGTTAGTGAAGGAGAATAACAAGAAAACTCTTACAAGATCTGCAAGACCAAATACCTGGACATAAAACATCTAAGAAGCTAAAGGCAGAATAGAAGATCTGTATCAAACAAACAACACATTGCAAAACAGAACTAAAGATAGAGAAGAAGAAATTTTAAAAATCAGGCATCGGTTTACCAATAAAACCTTAAGTCAGTGGTTTTCAACTGGTGTCTCATAAGAATTTTTAAAACATGCACTACTTGACTAATTAGTCAGGGGCACTGACCTCTTTACCCTTAGATTGTCAAAAAACAACAACAACAATGAACAACAGTAAAAAATAATCATCTGGTGTGAATGAATAACAATTATACCTTTTTTTCCAGATTGGCAAAATATACATATTTTGGTGTGCCACAGAATTTTAGTAATTAGTTTATGGTGTGTCATGAGATGAAAAATGTTGGGAAATCACTGTCTTAAGCAATAGCCGTCAAAGTTAGTTGACTCCGTCCGCTGACTGGGACTCTCATCCAGAAGCACGTCATGCTGGAGAGTCTCAACACACTAATGGACTCTAGTTTTCCAGCTGGAGCACGTTGAGCGGCAGATGAAATCTGCCACTGGAAATGGTAGTAATGGGTCTTCTGTTAATACGTCTGGAGTTGACAATGGCAAAGGCACACATCTGCGAAATGTTCCTGTTTCTTTTAATGACACAGAAACTAATCTGGCAAGAATGTTTGGAAAAGTTTGCAAAGTTCTAGTTGAATTGGCCAATTTAGTGTCTGTCTGAGAATTTTTCTCTCAAGATGCTCTATAGCACAAATTTTTGTAATTATATATATGGCTTTGCTTCACCTCTGGGTCATGATTGCTCTGTTGACTTAGACACTAGAAATGCATGACCAACCACATGTCAAATGTTTCAGTGATTGGTTGTCTTTTTCCAGACTTGGGGTCAGCAAAAGGGTCAGTGGCCTAACATTGCTGAAGAGGGTACAGAAGATTATTTCATCAGTAAAAAAGAAAAGAAAAATGATCAAAACTAGACCAGGAACTAGCATAAGCAAACACTGAATAATCCTCTTTTATGAGTTTCTGAGATTTCTTTAGAAAATAACCCCTACCAAAAATGTACTTACAAACTATCTAAGAAAACCAAACCAATTAGATGAGGAGTTGGTACACTTACAAAATAAAAATACACTTTTATTTGCTGTGTAAATAAAATTTATTTACACAGCAAATAAAAGGAATATCAGTTTAAGGTTTGGAGGTAGTTATTATAGTCTGTAAAATAAGATGTAAAATAGTTAAGGAGTTAGAAGCAGGCATAGAAAGCAGAATGAGAGAACAGAATGGAGGTTAAACAAGGCATGATAGTGAGACCAAAACAGTCACTGATAAGAAATTTACGCATATCCAAATAGCATTGCCACAATTTATTGGATAAAACAGAAAATAGAGTACAGTGGCTGTGGTAATGTTGAGTGATTTCTTAAAACTAGATGATAGTATATTTAATATCCTGAACAACTTTTGAAGGGCCTGAAAGTCTGGTGATAAGTTTTTAAAACTACAGTTTGGATGGAGTATGAGAAGAACTCACCAAGTATTTTTGTTCTCAGCTTGTCCCCTCACCTGGTATTTCCCCTCTCTCCTAACTAACCAACTGCAGACTAGTCTGATTCTAGGCATTCTTAATGCAAGCAGCCTACCAAGGGCGGCGGGGGGAGGCGGTTACTGATGATAATGAGAACAATATTTGTAAAAAATATTTTATTTATTTATCTTTAGAGGAGAAGGGAAGGAGAGAGGGAGAGAAATATCAATGTATGGTTGCCTCTCATGTGTCCCCTGCTGGGAACTGGCCTGCAGCCCAGGCATGTGCCCTGACTGGGAATCGAACCATGATCTTTTGGTTCGCAGGCCCTCGCTTAATCCACTGAGCTGCACCAGCCAGGGCGAGAACAGTATTTTTACTGGAGTTATGTTGGTAATAGTTATGTCTTGTAGAAACATTGAACATTTGCAACTATGGCCTCTCCAAATTGGGTAAATGAGATTGTGCCTTAATGGCTTACAGTTTTTTATTATTGGGTGTGAAAGTTCTTTCAAAATCATTTTAAAAAGTTGGTATTTATATATATTATTATCTAATATTATGGTGTCATAAAATTCCATCTCCTTAGCTGATTGTGTGTTTTCTAGATATAGAAATACAGTTTAAGGAATTATAGTTAGACTAAACTATGTTTTGCAGACCTCTTTAAATTCTCTGCCTCTGTTTAACTTCTTAAAAGATTCTTCCTTGAGAACTATTCATTGATAGTATTTAACTCTTAATTATACAGTAAATATGCACCACTGGAACTTAAGTTCGTTAATTTGCCTCTCTCTGTTAACTATTCACTTTTGTATTTTAAAGGCAAATGTACATAAATTAGAACTTAATTTCCTAACTCTAGAGATGTTCTTTGAGTAAATGATACTTAAATCCTCGCAAACCTGAAAACCTATATTCCTTTTTAAATCCATTTGTTGCTCTTATTTATGGCACTAAAATCCCTCCCCTGCTGCCCCCTACCTTATCTTTCAGTAGCACTAATATGGAGCTTTGGCACTTGGAAGTGCTCTTCTCTTTCCTACCAATAGTTGATTCTGTCTCTGGTGAGGTACAGATTTTTCCGCTTGTTTTTTGATTTGTAAATATAGAAGTGCTGCTGGGTTTTCCTGCTCTATGGTGCTTTCTTCTCATTCTTTCAACATTGACACACTTGTTGGAATTCCTACAAGTGTTGTTAATTGCAAGATTTGTGATGGAATTGTTCAACTTTTGGTAAATTGTTTTGGGTAAATTCCTCTTTGGGGTTCATCAGTGTTTCTCTCATTGTTGCCAACTATATGCTAATTATATTTCAGACCTGATAAAATGAGTTTATTTAAAAAACTGAACCATACCAATTGTTTTTGAAACTTCCCTAGTATTTTAAATTAGAAATTTTTAGTATAGTGTTAACCCATAACACTTTGAGTACTGAAAAGCATATTTTGAATACCTAAAAAGGACCTTTAGCTTTTTCTTTTATTGTGTAATTTCCTCAAATTGGAAAAATCGTTCACCTTTAACCCTTAACAATATAACATTTGATATATTTTTATATACTCTTTAAGATAGTTGGCAGCATTGTCCTTGATTCTCTGTTGGTTTGGGCTTATAATGTCTTTTTCTTTTCTCCATTTTTTGTTTTGCTTCCTAAGGACATGATGATACAGCGCCATGTGCAATTTTGAAAAGTATGGATAGTTTTAGCTTTCTCCAACATCCAGTCCACCAGAGGAGCTTAGAAATTCTCCAGAGGTGCAAGGAAGAGAAGTACAGTAAGGCTGCAAATCCTGATAAACTGTGTCATCACATACCATTTGGAAATGGAAACCAGGAGCTTTCTACACCAGGGTGGGACATAAATTATGGAGGCAATGTGGCCTCCAGAATCCTTTGATCCATTGGTCTCAGGATATTTTCATTGAAACTTCATTCTTTTTTTCTCTTAAAAAAGTTGATATCCCTGTTCTTTTAATTTGAATGGCTATTTGCCTTTTATCCTTGAGTTGTTAATCACACTCGGTTGCAGACTCTGAATTGGTTTTCATTTTTGGTGTTAAAGTAGCAGAGTAATGTATAAAAATGAATAGTGATTTTCTTTCCTGCTGACTTTTTTTTATAGCTTTATCAAAATTTTATTGAGGTAAAAATCAACTGCATGCAAAATCATAGAGTCTGCTAAATTTTTACATATATATGCAGCTGTAAAATCATCATCATAATCAAGATGATCAGTGTATGCAACAACACTGCCTAAGATTTCCTCTGCAACTTTCTGATTCCAGCTGATATTTGTGCTTGCTTATGCTTCAATTTCAGCATCAACAGTGTTGCTTTCATGTATAATAGGTAAGTCAGTTGGATTGCAGGCCTCCTGTCAGACTTAACTATGTCTGATTTAGAGCAAAGCTATCACAATGTTCTGGCTTAAGGAAGAAAAACAATCATTGTGGGTGTTTTTTGTTGTTGTTGTTTTTTATAAAATAGGTGTAAAAAGATGCTCTTGGTCTCCATTTCCTCTTTTTCTATTTGTTATACTCATTCTGCATGAAAATGTGTGTGTTCTTTTTTTTGCTTGTTGTGGGATTATAGTTATTTGGCTATTGATATAGTGAAAATAACAGGATACTACAAAATACTTAAAGCTTAATGCAGAAATTTGCATATAATGGACATAAATTACTTACATATTCTGTTCTGAGCTTTTCACAATTCACTACACATACTTTGCTAATTTCAAAATTCTGTGATGAAAATTTCATGAAATTTTAGTATTCAGTTACCCTTGAGTAGAATTCCTAAAAGCAAATGTTATGGGTTTATTTCTTGTTTTTTATTTTTATTTTTTAGTTCTTAGTTTTGCAGTTTTGGTATAAGAAAATATGTAATGCACTTTGAAAAATATTATTTAATATATTTTCTCACTGTAGAATGAATAAAGGTAAGTATTTCATTTTTAGAAAGCCATCTTTAAATGTCACTCTATTGCTTTTATTTATAAAAGGTATACAAATCCTTATTCCATTTATTTATCTTCCTTTTTAAGATATTGTAGTCCATGTAACATTGTTTAAAACAGTCTGTAGATCTTTTGGGGGAGCTTAAATCAATTGTTTCTAACTTTTAAATATGTAGTTGCAAGCAGTTTGTTTGCTTTGTTGATTTTTGTGTCTCTTAGTCTGAAAACCTAGGCTTGACTGTATTCCAGTTTAGTGTATATGGGTCCAGAAGAGAAAGGTGCTAAATTTAGAATAGGCTGCATGAGGAAATTGTACATTTATCTTCGTTCACATGCAAATTTATTTCTATATTTTTGGAAGTTGCAGCTTTTTCATTATTCTTGATAGTTTATTCCATTTTCTTGTATATTACTACCAATAATTAAAATTTTATAGTAAATAAAATTATAAATTTAAGTTTGGGAGATTGTTTTAAAAAAAAATCAGGACTACCAGTTTCCAGCTTTAGCTAATAGTAAATCAGTGAGGTGAATTCTTAGGTAAAATGGTAACACCTGGAAAAAATGTAAAAGTAACTTTTTGAAAGCACTGTAAAAAGACCCAAAAGACTGGAAAACCAAAGAATACCAAAAAGAAGAAACCAGAGGAGAGTCACTTTTTAAAAAAGAACATTTAATTAATTAATTTATTTATAGAGAGAGGGGAAGGGAAGGAGAAAGAGTGGGAGAGAAACATCAGTGTGTGGTTGCCTCTCATTTGTCCCCCTATTGGGGACCTGGTCTGCAACCCAGGCATGTGTCCTGACTGGGAATTGAACTGGCAACCCATTGCTTCACAGGCCCGTGTTCAATCCACTGAGCTATACCAGCCAGGGCTGAGAGTCAGTCTTTAAGCATAGTGGTGGGTAAGAACTATAAATGTATGGCGTTTTGCACAAAGTGCTTCCCAGCTACCATAGCTTCAGGGTCAGAAACCGTGATCATGCTGTCTTGAAGGGTCAGAGGACAAATTTGAGGACTAGCAAGCAGCTTGGAATTTAGGAGGAAATTCCTGGAACTGAGAAAGTTGCCAAAAAGTTTGAGGAGAAATTATAAACATTTATGCTGATAAATTCAACTAGATGAAATGAACAAAGTCATGCAGTATCAATAAGTCATCTAAATAGACCCAAGGAAAAATAGAAAATCTGATTAGTCCCATATCTTTTAACGATATTGGATTCATAAAGAAAGTCTTCATACAAAAACACAAAAGAGTTCAGACCCAGATAGCTTCAATAATAAATTTTATTTAAGAAACATCTAAGAAAGGAGTAATACCAGTTCTCAAGTCTTTCAGAAAATGGAGAAGTAAGGAACATTTTACAAATCATATCAATAGGCCAGTGTTATTACTCAAATACTGAAATCAGATAAAAACATTATGGAAACTGAACTAGAGCCCAACATACCTTACAATGATAGATGTAAAAATCCTGAATAAGAGCACACTGAATTTGGAAATATATTAAAAGAAAATGTAATGAAAACTAAGCAGAATTTGTTCTAGGAATGAAAGGTTGGTTTGATGATAGAAAATCTATCAATATAACTTGCCATATTAATAATTTTTTAAAAATGCATGATTATCTCAGTGGATGGATAAAAAGAGTTTATCATAATTCTCTACCCATTCTGATCTTAAAACTTTTAGCAGCCTAGGAATAGAAGGCAAATTTTTCAACTTTATGAAGACTACCCATGAAAATCCTACAGCAGACATCTTACTTAATGGTGAAAGATTGAGTAGTTCTTCCCTGACACTGAGAACAAAGCAAAGAAATTTGCTTTTGCCACTCAGTTGAATATTGTACTAAAGGTCATAAAGATAGTGCAATAAAGCAATAAAAAGAAATAAAAGGTACATAGAATGAAGAAGATTTAGACAGTATGATCATCTATATAGAAAGTGCTAGTGAGTTTAAAAATACTTTTTGATCTGAAAAGAGAATTTAACAATCTCATAGGATACCAGGTAAATATATGAAATTAAATGATAACATACTAGCCATGAATACTTAGAAAGTGAAATTTGTAAATTCTCTTTGTACATCTATGGTAGACAGCCTCCTAGATATATCCCAGTTATCTCCACTTTCTGGTATTCACAACCTCATGCAATATTCTCCCCTCTTTTATTAGTATTGGTGTGTGTGACCTGTAGGACATGGAAGAAGAGATAGTATGTCACTTCTAAAATTAAGTATAGAAAGAAGACTGCAGTTTCCATCTTAGGTAATTTATGTCTCCTAGCTCCCTCTTTCTTCACTGTCTCTAAGAGAAGCAAACTGCCATTTATGAGTAGCCCTATTAAAAATCTCACTGAAGCCTCCAGTTGGCAAGTACTGAGGCCTGCTGCCAACTACAGAAGTCACCTTAGAAGTGGACCCTTCAGTTCTATTCCAGTGTTGAGATGATGGCGGCCTTGGTCAACAGCTCGAATACAAACACATGAGAGACCTTGTCAGAACCACCTGGCTAAGCAGATCTTGAAACCTGTTCCTTTGGAAACTCTGATATAACTGTCTATAGTTTTAAAGCATTTTAATATGCAGTGAACAATAATATAACATACCAAAATATGAAATACTTAGAGATAAATTTAACAAAATATGTGTTAGACCAATGTACAACTGACAAAATTTATAAAACCTAAACAGATGAAAACATACATTTTTGTTTTCCCGAGATGCCAGTTCTCCTTTGAATGGATCTGTGTATTGAATGTGTAATACCAATGAATATCAGAGCAGAATTTTGGGTAGAAATTCATAAGCTGATAAAAATTTATATAGAAATATAGAATAGCTAGAATGGGCAAAATAAGTTTGAAAAAGAAAAAAGCTGGAGAACTTATTCCATGATTTCAAGATTAAAATGATGATGATATTGTCAGTATAAGGATCAGAAAATCAATGGTACCAAGTAAAGAGTTCATGAGTAGATACACACATACATGGTCAGTTGATTTTCCCAAAGGTGCTCACATAATTCAGTGGGGTAAAGTATATAGTTTTTAAATCAAATGTCACTGGAACAACTGGATATCCACATATGACAAGAGAACTTTGACCCTTATATTATACTTAGAAATTAACTCAAAATTGGCCATACACCTCTTTGTAAAGAGTAAAACTATTAAATTGTGGAAGAAAACCTGATAGAAGATCTTTGCAATTCGAGGACAGGCAAAGGTTTCTTAGATGGGACAAAGAGCAATTAACTGTAGTTCACTGAAATAGAAAACTTCTGCTTTTAAAAAGGTATTAAGAAAACAAAAAGTATAGCACAGCTGAAAAGGAATATTTGTAATAATTTATCATATTGAAAACTAATAATGGACTTGAAAAAATATTTTTAAAATCCTGCAGTGGTAAGATAAAGTTAACAATGACCAAAGGTTTGGATGTATTTTTTCAAAAAGAAAATATCTTTCAAAAAGAAAGATATGTGAATTGTCCATAGACTCATGAAAGATTATTTGGTTTCATTAGTCACTAGGGAAATGAAAATTATAATAACAATGAGGTCAAATTTTAAGAAAATGACTAAACTAACTGACAATGAGGATGCAGAACAATGGAATGCTTATTTATACTCTGCTGGCAATGTAAAACACTGCAATTACTTTGGAAAACAGTTTGTCAGTTTTCATAATGGTAGGTATATATTTTCAGCATGCTCCACTAGTGTCAAATTTTTTAAATTTATTTTTCTATTGTTCAGTTATAGTTGTTCCCACTCTCCCCGCTTACTCTCCCCTGCCCTACCTCCCCACCTCCCTCATTCAATCCTCCCCCCGAACACCCCACCCCATGGTCTTTGTCCATGGGTTCTTTGTACATGTTTCTTACCTTTACCCTTCCCCTTCTTTCTCCCGTTAACCACCCCCCACCCTGGTTACTGTCAGTTTGTCCTTGAATTCCGTGTCTCTAGTTCTGTTTTGCTCATTTGTTTCTTTTGTTGATTAGGATCCATTTATAGGTGACGTCATATGGTATTTGTCTTTCACCACCTGGCTTATTTTACTTAGCATAATGTTCTAAGCAAAGGGTAGGATTTTATTCTTTCTGTTGCATAGAATTCCATTGTGTTAAATTACCACAGTTCTTGATCCACTTATTTACCCAGGGGCACTTAGGCTGTTTCCAGCACTTGACAAGTGTAAATAGTGCAGCTATGAACATTGGGGTATATAGATTCTCTTCAATCAGTGTTTCAGTATACTTAGGGTATAATCCCAGCAGTGGAATTGCTGGGTCAAAAGGCAGTTTCATTTTTAGTTTTTGATGAAATTCCATACTATTTTCCATGGTGGCTGCACCAGTTTGCATTCCCACCAGCAGAGTAATAATAGGTAGGGTTCTCTTTTCTCCACAGCCTCACCAGCACTTGTTAGTTGATTTGTTTATGGTGGCCATTCTGATGGATGTGAAGTGGTATCTCATTGTGGTTTTAATTTGCATTTCTCTGATAGCTAGTGATGCTGAGTGGATATCCTTTCATATGGCTGTGGGCCCTCTGTATGTCCTTCTTGGAGAAGTGTCTGTTCAGGTCTTTTGCCATTTTAATTGGGTTATTTGTCTTCCTGGAGTGGAGTCATGTGAGTTCTGAATATATTTTGGAGATCAAACCCTCATCTGCCGTATCACTGGCAAATATATTTTCCCATAAGGCTGATTCTCTTTCTGTTTTACTGATGTTTTCTTTCGCCATGCAAGAGCTTTTTAATTTGATGATGTCCCATTTGTTTTTCTTTCCTTTATATTCCTTGCTCTAGGGGATTTATTGGTGAAAATATTGCGTGGTATACCTCAAATTTTCCTGCCCATGTTTTTCTCCAGGACTATTTTGGTGTTGTGACTTTTATTTAAGTCTTTTATCCATCTTAAGTTTATTTTTGTGTATGGTGTAAATTGATGGTCAAGTTTCATTTTTTTGCATGTAGCTGTCCAGATATCCAATCACTGTTAGTTGAAGAACCTATTTTTATTCCATTTTATGCTCCTGCCTGCTTTGTTGAATATTAATTGACCTTAGAGACATGGGTTTATTTCTGGGTGCTCTGTTCTGTTCCCTTGGTCTATGTGTCTATTCTTAGGTCAATACCAGGCTGTTTTGATTACAGTGGCCTTGTAATACAGTTTGATATCAGGTATTGTGAGCTCTCCTTTGTTCTTCTTTCTTAAAATTGCTGAGGCTATTCAGGGTCGTATGGTTCCATATATAATTTTGGAATGTTCTGTGTTTGTAAAATATGTCATTGGCATTCTGAGAGAGATTGTGTTGAACCTATAGATTGCTTTGGGTAGTATGGACATTTTGATGATGTTAATTCTTCCAGTCTAAAAACATGGTGTATGCTTCTATTTATTTATGTCTTCCTTAATTTCTTTCTTTAGTGTTCTGTAGTTTTCTTAGTACAGCTCTTTTATTTTCTTGGTTAGGTTTATTCCTAGGTACTTTATTTATTTTTGTTGCTATAGTAAATGGGACTTATTTTCCTAATTTCTGTTTCTGGTATTTCATCGTTGGTATACAAATATGACTTTCTTGTCTGAATATTGACTTTGTATCCCACTGTTTTGCCAAATTCACTTACTAGGTTGAATAGTTTTTTTGTTGAAGTCTATAGGGTTTCCTATGTACACTATCATGCCATCTACAAACAATGACAGTTTAATCTTGGGTTGCACGGTCTGTCTTGCTCCCCAGTTATTTCTCCCAGTTATCTGCACAGAAATGTGGGGCTGCTTGCTCTGCCCACCACTCTTCCTCACCCACCCCCATCCTTCATCCTCTGCCTTGCTGCGAGTCCTCTGCACTCTGGCTGCCTGTCTTCACCCCTCCTGCCAGTTTGGATGAATGTTTCTTCTTTAACACCTTAGTTGTTGGACTTCCATACAATTCAGTTTCTGGCAGTTCTGGTTATTTTTTATTTTTAAATTTGGTGTTGTCCTTTTGGTTGTGCAAGGAGGCAGAGTATATTTACCTATGTCTCAATCTTGGCTGAAAGTCCTGGTTTTATTTATTTGGGTATTTTTTTTTTTTTGATGAGTCTGGTTAAAGACTTGTCAATATTGTTTATCTTTTCAAAGAACACCTCCTGGATTTATTGATCCTTTGAATTGTTCTTTTAGTCTCTATGTTGTTTAATTCTGCTCTGATTTTGGTTATTTTCTTTCTTTTATTTGCTCTGGGTTTTGTTTGTTATTGTTTTTTTCACTTCTTCTAGATATTGGGTTTGGTTGTTTATTTGAAATGTTTCTATGATTTTTAGGTACTGCCTGTATTGCTATGAACTTCCCTTTCAGGACTTCCCACTCTGTGTCCCATAGGTTTTGGACTGTTTTGTGTTCATTTTCATTTGTTTCCATAAAGTTTTTGATTTCTCCCTTGGTCTCATTCTTGACCCATTCATTGTTTAATAGCATGCAATTCAGTCTTCATGAGTTTGCCTATTTTTGAGTTTTTTCCTTGAGGTTGATTTCTAGTTTCAAGCCCTTGTGGTCTGAGAGAAAGCTTGATATGATTTCAATTTTCTTAAATTTGTTGAGGCTGGATATATGTCCTGTCATGTGGTCTGTCTTTGAAAATATTCCATGTGCATTTGAAAATGTATTTTGCTTGTTTAGGATGACAGGTTCTATATATATCAATTAAGTCCCTTTGATCTAGTGTGTTGTTCAGTGCCCCAATATCCTTGTTGATATTTTGTTTGGAAGATCTATCCATTGTTGACAGTGGGGCGTTAAAATCCCCTAGTATACAAGTATGTTGCTGTTTATCTCTTTCTTGATATCCTTCAAGGTTTTCATTATCTATTTGGGTGTTCCTATGTTGGGTGCATTTATTTTTATAATGTTTGTATCTTCTTGATGGGTTCTTGCCTTGAGTATTGTGAAGTGTCTTTCTTTGTCCCTTTTTATGGCCTTTGGTTTGAAGTTTGTCTGATATAAGTATTGCTACCCCAGCTTTTTTTCCTGAACATTTGCTTGGAATATGTTTTCCCAATCCTTGTTCTGAGGTGAGTCTCCTGTAGGCAGCATATGTGCGGGTCATGTTTTCTTACCCATTCAGCTACCCTGTGTCTTTTATTGGGGTATTTAATCCATTTACGTTCACGTTTATTATTGATAGGTCCTTATTCATTGCCATTTTCCACTTTTATACCTCTTCTCTCCCTCATTCTTTTTCTTCTTTTTCTCAAAGCATTCCCTTTAGCATCTCTTGCAGCGCTGGTTTAGTGGAGGTGTATTCTTTTAGCACTCTTTTGTCTGGGAAACCCCTTATTTCACCTTCCATCTTAAATGAGATCCTTGCTGAATAGAGTAGTCTTGGATGCTAGTTTTTACTTTCCATTACTTAGGGTATTTCTACCCACCCCCTTCTGGCTTGTAATGTTTCTGTGGAGAACTCAGACACTAACCTTATTGGAGCTCCCATGCATGTTACTCTTTCTCCCTTGCTGCTTTTAAGATTCTCTCTCTGTCTTTAAAATTTGAAATTTAATTATGATGTGTGTTAGAGTGGGCCTTTTTGGCTTTATCTTGATTGGGACCCTCTGTGCTTCCTGAACTTGCATGTCTTTTCCCCTCTCCAGGTTATGGAAGTATTCTATCATTATTTTTTCAAACAGGTTTTCTCTCCCTTGCTGCTTTTCTTTTCCTTCTGGTATTCCTATGATTCAAATATTAAATGTTTCACATTGTCCTGAAGTTCCTTTAAGCTATCCTTAAACTTTTTGAGGTTTTTTTTTTATGCTACTGCTCTACCTGGGTATTTATTTCTACCTTGTCTTCCAGCTGACTAGTTCAGTCCTCGGCTTCATCCAGTCTGCATGTGATTCCTTCTAGTGTATTTTTTATTTCGGGTATTGTATTCTTTATTTCTTTCTGTTTCTTGTTCATAGTTTCTATTTTTCATGCTGTTCTAGTTCCCACTGAGTTCTTTGTAGTTGTCATTGAGTTCCTTGAGCATCCTTTTAACCAATTTTTTAAAATTCTGTGTTTGATAATTCACTTGCCTCAATTTCATTCAGCTCTTTCGCTGGAGATTCTTACATCCATTTTGATTGGAGGTTTTTTCATTGTCTCTTCATTTAAGTGAGTGTTTTTGTTGTTGTTGTTTGGTTCTGCATTTTAGGATGTTCTGCTTTGTCAGCTGTCTTTGTCAGGTGGATTCCTGTGGTAGGAGTTCTGTGGGACTCAGTGGTACTGTCTCTGATCTCCTTGTCTGGATGCTCTAGGGTTGCCCTTTCTTCAGTTTCTGTGGGCTCTCTTTTTGTATTTGGGCTCCACTTATTGGTGGCTTCTTTATTGGTGGGTTCTCCCCTCCAGTAGACTTACGGGTAGTCACAACTCCCACCTTGTCTTGTTTGCTGTTGTACAGGTGTTGGTTAACAAGGCAGTATTAACCAGACAGTCAAACCTACAACAGCAAAAAGAACCTGCATAGCATATCAGCAGTCTTAAATGCTATTTAGCAAAATTAATAAAGGTGAAAAGAGATTACAGATATTATCAGATATGACAAAGGGAATATGAGATGACTAAGGGGGGGAAATGTTATTGAATGGTAAGAGGGAGGAGACTTGATGAGAGTGGGGATAGAACTGAGGTGAAGAAAGAGAGAACAAAATTGAAAATGTAATTAAAACATGAAAGGACAATAGGCACAATGGGGTAACAAAAGGGACAGTATACTGTGAGGATTAGAGTAAAATTGAAAAGGTTTTGGACCAACTAAACAAAATTGCAGAGAAACCATAGCAGGGTCAATAGCAAAAACAGCTGAATGAAGTTTAGTAAAAAAAAAAACTGGTGGAATGGGAATAAGAATATTATACAAAAATGAAAAGTGAATATGAGATATTTACTGTAAAGAAAAGTGATTTTGAGAGGATGGGGGAAGCAAATCATTGAGAGTGAGGAGGAAAGCCCAGGTTGAGAGAGGGGAATAAAAGAAAATGAGATAAATTCCTCTGGCCGGAGGAAGGTGAAATGGAGTGAGATGGGAGAGAGAATTCTATGGGATTTAAAGTGCAAACAAATAGGGGTTCTGTTGGAGAAGTACAGCGATGACCATGGTATTTCACCTAACTAACCACTATTTATAATGGTGGAGAAGAAATAAGACTCTTACACGAAGGGAAAAAGAATATGAGCTGACTTAAGAAAGAAGAACGCTTATGCGGTGTTAGATGGAGGAGAAAGTGAGAGTGAGGGATAGGAACATGGTGTGGTGTGAGAGAATATAAAGTTTACCACAACAGTAAGAAAGCTCAGAAATATGGCACAATGGATTAAGACCAGGGAAGGGTTCGTGTGGGATTTGGAGTAACAATAATATGATAAAAATATATAATCTGAATAAAAGGAATAAAAAGTAAAAGGCCAAGGGTAAAGAGTTTTTTGCAATATGAGTGAAATGAAAGAAGGAGAGTTAAAATGCAATGTGAAAAGGAAAAATACAAAAAAAGACCCTAAAAATGGTAAGAAGAGAATTTTTTTTTAATTTTTATTTTTATTTAATTCTTGTTCAAGCACAGTTCTCTGTCTTATATTCCCAGCCCTGCCCCCCCAGTGCTCCCCACCTCCCTCCCATTTCCACTCCCACCTTAGTTATTGTCCATGTGTCCTTTATACTTGTTCATGTGAATCCATCCCCTTTTCCCCTGTGATTCTCTCCCCTCCTGCCTCTGGACCCTGTCAGCCTGTTCCATATTTGAGTGTCATTGGTCATATTTTGCTTGCTTGTTTTTTTTGTTTAGATTCCTGTTAACGGTGATATCATATGGTATTTGTCTTTCACCACCTGGCTTATTTCACTCAGCATAATGCTTTCCAGTTCCATCCATGATGTTGCAAAGGGTAGGAGCTCCTTCTTCCTTTCTGCAGCATAGAATTCCATTGTGTAAATGTACCATAGTTTTCTGATCCAGTCATTTACCGATGGGCATCTAGGTTGCTTCCAAATCTTGGCTATTGTAAATTGTGCTGCTGTGAACATCGGGGTGCATAGGTTCTTTTGGATTGGTGTTTCAGGGTTCTTAGGATATACTCCTAACAGTGGAATTGCTGGTTCAAAAGGCATGTTCATTTTTAGTTTTCTTAGAAAATTCCATACTGTTTTCCATAGTGGTTGTACCAGTCTGCAATCCCACCAACAGTGAACTAGAGTCCTCTTTTCCCCATAACCTCTCTAGCACTTGTTGTTTGTTTCTTTGTTTATGATAGCCATTCTTACTGGTGTAAAGTGGTATCTCATTGTGGTTTTGATTTGCATCTGTCTGATAGCTAGTGATATCGAGCATCTTTTCATGTGTCTCTGGATCCTCTGTATGTCCTCCTTGCAGAAGAGTCTGTTCAAGTCCTTTGCCCATTTTTTGATTGGGTTGCTCGTCTTTTTTGAGTGGAATCGAGTGAGTTCTTTGTATATTTTGGAGATTAAACCTTTGTCTGAGGTATCATTGGCAAATATGTTTTCCCAAACTGTTGCTTCTCTTTTTATCTTGATGCTGTTTTCCTAGAAGCTTTTAATTTTGATGAGATCCCATTTGTTTATCCTTTCCTTTATGTCCCTTGCTCTAGGGGACGTGTCAGTAAAAATCTTGCTGTGTGGAATATCTGAGATTTTCCTGCCAATGCTCTCCTCTAGGGCTTTAATGGTTTCACGGCTTATATTTAAGTCTTTTATCCACCTTGAATTTATTTTGGTGTATGTTATAAGAGAAATTTTTAAAAATGTGCAAGTTCTCATGAAGAGCAAGGTAAAATTTGTGTCAGCTGTTGGTGTTCTCACTTCTTTCTGGGTCTTGTAGTTCCAGGTCTTACTGTGTTTCTCTTAGTGTGGGGGTGGGGGGGTCCTCCTGGTGGTTGTTAAGTGTATCCAGTTAACATTGCAGATAATTCCTTGCTCCTGCATGCAGTGGAGGAGTGGTCTCTGTTTTCCCTTTCTGGTGATTAGGCAAGGAAGGGGGCTCAGTCTGGGCTACAATAATCACAGGTGCCCATTTTCCAGCCCACGCCCTCATGCACCCCTCATTCTCCACTCTGCTCAGTTGCTCCAGGCTGGTGCAAATTAACCACCTTGCTTTGGGCCCCTTTGATCAATCCATGAGGTGCACTGAGTGGGAGCGAATCGTGGCCACAGTCCTCCCTCTTTGTTGGCTAGGCCTCTGGGTGCATGAGGATCGTGCTCAGTGCCACTCACCTCCCCTTTGTAAAAAATCTATTTGGGCATTGTTGTGGCTCTGAGCCACTGCTCAACTTTCTACCCACTCCAACTCTGGCAAGTCCGGAGGCTGTCTCAGACACAGCCAGTTGCGGCCCTTCTCTTCTCCCAGTTTCAGGTGCCACCGGAACCACCACCACTCTTTGGCACTGTCCCATCCGACAGGCACTGCCCTGGCTGGGGTACGCCCCCATCCCCTGTGTGCCCCCACACCCTCCCCCACAAAACTTCGTTCAAGTCTCTCCTGGCTTGATGGCTTCCTTGCGGCAGATGTGATTTCTGTCACTTACTAGGGACTTTCTCTGTCCCCCTATAAACCCTCCTTACTGCCCATTTTGAAGCGCCCTCTGTTCACTTTGGCTTCCAAACTTTCTGTCAGCTAAGATTCTGTTGGCTGTTCACTCTGTGCTTCAGAAGATCAGCTAAGTGTCCCAGTTGGGTGCACAAGCAAGTGGGTTCAGCTCCCACCTACTTTGCTGCCATCTTCTCTCTCCTCAATTTTAGATATGGGTAAATACACATGAATTTTAACTTATAGATCATCAGAATGATACAAAAATAGCATCTTTACTGTCCCATAAGAAGCCTTTATTTATCAAATGAGAACTAGGAAAAGAAAAAAATGAGTTTAAGTGATAAATGGGAAACATGAAATACAATGCAAATACTATTTAAAATTAATAAAAATAGATTAACTTCACCAATTAAAATCTCAAACTAGATATATCAAAATATTTAATTAAATATCTATAAGGTTCTTTAAATGATGAGAATAAAAGAATGGACAAAGATGTACCAGGTGAAGATGAACAATAGCCATAAGTAAATGTAGTCATCTCTACAGTTCTTTCCCAGTACAACTTATGAAAAAGCTTAGTAGAGAAAAGCTGAACTCACTCCCTAGAAAGTTTTGTTATCTGATAAAACTTAGTAGTAATTTTGGATTTGAAAACAAGGTTAAAATAAGTACTGGGTGACATCATCTGTTACAGAAATGGAATGACTACAGTCAAGACATTAGGAAGTTCTTGTACTCTGTAGAAAAAGTAAATTAGAAAATTTTAGATTAGAATTCTAGAAATAGATTAAGATTCATAAATATGTTAAAAATTAAAGGTAATCAAAGAGGGAGGGTATATACAACTTATAAAAGAAAGAAATCATAATACAAAGAAAATACTTCAGTAGATACCTGGACAGAACTACAATAACTAGAGTAAGTATAAAGCATAAAATAGAAAGGCAGAAAAAGTTCCAAATAGTAATACCAGTAAATTAAATAAAATACACCAAACCAAACAGTTAAAAATAGATTGAGTTATAAAAAAATAAAATAAAATTTAAGTATAAAATATGAAACAAACCTAAAGCATGACCTCAGTATTAAAAATAAAATATTAGAATAAAATTGTATCAGAAAATTTATTTTTGCTCTTGTACATTTTCCTAGCTCTTTCAGGCAACTCTTATTAAGATTTCCCGTCCAAAAAATTTTTTTTCCACTGCTATAAATTAGTTTTGCCTTCTCTAAAAGGTTTATAGATATGTATTCTTTGGTATTTTGATTATGCAACATTCACCTATATTTCATGTATCAGGAATTTTCCACCTGTACTTCACATATCAGGAATTTTTCCCATTGTGTGTACACACACACACACACACACACAGAGTTGTAACTGCAACTTTGTGTTTACCATTCATTTATTGGTATATATAGGGGTTGTGTACTGTTTTAAACTATTGTGAGGAATTCAACTATCCCAAGCATTCGTGTTTGTGTCATTTTTTTATACATATATTTTTATTCCTTAGGTAAAACTTATCAGTGTAGTTATTGTGTCACAAAGTAGATATGTCTAACATCATTAAGAATTATCAAACTTTTGGCACTTTAAAGATGTGTAATTTTTTTCCTGCATTATTTGTGTTGATAAACTCAGATGTCATCCTATTGTTATTCTTTCATATTTAATGTACTTTTTTCCCACTGGTGGCTTCAAGATTTTCTCTCTCTCTTTTTTTTTGGTTTAGCAGTTTGTCTATGATGTCCCTAAATATTTATATTTATCCTGTTTGGGATTTTCTGCACCTTTGGGCCTGTGTTTCATTGATCTTTATCAAATTTAGGAAATTTTTGGTCAATACTTTTTCAGAAAAATTTTGTGTCACAATTTCTCTTTTTCTTTTGAGATATCAATTATATGTTCTTGAATATTTGCTATTGTCTCATGGATTCCTCATACTGTGTTCAGGTTTTTTTCTACTTTTTTTTCTGTTCTTCAGTTTGGATAATTTTTATTTATCTGATTTTAAGTTTATAATGTCATTTCAAGGCTACTCTTAAACACATATGAATGTTTTATTTCAGAACATTTCAGATTTTAGTTCCAGAATATCCATTTGATTCCTTTTTAGTTTCCATTTTTTTTCCTGAGATTTCCTGTTGGTTCACTCAGTAAGATCATCTCCTACTTTAAGTCATTCACCATTATGATAGCTTTTTAAAAGTCCTGTTTTTTGAATTTTATTTTATTTTAGTTTTTACATTAGCTTTTAGTCCCCTTATACTCCCTGCTTCCAGGAATCCCTGCACTGTTTTCCATGTCTGTGAGCCTTTTTCTATTCAGTCCCCCCACCCCTTACCCTCCCTCCACCGGCTAGCTGTCATCCTGCTCTCCATCTATGAGTCTGTCCCCACTTTCCTTGTTAGTTCGGTTTGTTCATTAGATTCCACATATGAGTGAAATCATATGGTATTTTTCTTTCTGTGACTGGCTTATTTCACTTACCATAATTTTCTCCAGGCCCATTCACGCTGTCACAAAGGGTAAAACTTTTTTTTTTTACAACCAAGTAGTAGTCCATTGTGTAAATGTCCCACAGTTGTTTTATCCATTCATTTACTCATGGACACTTGGGCTGCTTCCATATCTTGGTGATTGTAAATAACGCTGCAGTGAACATAGGGATGCTTATGTTCTTTCAGATTAGTGTTTTATGTTCCTTTGGATATATTCCCAGAAGTGGGATTGCTTTTGTCATAATTCCTGCAAGTGGACAGTATTGGAATCTGATGCTGTTGGAGAGGGATCGGAGTCGTCGAGCTCAGAGCTTCATTTTCTAATCTGACTGATCAGTTGCAAATGTTCAGTGTACTATTCTTATGTCTTTTTAATGTTTAAAATATTTAATAATTGATGTTAAAGTCATTCCATGGAGGGATATAAAGAAGTTATAACATGCATAAAAGAACCATTTTGTTTGCAGGGGAGATGCTCCCAAGAAAGAGAAGAAAGTTCCCTGTGAGAATTTTTATGGCGTAAAAGAATTTAAGAACACGAATCCCATAAAGCAGTAGCATACATTTGAGGATATAAAATATCAGTATGATACTGGAAATAGGTATTGAACTATGAAAACAGCAGAGGTATAAAACAGCACATGTATGAGCTCAAGAAGGAGAGGAGGAAAGAGCTGAAAATTGAGTTACGAATGTTGAGGAAAGTCTTTGAGATGATTGTTTCAATATGCAGAAGAAAAGAATGGATATAGAAGGTAGAAAATTATAATTTGTCATATGGAAATTGGAGTCCATGACTTAGGAACTTAATAAATGAAATTTTATTTCATTGAATATTCTTAGCACCTTTGTCAAAATTCAGTTGCTCATAAATGTAAAGGCTTATTTCTGTACTCTTAGTTTCTTTCCATTGATCCATCTGTATCATGATGCTCATACCATATTGTCTCAGTTACTGTTTCTTTGTAGTAAGTTTTGAACTCAGGAATTGTGAGTCCTCCCACCATGTGCCTCTTTTTTAGCATTGTTTTGGCCATTCTGGGTCTCTTGCATATACATATTAATTATAGGATGAATCTATTCATTTCTGCAAATATAAGGCAGCTGGAATATTAAAAGAGGTCGCATAGATCTGTAGGTCAGTTTGGAAATCATTGCTATATTAACCTTTATTAAGTTTTCCAATCCATGAGCATGGATGGCATTCCATTTATTTATATTAAATTTCTTTTAATGATGTTTGTAGTTTTCATTATAGACATTTTATACATTTCTGTTAAATTTATTTTTATATTGATGTTAATAGAATTGTTTTCTTAATTTCATTTTTGATGGTTTATTGCTGCTGTATAGAAATACAATTGAATATTGATCTTATATCTTGTAATTTTACTGAGCTCATTTATTACTCCTAGTAGTTTTTTTGTGGGTTAGTTAGGATTTTCTACATACAAGATTGTTATATTGAATAAGTATGCTTTCACTTTTTCCTTCCACTGTGTCTTACCTACAATAAATGTTTGTGTGTGTGTGTGTGTTATGAAAATTGATAGGCTTATGCTTATACTGCCTCAGTGTTTATTGAATAATTTGAAGAAAATTATAACTTAAAAATATTGGTTATTCTTGAGGAAGCAATCTTTGATTTTCAGTGTTTTTTTAAGGTTTCATTTATTTATCTTTAGAGGAGAAGGGAAGAAGAGAGGGAGAGAAATATCAATGTATGGTTGCCTCTCCTGTGTCCCCTGCTGGGAACTGGCCTGCAACCCAGGCATGTGCCCTGACTGGAACTGAACTGCAGTTGTTTGGCTCGCAGGCCTGTGTTCAATCCACTGAGCTATACCAGCCAGGGCTGATTTTCAGTGTTTTTATATGTAAGATTAATTGATCTCTAAAATCTGTAGTTCATGTCAATATATTTATTGCTGAAACATGATACAAAGGAATCATTAGGACTTTTTGAATGTTAAGCTAAGTTACAAGCTTCTATACTTCTAGACCTTCAACTCAGTAACCCTTGTATTACCTGATAATGTTTAAATGAGAGAAGAAAGAAAATAATTTATTATTAAATTCCCAACTGGGTTCATTATTGGTTAAGTCAGATTTGTAAGTAACAGACATGGAACTTGGTTCATATTATTATTTAGATGTTTCTGACATGTTTAGCAAATATTTACTGTCAAAATACATTAGTTTCATGTGTCTTTAGAAATTCATTGTTTCATGGTTAATTTTTCTTAGCATTGATAATGAAAATTTTGCTTTTTATAATGCTAGGTATAACCCGGAAAAACCCCAGAACACCTCTTTCTGACCTCCAGGGCATGAATACCTTAAATGACAAAAACCAGCAGTAAGTATGTTTGGACTATGCTTTCAAGTGGGTATAAAAGAAATAACAAATTCTTATAAATACTTTTGTGGCTTAAAAAACATAAAGAAAAACAGATATAGTTTGCTTTAGATTTCTTAAAGGTTTTATAAATGATTCTATAAATTAATAAGGTTAGAGTTAACAAAACTATTAGGACTAAATTATTTAAGATTACCTCTGGTAAAATGGTTTTACAATTAAAAGCAAGTTTTCCCAGAATACTTTAAAATGACCACGTATGTTTTGATTTCTAAGACCCTTCTTGCATTCTATGTCTGGTTATTCTGCTGCTCTCTATGGAGAATCTTATTGGTAAGTAATTATCAAGTAGTTTGACTGACATCAAACCATTGAATACCTTTTCTTGCTGCGTGTGATAATCAAGGTTTATCTTTTAATCAATTTTAATGAATTCCTGAGAAGAATTTGAAAATAAAATAACAAGTATAATTTTCTCAGTTTATAAATAATGTTGTTTGTTCTTGCCACATATTCTTTTATAAAGATTATCATTTGTGTGAACAAAGGATCAGTTTTTAGTGTCTATCTAGAATCTGCTTTCTATGTTTAATCATCAAATGCATTGAGGTTTTTGGTACCTTGGTAATAAGAATGTTCTCTCATTAAAATTAAAGGATAATTTTATTGATTGTTTTTCAAATTTGTGTTACTATATTTTTCCTTTTTAAAATTTTTTAAAATTAAATTTTATTGATTATGCTATTGCAGTTGTCCCAGTTTTTTCCGTTTTGCCTCCCCCCCTCTACCCAGCACCCTGTACTCCCTCAGTCAGTCCTCCCACCATTTTTCTTGTCCATGGGTCACACATATGAGTTCTTTGGCTACTTCATTTCCTATACTATACTTTACATCCCCGTGGCTATGCTCTAACTACCTGTTTGTTCTTTATAATGCCCTCATCTCCTCACCCATTCCCCCACATGCACCTCCCATATGGCAGCCAACCAAATGCTCTCCATATTCATGATTCAGTCTTCTCTGTTCTTGTTTGTTTAGTCAATTGTTGATAGATTTGCATTTTTGCCATTTTTTTCATAGTTTTGAGCTTTCTTTTAAATAAGTCCCTGTAACATTTCATATAATACTGATTTGGTGATGATGAACTCCTTTAGTTTTTTCTTGTCTGGGAAACTCTTTATCTGCCCTTTGATTATAATGATGGCTTTGCTGAGTAGAGTAATCTTAGCTGTTCTGTGCTTTTCATGACTTTGAATAATTATTGCCAAACCCTTCTAGCCTGCAAAGTTTATTTTGAGAAATTAGCTGACAGTTTAATGGGACCTCCCCTATAGGTAATTAACAGGTTTTCTTTCCCTGCTTTTAAGATTTTATATATTTAACCTTTGGCATTTTAATTATATGTCTTGGAGTGGGTCTCTTTGCATCCATCTTGTTTGGGACTCTGTGCTTCTTGGACCTGTATGTCTGTTTTCTTTACCAAATTAGAATAGTTTTCTTTCATTATTTTTTCAAATAGATTTCCAATTTCTTGCCTTTTCTCTTCTTCTTCTGGCACCCATATGATGTGAATGTTTTTACACTTGAAGTTGTCCCAGAGGCTACTTACACTACTATCCTCAGTATTTTTGGATTTCTTTTTACTTGTTGTTCTAATTAGTTTTTTTTTTTTTTGCTTCCTTATGTTCCAAATCATCAATTTGATTCTCAGCTTCATCCATTCTTCTGTTGTTTCCCTGTAAATTGTTCTTTATTTCAATTAATGTACCCTTTGTTTCTGACTGGATCTTTTTTTATGCTTCTGAGGTCCTCACTAAGTTCTTTGAGCATCCTTATAACCAGTGTTTTGAACTCTGCATCTGATGGATTGTTCACCTCCATTTTATATAGGTCTTTTTCTGGAGTTTTGTTCTGTTCTTTTATTTGGGCCATGTTTTTTTGTTTCCTCATTTTGTCAGCCTCCCTGTGTTTGTTTCTCTATGTTAGGTAGATCTGCTGTGACTCTGTGTCTTGGCCTAATGTATGGCCTAATGTAATATGTGTCCTGTAGGATCCAGTGGCACAGCATCCCCTGTCACCCAAGCTGGGTACTTGAGGAGCATCCTCTTGTGCATTGAATACATCCTCCTCTTGTTGATCTTGGTTGCTGTTGGCAGATCAATGGAAGGGATTTACTAGGGCCAGTTTTTTCTTGTCTGGGAAGGTCTTTATCTGCTTTTAGTTCTATATGACATCTTTACTGGTTAGAGCCTTCTTGGCTGGAGATCCCTGCTTTTCATGAATTTGGATATTTCTTGCCAGTCACTTCTGCAAGGATTGGCTATGGCCACTTACCACCAACCTCTACACCTTCATGGAGTATCAGCTGTTCAGGGGCAGGGTGGTGGTGCTCCAATGTGGTCTATAGCTGTCCACTGGGTGCTCTGGCTCTGGGTTTTTCTGGGTGATGCAGGCCAAGGTCAGCCCCCACTTGTGTTTTGCTACGGGTTATCCTTCCTGAACTGTAAAGCAATCTGAGGTGGTTGCTCTTTGTGCAGGGCTTGGAGATTCTCAGGGGAAGCCTAGCTGTGATTCTAAACTGGCTGCTGGTAGTGCTGGTCCTGGGGCTCACAGAGACTACCTGGGGCTTGCTTGATAGGGTTTAAGAAGTTGTGAAGCTTGAGCTGACATCAGCCATTCATATGGAAAAGCAGCTTGAGTGGGCCTATCAGTTGGGTGGGGGAGTCGTGTCTGGGATATCCAAGATGTGTCAGACAGTGTTCGCCAGGTTGATGGAGTCTCAGATATGGCACCAGCATGTTGGCTCTTTGATTCTCTGGGGAGAGATTTTAGAAAAGGGACAATGGCCTCTGCTTGCCTTGATGCCAGACGCTTCAGTTTCTCCCTGTATGTCACTGGTACCTTTCAAGCTGTTACTCTGCTGCTAGAGCTCATAGGGGGAGAGTCCGCGTGAGTCTGTGTTTGGGTTCTTAAAGAGGAACTCCTTAGGGCTCCAGCAGTTTCTTCCACTGACACAATCCCTGGTGGTTTGTGCAGTCAGAAGATGTGGGGGCTTACCTTCCTGGCCCTGAAACCTTGGGCTGTGGGCCCTGGTGTGGGGCTGGAACTCCTCACTCCTGAAATATCCCTCTAGAATTTGTATCCAACACACATGGTTGTGAGACCAGCCTGTCTGCGCCTGCATCCTTCCTACTAGTCTGGATGGATATGGTTGCTTTAATTGTGTTATTGTCAGACTTTCACTAACTTGATTTCTGATGGTTCTTTTTTTTTTTATTTAACTCTTGTTCAAGTACAGTTTTCTTTCTTGTATTCCCAGCCCTGCATCCCCCCCCCCCCACAGTGCTCCCCATGATTTCTGATGGTTCTGAGTGAGGGTTGTTCTGTATTTCAGTTATTATTTTGATGCGGTTGGGCCAAGTGTCTAGCCCTGTCTGTCTTCACTGCCACCTTGACTGGAAGTCCTGTATGTTAGTATATTTTTCTAATGTATATAGTCACTTCCTTGCTCAATAACTTTTTTATAACTCTTTGTTGCTTGTTTAAGGACATCTAGGTTCACCCATCTCACATGTAAGACCGGTCACAGCCCAAGTATCCAATCGCGACTCTATCATAAATGCCACCAAATTGAACTACTTGCTTTCTTTTTTTTTTTAACTCTTGTTCAAGTACAGTTTTCTTTCCTGTATTCCCAGCCCTTCCCCCCCCTCAGTGCTCTCCACCTCCCTCCCATTTCCGCCCCCACCTTAGTTATTGCCCATGTGTCCTTTATACTTGTTCATGTGAGTCCTTCCCCTTTTCCCCTGTGATTCTCTCCCCTCTCCCCTCTGGACCCTGTCAGCACATTCTGTATTTCAGTCTCTTTGGTTACATTTTGCTTGCTTGTTTCTTTTGTTGTTTAGATTCCTGTTAAAGGTGATATCATATGGTATTTGTCTTTCACCGCCTGGCTTATTTCACACAGCATAATGCTTTCCAGTTCCATCCATGATGTTGCAAAGGGTAGGAGCTCCTTCTTCCGTTCTGCGGCATAGAATTCCATTGTGTAAATGTACCATGCCCATCGGTCAATGACTGGATCAAAAAACTATGGTACATTTACACAATGGAACTACGTGCTCTCTTTATAGTGTATGCATTTTCTTAACAGTGATACTTGACTAATGGTGAAATTCATTCTATATTTTTGTTATAGAACAAAAATCAAATCAGATCATTAATCTGGTGACCTGTGCACCTTCAGTGCAGTCTGTTGGCAGTCTATTGACAGGCAAACCATGCAATGTTGTTTCTACACTACTGCAATAAAGCAAATATCGTAATAAAGTGAGTCACATAAATTTATTGATTTCCCAGTATATATACAAGTTATATTTAGCTCTGGCTGGTGTGGCTCAGTGGATTGAGTGCCGCCTGCGAACCAAAGTGTCACTGGTGTGATTCCCAGTGAGGGCACATGCCTGGATTGCAGGCCAGGTCCCCAGGTCTTGCAGGCTGGGCATGTGAGAGGTAACCACACAGTGATGTTTCTCTCCCTTTCTTTCTTCCTACTTTCCCCGTTCCCTAAAAATAAATAAATAAAATCTTTTTAAAAAGTTATGTCTATACTATGCTTAGTCTATTTAGTGTTCAGTAGCTTTATTTCTAAAAAAACAATGCACATACCTTAATTTAAAATTTGCTTTATTGCTAAAACATGCTAACCATCATCTGAGCTTTTAGTGAGTCATAATCTTTTTCTGGTGGAGGGACTTACTTCAATTTGTTAAAAATGTAATATTTGTAACAATGAAATGAGGTATGCTTGTGTTTTCACCATGGTCATTAGAGATTCTTAACTTAAGGAACCCATTTTTTTGATTTGGTTTAAAAAACAAAAGGATACTATGACTTAATTAATTTCCCAAAGCAATTTAATGGTTATAATTCTCTTAATTCCTAGCTTGTGTCTTTTTATACTTTACATTTTGGGTACCTGAAGTGATCTGTATAGGCTTTCTGTGTTTATACATAGTTGGAGTAGTCTAATATGAGTATTTTGGTTTAAGATTGATTGTATTAGTCTGGCCTCATATGAGACCCTTCTTTATAGAGAACTCGATCACATCAGCCTGATTACTTTTTTTGTGTGTACAACAAGGAAAGATCTATGTGGCATTGAAGTACTGTTATTTGGAAAAGGCTAGCTGGCAGCCTTAACAAGAGGATTCTTCCAGATCTATTTATCGTATTGATGAATTTATTTTATACATATTTTAGAGAAAATTGGTGAGAAGGGGAAGAGAATAGGGTATTAGATACTTATATGATCAGATCACCCATGAAATCATTAGCTTTTGTCTACCAAGTGAAGTCTTTTGGATCATCCCTATATAATTCTCCTAGTAAGTGACTCAATAATAAAAGAGTGAAGCGTCTAGTTTGGTGGTGAATACTTTTTAGCTTATCCATAAAAACAATGACATGCAAATAGTAAAATTGTGTTTAGTTAGTGCAAATATTCCTCAGGTGAGAGAGAAAACTTTCATTGATGTTGAGAGGGCAGGGTTTTTTTGTTTTGTTTTGTTTTTTGTAGAGTATAAATTGAAAACAAATGTATTTATATCAAAGATTTGATAAAAAGTACAGAGCTTTTTATTACATATCATAAAGCAGAGAGAGTAAATGTGCTATAGAAGCTGCTGGACTGACCCTTGATATGAACAAAAAGACTGCTTCAGTAGCCAAAAACACATACAGTCTTGGGTGGAAAAAGCTCTTGTAAGTGAATAGTTCTAGAGCAGAATATGTGAAGACTAAAATACACCAGCTTATATTGGAAAGAAATTACTTATCTGGTAGAAAATTTATTATCTGCTAGGAAATTTGTTATTTGGTAGGAAACAAGGGTGTATGTCATCAGAATTTATTATCGACAAATACATAGTGGATTTTGTTCATGGTGGAAATATTTGGAGGGTTTTATAATTAAATGTTATTTGTTGTACTGTCCTGCTAATTCCAGGGCATGAAGGAACAAGATTAAGTCTCATTAAAACTCTTGGGTTACGGCACCCATCTATAGGACTTTGTACTGTATCAATATCTACATATCTGAGGACTGACTTAGACCTAAACTCTAAGAGTTAACTGTGTAGCATGTTGTGCATCCTGATTTCTGTTCTTAATACAAGTAAAAACTCATTTTCTAAAGCATTATTGCTCTTTAAATTCAACTTCTTTCTTGATCTGGGCATATGATTACATCTGAGATATTCTGTTATAAAATGCAACAATGAGAATGAAAGTAAATACTTTTGGAAACATTTTGATAAAAAACTAAAATTCTTTATTACTGCCATTGTTTTAGAAATGATCACATTGAGCATTTATAAAGATGAGTAGATTCCAAGTTTTTCTGGAACCAGTATGACTTGATGTGTCACATAAAGAGTTTGGAGTGGTATGTTACAGCTAGGTACATCTCGTGCATTTCTTCATGTCTCTGAGTATGTATTTTTCTGGGAAGACCATATTTTCTGGGAAAAATATTAAACTTGAATAGTAATGTAAGTAGATATATGTGATTAGCAAATCATATAATAATAGCAATTTATAAGTATTAGGACATCATACTTATATTTTACTGTAAATTTAAAATGTTAAATATACTCATTTCAGAATTTTTGTGTGTGTGCTTTTATGTAGTTTGTTGGTCCTTTGTTTTATCTAAAAATTAGTGCCTTTCTTTACTCAGGCATCATTTGCATGTTACATCCGTTCCTAAAAAGATAAATGAAGACAGTTACAATGTAAGGTTCTGGGAGATCATTTATTTGTTTAACAAGTGCTCAGTTTATTTAAGATGCTCAGTCATGTGGTGGGAACTAGGGATTCAATACTTTGTAAGATAGATGTGGTAAGTGATAATGTCAAAGAAATATACGATACTATGGAAATGTAAAAAAAGCTTAATTTAATTTTTATGTTGATGGTGTTTTTAAAGAATTGGATATGGGGGTAGGTGTATGAGAAAAGTTTTTCAGAAAGAGAATCTTTTAAAAGAGGATGACAATGTATTCCAGGCAGAGGATCAACCTGTGTGAAGGTCCAGGAACAAAAAGAGAGGTGGGGCAAGGATGGGGAGAGAATTGCAGAAATAAAGAATTAGAAGAATATGAATATGAAGAGAGAAGTGTTAAGAGTTAACTCCACAAAGAAGAATAGTCACAGGCTAGTTCATGTAGGGCGGTTACTATGAGACATTATTTAATGCTTTTAAACATAAAATGGGACTGGTGTGTTAGAAGAACCTCTGTGGCTGATTTATCATGAGTGATTTGGAGAGGCAGTAGGCTGGATACAGGGACACTAGTAGTTCTGGCAAGAGATTGAATGTGTGGTGGTGGTGGGTATATATTGATATGAATTTATATTAAGAAGGAAATTACGAAAGAATCTGTGTCTCTCACCTTATTTCATGAGGACTCAGTGTATGAGAAGTGTATATTGGACCTTCTCTACTTTATGGAAATAATTTTTATATGTATGCAATAAATACATAGCTGTGATCTGATATGTATGCGGATTAAGTACACATAGAGAACAAAGACATTGTATATGCCATCAGTCTTAGTAGCAGTGTGCTGAGGGAGACTCAGAAATACGTAACTCTGAAAAATCTGAAACAAATATTTCTATCAAAGCATTTCGTTAAAACAACCAACTGGCTGTTTTAAGTTCACAGACATAAAACAAAGACTTTTAAGTTAACACAGAGGTTCTGTGTTCTCCATAGCATTCCATTTATTGTCCTTTCTTTTTATGATGTAGCCAGGATTGTTTTCTTTTATTTCCAGTCTTCTACTTTACCACTGAGCCTGCCATTCTAATACTGGGACCCTTCCTGTTCCTTAATGTGTAAAAGACCAGTAAAACTTGTCTGTTTCACCTTAGATCTTTTAATAACATGTAGGAAGAAGAGAACTGGTTTGGGAGTCAACAGAAATTTATTCTTGGCCAGACTTATCTTCTTAATCTCTGTTGCAGCTGTGGAGTACTTGTTTCTTATGTGTGCCCTGACTGGGGATCGAACCCACAAGCTTGGCATATTGGGAGGATGATGTAACCAACTGAGTTACCTGGTCAGGGCTACCTCTCTTTCTAAGAGAGACAGGGAGAGGGAGGGAAAAGGAGGGAGAGAGGGAATGAATGAGAGTATATATTTGTGTATCTATATAAAATTGGCTTAGGGGAAGGAGTGACTAAGGATAGTTTCTAGATTTCTGGCTGTAGAGCATGTAAAAGGGGCAGTAGATCTGAGGAGGGAATTAAAGTTTCAGCATGGACCTGTTACCTTGAGGTTCCTGAGAGTCATTCATCACAACAGAGAGAATAAATCTTTGGATACACAGATACATACACTCAAATGATATTTGGGCTAGAGATGTATTTTGTAACTGATGGGGAGCCTGCCATTGAGTTGGTGATTTCCAAATGTCTGTATCTCAAGATTGTTTCTCTTGGGTTAGTCTGTTTTCTCTGGTGTCAAAGTATAAATCTTGCTGCTAATGTTATGGACTTGTGGTTGAACTTCTAATGGTTCCATGTGCATGCTTCCACTTAATTCTATTTTGTTTTGTTGAAGTATAATTGATGTACAATATTACATTGGTTTCAGGTATACAACATAATGATTCAACATTAGCATACATTGCCCTGTGATTACCGCAGTTAGCCTAGCTATCTTCTGTCACCGTACAAAGTTAATACAATATTATTGACTGTAGTCCCCATGCTATACATTGCACCCCCATGACTTATTTTAAAACTGTAAGAACTTTGTACTTCTTTCACCTGTTTCTCCCACCCCTCTCCCCTTTGGCAGTCTGTTCTGGGTATCTATAAGTCTGGTTTTGTTTTTTTGTTTTCTTTTTTAGATTCTAAATGTAAGTGAAATCATGAAGTATTTGTCTTTATTTGGCTCTTTCACTTAACGTTGGCTCTTTCACTTAGCGTAATACACTCAAGGTCCATTCATGTTGTTGCAAATGGCAAGATTCTACTCCTTCTTATGACTGAGTAGTGAGTAGTATGTATAACATCTTTTTATCCACCTATCCATCTTTGGACACATAGATTGTTTCCATATCTTGGCTGTTAGAAATAATGTTGCAGTGAACATAGTGGTGCACATACCTTTTCAAATGAGTGGTTTCTTTTTTTAAAAATATTTTATTTATTTTTAGAGAGAGGGTAAAGGAGGAAGAAAGAGAGGGAGAGAAACATGATGTGTGAGAGAGACAATCATTGATTGTCTCACATAGATGTGAGAGAGAGGCACCCATCAATTAGGTGCCTCCTGTATGTTCCCAGACCAGGGATTGTGTGCTCCCAGACTGCAAATTGAACCCACAACCTAGGTATGTGCCCTGACCGGGAATCAAACCCACATCCCTTTGCTTAAGGGACAACACTCCAACCAATTGAGCCACAGTGGCCAGGGTGGTAGTTCTAATTTTAATTTTTGAAGAACCCTCCCTGTTTTATTTTTTTTAGTAGTAGTTATACTAATTTACATTCCCATCAACAGTGTACAAGGGTTCCTTTTTCTTCCCATCCTTGCCTATGGTTCTCCTAGGCATAAGCCCTGTTTTTTTTTTTTTAAGAGTTTATGGGAAGTGAAGGAGAGAGAGGGAGAGAAACGTCAGTGTGTGGTTGCCTCTCGCACACCCCCCGCTGGGGACCTGGCCTGCAATCCAGGTATGTGCCCTGACTGGGAATTGAATTTCGAATTCTTGGTTCACAGGCCCGCGCTCAGTCTACTGAGCCACACCAGCCAGGGCCCCTGTTGGGTTTTAAAGGCCAGGATGTTTGTGGATTGTCGCCCTAGTGCAGTTTCCAAGGGTAGGAAACTACCCGTGATTTTTGTTTTCCAAAAACGGTACTATTTTTTGGAACATTTTGTTTTCCAAATGGTACTGAGCAATGGGGCACAGTACCATTGCTCTTCAGGAAGGAATTCCATGTTTATGAGATTCTCTCCCACTGTGGTTTGCCATGCTGAGTGCGGGGTTTGGGGTGAGACCGTGTCTCTGCCACTGCTGCTAGTTGCAGTGTGGTCCTTTTACCCTTTATTGTGGAGGATCTTATCAGCTGGTTGTAAGGGCTTTCTCAGAGGGCCTTGTTCCACATGTAGCTGTAGATTTATTTTATCTGTGGGATGAGGGGGGTTCAGGATCTTCCTGCCATGTTAAATTGCCTCTTAATTCTTCCTCTTTTCAGTGTAACCTCGCTTTTACCTTTTGCTCTGCTTAATGTCCCCAACTTCTGCTGAGATTATATGGTTCCAACTTCTCTATAAAGTAAATATTCCATCTTCTGTAAGTGTGAGGAAGGGATTGTTAGTTAACTATACAGGATAAGGGTTTAGCTTGTTTTAAATACATTCAGCCTATCTTCTCAGTTTTAGCCTCACTCAGTACCACCATTGTAGTGGTACCAGTTATCTCTAAAACCTAAGTCTTTCCAGAGTTCTGAATGAGAATGCATCTGCATTTTGTTGTGTTAATCTTTCTCACATTCCCAGCCCCAGCTTCTGCACACATCTACACACAAGCACACACACATATATACATATGTGTGTGTGTGTGTGTGTGTGTGTGTATATATATATATATATATATATATATATATATACTGTATGTGTGTATGTATTCTCAATAACATATATACATATGCCCCCCTCTTCTGTGATTCTCACGTACGTAGAAACTCAGGTTTTAACTTTTCCCGATCTACTCAGTCTTTTATTACATGTCCATCACATAGTCTTTCTTCCTAGTCTTTGTTCTTGTAAATTTATGACTACTATTTGTCATTTTACTGATATTTCTGCTTGGGGTTGAGATACACAGTTGAGTTTAGTATGACATGGAGGCTTATCACAGGTTTCCCATGAGTGGAGACCAAGTAGTTTATTGAAGGATGAGAGCAGGGATGGCGATATGGGAGTAAAAAGGGGAGGGCAGGAAACCCATTTAAGAATGCATTAATGAGAAGATGTACATGCAGATGGCCAGTAGACATGTGAAAAGATGCTCCACATCACTAATCATTAGAGAGAAGCAAATTAAAATGACTATAAGATATCACCTCACCCCTGTCAGAATGGCTACCATCAATAAATCAGTAAACCACAAGTGTTGGTGAGGATGTGGAGAAAAGTGAGGCCTAGTGCATTGCTGGTGGGAGTGCAGAGTGGTGCAGCCACTGTGGAAAACAGTATCAAAGGGCCTCAAAAAGTTAAAAATGGAACTGCCTTATGAACCAGCAATTCCACTTCTGGGCATATAATTCAAGAAACCTGAAACACTAATTCAAGAGAATATATGCACTCCTGTGTTCATTGCAGTGTTATTTACAGTAGCCAAGATATGGAAGTGACCCAAGTGGCCATTGATTTATCATCGGATAACGAGGAAGTGGTACATACATACTATGAAATATTACTTGGCCATAAAAATCAATGAAATACTACCAACAGCATGAATAGACCTAGAGGATATTAGGCTAACTGAAATAAGTCAGTCAGAGAAAGATAAATATCATATGATTTCACTTATATGTAGAATCTAAACAATATAAACAAACAAGCAAAAGAGAAACAAGCTCATAGATATAAGCAACAGACTGATGGTTACCAGAGGGGAATGTGATTGGGAGGATTGGTTGAAAAGGGTAAAGGGAACAAGAAGTACAAATTGGTAGATAGAAAATTGTCACAGGGATGTAAAGTAGAGAAAATTGTCACAGGGATGTAAAGTAGAGCACAGGGAATATAGTCAATAATACTGTAATAACCATGTATGGTGCCAGGTGGGTGCTGGAAATACTGTGGAGAACACTTGGAAGTGTATATGTGATTGTCTAACCACTATGCTGTACACTTGAAACTAATACAAAATTATGTTGAATGTGAACTGTAATTGAAAAATAAAACTAAAAAAAAAAAGAAGAAAAGAAAAGCTTAGGCTTTCTTGGATTTTTCAGAGATGCTGTGTGATCTGCCTGAGAGGAAAAATAACACTGGAACTAATAAAAAAATTAAAAAGAATGCATTAATGAGTTGGCCACTGCTTGCTCAGCCTTGTGGGACCAACTGAATAAACTGATTTGTACCTCAGGAACATCTGTTTGCCTTGGAAAAGAAAGGAGTAAGGTTTTATTCATTGCTCTGATGGTTGCTTGTCCCACACAGATTTATTAAGTGCAGAGCAGAAACCTATGTGAAATAAGAGGCGAGTACTTGGAGTCTAAAACCAAGTGCTATTGTAGCATCTCTTTGAATTGTACAAAATATGTGTGTTTAACCCATCATATAGTACCGATTGCAACAGCAGTAGATAGAATAAGAGGTAAGACTAAGGATTTTAGTCTTAACTAAAATCTCAAAAGGTCTCTTTTGAGAAATCAGCTGATAGTCATATGGCAACTCTGTGGTAGATAACTTCCTCCTTTTCTTTTGCTGCTTTTAAGATTCTCTCCTAGTCTTTAAACTTGGGTAACTCAATTATGAGTCTTGGTGTGTTCCTCCTTGAGTACAACTTGTTTGGGACTCTTTGAGCTTCCTGGATTTGCATGTCTAGTTCCTTTACCAGACTGGGGAAGTTTTCCTTTGTTATTTTTTTTAAAGATTTTATTTATTTATGTATCTTTAAAGAGAGGAAGGAGAGAGGGAGAGAAATATCAATGTATGGTTGCCTTTCATGCGTCCCCTGCTGGGAGTTGACCTGCAGGGAACAGGTCTGCAACCCAGGCATGTGCCCTGACTGGGAATCGAACCTCGACCCTCTGGTTCTCAGGCCTGTGCTCAGTCCACTGAGCTACACCAGCCAGGGCTTTCCTTTGTTATTTTTTGAAATAAGTTTTCAGTGTCTTGCTCTTCTTCTCCTTCTGGTATCCCTATGATTCAGATGTTGGGACATTTAAAGTTGTCCAGAGGTTCCGAAGCCTCTTCTCATTTTTTTGAATTCTTGTTTCTTCATTCTCTTATGGTCGAGTGTTTATTTCTTCTTTATATTCCAAATTGTTGATTTGAGTCCTGGTTTCCTTCCCTTCACTGTATATTTTTCTTTATGTCACTATGTATAGCCTTTGTTTCTACCTTTATTTTGTGTCCATACTCAACCATTTCTGTGAGTATCCTGGTAACCAGTATTTTGAACTTTACATCTGATAGATTGGCTATCTTCTTGTAATTTAGTTCTTTTCCTGGTAGTTTGATCTGTTCTTTCATTTGGGCCATATTTTTTTTTTTGTTCCAGCATGCCTGTTACATAGTAAGGGCTCAGCCTTAGGTATTCATGAGGGTGGGCAACCTACTTCACTACATGTGGCACTGGGGTCTGAAAGGGAACAATGCCAGTTGCTTGGCTCTCACCCCAGTTTCAGTCACTTCCCCCTGCTACCTTCAAGCAAATTGGGCTCTTCTGGTGCTGGTTCTTGGGGGGTGGGCTGCTGTATGTTCTAGGACCCTGTGGGCCCCTCCAATGGACTCTCCTGTGAGGCTAGGAGTTTCTCCCACCACTGTACCTCCCATAGGTTTTTATAGCCAGAGGTTTTGAGGTTTTATTTTCCCTGTACTGGAATCCTGGGGTGTGTGGCCTGTCTTGATCTTCAGTTGTTCCTCCTGGTTTATCTGCACATGATTGTGGAACCACCAGGTCTACTAGCCTCCTCCTCCACCTCCTCCCCCAGTAGGTCCACCAGTTGCAGCCTTGCCACACTTCCTCTCCCTGCCTGCCCATCTCTGCCCCTCCTACAAGTGTGGGAGGGGCAGATGTTTATTCTTTAACTCTTATTTATTCTTCTCCTACATGTTTATTCCTTAACTCTTTGGTTGTTGGACTTCCATACAGTTTGTTTTTCTTGAAATTTTGGTTGTTTTTTGTGTCTAAATTAGTTGTCCTTCTTTTGGTTTTACGAGGAAGCAAAGTCTATCTACCTATGCCTTCAACTTGGCCAGAAGTCTCAAATTTTTTTATGTTATGTTATGTTATGTTATGTTATGTTATGTTATGTTATGTTATGTTATGTTATTCTCTTGTTTAAAGAGAGGGGAAGGGGAGGGAGAAAGATAGGGAGAGAAACATGGTTTGTTGCCTCTTGCACACCGCCAGCTGATGCCCTAGCCTGCAACCCAGGCATGTGCCCTGACTGGAAATCTGACTGGTTACCTTTCAGTTCACAGGCCAGTAATTAATCTACTGAGCCACCCCAGCCAGGGCCCAGTACCATGTTGTCTTGATTACTCTTGCTTTGTAATATGTTTACACATCAGGAACTATTATTCTTCCAGTTTGGGGTTTTTTCAACATTGTTTTGGCTATTCTGGGATTTTTTTCATTTTCATATGCATTTTAGGATCAGCTTGTTGATGTCTTAAAAAAAATAGGAAGGTGGGGTTTTGCTAGAGGTTGTTGAATCTGTAGATTAATTTGGGAGTATTATCAGCAAAGCCAAAATAGAGTAAGCAGGGAAAGAGTGATAGGAAGTCAACTGATTGAGGGAGAAGGCCATGTTACCTGTATCTTTCAGGTAATGTTAAAAATTTTGGTCTTTAAATAGGAATGAGAGAAAGACAAAGGAGGGTTTTTAGCAAAACACTGACCCGATTCATTTTGTATATTAAAGTAAATGATCTGGCTGACTTCTTAATATATCTCAGGCTCGTTAACATTTCTGCCCCTGGAACTTTGATATTTTCTTCTCTCTAGGGGAATACTCTTCCCCTAGATAACTGCTTGATTCATTTTGGGGGGATTTTTTTGTTTCTGTTTTTGTTTTTGTTTTTTATGTTTTTTTAGTCTTCTTCACGTCTCTGTTTAAATGGAACCTACTGATGACTAACTACCCTATTAAAAAGCCTAACGTTCTGACATTTTAAAAAAAGATTTTGTTTATTTATCTTTAGAGGGGAAGGGAAGGAGAGAGGGAGAGAAATGTCAGTGTATGGTTGCCTCTCGTGCATCCCCTGCTGGGAACTGGCCTGCAACCCAGGCACGTGCCCTGACTAGGAATCCAACCTCGATCCTTTGGTTCATAGTCCCACACTCAATCCACTGAGCTACACCAGCCAGGGCTGTTCTGATATTTTTTATTCTTCTTCACTGTTTAAAATTTCCCCTTAGTGCCTGTTACTTGGTGTATAGTATATTTTCTTATTTTTTTATTATTTATCTCTTTCCACATGAATTTAAACCTCATGAGAGTAGAGCGTTTACTTTGTTAATTGGTATATACCCAGTGCTAGAAAAACAATTGGTACTTGTTGATGCTCAGTAAATGCTTTTGAATGAGCGAATGAGCATATTCTACTGCGTTTTCTTTAGTTTCACATTTTTAATTCCCAGGAGTTTTTTTTTATTACTAATTTTATCTTCTCAGTGCTTACTTTTTATAGTATCTTGTTCTTATTTTATATGCAAAATATTTTCTTCTCTCTCAAGATATAAATGATAGCTTTTAAAAAGTTTTATTTTCCCTGTCTAGTCTTTTTTTTTTTATTTCAAGTTATTTGTGTCATGATTCCTTTAGTTTATATATTTAATGCCACAGACTTCCATTTGATGTCTAGTGGACCATGGTCAACTGTTCATATTTAAATTCAGACATGGAAGAACCAACTGGAATCTGGTAAATTGGGTGTGTTGTCAGTTTCTGGACCATATTAGTATCTTTGGGTGTTTCTTTTTAGGGGAATCAGATTTCACAGAAAAGTTTATTCTGATTTTCTGCTTGGAGAATATATAGTTGACTCTTGAACAACACAGCAGTTAGGGATGCTGACCCCCTGCCTAGTCAAAATTCTGCAAGTAATTTTTAACCTTTTAAAAACTTAACTCCTGTTGACTAGAATCCCTACTGTTACAGATGAGGGAAGAGAGACCCCAGTCAAGAGTCTCTCTACCTTGCCTTGGTTCTTGTTTCACCTGCAAGAGAATAATTCGAGTGAGAAGCAAGTATGTTTAATGGAAATGAGATAGGAAGTTTAATTATACTCTTGAGCAAAAAGCTACAAGTGGGTACTTGACTAATCCAAGCGCCCCAGCTCTTTGGTTTCAGGGGGTATATACCTCAGTTGATTTCTAGATTCCCTCTCCTTCTCCCCCCTTGACAATAATGTGTAGCTATAAAGGCTTCCTTTCTCAGTTAGCAGATTCTTTCTGTTAGTGAAGTTGTTACAGTAGCTTCCTTTCCCAGTCATAGAAACTCAAGGACTTACCCCCCTTCCTGAAGGATTCCTGCTTGTGGCTTGTGACGTTCAGAATACCCGACAATCTTACCAAACCAAGCACAAGACTACTGAGTTAATTGGTGAGACGCAAATTCCTTTTGCTTCCAGCCTCCTGTATTAAGCTCTTGGTTAGATTATAATGGTGAGGTCCCCGATTTTATTTCCCCTCTGGCTGCTCATTCCTAACTGCTACCTAACATTATCACTAACATAAACAGTCTGTTAACACATATTTTATATGTTGCATATATTATTACTGTATTCTTGCAATAAAGTAAGCTAGAGAAAAGCAAATGTTATTAAGAAAATCATAAGGAAGAAAAAATACATTTGCAGTATTTATTGAAAAAAAATGTGTTTATAAGTGGAACTGTGCAGTTCAAATTCGTGTTGTTGAAGGGTTAATCGAATCCCAGCTACCAGCATTCTGGAGCCAGCTGGGTGGGAGAACTGAGAATCTCTATTTTCAGTGCTTCCTTTGACTTCTGTATACCATACCCATCCTCAGTTGTGCGTGGTGCTGCCCAGTCCACAGATTTTCTTTTATCCTCTTGCTTAGGTAAAGGAGGGATGGTTATTAGGCTGCATGGACTTCTAAGTGCCTTTTAAACCAACTTTCAACTAGTGCTCCTATTTTTAACTGATGTCTCCCACTACTTCCAGACTTACTGGTACTTGGTACCTCTTGTTCTGGAGACTTTGGGGAGTACTGCAGAGTAAAGAGGGGTGCTTCTTAACTTTCCCCACAGCCAATTTAAGGTTTACTACCAAGAAAACAATTTCTGTATCTGCTTTCCATATTTCATAAATGTGTTACTGTTGTATATTAATTTAGTCTCTTAAGTGTTCATTCCTTTAAAAGTTACTAATGTTTCTATGGGTTTCTGGAGGAATCCAAATATGGTTGTAATCTTTATCTGGAAAGTCCCCTATTACCTCTTTATATTATAGTCACCGATAATTTTATCTGTTTTGTTAATTCCTTTATGTTCAGTGCCTAGAATAGTGCTCAGGCCATAGAAGGAGCTTAGTAACTTTGGTGGGCATGTACGTAATAGTGAGACCTCCCAGGTGGATTAAAAATTCCACAGAATGGGATGGCCTAATAGGATTTGAAATGCTTTCAGTAGTATTTGGAAGTTCTAAAATCTAACAAAGACAAAAGCCTTTACATTGCAGCATAATACAGTATATTATTTACTGATTGTTAAATGGTTAACAGTACATTTAAAGACATTAGCAGTATGATATGTTAATCTACATGCATACTTGTATGTAAATGTGCCAGAATCCATAGAAATTTTTTGTTTTGAATGAGTAAAAGGTTTGTCCAAATTGATGGATAATCTTTCTGATGAAACCATTTGCTGCTGGTTCAGCATTTTTTCTAAATTTTTAGTGGTTAAAGTTTTATTTTACTTTTTAAAGCAGTTTAGAGGATGTTGGAAATGTCTCGATTAACTAAAGCAAATTGTACTATACTTAATTTTCACAGCGATATATTTGATAATGCCTGGAATGGCAGAACTGGGATTCGCCAGACCAGACTGTCAAGTAGCACCTCCTTGCTTGACAAAGATGGGATATTCGCTAATTCAGCTAGCAGCAAACTCTTGGAAAGAGCCCATGGAATTCTCACGTTAGTATTAATCAGTGATGTGGATTGTTTTTTATGACAGGTTTAAAATCTTGGGTGAAAAAAGAGGGAGCGATGGTGACATTATTTCATTAGTAAAATTTTGAGTGAAACAAGATTCAAAAATACTCAGCATTTAGAGCTCTGAATCTTAGGCATTATTAAGCTGGTGGATGTTTGTTTGTTTTCATCTCACCAAGAGAATCATGGTTGAATATACTCATTATAGAAGTGATTCCTTATTGCTCTTTAATGGACCCTACATCGAGAGAAAGGAAAAAGCATTAGCTCTTTTTAGGATTCCCAGTTGTTAACTGCAATTGTCTCTCAATTCTGGCAGTCCTAACAAACTGGGCAGGAAAATTTTGTGTCAACTGGTGAATGGCACCATATATAGTGATATTTAACACTCACACAAGCCTGCTGTTCCTCATTGCATGGCAGACCAGTAAAGTTCTTAGTTACCTATATCAACGTAATTCAAATAATTCCAAAGCATATTTTTGGACCACTAGCTAGAGGTGTGGCTGAATTGGATTCCTTATATTGCCTACGTTACTGCTTCACAGTGTCCTAGAGTCAGTTTATGAAAATCCTGCTATACTTCGGAATTGTAAATTAGCTCATTTAGTTCTCACAACAACTCTAAGAGAGAGGTTGGTGGTATTATTATCTTCATTTTACATTATCATATAAGGAAACCAAGGCCTAGATAGGTTAAAATCATACCTTAGTAGGTGAGAGAGCTTAGAGTAAAGCCCAGGTCTTTTGACTTCCCAACCCGTATTCATAGTATCAGCTTTTATTCCCTTTCTGTTTCCATAATTTAGAAAAGACCTCAGTGTAAGTGTGATTTTGAGTTATGAATAAGAAAAAATAGAAGAGAATTTTTAATTTCAAAATAAAAAATCATAACTTTTGATGAAAAGTACATTTTAAAATTCATGAAATTAAACATTTATTTAAAGTCTTGAAATGACAGAAACAAAACTACTGTAGTCATAAGAAATTAGAGCCCTATTAATATCCAAAAGAAAATGAAACCTTAGTTTTGAATGTATTACATTATGTTATTGATCATTAGGCATAAGCCTTTTTATACCTATATTTCAGAGCAAGCATCTCTTTTTTTTGTTCTCTTTTCCTTGCTTACCTTTCTTCCTAAAAGTGCCTGCTTAGTTGAATCAGACAATGTTTTCATGTAGATGAACTGTATCTTACAAATGGATATATAATCTGTTGTTTCAATAGAGACCTTGAAATCATCCATCTCTACAGTAGTGTTTGCTAATGTATAATTTGTCTCTTTAGGAGAAACAAAAACTTCAAATTGAAGCCTGGCCTTCCAAAGGTAGGTATTATGGAAAATCTTTTTTCCATTGGTGTTCTACTTCATAATTATTTTTTTATTACTCATGCAAAAATCTTTAGAAATAAAAGGCAGGAAATACCTTATTTATAACCAAAATGGGGATTGTGTTCATTCACTTAATTCCATTTTAGACCTAAGACTGGTTGTTATAAAATGGCCAGAGTTCATGGTTCAGGTAGATACTTATTTGTGAGATAACCTACTTCCTAGTGTTTGAAAAGCTTCTGAATAAAATGTAAATGTTTTTGAATAATTGCCTCTTTACATGAAATGTTTTTATTTCTCCTTGAGCCAGATTAAGAGCAAGTTCTAAATTTTACTTGATTTTTAAATAATTTCTAATTAGTGCTTTTCTAATGCTTATCATTACCAGTGGTTAGTCGGGTTTTTCTGTTAAGGTTCATTTAAGCTTACAGGCCTATGGTCTGTGTTGGAACTACTTTCTTAGCTCTGCTATTGTAGCACAAATGCAGCTATACAAAATATATAACCAAATGAGTATGACAGTATTCAAATAAAAATTTGTGGACACCGAAGTTTGAATTTTACATAATTTTTTACATGCCACTAAATATTTTTTCAACTGTGTAATCCCTAATTTTTTCAACTGTGTAATCCCTATAAAAAATAGTGGCCAGGATTTGGCCCTCAGGCTATCATTTGCCTGCTCTGATCTACATTGTGAAGGGAGAGATGGCATTCCCAAAATATTTACTGAATTTACTAAAGAAAGAAAAGTCCTCTTGTGCCCTCCCAAAGAAGAAATTCTGCCTCTTTTAACCTTGTTAATGAATGTAGTTTCAAAATTTTAAAAGGACTGGAAAAAGAGCTATTTATTCTTATGATTCCCTAGTTTAAGAAAAAGAAAAAGAATCTCCCTGTATTTTTTTTCCTTTTTTAAGTATACTTTATTGACTATGCTGTTACAGTTTGCCTTTATTTATTCCTTCTACCTAAGTTACCTTAGGTTTCCAAACAAGCTGAATGCACTGCTGGTGTGGTTTCAAGTAGTGGTAAATATAGTTTTAAACTACAAAACACAGAGAAAATTTATGTAACTGGTTTAGAATGATATTCTTATCACAAAATCTTATCCTGATAACTCTAGGACCCATCTGACACCATACCTAGTTATCACATATTACTGACTGTATTTCCCATGCTGCACTTTACGCCCCTGTGACTGCTTTTATGACTGGCAGTTTGTATATCTTAATCCCTTCCCCATCCACCTTTTGGCAGCCATCAAAATGTTCTCTGTATGTAGAGTTTGTTTCTGTTTTGTTTATTCACTTATTTTAGTTTTTATGATTTTACATATAAGTGAAATCCTGTAGTATTCATCTTTCTTTGTCTAGACTTATTTCACTTAGCATAATACCCTCCAGATCCATCCAAATTTTCACATGGCAAGATTTCATTCTTCTTTATGGCTCAGTAATGTTCTATTGTATTTATGTATCACGTCTTCTTTATCCATTTATCTATTGATGAGCACTTGGGTTGCTTCTGTATGTTGGCTCTTGTAAATAATGTTTAATCTTTGTTTTTCTAACACCTTGCACAGCAAGCAGTATATAGTAGTTTGTTAAAAATGAGCTGATTAATTTAGTGGAATAAACTAAACAGTGAAGATGGAATTAAGAAAGGAATAAAGTAGATAATGAACAGAAGACCTAAGAAAGCAATTAACTCTGTTTTCCTTTTCTGCTAGACCCCTGTTCCACAGTCCAGCTCATGGTTCTGTCACAGCATGCTGGGCTGTTGTAGCTGCCATGCAGCTGGATTCATCTTTCTCTTGCCCCCTTAGCCTCCTGCCCTCCACCTTGCTCTCTTTTGCCTTGTCTCTCTTTTTCCCTTGCCCTATTTTGTCTTCTTCATAAGACTTAATAACCTTCAAGTTATTAAGAGAGAAAGTTATTCCCTGACTGGGAATCGAACCGCGATCGCAGGCCCACTCTCGATCCACTGAGCTACACCAGCCAGAGTGACAATTTTCTTAAATAAGTATCTAAAAGGAACATTGCTAAAAAATGAAATTAAAAATAAAAGTGACACTCGTTATTAGTAAGGTTATACTGATTTGCATTCCGAAGAACAGTACATACAAATGCCTGTTTCCCCAAATCCTCATGCATGTTGGATTTTGTCTGTCTTAGTTGTATTTATCAATCTGATGTGCAGGAAATCTCTTTAAAAGAAAATGTTTCTTTACTTCCAAGTGAGATTGATTGCCATTATGTTGTCATTTATGCTTTATTTACAAATTGCATACTCAGGCCTCATTTTTTTTATCAAGGGATGTATTTTTTAAAGCATTTCTTACCATTCTTATATACAGGTAATGAGTCATTATCATTGTTGGAAATATTTTTTCTTAGTTTCAGTTATTTAAATACATATTGTTTTTATTGCTACTTGAAAGTTTTTATTTTTTAATGTTTATATTGTCAAAATTAATACTTTTAGAATTTACTCTGCCTTTAACTCAATCTTGTGCTTCTCATACAGTAAAACTTTTACCACTTTTTCAGTAACTATGTAAGTTGTACATCTCTATAGATACATATTTTTTTTATTGACATACTCACTGCCAATGATTGGCTAAAAACACTCCCACAAGAATTTCCATTAAAGACAGTGTCACAGGTAAACAACCACATCCTTGCACAACCACATCAAAATTACAACTAAACCATAGAACAGCCATCATTCAGAACTGCCAGAAAGTCAGCTGCATGGAAGTCCTACAACTATGAAGTTAAAGAAGAAATCACATTGAGACTGGCAGGAGGGGTGCAGGTGAAGAATAGGCTGGTCCCACACTCCTGTGTGGTGAATAAAAATCGATAGGGATATCTCAGAAGCAAGGGATCCCAGTCCCACAATAGGCCACCCAGCCCAGGGTTCTAGTGAAGGGAGATAAGTTTCTACAACTTCTGGCTATAAAAACCAGTCAAAATTGTGGAAGACAAACTGCTGGACCCCCTGGCACTTTCTCTTATAGGGCCTGCTCAGAGACATACTCAGTTTCACTTCTTCTGAGCCCGAGTGCTGTAGCAACAGATTGAAAGGTATCAGAGACATATGGGGAGACACTGAATTGTCCAACATCATGATGAGAGCTCGAAGGACAGCTTTCTCTCAGACAGAAGTGCTGGCAGAAGCCATTGTGCCTTTTCTGAACCCTCCCCTACCAGAGCCACAGAGCTGACACCATATCTGAGGGCACCATACCTGAGACACCATCAACCTGGCTCACACTCTTTGCCCCACCCAACATTCAGGCCCACTCAAGCTGTTTCCAGTGGCTTTTCCATATGAATGGCTTGTCTTGGCCCATGATTCAGATTTTTCTAAATTCTCTTAACAAGCAGCATCTAGCTAGCATCAACATGCCTGTACCTCCCTTTAAGATGCCCCAGGCTCGGCACCTGCAGCCTCCAGCCTTGGTTCACAGCTTGGCCTCTCCTGGGGTACTTCTAAGCCCAGTACAAGTAGCAGCCATCTGTAGATTGCCTTGTAGCTAATTCTGTGTAATCCTGGACAAAGCACAGATGGTGGCTGACTTTGTATTTACCAACAGTAATCAAGGGCCAACTTCAAGAGGAGGGTGTACACAGCCGTCACAGTGGGTGCCACTTGAGGATCCATCTTGGGTAATAGGGGAGGCTGTGCCCTGGACCCAACAGAATATCTATTACATTAAGCAACTCTGTCAAGCCTGGGAGACATAACCGTGCTACTTAATACATAAAAACACACAGAGGGAGGTTGCCAAAATGAGGAGACAAACATAGCCTGCCCAAATGAAAGAACAGAAAAAAACCCAGAAAAGAACTAAACAAAATGGAGACAAGCAGTCTGTCAGATGCAGAGTTGAAAACACTGGTTATAAGGATGCTCAGGGAACTTAGTGAAGACCTCAGTAGCATAAAAAAGATCCAGTTAGAAACAAAGAATACACCAATTAAAGTAAAAATTTACAAGGAAGCAACAGTAGAGTGAATGAAGCCCAGAATCAAATCAGCAATTTTGAACATAAGGGGGCCAAAAACAATCAGTCAAAACAACAAGAAAAAAGAATTTTTAAAAAATGAGGAGCCCTGGCTGGCGTAGCTCAGTGGATTGAGCATGGGCCTGCGAACCACACAATCGAGGTTCGATTCCCAGTCAGGGCACATGCCTGGGTTGCAGGCCAGTTCCCCGCAGGGGACTCACAAGAGGCAACCATACATTGATACTTCTCTCCTTCTCTCCTTCCCTTTCCCTCCAAAGATAGATAAATAAAATCTTTAAAAAAAAAATGAGGAGAGTAAAGGGAGAATGTTGGACGACTTCAAGTGTTTCAACATTCATATCATAGGGGTGCCAGAGGAGAAGAGAAAGAGCAAAAATTGGAAACATATTTGAAAAATGGTGGTGGAAAACTTCCCTAACCTGGTAAGGGAAATAGACATGTAAGTCCAAGAAGCGCAGAGAGTCCCAAACAAGATGGATCTGAAGAGGCCCACACCAAGACATCATAATTGAAATGCCAAAGGTTAAAGACAAAGGTTAAAAGCAGTGAGAGAAAAGCAGTTAGTTATCTGCAAGGGAGCTCCCATAACGCTGTCAGCTGATTTCTCAAAATCAGCTAACTTTGCAAGCTAGAAGGGATTGGCAAGAAGTATTGAAAATGATGAAAAGCAGGGACCTACAACCAAGATTAACCTACTCAGCAAAGCTATCATGTAGAATCTAAGGGAAGAAAAAGAGCTTCCCAGACCAGAAAAAGCTAAAGGAGTTTATCATCAGTAAACCATTATTATATGAAATATTAAAGGGTCTTCTTTAAGGAGAAGTTCAAATTATGAACAATAAAATGGCAAAAAATACATATGTGTCAGCAACTGAGTCTTAAAAAATAAAATAAATAAGCAGAACAGAAACAGAATCGTAGATTATTTTGATGGTTGTCAGATGGGAGGGGGTTGAGGTGATGGGTAAAAATGGGGAAGGAATTAAAGAAGTACAAATTGGTAGTTACAGAATAGTAATGGGGTTGTAAAGTACAGCATAGGGAATAGAGTAGCCAAAGTACATATATGTAGGACCCATGGGTGTGGGGATTGTCTGAGGGAGTGGAGGGGTGCTGGGTGGAGGTGGGCAAATGGGGAACATCTGAGAAAATTATAATAGCATGAACAATAAAATAGAATTTTAAAAAAGCTGCCACACACTTCATTAATATTTTATATTCTTTAGTTTTTTTATGTGTAACTTTTATCTTAAGTTTATTAGCACATCAGGATGAGGGTTGATAGGGACTGTATTTTCTTTTTTCTGTGTTTATGGCATATCTGATATAGCCCTGGGATTGAATTTAATTTTTCTCCATGAGTTAAGATTTAGTTACAGATAACAGTAGATACTGTAGATATGTTTATGTAGAGAGGGACTTAATTCAGAGAGGTGCTTACAAAATTGTTAGAAGTGGTAGAGTTTCAGAGCATTAAAATAACAGTGCAGAACTGACCAGAGCTGTAGTCAGAAAGTTGTAGCTGCTGATTCCAGGTTAATTCAGAATTCAGGATGAAGCTGCTGCAGCTGTTGGCCCCAGAGCTAAAGTGCCTTTAGTAGACTAGCAGCGACAGCACAAATGCCCTGCACTCTTTCTCTGAGCACTGGAAAAGGTAGTATTTGGATAGAAAACCAGCCCATAAGTGAAGTACTTTTGTTTATATGCTTGCCAGCAGAAAGAGAAGGTACTAGCCAAAGCCTCTGCCTCATTATACCTTCCTAGTTTTGTGTGTGAGAATTTGATGATAAACTTAAATCACTTCCAGAGTCTGATATTCACGAGTTTGGGGAAAGTAGTTTTCTTTTTAGATGGAGAGCTTCTGCAGGAAAGCAGAAGGGTAGAATGGATGCTGAATATCAATCTTCCACATTTTCCACAGTCATTACACATAGGAAATAATGAAAACTGGCTTACAGTTTTGTTTTTCCTATTCCTAGTTTAATTTATGTGAAGAATTTGGTTTCCCCCCCTTTTTTTTCAGCACTTGCTAGAGGTAAATTCTTTAAAGCACCTGACAAGACTGACCCTGCAGGATCGAATTACCAAGTCACTTCTTCATTTGCACAAGAAGAAGAAACCTCCCAGCATCAGTGCTCAGTTTCAGGTTATTTCCTATTTTACCTTTAACAAAGAGGAATCTGTTTCATTCAGATTGACATTGAAATGTCAGATGATTACCTGAATGTGATATGATTCATCTGACTAAAAGCCATAGCCATTTTGCTTTTCAGAAATAAACCTATTTCTGTGTATACCACTCATTTTTGCATATTTTGACAACATTGTATATATTTATAAATTGCTACCAATTTGGAATGGAAGAAAATGCTCATTATATTGTTTTGTATTGCAGGCCTCGTTAAACAAGCTGATGGAGACACTTGGTCAAGCAGAACCATATTTTGTAAAATGCATTCGCTCTAATGCAGAAAAGGTAAAAATGTCCTGTAAATGAGAGCTTCTCAGCTTACTTCAAACAAAGCTTTAAATTCTTTCTAAGGAGAGTAAGTGGACAGGAAGAGTTAATGTATAATCTTTTTTAGGGAAACAGTATTTTGTATTTTCTATGGATACTTTATTGTGCTTGATTTAGCATCTACTAGAATTTGAGAAGTAAATAACGCTTGAAATTCCATCATAAAAAAGAGTTTTATGCAACTTTTGTTACCCTGAGATTAATTCCTCTTGTTTGTATATACACTTGTCACCCCAAAAAACTTGCTTGTCATTTTTCATGTGTGTAGATTCTTAGCTTTATAAAATAGGGAAGATGCTATGGATATTCTTGATTCCTTCCATTTTTTATGACAGTTCCTCTAGAAATTTGCAGAATGTAGCTAACAAGTGTAAACAGTTGTCATCTTTATGTTCATCATAGGAAAATATTTCATAGCCTGAGCAGCTAAAATGTGTAGAAATTATGTTCAGCTTTCTTAATTCTTAAGAAGCAGTTTCCGACTCTGCTGTCTACAAGCTTTGTGACTTTATTTTTGTGACTTTTTATTTTAGACAAGTTAACCTTTCTGCAGCTTAAATATTTTCACTCTTTAAGATCATATAGGACCTTATAGTGTTTTGTGAGTATATATGAGCTAATACCTGTAACATACGTAGAATGTTCCTAGCCCATGCTGCTTAGTAAATGTACCTATTCTTTTAAGTGACTAAAAGGAAACCATTTTATTTATAGTTAAAAAGAAATTTGAGTCCCTATTATTAATTGAGACCTTGTTATACAAAGAGTTCAAGTTATGAAGTATTTCAGAGTACAGAATAAATACTAAATAAATGTCAACTATTATTGTTATTTAACGTAAGGGGTTAAAGTTGCCCATGAACATTTTTTCCTTGACAGCTATGCCCCATCTGTTTGCAGGAAAATGTTTGGGATTACCTTAGGGAACCATTGAAAATAGTATTTAGAGTAAATAGGGAGGAATATCTGAAGCTCCAGATACATCTTTCTTTGGATGTCTGAAAACATGCCTACTAAGATACCTAGGAGTGACTGGGTATTGTGCTAGTGAGGAGTGACTATCTCCCATTAGCTTCTTCCCTATCAGTGCCACCACGATGAAATCATCAATTGTCAGGGACCATAGGAATTTTTTGTTTTTCAGTGTGTCCTACCAGTATCATCAGCAGACAGTATTTAGGGAAACAACCTACTCTTAACCTTGTACTAGTCATTAAAAGAAGAACCTGGCAGCTCTCAGTTTACTAAGGCATCTGGTAAAGTGGGGCAGGTGGTTTCTGAGTGAGACCAGAGATAAAATTGTAACTAAAAACAAAAATACGGACACTCTTGACCACATATAAGTGGGCCAGTCTTGTTACTTATTTTATAGTGACCCTCTGTGGCGTGGTTAATTTTTTTTTCTATATGCTTTGTTTTAGCTGCCATTAAGGTTCAATGATGCCTTGGTACTTAGACAGCTTCGGTATACTGGGATGTTGGAGACAGTTCGAATTCGCCAATCAGGATACAGCTGTAAATACTCCTTCCAGGTATACTTTTATATTGATCTTTAATATGTATATGCACATCAGGTAAATTATTCCTGTCTTATATTCTGTTTGTGGCTCACTTTTTATTTGTCTTAATTCTTCCTTTCATCCCATCTTTTGGATATAGAATTACAGAGGTAGAGAGTACTCATTTCCATTGAATGGCACCAGTCTCATTAAGCTTGTGTTGTAATAGTATCTAGTACTTGGCCATTCTCATTTGATCTGAATGTTTCCTAATACTAAATTTACTCATCGCACAGCAATTCTTCACATTAATTATTTCAATAATAGAAATAGTTTGGTCAGAACTGTCTAGTTGAAAAGAAACTATTTCATTTGGCTTTTCACTCAAGTTTTCTAGCAGGATTTTCTTTTATAGGAAGCTGCCAGCAAGGCTCATAGTTTTCATGAGTACTGCTGCTATGCGTATGGAAATTATATTGAAGCTTTTCAGTAGCCGAGCAAGTCTTTGAAACTGTTACTAAGAGGGGAACTCTCATTCTCAGTTATATCCTGTAATGACTGCCTCCTGTGCTTATTTTTCTGCTAAAAATCTCTGATTCTTGTTAAATGACTTTTTCTTTGTTTTTTAATACAGCTTTCTCAAAAGTGATGATTAGTTTCTGCCTCTCCCATTCCCTTTTGATAACAAGATGCTATGTAGAACTCAGTATCCCCCTCCCCATTTTATCAATTAACCTTTTGTAATATTTTAAGTTAACAAGTACTTCCTTGGTTTCACCCTATGTCAAAGAATGAGGAAAGGATTAATAAAAGGATCATTAGCTAGCATTTAGGATCTTGTTTATATATCATGTTCTTTTGACTTATAACATTTTCTTTTCATTTTTCAGGATTTTGTGAGCCACTTCCATGTACTTCTTCCTCGAAATACTATTCCATCCAAATTTAACATTCAGGATTTCTTCAGGAAAACAAATATTAATCCAGACAATTATCAAGTTGGGAAATCTATGGTGAATATATATATAGCCCTCGTCTAAATTGCATGTATTTTTGTATTTAAATAATAATGACAATCTGCCTATCAGAATGTTTTTTTAAATATATTTTATTGATTATGCCATTACAGTTGTCCCATTCCCCCCTTCATTCCCCTCTATCCTGCACACCCCCTCCCCCACCATTCTGCCCCCTTTGGTTTATGTCCACGTGTCTCAAGTTCTTTAGATTCTATATTTCCCCTACTATTCTTGCCCTCTCCCCTGTCTATTTTCTACCTACCATCTATGCTACTTATTTTCTGTACCTTCTCCCCCTTCTCCTCCTCCCACTCCCCTGTTGCTAACCCTCCATGTGATCTCCATTTCTGTGGTTCTGTTCCTGATCTAGCTGTCCTCTTAGTTTGCTTTTGTTTTAGGTGTGGTTGTTAATAACTGTGATTTTTCTGTCCTTTCACTGTTCATATTTTTTATCTTCTTTATCTTAGATAAGTTCCTTTAACATTTCATATATATAATAAGGGCTTGGTGATGATGAACTCCTTGAACTTGAGCTTATCTGAGAAGCACTTTATCTGCCCTTCCATTCTAAATGAAAGCTTTGCTGGATAGAGCAATCTTGGCTGTAGGTCTTTGGATTTCATGACTTGGAATACTTCTTTCCAGCCCCTTCTTGCCTGTAAGGTCTCTTTTTGAGAAATCAGCTGACAGTCTGATGGGAACTCCTTTGTAGGTGACTGTCCCCTTATCTCTTGCTGCTTCTAGGATTTTCTCCTTCATTTTGGTCTTGGCTAATGTAATTATGATGTGCCTTGGTGTGTTCCTCCTTGGGTCCGACTTCTTTGGCACTCTCTGAGCTTCCTGGATTTCCTGGAAGTCTATTTCCTTTGCCAGATTGAGGAAGTTCTCCTTTATTATTTGTTTAAATAAGTTTTCTACTCGTGGCTCTTCCCCTTCTGATACCCCTACAATTGGGATGTTGGAACATTTAAAGATGTCCTGGAGGTTCCTAAGCCTCTCCTCATTTTTTTGAATTCTTGCTTCTTCATTCTTTTCTGTTTGGTCATTTTTTTCTTCCTTCTGGTCCACTCCCTTGATTTGAGTTCCAGCTTCCTTTCCATCACAATTGGTTTCCTGTGCATTTTTCTTCATTTCACTTAGTTTAGCCTTCATTTAAGAAAAGCAGTTGAATCAGGAAAAGGTAACTTTGGGCAAATGAAGTTTGAGATTACAGAACACTAGGAAGAGATGGTTTTTAAGCAGTTAAAAATTTAGGTAGAACTATAGAATTTGCCAGAAGCTCTTTAATATTGATTATATTATTTTTTCTTATGACAGCTGGTACACTATATTTTTATAAAACATTCTGAGGTCTGGACTTCCAGCCAAGATGGAGGCGTAGCTGGAAACACTGTGCCTCCTCGCACAACCAAGTTTAAAGACAACAAAGTTTTAGTAACAAAAACGTAACTTCATTTGTTCCTCTAAAGGTTGGCTATCTCTTGGTCACTTAGAATTATTGGCTCTGGGGCTTTGAGCTGTTCTTGAGTCATAATGTTTTGGTCTGTTCCCACCTGTTACATATGAGGGGCCGGGCCTTAGGTGTTCACCAGGGCGGGGCAACTCAGTAGCTGGGTTGTGACACTGTATGTGGGGGTGGGGGTCAAAGAGGGGCAATGGCATTTGTTCTGCTCTCTCTCAGATTTCTGTCCCCTCTGCCGCTTCCCACAAGCAAGTTGGGCCCTTCTGGTGCTGGTTCCTAGGTGTGTGGGCTTGTGTACCCTCCAGGACCCTGTGGATCTCTCCAATGAACTCTCTGGGAGCCTGGGAGCCTGGGAGCCTCTCCCGGCACCTCGACCCTGAAAGTCTTTTCAACTGGTGCTTTCAGGCTCTAATTCCCGTTGCTGGGGCCCTAGCCTGAGCGGTGTGTCTCACTGTTCACTCCTTCGCTTGGTTTATCTGCACTTGAATGTGTGACGGTGGTCAGCCAGCCACCCTGCACCCTCACTGGGGTACGTCTGTTGCCATCTCACGCCTGGGGTCTGCCAACCGCTGCTTGTGCTCCTGGGTCAGTCAGGCCTATCTTGCCTGCCTGACCCCACTCTGCTGCTGACTCCACCCCTCTTACCTGTCTGGCTGAATGGTTCCTTGTTGTCGGACTTCCATACAGTTCAATTTTCTGTGTTTTGGCTGCGTTTTTGTTACTAAAACTTTGTTGTCTTTAAACTTGGTTGTGCGAGGAGGCACAGTGTTTCCAGCTACGCCTCCATCTTGGCTGGAAGTCCAGACCTCAGAATGTTTTATAAAAATATAGTGTACCAGCTGTCATAAGAAAAAATAATATAATCAATGTTAAAGAGCTTCTGGCACATTCTGTAGTTCTACCTAAATTTTTAACTGCTTAAAAACCATCTCTTCCTAGTGTTCTGTAATCTCAAACTTCATTTGCCCAAAGTTACCTTTTCCTGATTCAACTGCTTTTCTTAATTTGTTACTTATTCTTTCTGTCATCCTTTTTCTAGTTTCTTAGGCTAGAAACCATATTTGGCTTACCCTTCAATTTAATTCTTTTATAAAGTTCTGGGGTTTGGAGGGGTTTTTTTCCTTACAAATGATTCTCACATCTCTCCTTTTCTCATTGATACATCTTCCACATTCATTCTGTTTCTTTACCTCACTTATATTTCCCTTACAGTAAACAGATTTTTCATCTGGTTCAAGTCTATTTGTTATTCTATTTAACTCAGTCTACCCATTGTATCAAAATCATCATCTTAATATACTTAGTTCTTTATGTTGGTTTCCTACCCAGTAATAATCCCTGATAACCATTATATTCAAGTATCTTTCTCTTTTTCAAGAATCTCTATATTGTTATTTTAATCTATTTAATATCTTCATTGTGAAGATTAAGTGTTTCATTGTCTCCTGTATGTGCTTTTATCATTATTTTCAACTCCTTGTTTTGTTCAGGTGGGGTACTCTGTCTCTTATCCTTATTAGTTTACTGTTTTCCTCTTTGGTACCTAATACCTGTGTGCTCATTTTAAAAATATTTTATTTTTGACAAAAAGATAGGTAATAGGTTAATTAGTTTGATTGTGGTAATCATTTCATAATGTATACATACATCAAAATATCGTATTATATACCTTAAGTTTATACAGTTTTTCATATCTACCTGCTCTTAAAGGTGAGTGCCAATCCTATTTCCTAAGGGACCATGTTTAAGTTATCTTTGTACCCTCCTAAATTCCCACAGATTTTTTTAATGGAATGGAGTAAATAAATAAACTAATTAATAGTTTGGGGCAGCAAGAAGCCTTTGATGCATACTGGATTTCAGAAAGACTTATTATTGGTTTATTCATGTTGTGATCAAATTTGAAGATATGTGATTCTCTACTTTTCTTCACCCTACTCCACATCCTTGAAAAATGTGACATACTACCGGTAGTGCATTGGCTTATGATGGTGGTGAATTTCCCAAAGGAATAATGTATCCTAATCTCTGACACTGGGATTTTTGTACACATGTGTACCTTAGCATATCGCCTTCTACATTCTAATGTCTTCTTTCCATTTTGAGAATGATTGCTTTGGATAAATTGATAGAAATATTTATAAGTACTGCTTTTACGCAGATGTTACTGTATTTGTTCTTTTCTAAAAATGCTTATCACAGAAGAGATGATTCATGAAATAAATTTCTCATTTCTTTTTAAAAAATATTTGTTTTTATTAATCGATTTTAGAGAGGGGTGAAGGAAGGGAGAGTGAGAGGGACAGAGAGAGAAACCTCAATTTGTTATTCCACTTATGTAGGCATTCATTGGTTGCTTCTTGTATGTGCCCTGACTTGGGATCAAACCTGCAACCTTGACGTACTCGGATGGTACTCTAACCAACTGAGTTACTTGGCCAGGGCTTATTTCTTCTTAAATTGTGTTTTTCATCTTCTTCCTCCTGGTAGGTGTTCCTAAAGGAGCAGGAACGACAGCACCTACAAGATCTGCTTCACCAAGAGGTGCTCCACAGAATTATATTGTTACAGCGATGGTTTAGGGTCTTGCTGTGCAGGCAGCATTTCCTCCATCTGAGACAAGCATCAGTTATCATCCAGGTGGGAGGCAAAGGATTCCTTGCATAAGATTGGCTAGTTTATTTGGCCTTTTTTTTTAGTAACCAGAACTATTTTACTATGAAATAAGAATCTAAATTTCTTCAGAGATATGAATGTGTCCTACTCAGTTTTGAAATGTTGATAGCACTACAAAGATTATCTGGCTTATAATAATAAGCTATTAATAAATATCAGTGGAGTTGAATTTAAATTAAATCAAATTTATAATGGCTTGTGAGGTATGATTAGGGACAAAAGGAATATTTGCCTTAATTTTTGTTGACAGTTATATTTAATAATTTTCTGAATGATATTCAAGAGTTATACTTACACTGTTACACTCATCTTGGTCTACAGGTACCTTATTTTATATTTATCTGTTTTATTTTCTCCATCATCAATTTATATGATAGCTATTTCCATAGGACTTTTTGTACAAGAAAATCTTTAATATCTTAATTTCTGTAATGTGTATATATTGACCTTAAACCTTACTAATATTGGCATCCTGTAGCATGAGAATAATTTGTAATTTGTTAAAATTAATCTGTAGGACATGAAAGCATCAAAAATTTTAAGTTACTAAGTTCTAAAATTAATTTTATTGAGGTTATATTATCTAAAATATTTGTTTAACCAAGTATATCAAGAAAAGAAAAAAATTTTAATCACCCTCTATTTAGCCACTTACCTTTTAATTAAGACATAAGAAATTTATTCTTTTTTCTGTGAAACTGTGGTATAAGATATGACAAGTTTCTGTTACTACTTTGTCTTTACTGTAGCGATTCTGGAGAAATTACCTAAATCAGAAGCAAGTCATCAGAGATGCAGCTGTGCAAAAAGATGCTTTAGTTATGGCTAATGCAGCTACTCTCCTTCAAGCTTCTTGGCGTGCTCACTTAGAGCGGCAGCGGTATTTGGAGCTCCGGACTGCAGCCATCATCCTCCAGCAGAGGTGGAGGGAGCACTACAGGCGGAGGCAAAGGGCTGCTGTTTGTATACAGGCACAATGGAGAGGCTATAGGGAAAGTAAAAGGTATCACAAACAAAGGAACAAAATTACCCATTTGCAGTCAATATGTAGAGGATTCAGAGTAAGACAGAGGTAATCTAAGTTGTTATAATAATGCTCCCTGCTGAAATATGTTGTTTATTCCTCTGCTCTAATACTTACCTAACTAGTATTAGAACTGGTTACATGCAATGTGTCTTCTCTGCTAAACTGTGATACTCCTAGCAACTTTAACCTGCTTTGTATGGTATATAATAGATGCTAAATAAGTGTTTATTGAATTAAATTGGGTTGAAAACCTGTGATCTACAGTTATAACTGCTAAGAGTTAACTTTTACATTAGGTTTAAAAATTGGCAATATTCAAAGTTTTTACTTTTAGAAACTTCAATTTTATTTTTAAGGTTTACCTTAAAGTAAGGATATTGTTAAATGAGAGCTTTACTTCTGATTTTATTTATTTATTTTTTAGTAGAATAAAATGGGAATAATTTTATTCCAAATAGGAAATAATTATTATTCCAAATAGGAATAATTCACTTAAAGAAATATAATCTCACTAAGGGAAAAGGAGTTATGAAATGTGCAACCAAGTTATTTTGAGAAATACTTAGATGTAGTAAAAAATTTTTGAGACTATTCTCTCCAGTGGTAACCAAGACATAGATCTAACGTACTTCTTTTTAATTTTTATATAGATTTAAAGCTTTAAAAGAACAAAGACTAAAAGAAACAAAAATACAGCTTGGATTGAAAAATATTGAGCCATATGGTTCTGTGAAAATTCATGGTTCAGACCCTTCACAATGGGAGGATTGTTCCTTTGATAACAGAGTAAAAGCTGTAGAAGAATGTAAATCTGTAATAGAGAGCAATCAAAATAATTTAGTGGACTGCTGGAAGGAATCCCCAAACAAGCGACAGGAGAGAGCCAGAAGCCAAAGTGGTGTGGACTTGCAGGAAGATGTAATTGTGAGAGAGAGACCCAAGTCCTTGGAGGATCTCCACCAGAAAAAAGTAGGACGTGCCAAAAGAGAAAGTCGGAGAATGAGAGAACTAGAACAAGCTATATTTAGCTTAGAATTGCTGAAAGTTCGTTCTCTTGGTGGTGTGTCTCCTTCAGAAGAACGAAGGTGGTCTACGGAACTGATGCCTGAGGGTCTTCAGTCCCTTCAGGGTACACCTGACAGTGAAAGCTCTCAAGGAAGCTTGGAACTTCTGAGCTGTGAGGAAAGCCAGAAGTGCAAACTGGAGCCTGTAATTTTAGATGAAGGAAACTTGCAGTTTCTATCACCTGAGATATCTAGAAGTCAAAAATTTGATTCACAGGACAATGCCCTCAGTGCCTCAAGTGAGACTAATTGTACAGTGATTCAAAAGGGGGCACCCTCTGAATCAGTGCATTTGAAGAATGGGACTATGAAGGAAAAACTGGTTTGCAGTTCTGAATCTATTACCCATAAGCCACCCCTGAGAGACCCCTTCATTTCCAGTAGTCTGCCTACATTTTTTTATATTCCTCAACAAGACCCACTGAAAACAAGTTCCCAACTAGATACAAGTATCCAGAGAAACAAACTAATGGAAAGCGAAGAAACACTTCCAGTTCTTACTTTAGATAGCAACAGGGAAGCCAGAAAGTACCACTTCTCAGGAGAAAATCAAGTTGTTGCTTCTTGGAATACAGATTCTTCTAATACTGTCCTTAAAAAGTTGGAAAAGCTCAACACTGAGAAGGAAAAAAGGCAAAAGCAATTGCAGCAAAAGAATGAAAAAGAGATGATGGAACAGATTCGCCAGCAAACAGATATTTTAGAGAGGGAGCGTAAAGCTTTCAAGACAATTGAAAAACCAAGAATTGGGGAGTCTTTCCCAGTATCATCTTCCCATCAATCAAAGCAAAGAGTAGAGAGGCCATCCTCTCTCCTCATCCTGAATACCCCAAAGAAGGAAGAATCCGATGTACTTGGGCCTCCAACAATAACTGTAAAAGATGCAACTCTTGCCCCAAAAGACAGTCCATCTGCTCAATTACCCATGCAGGATCGAACTGTCTTCCTATGCTTTGAAAGAAAAGGAGGCCCGTGTCAATCTAGTACTGTCGATGAATTGTCCAAGACACACAAAATGTGCACCCAACCAAATGTAGCCTGTAACCTCTCTAATAATCAGGTTTCAAAAAAAGAACACTTTAGACCAACTCAGGCTTATGGCCACAAATCTAATGACCCTCTCAGAGATGGAACTACTAGGGCCATTTTCTACACACCAAAGGAAAATAAGAGTATTCCCCTGTAAGTGATATGTTTATTTTTTTTATGTATAAATGAGAAACTTTTTGGAGAATTTCATAGGCATATCTCCGAGATATTGAGGGTTCAGTTCCAGACCACTGCAGCAAAGTTAGTATCACAATAAAATGAGTCATAATCTGTTTTCTGATGGAAAGTCTCACTTTAATTTTTAAAATTGCCCTTGTTAAGGTGCCTTGATCATCCTCAACTCTTTGTATGGGTGCTATTCAAATTAGCTGTTTTCTCTGCATGAAAAATATCCATAATTGTTGACTCTACCAGCCACTTGAAATTGAATATAATTATACCCTAAGAATTGACTAAGCACAGAAAGCAATTGTTGGTTCCTTCCCATTAAGTGAGAAGGGTAATACAGTGCCAGTAAACATAGGTTTTCAGCAAGTGCTGGTTGCCCTTCTACTGTTATATGTAGCAGTCCAAGCTTATTAGTTTCAGGCTTTAAAGTTAATGTGCTTCCTTACAGCTGATGGCCTATTTTTTGTTCTTTATTAAGTTAGTTATGCTTTTTTTGTTGTAAAAAACATAATTTAACATCTTAACTATTTTAAATGTACAGTATAGTAGTGTTAATTATATGCACATTGTTATGCAACAAATCTCTAGAACTTTTTCATTTTGCAGAAACAAACTCAATTACCCATTGTACAACTCCCCTTTTTTCCCAACCCCCTACTAACAACAGCTCTCCTTTCTGTTTCTAAGAGTTTGACTATATTATATACCTCATGGAAGTGGAAAATCTTTATATTTTTAAATTTTATTAACTAGTTATAGCCACCAGAAAAGCTTTTGTTGTTGTTTTTCCACTTTTTTTTATTAGTGTTCAAGTACAGTTATTTCCATTTTAAGAAAAGCATTTCTTAAGTAGTTCATAAAATATTTGATCAAGTTTAAGATATTTGTATTAAGTCTTTTTATATGGTGGATTCTTTCAGTTCTTGTGGGAGAATATCACTGTTTAAGTGAAAGGTGAGGGCTATATTTTAGGGCAAAAAAAGTAAACTTCATATTAACTAAGATTAACTTTTTTCTCTTATCTCCTAAGTTTTTAATCTTTCTGTCTTTAAAACTGTATACAGATATTATAGAAACCCCTTGTAAATGTGGGCAAGATATCACTCATATTTTTTCTGCTAATGATTTCTACACAGTATTATGAAATATACTTGGACTAAATGATAGATTGAGGTCCAATTTCTGCCAGCAGTCTAGAGATTACTCAGAAGTTCAAAGACTCTGTATGGCATTATAAGCCCTTCAGAGTATTAAAAAAATATTATTTCCTGTCACTTTAATTAAGTTTAGTGATGTACAATGTGTATGTTTGTGTAGAGTTGTTGGATCCAAGAGTCTGCTTTGTAGAAGTCTTACTTGTACATTTCAAAAAACATTAGTCATCCTTGTGAATTGCTTTTTTAAATCAACTTTTTAAGATAAGTCTACTTGATTTAGTTTGCTTTACCTCATTAGGATCTGTTTATCTTCAAAATGATTATATATTAGATTGTTTATGTGAAAGCTTAACTCAAAGTCATACTTCAGGTCTCCTCTCATTCTGTAAGTACTACTAGAAACTTGAGCATTTTATAGAATTATAAATGTTGGTGTTCCTAAATTTATCTCGTCCCATTCTTACATATTAGAAAAAAGCTCATTGGCTACCCTAGAGATGAAATGATTTGTTTAAGGTCACATTAAATAGCTGGGTCTAGAACCTGAGTTCATCATTAGAAATCAGCACTGGGTTTAATGATTAGGAAGTATCACCAGGTTAGCGTTCTTTCTGTGCCATAGTGGTGGTAAGTCTTTAGTTGTCTTCATCTGATTCGTGAGGGAGAACAAAAAGAAATGCAGAGATCTAAAGAAAATACTGTGAGTTTAAAAGTTAGGGTGGTCACGTGCTGTCAAAGGTCCTACTAGTTGTTTCTCTTTTTGGAGAACAAATCAAGGCCAATAGGCTCGACTGTGGCAGGAGAGATTTTAATGGCCTAAAGGGAATCTTTGGGACAAACTGGGATTGCTAGGCTTGATCATACACTGGTCAAAAAGGGAGATCTCTGAAATGCCATCAGCAAGGAAAAATTGCCGTTTCTTTAGGTTTGTTTAGGGTTTATCACATAGGGCAGAGGACAGGGTAACCTCTTATAGCCTAGTTCTTTATGTATAAAATGAAATGGAAGATTTTGTATGGTAGAGAAGTTAGTCTGCCAACTCATATTCTAAGTTAGTGTCTACTTTAAACTTATGCTAGAAGGTAAGATATGATTCTCAATGAGCTTATAGTCCTGCTAAGGAGAGATTAGCAAAATGTTTTTGGTAAATTTTAAGACTTGTGGCACCGAGTTAACATAGGTAATCGGGGCCATGAAAATACAGGTTCTATTCAGATATTCCTCAGACACTGACATCCATTTCTACAAAGAATATAATGATAAAACAATCACATCATATGGTCATTCAAGCAAAATTTAATTTTCAGATACTAACACTATACCATCTGTATGGTTCGGGGCACACCTTTTAGCTTGATAACAACTTCTATACTGCTAGTATTGTTTTATTCTGTACAATCTCAAGTTTTAAAATAAAGACAGCAGATGAAAGCTACAGAGAGATGTCAGATAGAAAATTTGCTAACCAATAGGAATCATCTCTATAAGGTAATGAGGCCCTTATTGCTGGGTGGCTACTTATCAGGTACTTTATAGTGATTAGAGTTAAAGACCCATTCTAGGTCTAATTCTAAGGATTTGGGGACTTTGTACTTTCCCTTTCTCATCATTAAATCCATATCGTTTCATGAACTAATTTTGCTACTACTGTTATTAAACATATGTCATCATAGTGGAATATGCCCAGTGGTTACCAGGGCAGGGTCTCTAGTAATTTATTCATACATGTAAATTTTTAGTAATAATATCAATTAGGTAAACAAAAAGTTTTGGGGGTTGTATTATTTTAGGAATTGAGTAAGTTCTGGATATATATGTGGAATTGTCTAGAATTCTTTGACGTAGCTTGTTAAACTATATTTCGTGCTATACTTTGAGACTGCTGCCATCAGATATCTGCTAGGAATTGAAATGTAATCCTGATTTTTTATTCTAAGCATCAGCAAGGAATCCTTAAACAGTGGAAATCTTCAACTCCGTAAACAAGATGAACCAACTCCAAAACCTGTAAAGTTAACTGGGCCGGGCCAAGGAGAGGTAAGTATGAAATTTTGTTTATCTATACTCTATGCAAAATAGATGCACACTATTTTGGAAATTCCAATCTTGTAGATATAGTGTCTCATCTACCCATTACTACCAAGAGTTTTATAGAGAAAGAAGCCGTGAGTTAAGTCTGCTATACTTAAGGGAGGTATACTTCAGGCAGGGAATGATGCCTAATGATATGAGACTGGATTGATAAAAAAGTTGCTAAGAAAAAAAGGCAATTTATGCAAGTGACTTTGGTGACTTATTATGGCAGTGAAAGATGACTTCCGTGGCTATGTAGATTTAGCTTCCATCTTCATCCTTTGTCCAGAGTAATGTGTATGGATTGCTTTTGGTTATCTCTGTCACTTCTAGTGGAAAGGGCGCGGTGGGGTGGGCAGGATGTTACAAGAAATTCATGAGCGCGCTGATGTCTTTCATTGGCATCATCTCCCCCATCCCAAAAACAAAAACAAAACATTGTTGTGTTATTTGTTTTATCATTTGGTCAAGCAGGTTGCCAGACCGGCCCATAAAAAGAAAGCTCGAATGGCGCGGACGCGCTCCGATTTCTTGACTAGAGGTACTTTTGCTGATGGGGAGGGGGATACAGAGGAAGATGATTACGATGACATTGAGCCCCTTCTCTCCCTTGACCAACCTTCTCACTCTGAGCTAGGGCCAGCACCCAGCCTGGGTCAGGCCTCTCACAGTGACTCCGAAATGGTAATTTTACAGCAATATAAGAAAACTAAGCAACAAGCAAATCTGATGGGAATAGTCTTTGCTTATCTAAAGCTAACTTTCACAGCCTCTTCCCCATATAATGGTTTGTACATGGGAAACCTCAGTGAACACAGCAAATAAGCTAAACTTTAATTTAATAGGACTAAGATAAAGGACACTTTGTAACAGTGCATGTCGAATCATAAATTAGGCAACATTGAGATTAACTTGGCACTAATGTAGAAATTTTCTGTGTTATATCTTGAAGGGCTTAGAGCAGAAACCTTCAAATATGTTTTTCAGTAAAGGGCCATATGATACACATTTTAGACTTTGTGGGACATGCAGTCTCCTTTGCAACTACTTAAGTCTGCCACCATTGAGTGAAAACAACCGTAGACAATAAGTTAACAAGTGGGCATGGCTCTGTTCTAGTAAAATTACTTACAGAAATAGGCAATAGATTCTATTTGACTTAGTTTCCTGACCCCTCCCTGATCTAGTGACTAGGGTATGTGTTAAACAATCCAGTAGCTTTTAATTGAAATGGTGTTTTCTTTAAACTTGCTTTCTCCTCCCTAATTTTTAGTAATAAAAAATAAACATTAATTTTTAAAAATTTAACGAGCAGTACCAAAAATCTCTCCCTAGACCAACCTGGCAAAGTAGAAGGTTTTGTATGTAATATGTTTGTATTAATCGCAGGTTATAATGATAGAGTTAGGTTTGAATAAAACTGTACTATTTTGACTAAGAATATAACCTTATCTTTATATCTCAACAAAAATTAGGTACACATGTAGTTTAAGAAGTATGAATGCATTTGTGAATATAAAGTGTTTGATTTTGGAATTGTCCTGGAAAATACACAATATCAGGACCCTGTATGTATGATACGTACTAAAACATTACTGCTGATGAAGTAGAGCGGTATGCAGGTTATTTCTATCCATATTCTTAACTAATTGGGTCTCATTCTTTTTTATGGGAGAAAAATTTTAGGATGGTCTGATGATCTTCTTTTGACTCATTAAAGATTTTATCTTTGAACTCTTTTAAGCTGATGATTGTGCCAAAGATCTAGTTAATTAAAATTTTTGTTAATTTCTAGAATACTCTCATTTTCTTTATCTTTTGTTGAGGATAAATGACAATATTGACATTCTAAGAAAGGAAAAACAATATCACAGAAAAATGCACTACAAGTTCTCTAATTAGACAAGTGGGTCATTGCCCTGAGCCAGACTGTCGGATTATAAAAGTTGGGAACGGTCTGTATGTCCATTAATAGAGCCAAAGCCCTCTCTTCAGATAGGATAAAACAACTTCACTTTCAAGGTGCCCTGTTTTTGAGTAAAAAATAACAACACATACATATTCTTATATGATTATTAAAGATGAAATTATATATTGAATCAAACTAATATTAATGAAAAGTACTACTTAGATATATTTTGTAGTGTGAATAGAGAGCATACTGAATTTGTTCTCTAAAGCATAAGTAAATGTTTCACTTGTGGAAGAACTTAGCATTTATAATTGCTGCTTTGTTCCTGAGAGTTTCCTTCATTACAAACCTTAGTCCTTTTGGTGGTAGACTTCTTTCTCACTGAGAACGCTACTGAGATGAACCAGGAAGTTGGGCTTTGTGCTTGGAGCGTTCAGCCCCTTTAAGGCTTCTAGCTGGTAGCCTCTGCCTATGATCCTGTTCACCTGCTTGACAGTCATTGCATGCCAGTAGTTATAGAACACCCACCCTGCAGTGTGTTAGTCACCTCTCCAGCTTTCTCACTGCCCTTCTGTTTCATCACTAGCTATTTTAGGAACAGGTGGTGGTGGTGGTTTCTGGTGGATACTTGCATGGAGAAGCTTTGCTTTCTAGAATATGCTAATACTTAGTGGGATTGGGGGTGGGAACGGTAGGGACAGTTTTAAAATGTGTTTCTGTTTATATTGAAAATATTCCATGTTCTGATGTTATCTGATATTGTGAAGATGAAGACCAATTGTTTGTAAATGGAATCTACTGAATTCTCATGATTGAGATATCTTCAGAATTTTAAATGGGCTTGATTTTCTGAGTACATGGATTTTAAAAACGGGACAGTTTGGGGGAATTTTTTTTTTCTGGACAATGTGATCCTATCACTGACTTCTGCCAAGAAGTGTGTCATTCACTGTTGGATGAAGCCCTCTGACCCTTCCAGTTGTGAAATGTCTAATGAGATAAAGACAGTTATAAATGAATTACGTGAAGGGAGTTTGATAAGGATTACCACCTGAGTTGATGAATTGTTCATCATTTTTTAACTGCCTTTGTAGGAGTGGAGGCGAGAGTAGTATATTTCCTCCTCAAGATTTTGGTATTTTGTTTTTTAGTTTTCTACTTTTAACTCTACCATTTGAATAACTGTTCAGTCTCTATTTGCTGCTCTCAGTTCCTAGATCCACTCTGTTGGCTTTTATCCAAGAAGAATGACCCATTCTGCTAAGCAGTATTTTTAAGGTGGCTTTTATATAGTAATTTAGTCTGTCAGTCTTCTGAATGCTGAATTAATAGAATGATTTCTATTCCTTATTTGTAGGATTGGTATAGGTAACATTACAGTTTTCTCTGTATAGTTTTTTTCTGCCATTTACCAGAGTTAAAACAATCATTTCTATGGGTATGATTCCCAAATACCTCCTCAGAATTTGTCTTCTTCATCTCCAGTATGATAAAGCTAAATTTCTCATCCCCTCAGAAAAACTGCTGTCACTTTTTATATTCCTATTTGTTTGTTATTCTCTGAGATACTCTCTAGTACATAAGCTGTATTGAGTTTTCTTTCATTCCGCTATCCACTCCACAAAAAAACTGCCGGAAAAATGTGTTGATTAAACCTAAATTTATTAGCTTATTTTATAGTAAGTGAAAATCCACCTTGACTAGGTCTTAGTAATTTCTCAGAAAGGGGAAGTCAGGGCAGGATGTTTAGAGGATTTTAGAACACAGACTAGTGATTTTGAAGTAGTCATTGAAAGTTGGAAAACTCATTGGTAGTGAACGAAGCCTATGACAGAAGAGGTTTAAATGGGCGGCCCCCAGATAACAGCCACACTGTTGAGTACACTTAGTTCTTATATGTGTATTTTATTCTCCCCCAAAAGTTAGATATAGTTTATAGCATTGTGACTCTGCTTTTTGAAGATTTTATGTAATTTCTCTATGAAACTATCTGGGATTGGTACTGTTTTATGACATAATTTCTTTCTAAGTTCCTCTATTCTAGTAAAATTAGTCATTTAAGCTTTCTACCTAATGGGTCCAATTTGGGTAAATAGTTTTTTTTTTATGGAATTATCTATTTCATCCAACTTTTCAGTTTATTTGCATAAAAGTTTAGAAAGTAAGTAGTCTCTTAAGATTTTTAAAAATTCTTTGTTCCAATGGTTATTCCCCCTTTGTCATTTCTTATTTTGTAGATTTGTGTTTTTTTCTTTTTTTTAGCTAACATGTCATTTGTTAATCTTTTTCAAAATAGCAGGATTTTAATTTATTTATTATACCTGCTTACCCCCCATTCTTTTCTGATTCTGCTTTTGCCTTTGTTATTATCTGTTTGCTTTCTTCCAGTTATGTTTTTTACTTTTATAGCTTTTGATTTGGGGGTTTGGAATAATGTATTTATTTTTATTGATACAAATATTTAAGGCTCCAAATTCTCCTCTGAGCAGTGCTTCAGATGTATCTTATTTATTCTAATATGTAAAGTTTTTTTAGAAAAAAAATGTAATTTCAGCTCATATTACAATTTTTTTGTTGAGAGCTTATATAATAAATTTTTTTTAGTTTTCAAAGGAAGAGTCATTTTGTTTTTTATGTGTTAGTTTCTAGTTTTATGACATGATCAAAGAATATTTGTAATGTTTCTATTTAATCAGATTTATCAGTATTATTTTTTACTTCATATATATATTATCAGTTTTTGTGACTGTACCATGTGTATTTGATAAGATGTATTTTCTATTTAGAGTGTACAGTTTCAATACATTTAATAATCTCTACCTTACTGAGTATGTTGTTTTATATATTTTTGTTTTTTGTACACTTGATCTGTCTTACACAGAGAGAATGTGTTAAAGTCTCCTATTATTTATTATGAGTTGTGGCTTTTAGTATTTAAAAAATGTCTTTTGTGCCCTAGCCGTTGTGCCTCAGTTGGTTGGAGCATCGTCCCATACACCAAAAGGTGATAGGTTCAATTCCCGGTCCAGGCCAGTCCAGGCACATGCCTACATTGGGTTCAGTTTGGTCAGGACATGTGTAAGAGGCAACCAATCAATGTTTCTCTCTCACATCGATGTTTCTCTCCATCTCTCCCTTCCTCTCGCCCTAAAATCAATAAGCATGTCCTTGGGTAAGGATTTAAAAAAATATCTTTTGTCACATTCAGGACTTTTTGCTTGAATCCTATTCAGTTAATATCATAGCCTCTGTTTTCTTAGTATTTCTATTTGCTCAGAATACCTTTGGGCATACTCTAATTTTTAGCCATTCTCCATCTTTTTGTTTTAGAAGTGTGTTTTCTACACAGTGTAGTTTGGTTGTCCTGCTTTGTGAGCCAAATTAAAATTTTCTTTCCTTAATAGGTGAGTTGAATCTATTCATATTTATTAATATAACTGATAGATTCAGCCTCAACTCTTAAAATTTTCCATTTTAACAGCTCAAGATGGTTTCTGTCGATAAGGCCATAGTCAAGCAGGCTAAGGACTTAGAAATATTGTAGTTTAGAAAAAGGAAATACTGAAAAATGACTTGAATGAGTAATAAGAAATTCTGTCCTTCAAACTACATTGTCTTTAAAAGGGCTTATTGTAAACAAACGGCACAGGAACTGCCAATTGAAAATCAGGTCTCAGTTGGATAGCCATGTGAGTTGTTTGTTTATAATTTACACTGTTATTTGTAATAATGATTTTTTATTCTGTGGTCCTTTGGTTTTTCGTATCTTTCTGTGTACTTGCTCTTTTAAATCCTTTAATGTATATAACAATAATCTATAATAGCAACTTAAGCCATAAAAATAAGGAGGTATGAAAGACTGTACTTAGCATTCCGTATTCATCAGATTCTTGATCTTTTGTCTGTCTCTTTAGAAGTTTTGACTTATTTCTTTCTTTTCACTTGATATTCTTTGTTAAACTGTCAGAAAACGAGCTCAAATGTCCTATTTAGCATTTTCATTGACTTAAGTTCTCTTTACTTCAGATTGTTCTAGGCATTTAATAGAGTTTTTAATAGGTTCTTTTATGTCGATAAATCTCTGAATAATATTAATGTATTTTTATATGTTTTTAATAGGTATAATTCTCAAAAAAATTATATAACCCGAGTTTTAATTACACTGCTATGATATAGTTACTTGATTTTAAAGTCTTTCATGTATATAATTATTACAGACATCACAGCGATTTTCTTCAGTTGATGAAGAAACAAAGCTTCATAAGACTATGTCTCAAGGAGAGATTACGAAATTGGCAGTGAGACAGAAGTCTTCAGATTTGGATATAAGGTATAAAGTATACACTGAGAGTTAATAGGGATAATATTCTTTTCCCTAATTGACTGTAGTTGAATACTGAGCCTCTTTTCAAAAGCATAATTGATAGAGCAGTTAGTTTCTATTTTCAACAAGTATTAAGTACTTACTGTGTGATAGACACATAATAATTCAGATGTATAAAATGAGCTTTATCTTTGTAAGTGTGATTTGGGCAAAGTCTTTAAATCATTATATTACTTGTGATTTTTCTTTGTTGTTGTAAGAAAGATTACACCAGAATGACATTGAAAATCTGGCTTTGGACTTAGATTCTATTCCAAGTGTTTTATAACTGGAACTGGAACAATCTTTCGGGAAATAATGCTATTCTCTTTAAGAGAGTATGTGGAATTTTCATTTGTCAAATGTATTTGGAATGTGGAGAAAAGAGAACCTTAATCTTAGTGTACTGTTTGTAGAAATGCAGATTGGTACAACCACTATGGAAAACAATGTGTGGAGGCCCCTCAGAAAATTAAAAATGGACCCTGGCTAGCATGGCTCAGTGGGTTAAGCACCAGTGTGTGAACCAAAGGGTCACTGGTTCTGTTCCCAGTCAGGGCACATGCCTGGGTTGCCAGTCAAGGCCCCAGTAGGGGGCACTCAAAGAGACCACCACACATTAATGTTTCTCTCCCTTTCTCCCTCCCTTCCTTTCTCTAAAAATAAATAAGTAAAATTTTAAAAAAATTAAAAATTGACTTGTTTTATGACCCAACAATTTTACTTCTGTGAATATATCTAAAGAAACCTGAAACACTAACGCAGAAGAATATATACATACCTATGGTCATTGCATCATTATTTATAATAGCCAAGATATGGAAGCAGTCCAGGTGCGTACCCATCAGTGGATGAGTGGATAAAAAAAGCTGTGGTACATTTACACAATGAAATACTACCATTCATCACAGCATGATTGGACCTAAAGGGTATTATGCTAAATTAAATAAGTCAGTGAGAGAAAGACAACTACCATATGATTTCACTTATGTGTGGAATCTAGTGAACAAAATAAATTTAAAAAATAGAAATACACTCATGTGTACAGAGAACAGACTGACAGCTGTCAGAGGGGAGGGGTGCCAGGGGGCAGGGTGAAAAATGTCAAGGTCTTAAACAGTACTAGTTGGTATTTATGGAACAGCCTCAGAAATGTAGATTACAGCATAGGGAATATAGTCAATAATATTGAGATAAATATGTATGGGGCAAAGTGGGTACTTGGAGTAGCGGGCAGATCACTCTGTAGGGTATGTGATTTTTCTGGCCACTTTGCTATACATCTGGGCCTAGTGCAGAATGGTGTTGGGTATGGACTGTGGTTGAAAAATTTTTTTAAATTAGAAAAATAAAAACAGCAAAGTCACAATTTAAACCCCTCTCCACAATTTTTATTAATTGATGATGAAATTATTGCAGATATAGAAGAAATTTTAGAATAATTTATTTCTTTTTTAAAAATATTTTATTTATTTATCTTTAGAGGGGAAGGGAAGGAGAGAGGGAGAGAAATATCAATGTATGGTTGCCTCTGCCGAGGACACACAATGTATCATGTATCGTGTGTCCCCTGCCTGGAAGTGGCCCGCAACCCAAGCATGTGCCCTGACTGGGAATCGAACCTCGATCCTCTGGTTTGCAGGCCCGTGCTCAATCCACTGAGCTACACCAGCCAGGNGATGATGAAATTATTGCAGATATAGAAGAAATTTTAGAATAATTTATTTCTTTTTTAAAAATATTTTATTTATTTATCTTTAGAGGGGAAGGGAAGGAGAGAGGGAGAGAAAAATGTATGGTTGCCTCTGCCGAGGACACACAATGTATCATGTATCGTGTGTCCCCTGCCAGGAAGTGGCCCGCAACCCAAGCATGTGCCCTGACTGGGAATCGAACCTCGATCCTCTGGTTTGCAGGCCCGTGCTCAATCCACTGAGCTACACCAGCCAGGACAGAATAATTTATTTCTTTAAAAATGAATTTAAAGTACAAATACAATTTATCTATTTCAAGAAAAATACTTATTACCAAAACTGACTCTGCAAAATATTTAAAGAAAAATAAGGCAGACTAAATAAGTGTTTTTGTTTCTTATTATGTTATATAAGGCAATTGGGCCCTCACTGAATACTTGAAGTCTGTCTGGTTCATAACCCTATTAAAGACTATCTCCTTAATAATTGCCAAGGGATAATCTTAGGTACCGTATTTTGTTGTGCATAATGGGCCCTTTTTGCCCAAATTTTTGAGGGAAAAATAAGTATGCACATTATACATGAGTAGTACTAATTTTATATCTATATAAATGTTTTTAATTTTTTTATTTATGCTTATGCATTAAAAGTGTAACCCTAGAAAGCAGTAACAGTGTCTGTATGCAAAATAATACCCTGGAATATGATGATCAGTTTTGTTTTTAAATATAAACAAATAAATAATTGAATTAAAAATTAAAAGGGAAGATTTTTTTCCTGAAAGTTTGGGCAAAAAATGTGGGTATGCATTATACACGGCAAAATACAGTAACCCAAATCTAGAGCAGATCATTTTGGAGATCAAATTTTGACAAACTAGAAGGAGCATATAGCTGGAGACAGCAGATCAAGTATATAAATTTAATTTCTACTTTCTCCTCCAAAATTACCAAAATGACAAAATGTATGCAGAAGCAAAAACAACAACAGCAAAACAACAGGAAACAACTATAATAAAACTAGTATCCAAAAGTAAATAAACAAATTTTAAATGTATTGGTAGGGGAAATTTGAACCCTAAACCAACTGGATAAACCTGAGAAAGAAGCCTCCTTTTGATTGGTCTTCCCCCATCCAACAGAAAACAGGAGATTTATTCCCTAGAAAGGATAAAGACAGAAGATCTCTGCCTGGGGGTTACATATTTGGCACGGGGGATTTAATGACTGTCCACATATTGAATGTTAACATTGCCCAGCTTTTCCCCCGATGTAGTTTCCATATTTAATGTACCATCTAAGCAGATGGTTCAAAGAGTCTTTGGGACGTTTTGTCCAACCCTTTAGGAAAGACCTAGAGATACTGGTATCAGGGGCTCTCCCTCCCTACAAAACAGATGAACCAGCTAACCCTACAAGGAAGACCACAGTTTGGAAGCCCCACCGAACAGCTTTTTTTTTTTACCCTATTTTTGATTGTCACACATCTGAGGAAACATATGAAAGAAACGAAAACTAATGGATAAAATACAACTTGAGAGAAATAAACTATGTAGGGTGGGAAGTGTGTGGAACTCAAGACAGATAGGTACAACTATCAACAGGTCTGCATAAATAAATATGACTGTTCAGTACATCCATGAAAGAAAATAGTGCATGAAAGAGAAACATTGAGGTTTAAAAAGATAGCATAAAGAAACAGCTCAGAAGTGTTACAAAGTTGAGGCCATATCTCAGAAAGTTGCTTACTTTAGCAAGTAGACAAAGAGATGAAGAGGCAAGAAAAAATAAGAAAATTAGAGGAGCTAGCTTTTCAGTGGATCCAATGACCCAGTGATAGGAGCTTTGAAAAGACAGAACAAAGAAAATGGAAGGGATGAAATTGTTAATAAAATAATTCAAATAATTTAACTGAATTGAAGGACATGAGTTTCTAGATAGAAAGGGCCTACTGAGGGCCCAACATAGACATAGACCCATGTCAAAAGACATGTCATCATAAAACAATAGTGACAAAAGGAATCTCTATTATGATGGTGATAAGTAGCTTTTAAATGATTGTTGTATAGCAAGCACTGAAAGAAACCACGTTGGATTAGAGCAGGATAGAAGGCTCTGGGAGAGATTTCAAGAACATGAAACTTGATGGAGCACCTACTATGTTTGAACATATTGAGGAGATACACACAAATGGGGAAACCGTTGGAGGTGAATTGTACATAGAAAAGTAAGCAAGTGTGAAGCAAAATATTTATTAACTATAGGAAAATGTAGATTTTGCTGTGAACTACGTGTCTCAGTTGTGAATATTATTTACATAATAAAAATAGTGAATATTACTAAAAAATATTCTGTATTGATCTAACTAAAATTACAATATGATTCTATTGGGGGCACATCTGTGTTTGTGGAAGGTGTAGAACAGACGTAGCGGAACATGCTTAATTATAATCTGTGGTCATGGGTGTGATAGCAATGTAAGTATAGTAAATATTAAAAGAATCAAACTAATGCAGAAGGGTTGTCTCTAGGGAGCAGAAAAGAATGAGAATGGCAGAGGGTGCTGCCATTTGTAATAAGCCTTGTAGAAAATTTCTGTTTACACTATATGGACATGTAAGTTTAGGAGGAAGCTTTGAAAAAAAAGGAACAGAGGAAAAAAGATCATGGGCTTCAAAACGAGATAGACCACATTTTAACTTCAGCTAAAGTTCCATCAGCCCGCTGAGCCTCATTTGCTCATGTGTAAAGGGAGGACCATACCTGTTTATCACACGTATCACCCTTAAATGACATGGGTTTGAACTAGTTGGGTATACTTGCACACAGATTTTTTGCAAATGCATACAATATTGTGGATGTATTTTCTTTCTTGATGATTTTCTTAATAACATTTTCTTTCCTCTAGCTTTATTGTAAGAATACAGTATATAAATCCATAAAACATACAAAATACGTGTTAATTGTTTATGTTATTAATAAAACTTCAAGTCAGCAGTGGGCTATTGGTAGTTAGGTTTTGGGGGAGTCAAAAGTTATATATGGATTTTCAACTATGCATAGGGTCAGTGCCTGTAATCCCCATGTTGTTCACAGTCAGCTGTACTTGTGAAAATTAGGTGTATCATACATNCATACAATATTGTGGATGTATTTTCTTTCTTGATGATTTTCTTAATAACATTTTCTTTCCTGTAGCTTTATTGTAAGAATACAGTATATAAATCCACAAAACATACAAAATACGTGTTAATTGTTTATGTTATTAATAAAACTTCAAGTCAGCAGCGGGCTATTGGTAGTTAGGTTTTGGGGGAGTCAAAAGTTTATATATGGATTTTCAACTATGCATAGGGTCAGTGCCTGTAATCCCCATGTTGTTCACAGTCAGCTGTACTTGTGAAAATTAGGTGTATCATACATAAGGTATATTAACTGGCTTCTAGTAGATGCTCAAAAAAATTTTTATTGACTAGGTGAACATGTGAAGGAACTCACTGATGTATAAGGAAGTCTTCTAGTAAGGGGTTAGGATATCTGATATGTGGTCAGTAAACTTGAGCTATTGTTATTATCTCAAGGTGTTGCCTTGATTAATGTGATAAGAGTATATTAAGCACTTAAGAATGAGGCAATATAGCATAGTAAATACGATTCTCAACTTTGTCACTCACTGGCTGTGGATCCTTGGGAAAAGTACCTAATAGTTAAGCCCCCAATTTGTCACCTGTAAAACTGTTATAATAGTTGGAAGTAAACATGTTGTTATAATTATATCAAGTAACCCTACACAAGTACTTAGTACTGTGCCTGGCGCAAAATAACAAGTTAAGTGGAGGCCCTTGTTAATTAATATTGATGGCTCATGAATATAGAGTACCATTTAAACTTGTGTTAAATAATGGTAAGTGGAAATATTTAAAAATCTGTCTCCATCATGATTACAAGGTATGAAAACAGGGATGCTTATGAATAAAGACTGGGAGAAAATTACCCCCAAAATGTAAACTAATATATTTCAGAGTGATGGGATATCAGTGTTTTTTTTTACAGTATTTTTTTTCTTGTTAAATTGTCTGCACACTAAGTCCAAGCTAGAAGGAGGACCAGAATGAAAAGGTACCAGTTTAAGGCTTAGAAAACCTGAGTTGGAATCCTACTTCCAGTGCTTTGTGTCTTTTTATTTTAGGGAATTATTTAATGTCTCTTGGGTCTTATTATTTCTCTATTGAAGTTAAGGAAATTCAGATGAAATTTAAATGTGAAATTGAAAATTAAATATGATTAAACTTATGTGAAAATGTTAAATGAACTAATATATACATGAAAGGTCTTTATAACATTAACATAACTTAAAGTGGCATACAAATATTATTATCACTGGGGTGTGCTGATTTCCATTTTTACCTTTATTATTTTTTTTTTTCTAAATAGACCTCAGAGAGCTAGGATGAGATTCTGGGCCAAAGGGAAACAAGGGGAGAAGAAGACTACCAGAGTGAAACCTGCTACGCAGCCAGAGGTCTCAGCACTCTTTGCTGCCTCAGATCCGATTCCAGCTCACCCGTTTCCAGATGGTAAAGGATGGACAAAGGGTGGAGATTGTCTTTGTAATTCCTATTCACTATTTGGAAAAGTGTGCTGTCGCTCTCGTGTTCGTGATGGCAATCCTGTTGGCTGATATTCTAATGAGCTAGGACCAGGATTATTACATCCTTCCTTAACTAAAAAATAATTATAAAAAATACATTGTACCTATAATAGAAGTTCCAAGGAAATGTGGTACAAAACAGTGAAGTAACAACTACTTCAAGAATGGTGGTGAATCTTTAGTCAGCCTCATTTTTTTAAAGTGTAGCCGTCATGTACTCATAGACAAATATGTATTAGTAGTAAAAATAAGAAGGTAGCAGCTAATACTTGAGTGCTTACTATGTACAAGGCATTGTAGTAAGTGTGTGTGCATTAACTCAGTTGATACAACTTTTTGAAGCATATTATTATTCCCAGTTTATAGATGAAAAAACTGAGATACAGAGAAGTTATTTCCTTATAAACATATAGTAATTGGCAGAGCTGAGATTTGAATCCAAGTAGTCTACCTCAAGAGTCCACATTCTTAATCACCCATGCTACATATTAAGTGCCTACCATATGCTGGTGCCTTCAACTTTATAATGGTAGCTGTTATTTTAACTTTTTGAGCATCAGTCATAACACATTTGAAAATACCCAATGGTTAGTTAATCTGTTGAGAAAACTGGTTTTTCTAAATGCTGGAATCACTAACTCTCCAAGGATTTCAGTAATCACTCTATTAGATTACCGCATTCTTCCCAAGCCCTTTGCTTAGGCATGTTTTTAATTACTATGTAAAGATGTCAGCTGTCTTCCATACAAATATACATGAAAGGTGGACCTGTGGTAATGAGGGTGTGAAACAGCAGTGGATGGGTGATAAAATGGAAAGAGGTTCTAGGAAGAAAGTTTTCTCTTAAAGAAAGATATAACAGACCCAGTTGCAGGAAGTAAACAAAACTTCTCATATCTAGGATAAGATAAAGGGCCAAGGAGGAAAGATCGAAAGATCATCCTCTGGCCTAGGAAAGGATGGGTCAGAGGCACCTGTGTGTCACAAGAAAAAAATGGTAGAAATACAATTCGAACCGTGTTTTTATGTGTTGTGGCATTGATCCTATCAGTTGACAAACTGATAAGGATAAAACTAATACTGAATTAAGTGAATACTACAAGTTTCGTTTGGAGGACTTGGAGTTCCTTACCATTATATTACTAATAGGATCAGTTTCCTATATCTTATCTGGTTTACAATAATCACTCTGATTTTCTCACTTTTCACAGTTACCTTCTCCATTGCTAATTCCCAAGAAGAAAGGTTAAAGCTTTTTAGTTGGAGCATATATTATTAGCAGTCTTCATTGTGTATTTGCTCCATAAGGATATGTATATAAAAGTTAAGGTTGTAGCCTTTTAATTATAGTTGGATAAATTTATTAAGGTTGCCCATGTTTTTAATGATGAAATAAGATTATAAACAGTTTCTCTAGTAATTATTTCTTTATTATAAGAAAGATACCGACTTTGCTAAAAGAAAAACATATGTATCTAGGTAAAATCAGTTGACAGCAATTTGAGTGTGTTTGTATCCTGTGTCTTTATAGTTTTTATTCTGGTGCCATATTGAGATTGGGTTAGCCTCGCTTCTGCTGAGGTGGAATTACGCAGTTAGGGGAGGCTGCTTTTCCCCCGGTATCAGAATTAGCTTTTTGATGGGATGAGGATATACCATTGGAGAGAGGTAAGGTGGATACATGTGGGGGAAACAAACATGTATGTGAAATGAGAAGGGGCCAATATTCTCAAGAAGACCCAGGTAGGGTTTTAGCAAACCCAGTGTAGTTCTAGATTGTGATGGACTACATGTAGTCCAGTTTCCTGGGTGTAAACAATTGTAGAGAAAAATTATTGTGCTTTCTAAGAGTGTATACAAAGTCAGTTCACTCCAGGAATTCTCTGGGAAATGCAGTTATTTGGAAGGTACATAAGAAAATCCTAAATACAAAAGAGACTGAAGCAGATATGAGCCATTTGTTACCTGGCTCCCTAAACAGGTTGCCAGACTAAGTCTAGATATTATTACTGAAGCATTTATGGCTGTAGTCACTAGTAAGGAAATAATGATAATTACCAAACCTTACTGGTTTGATAATTATGTATTTTTATAATTAAGGCCATAGAAATTGTTGAACAGTATCAGCTTGGAGTTTCCAGTTACCCAGAACACTGAAAATTACTCATTGCTCTTCCAGAAGCTTCCTCACTTTTGCTCTGGTATAAGATTGGAGCAAGAGGCTAGGTTGCCTCTTAAAATTTATAAGTGATAATTATATAATTTTATATAGCTGGATATTCTTTCAAACAGGAGTAGTTAGACTGACTGAATTAACATGCTAGTGTGGTTCTGTACTCTTGTTTCTTTTCTTTGGGATGGAGGCCTCTGAGATCCAGGCTTCCCATCTGTCACACACTTCTGTCCAGGTTTGTATTAGACCTTAAGAAGACATGAGTATTTTCCGTTGAAAAGTGATAATTCTTAACTACATGTTCTGTACAAATGTGCAATCTGGATTTATTGTTTAACTACCTGGCTTCAAGCATTAATGTTACTTTGCTTTTTAGATATTTACATGTGTTTCTTACAGTAACTAAAGGAACTTATACTTACAAAGAGGGATTTGGAGATTTCATTATTTTTACTGAATATCTTTTCTTTTTGGCTACTCTATCTTGAATCATAGAATCAGCTCTCTATCATCCAACACCTCCTTTGAGCCCAGAGTTGCCTGGTAGTTCCCAGAAGGAGTTCAAAGAGAACAAAGAGCCCTCTCCAAAGGCAAAGCGCAAGCGAAGTGTGAAGATCAGCAGCGTGGCTTTGGAATCTATGCACTGGCAAAATGACTCTGTCCAGATCATAGCAAGTGCCAGTGATTTAAAAAGCATGGATGAATTTCTTCTGAAAAAGGTACACTTTGAATGCTCAGTTAGGCCCATGAACAGCTTTGACTCTGGAATACTTTTATGTATCAGGATATGGCCATTAGAGATCAAGTTGACATATATTTCATTAAGTTAGATAGTCTGTTCTTTGTCAGGAAGATGCAAGTAATATGATACTCATTAGTCAGTCTGGGTAGACAGACGAATGTTTTAGTTTTTACTCTAGACCTCCATTTTACTATAACTGCCATGTTATAGTAAATATAACTATACGAGTGAAGGTGAGGCTTGTCGTTGTACACTTGAAGTTTTTCTGGTAGCACTGTAGAATCATAAATGTTAGAAGGGACATTAGAAATCACCTAGTAGTAATAAAACTGTGCCTATTTAGTCATGCTTTTACCAGGGTCCCTTAATAACAGTGGCTTGCACTTTTGGGCAGTCATTGTTGAAACACCAGTATGTGTCCACAGTTGCATTCACTTCTTTTCAGTTACTTGATTCTCTACAAAAACCCTGTCTATGGCCCGCAGGTGAATGACCTAGATAATGAAGACAGCAAGAAAGACACACTCGTGGATGTTGTATTTAAAAAAGCCCTGAAAGAATTCCGGCAGAATATCTTCAGCTTTTATTCCTCTGCATTGGCGGTGAGTTGGGCATTGTTAGGATATATTTTGTAGTTCAACATACAAAAAATTTGTCAGTACTGTAGGAGATAATAGAAAGGCCATGTTTAACTAGAAATTTCTCCAGTTCCTTGGTTTTGTTTCATGTACAGGTAGGGAAAAAGCATTCTGACTGGCTTCAGATCAATAGCTTCCTTGAATTTCCTTGAGTAGTTTTCTTTTTCCCCTTCCTGGGTATATTTTCAGTTCCTTAAGATACTGAATTTAGATATTCTGGGTATCATTCTGTTTCACCCAGTGGCTCCCTGCTCTCTTGACTTCTCATAATCCTTTAAGTGAAGCTTCAAATTCTTACCTGTGTGGAATTACATAGTTTTTTTTCCAGTGGAATTAGAACAGTTTTATTCACTGATTTCTACTTATCAGTTTATATCACTGTCAAATTTATACTTTCATATGATACTAGTTCTCTTTTAGAAAACTTGTTTTTGATGCTAAAGTGTATAATAATTAATGCGTGACTTATGAGAGAAATTCCCAGGGCTTTTTAAAATTACTACATTTTTAAGCTGTTAGGTATTCACAGAAATTTAGCAGGTTTCACTCAGCAGGTATTTCACAGTAGAGTGGGGGTTTACATCCGCAGGTGCCACGTGGCATCATGGACGTGCCCATTAGAAAGTACATCAGGTTCCTAATCTGTATTCTGAGTACTGCCTGCTGCAAGTTGAGTCAGTCTTCTGTATTTAAAGAATTTCTTCAGAAACTTTAAAGTTCTTTTTTTATTGCTTATTAGGTGGATGATGGCAAAAGCATACGATATAAAGACCTCTATGCACTATTTGAGCAGATTCTGGAAAAGACCATGAGGCTTGAGCAACGTGATTGGAGAGAATCTCCAGTCAGAGTTTGGGTGAACACTTTTAAAGTGTTTTTAGATGAATATATGAATGAATTCAAGACTTTGGATTGTATACCCCCAAAGGTAAATATGATGTGTTTTGGTTCCTAAAAGGATTCAGTTATGAACTCTGCTTAGGCATCTGTTTGGGACAGCTGGTATTTGAGACAAACATTATAGTGAACGTGTCAGTTCAGCATTACTTGAAATTTAACAAACTCCATTCTATCTTAGAAGCTCATCAGACCATATTTTGTAAATCTTTTGCAGTTAATACATTCTTCACTGAGGTAAAATATAATGTTGTGCATTCAAGATTGTACCCTCAGCTTTGATGGAGGTCAATACATGAATTTTCTCTTGTTAAAACAAAAGTTGAAGATGTAATTTACTGTATCATCTAGTGACCTTTATATGGGGACCCACAAATTATATTCTTATTTAAATTAGGTTTTAGGAAAATGTATGTTTCTGGAAATCTATGTAACAGTAATAATAACCTTTATTTTATTAAGTGCTAGGACTTGAACTTGGTGTTTGGTATTTGATGTGATTCTTGCTTCAGCCCTATTAAATAAGTATTATGAAATCTATGTTACAGAAGAGTAGCATTATATACAAAGTTACCAATGTGGCTCTTTTTTTAGTAGTCTAGCTCTAGTTATTATTAAGCATTAAGAACACCATTAATCCTTTTTGTTGATTATGTTCCATTTAAATTCAAGTTACTCTAGTTTCTATGTATTGAGATTTATAAATCATCTGAAATCATTTTTGAAGTCGTCAGATAGAAATAAATCCTTAAAAGTTCTTCTGTTCTATGTTATGCAGAAGAAGATTCTTACTAAGTTTATACTGCCTTTGTTTAAAATTTTAAAAGGTTAACGTTGGAGTGTTCTATACTGTGGTTAGCAGGAAATACATGTAGAAAAGCTTTTTTATATCCAAATGATAGCTTCTAATTTTTATTTTATTTATTGTTTAATCCTCACCTGGGAACATGTTTATTGATTTTTTTTAGAGAGAAAGGAGGGAAGGAAGAAAAAAAGGGAGGGAGGGAGGGAGTGTAGGGGGAGAGCGAGAGAAAGGGAGAGAGAGACATCAGTGTGAGAGAGAAACATTGATCAGTTGCCTCTCATATGTGCCTCTACCAGGGATTGAACCCGCAACCTTTTGATGTATGGGACAGTGCTCACTCAACTGAGCCACTTGGGCAGGGCAATAGTTTTTTATGTTTAGCTCTGGGATAGAGAGTTTTCTAGAGCCAAAATAGGGAAAGTGCAATCTTTAAAATTAGTAATCATTTAATTAGTGGGTAAAACAAAATTATCATATAAGTTAATATGGTGTGGTGTCTGGACAGAACTGAGGTTTAAAAAGACAATAATCTCTAAACGTCCTTTCATTCTCTTTCCTTTATGAGCACTGTTGCACCAAATATTAGAATTTGTCACATATACTTATTCTGTTGCCTTTTGAGCCAAAACATCAGCATTTGCAAAGAAGTAAGAAAGTATTTTGGGTTTTTTTTCTAAATCACAATTTTTGTATTTATTTCCCACCAGGTGCCAAAAACAGAAAGAAAGAAAAGAAGGAAAAAAGAAACTGATTTAGTAAGTTATAATCTTTTATGTTACAAAAAAGTAATTTTTAGGCCAGTAGTCTGAAGAATATCATACAGTATTCTTGTGGAGATATTTAAGAAATAAGCTTATGAGCTACCTAGAGTACTTACGTATAGCTTTAAAAATTATTTGGAATGATAAATGTGACTTTCTCTTTTGTGATTTGACTTGTTATCAGTGGTGGCTTCCTAAAATGGCTGACTTCTGATATACAAAACCGTGTGATAATTAGTAGATGTTTTAAGCCTCTAAATTTTTGGTTATTTGTTACATTAGCAATGGAAAGCATCTAATAGCTGTGCACAGAAATCTGTTTTACGGCTGTCTTGATAGTCATTGCTGGGCCATTGGGTTGTTTCTACTCTTCTTCTGTCACAGACAGTAATGGCACAGTCAATAAGAGTGTGTGTACATGTGAGTGAGTGGAGGGGGATTACTAGAATTGGAATTATTGGGTCATAAGAAAATGCATCTGTCATTTTGATAAATAGTGCCTCATTTCCTCATATGGGTAATTTCATTCTTCCATTTCAACAGTAATGTATCAATGTGGGTTGTTAAATTTTTGTCAGTTTGATAAATAAGGAAAACCTGAGTAGTTTCTCTCTATAGTTTTTTCTTTTATTATCAATGAATATCTCTTTTTATGCTCTAAGTACTATTTACATTTTCCCCCATGGCCTACGTGTTTATGTTCATTGCCCATTTTTCTCTTTTATATCCTTTACCATTAGTTGATCCAAATATTCGTGAGTTAATTCCACACTTTTAAAATTATCCAGCTGTTACTATGTGTAATAATTGACAGGGCTAAATCCTCCCTGTTTACTTTTTCAGAACTTTTCTGGCTATTCTTACTTGTTTTTGTTCATGAGCTTTGAATTCATTTGTCTAATTTGATTAAGCAAAAATCTATTAATAGCACCCTGGCTGGTGTAGCTCAGTGGATTGGGCGTGGGCCTGTGAACCAGAGAATCGTGGTTCGATTCCCAGTTAGGGCACATGCCTGGGTTGCAGGCCACTTCCCAGCAGGGGATGTACAAGAGGCAACCATACATTGATATTTCTCTCCCTCTCTCCTTCCCTTCCTTTCTAAAGATAAATAAATAAAATCTTTTAAAAATCTATTAATAGCTTTTATTAACTTTGCTTATAAGTTAATATAGAATGGATATCTTTATAATATTGAATCTTTAATTTTGAAACTTTTCATCTTTTAAAGTCTATTTTTGTGTCCTTTAGGAAGGGTTTTAAAGTTTTTCACATATAGATTTTTGTTATTTCATGTTACATCTATTTCTGGGTATTTTATTTCAGCAGAGAGAATCACTATAGTTAATAGTATGGTGTATATTCTTCTATGCTTTTTTCTTGACTTATTAAACTCTTTAATCTGGTTTCTCTCAAAGTGTTATTTTTGAGGGGTTTCTGGGACACTTTCAAGGATTTTGCAAGGTCAAAACTATTTTCACAATAATAATTGTAGTAACATTATTTTTCTTCTTCACTAAGCCACCACAAAAACAGTGATGGGTAAAACTGCTAACAACTTAGCATAAACTAAGTCAGTTGCAATAGCGGCAAATGATGCTTATCTAAAAAAATCATTTGTACAATTTTTGTAAATTGGTCTAGCCTTTAAAAATGTGACAAAATCCATATGAAAAAATTTACTGTTTTAAAACATTTAAAGTATATAGTTTAGTGTGGTGTAGTATATAGTTATGTGCTGAATAAGGACATTTTATTCAATCATAACCGCATAAACGATGGTGGTCCCATAAGATTAAAATGAAGCTGAAAAATTTCGATTGCCTAGTGAGGTCAGAGCTTTCATAATGTCAGAGCAAAACTCTACTCTTGTGTTTGTGGTGATGCTGGTATAAACAAACCTACTGTGCTGCCAGTTGTATGAAAGTATAGAACATGCAGTTGTATACAGTACCTAGTATTGATAATGATAATAAATGACTCTAAAATAACAATAAAGAGCCCTGGCTGGATTGAGCATGGGCCTGTGAAGAAAAGGGTCGCCGGTTCAATTCCCAGTCAGGGCACATGCCTGGGTTGCAGGCCAGGTCCCCAGTAGGGGACACATGAGAGGCAACCACACATTGATGTTTCTTTCCCTCTCTTTCTCTCTCTTTCTCTCTCCTTTCCCCTCTCTCTAAAAATAAATAAAATCTAAAGTAAATAAATAGATAGATAAATAAATAAATAACAATAAAGAATATAGTATAGTAAATATTCTTTATTTTTGTTTTAGAGTAAATACTCTCTGCTCATGCAAAAAAATGTTTGCTGTAAGACTGTGCTGTGATTCTTACACTTGTGTTTACCATATCTCTTGATTGCATCATTTCCCTCATGCTTGACTTAATCTCATGGTGCTTTATAAATTTGGTGTAGCCTAAGTGCACAGGGTTTATAAAGTCTATGGTAGTATACAGTAGTGTCCTAGGTTTTCACATTATTCAGTACTCACTCACTGATTCACCTAGAACAACTTCCCATCCAGCAAGCTCCATTCATGGTAAGTGCCTTATACAGGTGTACTATTTCTTCTTCTTTTTTTAATTCTCACCGGAGGATGTGTTTATTGATTTTTTTTAGACAGAGAGGAAGTGGAGGGTGGGGAGAGAGAGAGAGAGAGAAACATTGATTGGTTTCCCCCTATACATACCCCAACTGGGGATCGAACCCACAACCTAGGTAGGTGCCCTGATGGGGGATCAAACCTGTAACTCTTGGTGTATGGGACGACACTCCAACCAACTGAGCAACCTGGCCGAGGTGTTATACCATTTCTTATCTTTTATACTATATTATTACAGTACCTTTTGTATATTTATGTATGTTCATGTATGTAAATATTTAACATTGTATAACAGTAGCACTCAGTATTCAGTACAGTAACATGCCAAATAGATTTGTAGCCTAGGAGCAGTAAGCTATCCATATAGCCTGTGCATGTAGTAGTTTGTTCCATTTAGGTTTGCATAAGTGCATTCTATGATGTTCACCCAGTGACAAAATCAGCCAATAATGCATTTCTCAGAACACATCTCCACCTTAAGCAGTACACGGTATGTTCACTATGTTGTGTAACTATCACCACTGAGAAGTCACTCCCCATTCTGTCTCCCCAGCTCTGGCAACCACTAATCTACTTCCTGTGGATTTGCCTCTTGTGGGCATTTCGTATTGATAAAAAAAATCATACAATATGGGCCTTCTGTGTCCACCTTCTTTCACTTAGTGTAATATTTTCGATATTCATGCGTATTGTAGCGTGTATGGTACTTTATTCCTTCTTATAGCCAAATTATATTCCATCGTATAGATTACACTACATTTTATGTATCTATTCATCAGTTTATGGACTTTTAGATTTTTTCCACTTTATACTTAGTATGAGTAATGCTACTAGAAACATCTGTGTATAACTTTTTATGTCAACATGTGTCTCTAGACTCTATTTTTTTTACAGAAATCACTTTTACTTTATTAACAAACTGTGCCTAGTTAGACTTAGTTGGCAGACATTTTCTGAAAGTAAACAAAGTGACTCTGTCACTTCAAAGAAAACATCTGACAATATTATCAGTAGTAGAGTTTGAGCTTTCAAGCAAAAATTAGAATTGTGGAAAACTTTATTTGCCATTGTGAGTATGACAATTTTCCAGTAAAGAATTTTCTAATGAAATTGTTGATAGTATGAAGAAATATGACTTTTGATAGTGTGTAATAAGATGTGTCAACATTCAGGAGGGCTGCACAATTCTGTGAATCAGCATTCTCCACTTTCCTGGGGCATAGTACCAGAGAATCACGTATAGGTAAAATGTCCATGTAAAGTGCAGGATAGACCAAAATGTTTTTTAAAAGAGCTTTTTGAGGTAAATTTAATTACAGTGTAATTTATTCCTTCAGAGTTCAGTGAATTTCAGTAAATTTGCATAGCTGTAACCATGACCTCAATCCGATTTTAGAACATTTACATTACCCCAAGAGGATTATTACGCCAATTTGTAGTCATTGTTCTTTACCATTCCCAGTTTCAGGCAATCACTAATCTACTTTTAGTTTTTATATAATATTTTCTGGACATTTCACATAAATGGAATCATACAGTGTACAGCTTAGCATAATGTTTTTTTAGGTTCATTCAAGTTATGCATACCAATAGTTTGGTGGGTTTTAGTGTTGAAATACTTTTCTATTGTATGGATGTACAACATTGTATTTATCCTTTTATCATTTGTTGGTTATTTGGGTTGTTTCTGCTTTGGGGGTATTATGAATAATGCTGTGAATATTTGTATACAGGTTTTTATGTGCACATATGTTTTCAGTTTTCTTGGGTATAAACGTAAGACTAGAATTTCTAGGTCATATGAAAACTCTGTGTTGAATATTTTAAAAAATTACCAAACTGTTTCCAAGTGACTGTACCATTTTACAGTCCCAACTGCAATATCTGAGGGTTTCAGCTGCTCCACATCCTTACTAACTGTTGTTTCTGTCTTCTTAACTTGCAGCCATCCTAGTGAGTGCAAAGCAGTATCTCATTGTGGCTTTAATTTGCATTTCCCTCATGACTAATGATTTTAATCATCTTTTCATGTGCCTGTCGGCCATTTGTATTTCTTTAATGAACTGTTTGTTCAGTATTTTGCTCATTTTTAAATTGAATCATTTTCTCACCGAGTTGTAACTGTTCTTCATATATTCTAGATAGAAGTCCTTTATCAGATATACAATTTGCAAATACCGTATTTTCTGCAAGTCTGTGGCTGATCTTTTTATTTTCTTAATGGCACTTTGAAGTAAAAGTTACAAATTTTAATGAAGCCCAGGAAAATACATTTTAATATCACAGAGCATAAAGAGTTCATTGGTGTGGTTTTAGATTCTTATTTCAATTAACCCCTGAGTTGTCATTTGTAGAGATTTGATATAGTATCATCTGAAGAGGCAAATTATTCTTTCATCTTTTTCAATTTCATATCTGTGTGAACCTGAATTTTCTTAATATCTTTTAAACTAAACTATACCTGTTAACAGGTTGAATAAAGAAGGGACTATGAGAATGCAGGTGTCTTTCATTAAGCCAAACATTAAAGGGATCTACAAAAAGTTGAAACAATACCCCTTGTCATTACATTCTTTTGTTTAAAGATACAGTTGTTTTTCATTAAAAAATGTTACCACCTAATATGTTTAGTGTTAATTTTAAATCAATTGGATAAATACTTAAAATTTTTTCAGTTTTAATTTCTAATATAGCAAATATCAGTAAGTTCAACTTCTATAAACAAAAGTTCTTTGAGGTCATTAATAATTTTCAAAAGTGTAAAAGGTTTTGGGGGTTGAGAATAAAGGTTTAGGAACTGTTTTTAATTTGACATGCAGATTAGACTCACATAAGGCAGCTCTTAATGTGTTTGTAGTATTATCCTCTGGTTTTCATGTAACTTGGTCTTGTTTCTCCACTAAATTGTTAGCTTTTGGAAAGCAGGGAACACATATTTTACTTTTATTTTATTCCTTAGAAGATCATAATTTTCCTTCTGGAATAAGCACTCAAAAGGACTTAACAAGTGATTGAAGCATTTTCCATTGGCTGGCCATGTTAGGGCACCATTTCCTGTTGGCGTTAACACAAATAGCTATATTTTTTTCATTCAGGTGGAAGAGCACAACGGTCACATCTTTAAGGCCACTCAGTATAGCATTCCTACATACTGTGAGTACTGTTCTTCTCTGATATGGATAATGGACCGAGCCTCTGTTTGCAAATGTAAGTATAAGAGATCTTTGAGGATTTTAAAAATTACTTGACATTTCTATTTCTCTGAGTTTTCTTATGTCTTCTTTAACATAAAGGATAAAGTAATACCTCCTAATTCTTTAACCTTGCCTCTCACTACTTTCTTTCTCCTACTCCTGGTAGCCAAACCAGATATTTTGATGTTCTTTAGTCATTTGGATCTCATTCTATCTGAAATGCTTTTCTTCCAGATGTTGGTAGGGCTTACTCTTTCAGTTTATTCATGTCTCTACTCAAATGTTACTTCTTAGAGAACTCTTTTATTACTCTCCTACCCAAAATGCCATCCTTTCCTCTAATTCTCTGTCATCCCTACTCAGCTTTAAAAGTCTTCACAGCACTTATTAGCCACTCAAATATCCATTTGTTTTCTTATTAGTAAGTTTGTCCCAGTAGGATGTATGCTCTATAAGGTTGAGAAACTTACCTGTCTTTTCTATATCACCAGTGCCTAGAACTGTTCTGGAATACTGTAAGTTTTAATAACTATTTGTTGGGTAGATGGACCTGTAGATGGATGAATTAATTTTCTTAAATTGTATTTATTTATTTTTAAAGAGGGGAAGGGAGGGAGAGAGAGAGGGAAACATCAATGTGTGGTTGCCTCTTGTATGCCTTCTACTGGGTACTTGGCCCACAACCCAGGCATATGCCCTAGACAGGGAATCGAACCAGCGCAACCATTTGGTTCACAGGCTGGCACTCAAGCCACTGAGTCACACCAGCTAGGGCTTAATGGGTTAGTTAACTAATGAATCCTTAGATTAAAACCAAAAAGGTACCTTTTTGACCCTGTTGTAATCCTTTCATCAGACTCATATAAATCCTAGAATGAGATTAGCGACTTTTTGCAGGTCAACTTGGTTCTGGCTTACAGAGGAATTTTCTCCGTTCCTGTCATTCCATGGATCTCCTCTGGTACTGTCAGTGATTCTGTGAGGGCCTGTTTACTAGTGGACTAGAACTGAATGATGAAACATTAGGGAGAGCTGGACCTAGTATGGCAAGAAGAAAAGTCCTGCTCACCATAGCCAAATCACCACTGTTGCTGGATATGCTCACTTATTCAATTATTTTTCTTTTGTTATCAGTAGTTTAAAATGTTATAATGGCTGTTTAATGTTAGTTTGACTCCTGTTGGTTCGGTAGAATTTTCTTTGTGATTTGAAACTGAAAATGTAAAGAATCTGCTTTTTTATTACTTTGGTGGGCTTGGTTTGATTTTTTTTTTTTGTCCTAGAATCATTTAGTGAATAATCTGTTTTTCTCTGTTTTTAGGTTTGATTTTTTAGTAGAATTACTAACTTTCTTTGTGCCTGTACTGGTGATTTTATCAGTACAGTGATAGCCTCCTCTACTTGATCTTGGCCTTGAAAACCCCACAGGTTTACTATAGAAAGGCAAGGATACTCAGTTGTCGATATGCGGGCACCAGAGCATGTATAGCAAAATGTCATGGTCCAGTGTGTTCTCAATACCCTCCTCTTAGAGTGCCTCTTCCCAGCTGCCTAGGCACCCTGTTATCATCTGCTCTAAGACTTTATTTCTGCTGTGAACCTTTTATCTTCCCAAACACATGGTATGTTTTGGTTCTTTAGAGCTCTGTTCTGGACCTTCTAAAAAAATAAATCAGACCTTTCTTATACCTTAATGTACTGTTTAACTTTTAATTTCATTAAGGCTCTTTGGGTAGTAATGCCTTTCTTGCCCATTGGAATGATTCCTAAAAGGTATTTCTGTCATTTTAGCAGATTGTAGAACAAGTGTATGAGGGGAACATGAACACTAATTTGTGAATCAAACCACAAATATAAATAAATATTCTACTGGAATATGAAGGAGTAGGGAGAAAGGTTGGGCAGTCTTGAAAGAATAAAAAATATTTATAAACATTGGTTTATAGAAAAACATGCCTTAGAAATTTTAGGCATGTTTTTCAACTTTATATTTCCAAGTAAAATGGGTTAAATAAGTAAATTGAATTTATAAAGAATGGATTAATTTTTTTCTTTCTAGTATTGTACAAAGTGTATATTTGCCATTATAGCAGTCTCAGATTTAAAGAAAAAAATTACATACAAAATAAACAAACTTTTTAATTTCTTATCATTGATGTACAGACTTCTATAAATTCTGCATTTTAATCTGTTTTTCAGTGTGCAAGTACGCTTGCCATAAGAAGTGCTGTCTGAAAACCACAGCCAAGTGTTCTAAAAAGGTAAGAAATTAATTACCTGTGAGTAATAATTAACATATATTGTTGGGTTTTTTTGTGCCTCGTGGAAAGAAATCAAGGACTCTTTGATAGTTTTATAGAGCAGTGGTTTTCAAACATTGACCACAAATCTCAGTAAGAAATACATTTTATGTCATGATCCAGTATGTACGTATAAAGAGATATATATGTACATCTCTCTATGCAACTGGATTGATTTTCCTAGAACTGTATTTACCTTTACTACATGGAAGCTACTAAACTGTTTCTCCAACAATTTATTAAAATACTACTTTGAAAGGTTTCCTACTTCATTAAAATCTTCCTAGGAACTACCTTGAAAGTGAAATCTTTACAGTTAAAGATTTTAACCTAAACATCAAAATTTACTGCATAGTTGGTATTTTTACATACTTTCTACTTGTGAATCACAGAGAACTAAAAGGTACTACATGTACTTTGGTATTTCATGCGTCAAGGATACAACCATTTTTGAAAGATTTCAGGCTTTCATTGATATATAATCACGTTTTCATACTTACTCGTCACATACGGACGACTGTAACAGTACTGTGAAAATCTGAACTATAAATGTGTGTGCATATTGTTTGTAATGTATGTGTAGAATTTGCAGCTGTTCCAAATTCATAGACAAATCATGGCAAAGGACAAAGGAAAATTTCATTCGAGGATTAAAATACAATGTAGGTGGGACATTTGCTTCCAGCTTAGATGGAGTAGCTTGTGGCACACTAATGCCCATGCTGAGAACAACTGAAAATGTCTGTTGCGCAACATCAGAAAACTGCTCAGGCAAACTGGGCTTTAGGAGCCTAGATCCTAGAGAGAAGACAGTTGTGGAGTAGTAAATCTATACCTATGAGGTGTTTTTCTCCTCATAGGCATAGGGCCATATTTAAAAATCAGAGAAGTCAGCAAAGTTTTTAGGAATCTCATAGGGCTATAAAAACAAAATTTGGAGTCTAGGATTGTCAGAACTTGAAGGACCATGATCCAAACAGAGAGAAGTGAGCCTGAAAATCAGAGGTTTTCTCCCAAGGCATTTTCTAGATTAAGTTGCACAGGGCAAGGGGCTAAGGAGCTAAATAGAAAAGCAGATTAGAGGGTTTTTTTCCAGTCTAAGAAAAGAAAAATTGAGGTTGTATTATCCACCTTCAAAGTGGGAACCTAGTCAATACTCTAAGACTTTCACTAACATCTCTGAAGAGCTATACTCTAGGAAAGAGGGGTAAACCATTGATAGACTGAACTTTATAAAAACCAAAACCAAGCTTTTAAAAGAATTTTCAACCAAGGACATTATTTTCATTGCTTTTAGAGAGAGGGGAAGGGAGAAAGAGAAATATTGATGTGAGAGAGAAACAGCAGTTGATTGCTTTCTTGTATACACCCTGACTTGCTGTCAAACCCACTGGGAATTGAATCACAACCTTGTGGTCTGAGAGATGATGCTCCAGCCAACTGAGCTATACCAACCAGGGCGATGCTATTCTTGATTGGATTAGGATGATCTGATCTGTTCCTTATTCTGACTACCTACCAGAGTGAATTTTCTCCAGAGATAACATCATCCAAGCCTTTGCAAATTGTTTTTAAATAATATGAGACTAAGAACAAAACAAATAGACAATATCAATAGACTCATAGATGATTCAATTACCGAAGTGTCAGACATGTAGCTAAATTTTTTTTGATTAGTATGTTCAGATAATATGTAAAAATATTTAAAAAATTTATTGTCTAATTAGAAAATGAAAAAATTCATGTAAATATATATTTATTCAAATGGAAATTTTAAAAATAAAAAATGCAACCCAATTTATAAAACTCAAAAGATAGGTTTAAAAGCATATTGGCTGATTTAAGGAAATCAACTCCAAGATCATGGCATGGGCAGGCATGGCTCACCTATGCAAACAGCCACATCAAAATTATAACTAAATATAGAGTAATCATAACTCAGAAGCGTCAGAAATTGAGTTGAGGGGAAGTGTGACAACTATAAAACCAAGTTGAATGGAAGTCTGATAAATATAGAATGAAAGAAACCATCCATCCAAACTGGTATAGGAGGGATGAAGACGCAGAATGGGCTGTTCCCACACCTACGTGTGGTGGATAAAAATTTGGGAGGGATATCTTGGGAATAAGGAGTCCTGGCCACATACCAGGTCCCGCAGCCCAGGGTTCCAGTGCCAGGAAGGTAAGTCCCCACAACTTCTGGCTGCAAAAACCAGCAGGGATTGAGTTGGTGGAAGAAAATGCTGGAGCCCCAAGCAGTTCCCCCTACAGAACCGATACATGGACTCACCAACTCAGACTTACTCCCTCTGAGCTCCAGCACTGGGATAGCAACTTGAAAGGTATACAGGGAGCAACTGAAGTGTCTGTCATCACAGGGAGCAGAGGCCATTGTCCTTTTTCTAAACCAACCCCCGCCCCCCCAACAGAGCTGATAAGCTAGAGATCTGTTTGGCCCACCTTGGAGATGCCCAGGGACTCTGCCCCACACAAGGTACCAGCCTACCCAAGCTGCTTTGCCTTATGGATGGCTGGTCTTGGCTCATGCTCCACAGCTTCCTAAATTCTATCAAATAAGCAACAGCTGGCTTCAGTAAGTCCCAGCCCCAGCACTAGCAATAGTCAGTGTAGATTCACAGCTTGGCTTTACCTGGGAATCCCTAAGCCCAGCACAAGTAGCAGCCATCTCAGATTGTGTTATAGCTCAGATTTTGTTATAGCTACGGGCAAAATAGAGGTGAGATCTGACATTGGCCTACACAGCTGATCCTCCACAGAGGCCAGATGTTGGTGGTCAGTGGTCATTGCCAGTCCTTGCAGCTAACTGGCCTGCAGTTTAGTAAATCCCTTCCATTGATGTGCCAACAGCAGCCAAGGCTCATCTTCAAGAGGAGGGTGTACTCAGTCTACACAAAGGGCACAGCTTGAGTACCAGCTTGGGTAATAGGGGAGGCTGTGCCACTGGGCCCCACAGGACATCTACTACTTTAGGCCACACTACCAAGACATGGAGTCAGAGCAGCTCTAGCTAATACATAGAAACAAACACAGGGAGGCTGCCAAAATGAGGAGACAAACATGGACCAAATGAGAGGACAGATCAAAACTCCAGAAAAACACCTAAGCAAAATGGAGATAAGCAATCTATCTGATGCTGAATTCAAGACACTGGTTATAAGGATAATCATGGAACTAAGTGAGGATCTCAGCAGTATAAAAAAGGATCCAGTCAGAAATGAGGATACACTGATTGATATAAAGAACAATTTACAGGGCAACAGTAGTAGAGTGGATGAAGCCAAGAATCAAATTAATGATTTGGAGCATAAGCAAAAAACTACCAATTAGAACAGCAAGAAGAAAAAAGAATCCCCCAAAATGAGGATAGTGTAAGCAGCCTCTGGGACAACTTCAAGCATAATACAACATTTGCATCATAGGGGTGCCAGAAGAAGAGGAGAAAGAACACGGAATTGGAAATTTATTTGAAAAAATAATGAAAGAAAACTTACCAGTTTTGCTGAAGGAATTAGACATGCAAGTCCAGGAAGCACAGAGTACCAAACAAGACAGATGCAAAAAGGCCCACTCTGAGACACATCATTAAAATGTCGAAGGTTACAGATAGAATCTGTAGATTTTACAGAAGAGCAGCAAGAGAAGAGAAGTTAATTATCTGCAGGGGAATTCCCATAAGAATTCCAGCTGATTCTTGAAAAAAAATTGCAGGCTAGAAGGGATTGGTAAGAAATATTCAAAGTCATGAAAAGCAGGGACCTACTGCCAAGATTGCTCTGCCCAGCAAAGATATCATTTAGAATCAAAGGGCAGATAAAAAGCTTCCCAGACAAGGGAAAAACTAAAGGAGTTTATCATCATGAAACCATTATTATATGAAATGTTAAAGGGACTTATTTAAGAAAAAAAGATCAAAACTGTGAACAGTAAAATGGCAAAAAATACATATTTATTAACAATTGAATCTAAAAAAACAAACTAAGCAAACAAGAAGAACAGAGATAGAATCATGGATATGGAGAACTTTTTGATGGTTGCCCTATGTTAGTGGGGTGGGGGATTAAGAAATACAAATAGTGACCTCCTGGCACAGTGGTAGCACATCTCACTCCAAGAAGTACAAATAGATAGTTACAGAATAGCCATGGGGAGATAAAGTACAGTATAGGAAATGGAGTAGCCAAAGAACTTATACACATAACCCATGGATCTGAACAGGGATGGAGGCTTGCCCGAGGAAGTGGGGTATGCTGGGTGGAGAGAGGCTAAGGGTGGAAAATTTGGGGAAACTGTAATAGCATAATCAGTAAAATATCATTTAAAAAGCTAGAAAAATAAAAGCATGTTAGCCATAGGAGAAGACAAGGTGACTAAACTGATAGGTCAGTAGAACTATCCAAGCATGGAGAGTGAGAAGGATGGGTAAATATGGAAATCAAAATCAAAGATGTGGGAAAGGAAGAAAGGTTCTTAAATGTCTGATTGCAGTCCAGGAAGAAAGGGATAATGTGCAACACATCAAATCAGAGGTCTATGAACCATTTTTAACCTAAATTGAAATAAATGTAAAGAAAACCATACCAGATACCCAGTGCTGTAAGTGAAAGAAAAAGAAAATTTCTTTAAAGCAGTAAGAGGGGATAAAAATAAAAATCACCTAATTGAGCAATGAAAAGACTGACAACTGACTTCTCAACTAACATAATGGAAGCCAAAGACAGTGACTTGGCATATTTTAAGTGTTACAAGAAAATAAAGCTAACACAAAATTCTGTACACAGTGACATTGATCTTCAAAAGTGAAAATGATATGAAGACATTTCTAGATGAACAAAAACTGAGAATTTGTCACTAGCAGACCTGTATTAAAAGATATACTAAAGAAGGTTCTCCAGGTAGAAGGAAAATTATCTCAGCCGGAAACGGAAGTACAGGAAGGAATGAAAAGCAGTGGAAGTAGTGAATAATATATGTAATATAAATGAATGTTACTAAAAATACAATAATAATATCTTGTGGGGCTTAAAATATAGAGAGAATTAAAGTGCCTGAAAATAACAGAAATGTTGTTGGGTGAATGGACTTAAACTATTCTGGAGTCCCCGAATAGAATAAAAGGACTTTTACCACTGGAAAGTGGTAAAAGTCCTAAGAATATATTAGACTTAAATGTTATGGATATTTTTGTAGTCTTTTAAGTAGCTAACTAAAGAATAGCAAATGAATATACAGGTTAAAAACTAATGAAGATGATAAAATAGGAAAACAAAAGGTACTTGATCAATTTTAAAAAGACCAGAAATGAGAGAAACAGAAATATAGATCAGGCCAGACAAAGAAAAATGTGAATTGGCAGAGATGAGTCCAAATATGTTGGCGATTACATTAAATATTAATAGACCAAGGAGACCTCTGGTTAAGATGGTAGAGTACGTGAATGGTGTGTTCACCTCCTCCCATGACCACATCAAAATTACAGCTGAATTCTAGAGCAGTCATTACTGAGAACTGCCTGAGGTAACTGAACAGAGTTCCCCTAAGATGTAAAGAAGCTATGTCAAGACTGTTAGGCATGGGCACATCTTATACCCCTGGTGTTGCAGTTAGGAAATGAGAGGGACATCTTGGCTGTAAAGGTCCCACTGAAGAGTGAGGGTTCTAGCCCCACATCCAGTTCCCCAGACCAGGGCTCCAGTGCAAGAAAGAGGAGTCATCATAACTTCTGGCTGTGAAAACCAATGGGTATTGCAGCTCTGAGTAAGATTGAGAGCTCAGCATTGCAGTACTTAAAGCGACCACACACAGACTGTCACTCACAAGCTCGTTCATTCTGAGCTCCAGCACAGGGGTATCAGCATGAAAAATGCCAGGGAAAACTCAGAGAGGAACTGAATTGACTAACTTCAGAGTGAGGGTTGACGAGGCAGTTGTCTCTAAGAGTGAGTGTTGGACAGTCACCGCTGTTTCTTTGTTGACCCCTCTCCCCTACCCAGCCTGCAGGTGTTGGCAGGTGCCATCTGAATGCTCCATTAACCTAGCTAGCACCATTCACTCCACCCTTGCAATCCAATACTCCAACCACCAATTAAAGGAACTATTAGAACCTCTTTTAGCCATGACCCCATGCAAACAATCTGTCTGGCTAGCACTGTGGACTTCCATAAAATCTCTGAAAGGTTTATAGACCCCAAAGAAGCAGCATCTGGCCTCAGTGTGCCCATACCTCTTGCTAAACAGCTCCAGGTCTGGCACTGCCTCTCAGAGGCACCTCCAAGCTAAGCACAAGTGGCAACCAAACATAGATCATTTTGCAGCTCCTACCAGGAGACCCTGGGCTGGGCATAAGCAGTGGCTGATCTTGGCCTGCACCAGGGCCCTCCCAAGAGGCCCCAGAACCAGTATACTCAGTGGCTAATTTCAGACCACACAACAGCACTGTCCAACCACCTCTACAAACAACACACTCAAAGGGTGGACTAGTCAACCTCTCTCAAGCTAATCCCATTCTGTGGGGTTAGCCCCCGCATAACAGCTCCTCCACGATAGCCAAGGCCATTCCTCACAGCCACTCAGACTGAGGGTTAATCCCTCCCACTGTTGTCACAGCGGTAATCAACACCCAACTACAAAAGGAGGGCACACGGAACACCCCTGGAGCATCCGGCTAAGGTGATCAGGGAGACTGTACCACTGGGATCCCCAGGACACTCTGCCAAGACTGAGAGACATAGCAGATCTATCTAATACATAGAAAGAAACACAATAAGGCAGCCAAAATCAGCACACAAGAAAACATATCCCAGGCGAAAGAACAGGACAGGAAAAACAAAGAAGCAAATGAGATGGAGCAAGCATTCTACCAGATACAGAGTTCAAAATACTGCTTATAATGATGCTCAGTTCAAAATACTGCTTATAATGAGCACAGGAGAAGAGTATGTGAACAACTAGAGAACAACAGAGAGATAAGAAACATAGAAATGAATAGAAAACATAAAGTACCAGAAATGAATATAATAACTAAAATGAAGAATATATTAGAGAGAATCAACATTAGATTACATGAAGCAGAGGGTTGAATTAATAATTAGAAGATGGGATAGCAGAAAACACCAAAGCAGAACAGCAAAAATAAAATGGAATTTTAAAATATGAGGATAGATAAGGGACCTATGGGACAATTGGTCCAATATTTAACAAAAGAAGAGAGCAAGGAAGAGAGAACCTATTTGAAGTAATAATGTTGGAAAACGTCGCTGTCCTGGTGAAGGAAATAGACATAGAAGTCCAGGAAGCACAGGAAACCCCAAACAAGATGAACCCAAAGAGGCCTACACCAAGACCCATCATAGTTAAAATATCAAAGGTAATGATAAAGAGAATTTTAAAAGCAGCAAGGAAAATTAGTTATCTACAAGAGAGTTCACATAAGACTGTCAGCTATTTCTCAACAAAATGATGCAGGACAGAAAGGATTAGCATGAAATATTCAAAATGATGAAAAGCAAGATCTTACAACCAAGATTACTCTACCAAGCGAAACTGTTGTTTAGTATCAAAGGAGAGGGAGAGAAGACCTTCCAGAAATGAAAAAGCTGAGGGAATTCATTACCACCAAACCATTATTACTAGGCATGTTAAAGGGACTTCTTTAAGAACTTAAAAAAATATGAATAAAATGATAATAATAACTCTATACCTATCAGCAATCACTTTAAATATAAATGCAGTAAGTGCTCTAATCAGAAGGCAGGTGAATGGATAAGAAAACAGGATCGATACATACACTGTCTATAAGAGATCCATTAAATATCAAAAGACACACACAAAGTATAGGGATGGAGGAAGAGATTTCATGCAAATGGAAATGACAGAATAGCCGGGGTAGCTGTTGGTACTACCTGGGGCATGGTAGGCAGCTTTGGCTTCCCACTCTTCTGTTCCAAGATGGTGGGCAAGATCTCACCTTTGGATTCTGCAATACTCACATGGTCAGTCAGGGGCTTCTTAGGGCAGATCTTACCACTTGGGTCCCAGGGAAACATTTCTAAGAGGGAAATTCATAGTCATACAGGCCTACCTCAAGAAACAAAAGAAGTTTCAAATAAGCAATCTAACCTTTTACTTAAAGAATTTAGGAAAAGGAGAATAAACAAGCCCCAAAGTGAGTAGAAAGGAATGAAATAATAAAGATCAGAATGGAAATAAACAGAAAATAATCTAATAAGGCAATAGGTAAGAACAGTGAAACCAAGAGCTGCTTCTTTGAAAAGATAAAATTGATAATCCCCTAATCAGACTTATCAAAAAAAAAGATGACTCAAAATTTAAATAAAGGAATAGACCACACAGAAATACAAAGGATTATATGAATATACTACAAACAATTATGTGCCAACAAATTGGATAGCCAGAAAGGAATGGATAAACTGCTAGAAATGAACAATCTTTCAAGAACAGAAACGCTGAGCAGGCCTATTACAAATAATGAAATAAAATCAGTAATAAAAAAATCCCAACAAACAAAAGTTCTTGTCCAAGTGACTTCATAGATGAATTTTGTCAAACATTCGAGAAGAATTTACGCCTATCCTTCTCAAACTATTCCAAAAACTTGGAAAAGGAGAAAGGCTCCCAAGCTCATTTTATGAGGTCTGCATTACCCTGATTCCAAAACCAAAGACATTACAAAAAAAGAAAATGACGGGTCAATATCCCTGATTAACGTACGTGCAGAAATCCTCCAGAAAATATTAGCAAGCATGCTGAATTCACCAGTACATTGAAAAGATCATACACCATAATCGAGTGGAATTTTTCCTAGGATGCAAGCTTGGTTCAACATCTACAAATCAATTAATGTGATACATATCACATAAATAAAGTGAAGGATAAAAATCATGCTGTATCAATAGATGCAAGAAAAGCATTTGGCAAAATGCAAGAGAGAACTTTAATCAAGGAGGTATAAGACATTGAAGGAAGAAATTAAAGAAAATCCAAATAAATGGATGGATGTACAATGCTCACGGATAGGAAGAATTAACATCATTAAAATATAGATACAAACCATAGCATCTGTAGATGCAGTGTAACTGCTATCAAAAACACTAGAGGCATTTTTCACAGAATTAAAACAATCCTAAAATTTATATGGAACCACAAAAGACTCTGGATAACCAAAGCAATCTTGAGAAACAAGAAAGTTGGAGGTATGCTGTCTGATAACAAACTATGCACAAGACTGTAGTAATTATAAAAGCATGGTACTGGCATAAAAACAGACACATAGGTCAATGGAACAGAATAGAGGACCCAGAAATAAAGTCACACTTGAATGGTCAGTTAATATGTGATAAAGGAGGCAAGAATATACAATGGGATAAAGACAGTTTATTCAGAGTTGTGGCCAAGATGGAAGCATAGTCAGAAATGCTTCATTCCCCTACACAACCAAAAACAAAAGGATAACAACCCATTTAAAAACAAAGAACAATCAGAACTGCCAGAAAAACATTCTCATGGAAGTCCAACAGCCAAGGAGTTAAAGAAACATTCACCCACACAGTAGGAGGGGCAGAGACAGGCAGCCAGGTGGAGAGGACAAGTGGCAAGGCAGCAACTGGAGGATTGCATGGACGATCCCACATTCTTGCACAGAAAAGCCCAGGGAAACAACAGGGGAGTTAGACAGACTGGAAAACCGAGGGTGTCAGCCTGGAAAACTAAAGACTCAAAACCCAAGGCTATAAAAAAATCTGTAGAGGTTGTGGCTGCAGGAGAAACCCCCAGCCTCACAAGATAATGTTGGAGAGACCCACAAGGTCCTAAAATGTACACAAACCCTCCCACCTGTGAATCAGCACCTGAGAGGGCACAATCCACTTGTGGGAAGTGAGGGAAGTAACAGAAAGTGGGACAAGAGCAGAGCAAATGGCATTGCTTCCTCTCTGACCCCTCCCCCACAGACCACACCACAACACAGCAAAGAGGGTTGCCCCGACCTGATGAATGCTTAAGGCTCTGCCTTTTATCATAGTGTAATTAATAAAATATGCTTTTAAATGACAGTCTATTAGTGGTGCAGGGAAAATTGGACAGATGTATGCAAAATAAAACTAGACCATCTTGACTCACATGAACAAGTATAAAGGACACATGGACAATAACCAAGGTGGGGGGGTGGAAATGGGAGGGAGGTGGGGAGCACTGGGGGGGGCATGGCTGGGAATATAAGACAGAAAACTGTACTTGAACAAGAATGAAATACAAATAAAAATTAAAAAAAATAAAACTAGACCATCTTTTTACACCATGTAGAAGAATAAACCCCAAAACTGATTAAAGACTTAAATATAAGACTCAAAACCATAAAACTCCTAGAAGAAAACAGGCAGTAAAATCTCTGACATTTCTCTTAGCAATTTTTTTTCCTAATACATCTTTTGGTCAAGGGAGACAGAAGAAAAAATAAACAAATGGGACCACAGCTGTCTTAAACATTTTTGCACAGCAAAGGAAGTCATCAGCAAAACGAAAAGATAACCTACTGAGTAGGAGAAGATATTTGCCAGTGATCTGTCTGATTAAGGGTTATTATCCAAACTATATAAGGAACTCATAAAAATTAACACCAAAATAAAAATCCAATTAAAAAATGAGCAGGGAACCTGAATAGACATTTCTCTAAAGAAGTCGTACAGATAGCCAGTAGACATACAAAAAGATAGTAGACATGACTAACCATTAGGAATTGATAAAACAAGTAGACAAACAAAACAAAAACTCATGGATACAAAGAACATTCTCATGGCTGCCAGATGGGAGGGAGGGTAGTTGATGGGTGAAAAGAGAAAGAGAATACATTGTACAAATCACCAATTATAAAAACAGTCATGGGTATGTAACTGCAACCATACGGAGTATAGTCAATATTGTAATAACTATGTATGGTGTCAGGTGCATACTAGACTTATCTAGATGATAACTTCATAGATTGTATAAATGTCTAAATACTCTGTTATATACCCAAAACTAATATATTATATGTCACCTATAATTGAAAAAAACTTTTACAAAGAAAGGAAAACTTTTACAAAGCTATAATAAACAAACAGCACGTTGAAAAGCAAAATTGTTAATGGAGCACATACTTTGGGGTGTTTTTTATTTTTTTTTGACCAGATACTTTGAATTGAAACACTAGGTTAAAGCCGACTGAAAGATTTCAATGATACCTTGTTTGTAAGAGAAAGTGTACTTTAGGACAAGAAACATTATGTCAGATAAAAATGTTTTGTAATGAGAAAATGGTCATCCCTTCAAGGAGATATATAAAAATATCATCTTTAAAATTATTGTAGCTTTAAAATCTGACAGGTCTTAAAATTCACTAAAGATGCAAGTGATATGAAAAACAAGATTAAAAAACTTGACCTAGTTCTCATGTATGAACCTCACATTTTACAACTGCCCGACTATACAGTCTTATCAAGAGCACATGGAATAAGATGGTGAACAAGAGAGGGATGTACACTTTCACCAATCTTATTCAACATACTGGAAGTCCTAGACACAGAAATCCTACAAGAAGAATAAATAAAAGATTGGAAAGGAAGAAAAACTGTTATTGTTTGCAGATGACAAGAGACTGCATTGAGACAGGCCCTAAAATGCCACCAAAAAAACTGCTAGAACTGATCAGTGAATTTAGTAAAGTAGCTGGATACAAAGTAAACATCTAGAGATCTGTTGCATTCTTATACAACAATAATGATATATCATAAAGGGAAACTAAGAAAAAAGCCTGTATTCACAATTGCTTCAAAAAGAATAAAATACCTAGGAATAAATTTAACCAAGGATGTAAAAGACCTGTACTTGGAAAATTACGAGGTATTTAAGAAAATACAAATAAGTGGAAGCATATACCATGTTCACAGATAGGAAGAATTAGCATCATTAAAATGTCCCCATACTACCCAATATAGATTTAATGCAGTTCCTATCGAGATACCAATACATATTTCACAGAACTATCACAAATATTCGAAAACTTCATATGGATCTATAAAAGACCCTGAATAGCCACAGCTATCTTGAAAAAGAACAAAGTTGGAGGAATTATGCTGATATCAAACTATACTACAAAGCCATAGTAATCAAAACAGCATAGTACTAGTATAAAAACAGACGTACATATAAATAAAACAGAATTAAAAGCCCTGAGATAAACTTATGTCTTTATAGTAAATTAATATTTGACAAAGGAGGCAAAAACATACATGGGATAAAGATAGTCTAATCAATATATAGTATTGGGAAAATTGGACAAATACATGTAAAAAATGAAATTAGACAATCTTCTTACACCATATACAAAAATAAATTCAAAATCAGTTAAAGACTTAAATGTTAGACTCAAAACTATAAAAATCTATAAAAACTAGAAGAAAACATAGGCAGTAAACCTCATACATTTGTTACAGCAATATTTCCTTATGATATACTTCCTCAGGCAAGGGTAAACAAAACAAAACAATATAAACAAACCCTGGCTGGTGTAGCTCAGTGGATTGAGCGCGGGCCTGCGAACCACACAAAATAAACAAATAGGACACTATCAAATTATTGTAAAATGTTCTTTATAGCAAAGGAAAGCATCAACAAAACAAAAAGACAACTTTCTGATTGGGAGAACATATTTGCCAATGATAACATCCATTAAGGGTTTAATAACTAAAATTTATAAAGAGCTTAAAAAGCTCAACACCAAAAAAACAAATAATATAATTTTATAATTCGCAAAGGGCGTGAGTAGACACCAAAGAAGACATACTGATGGCCAGTAGACATATGAAAAGATGTTCAGTGAAATCATCAGAGAATGCAAGTTAAAACCATAGTGAGATATCACTTCACACCTGTCAGAATGGCTTTCATCAGTAAATTAATAAATGAGTGTTGGCAAGAATGAGGAGATAGGGGAACCCTCTTTGTCCACTGTGGGTGGGAATGTACTTTATTGCAGCCACTGTGGAGAGCAGTATAGAGTTGTCTCAGAAATTGAAAATGGAACTGCCTTGTGACCCAGCAATTCCACTTCTGGGAATTTATCCAAAGAAACTGCAGTGTTATTTATGAGAGCAAGATTTGGAAGCAGCCCATGTGTCCATTAGTAGATGAGTGGATAAAAATGTTGTGGTATGCTTATACAGTGGAATACTACTTGGCCATAAAAAAGAAGGAAATCTTTCCTTTTGCAACACCATGGATGGACCTGGAGAGCATTATGCTACATGGAGTAAGGCAATCCAAAATATACGTATGATTTCACTCATATGAAGAGTCTAATGAACAAAATGCACTAATAAGCAAAATAGAGACAGACTCAGAGAGAGTGGGATGACAACTGTTGGGAGTGGGGTTAGGGGCATGGATTGGGGGAGGGTAGGGTAGAGGGATTGAATGAAAAAAGAAAATAAAAGAGAAGAATTCCTGGACACAAACAACTGTGTGATGATTGCCTGGGGGAGGGTATGGGAGGGAGGGTAGGGTGTGATTGGGGAGAGAGGTCAAGGAGATAAATGGTGATGGAAGGAGACTTGACTTAGGATGGTGAACACCCAATACAGTGTTCAGCTGATGTGTTATGGAACTGTGCACCTGAAACCTATATAATTTTTGTTAACCAGTGTCACCCCACTAAATTAAATAAAAAGGAAAAAAATAAACTAGAAATAAACCAACTTTTTCAAAGACTAAAAAAGAAGGAAAGAAAAAAATATTGAATATATTTTTTGAGCAGAATTGAATTTATGTAAAAATCAATATAAATATAACTAGACAATCCTTATATGTTTGGAAATTAAGCAGTATATTTCTAAATTACTGATACAATATAAATGAAAAATATTTTGAGTTCAATGATAACAAACTTATGACATAGCAGAAGTATGGCTGTAGCTAAAGTTGTAATTAGAGGAATATTTATAGCTTTAAATCATACATTAGAAAAGATAAAATCATAGAAATGATCTCAACTCCCATCTTTAGAAACTAGAAAAAATATTAAACCCAAAGACAGATATCACTGCAAAGGGTAAATAATAAAGAGAAATAAATGGAGTCAAAAGCTTTTGTGCAAGAAATAAAAATGTATAAAGACACACTGTAGGTCTTTGAAAAGCCTAAAACACTAAACTCTTAGCGAGTGATAAATTTTTTAACAGGAAGTGTTATTATTCAAGAATAAAAATGCTCATGTCATTGCAGATACTGCATATATTATAAAGAAAGTAAAAAGCTGTTATAAATACCTTGTTAACAATAAATTTGACAGTTTAGAGTAATGCAGTGAATTTCCACAAAAGTACAACTTAGCTAAACTAAGCCAAGAAAAATTAGAAAGTTTGGGGTCATATTTATTAAAGTAGAATCTATAATTGAAACTTTTCCCACAAAGAACTCTCTAGGTCCATATGGTTTTGAAAATTATATTAAAATAAAGGAACATTGCAAATCAGCATGCGTGGTTTTTCCAGAAGGTATCTAGCCATGTAATATTGAAAATAGACACATTTATTGATGAAGGTACAAGAAACATTGTACATAGGACAATGACACCTCAGTCCTCTTCAAAGTAGACACCTTGGGACCTCACATAGTTCTCCCAATAATCATAAGCTGCCCTGTCGTATTTTCCTCAGTTTCATGGATGGTCTGAAATCTCTTCCCTTTCAAGGGTGTTTTTAGTTTTGGGAAAAGCCAGAAGTCTCAGGGCACCAAGTCTGAGTTGTAGGGGGCAGAATCACCTGGTTGGTTTGTTGTTTTGCCAAAAAAACTTTGTAGGAGACTATGTGAGCAGGCATATTTTCATGACGAAGCTGCCAAACACCAGTTGCCCATAGCTGTGGCTTTCTGAATCATCCAAATAGTTACCCAGCCCAATCCTTCCTGATCTAGCGGTTTCGCTTCTATAGTTCCCTAATACCAAATGAATCTTTTGTTTCTGTTTTACCTATCTCCACTCACTGAAACTACTAGTCTTAGCATTAGTCTTAGGATTAATGACTATTTCTTACTTGATTTTGTGTCCGTTACCTAGCACATAAGTGACAAATGTATTAACATAAGACTAAAAGGAGAAATTAAGATACATTTATGTAATATCTTAAATGTTAGATTCACCAATGTTTGCACCTTTTATTTAATATGTAGTGATTAGCCACTGAAGGTTTTAGAGGATAATTAAGTAGAATATATACACTCTTCAGTATAGTAAGTGAAGAGAAAATGGATGTGGGGATTGATCAAGAAGCTGTTGGAGTGGTCCAAGTGGTCAGCGATACAGGATTGAACTAGGGTGATGGCACTGAGAACAGGAAAGAAAGCATAGAGTGTATTGCTGGTGTGTCAGACTCATTTTCACCAGGGGCCACATCAACTTCGTGGTTGCCTTCAAAGGGCCGAAATAATTTTAGAACTGTATAAATGTAACTACTCCTTAACTGTTAAGGGGTTGAAATTACATTGGACCTTTTGAAGGCAACTGTGAGGCCCAGGTGGGCCCCGGTGAGAATGAGTGTGACACGTCACCCTGATGTACTGCTTGACTAAAAGAATTTGGCACTTGATTGGGTACAGATAGGAAGAGAGAGTGGGGTGCACAGCGTTGGATCAGTGAAGGAGAATGAATGGTACAGGAGAAGGAAAGGGCAAAAAAAATTTTAAAAAGGTTTTTGTCTCAGAAATAATACCTGGCATTTTTCTTTTCTGAGAATTCAACTAATCTTAAGGATAAGCTATTCTTTTACAGTCATATAAACTATAGTTAGTAAGGTATGATAGATACAGTATTAAGGTAAATTTTGTTTTTTAAGGGTTTTTAAATTATTTTTTAAATTTTATTTGTTTATCTTTAGAGAGAGGGGATGGAAAGGAGAAAGAGGGGGAGAAAAATATAGATGTCCCCATCTGGGGACCTGGTCTGCAACCGAGGCACGTGCCCTGATTGGGAATCGAAATGGCAACCGCTCAGTTCGCAGGCTGGCCCTCAGTACACTGAGCTACACCAGCCTGGGCTTACAGTAAATTTTAAAAAGGCCTAGACTATTAACCTTGGGACAATTCGTGTGTGCCTCTGTTTTTAGCTGTGCCCTCGGTATTTAGTTGAACTTCCCAAAGGTTTACATAAACATGGAAACATTCTGTGTGTGTGTGTATGTGTGTGTGTGTATGTGTAAAGCCTTTATTTAAGCCAAGTTCAGTGGAAAAGTGGGAATGACAATGGATTGGAAGTTAAAATTGTGGTTGGTTCTCTTTTTTTGTGTTTTTTTAGTGTTGTACAATTATAATTTGTTCCCAATTCCCCACATCAAAACATTCCTGTGCTTTATAAGTTACCGTATATTCTAACTCATATCAAATCAGTAGATTTTTTAATGGTACCTGTTAACTGTTTAGAATACATTTAAATCCCTTCTCTGTGGCCCACATCCCACCTTTACATGAAGAGATTTTTAACAGCAAGGGGAACAGCAGCCCACTGCCACTACCATCATTCTGCACCCCACCATTTGGGGGTGTATTCCTAGTGGGAGAGGATGGAAGCGAATATCTCACTTATTTATACTGTCAGCTTTAACCATGATTCCCTTTCCTCCTAACTCTCATAATTATGCTCATAAAACTTAAGGGAAACAAAAAGTAACTCCTCTTAAAGAATTGGTTAAACGTGTTTGAATGTATTTGAAAACAAAAATTTTCTTCCATTTAGTACGATCCAGAGCTGTCATCTCGACAGTTTGGGGTTGAACTGTCCCGTTTGACAAGCGAAGACCGAGCTGTTCCTTTAGTGGTGGAAAAGCTCATAAACTACATTGAAATGCATGGACTGTATACAGAAGGTATTTACCGAAAGTCTGGTTCAACTAATAAAATCAAGGAGCTTCGACAAGGTCTAGATACAGGTAAGATGGTGCCCTCCAAGTCAAGACCAAATACTTTTTTTTAAGATTTTATTTATTTATCTTTAGAGTGGAAGGGAAGGAGAGAAATATCAATGTATGGTTGCCTCCCATGAGTCCCCTGCTGGGAACTGGCCTGCATCCCAGGCCTGAGCCCTGACTGGGAATCGAACCACGATCATATGGTCTGGGTTTTTTCTTTAATGAAAAAATCAGTGAGAAATGAATCAGTATGAAAATAATAATAGAAAATGCCTAATAAAACTCAAGCAGAGGGTTCTGTCTACAGAAACTTGGTCTACTCCAGTTGAAAGGAAATTGCCATCTTGTTTCTTGTACCTTGAGTCAGCACAAATGAAAAAAATCAGTCATTCTTTATCCTCCCAGTCTCGTCAATAAACCTCCTCTGTGTAAACTCCATAGGGAGTTTATAAGTGAAACAAAATAAAGGTGTTTCCTTTACATTTCCTAAGCTCAATTATTACACTCCTTTCATCTCTAAGAATGACTTAAAATCAGCTTTACTTTAGAAAATGTCCTCTGGGCTTTTTTGCCATTTATCATGTGAAGCACTGTCACTGGTGTTGGTTCAGGACTAATCCATGCAAGCTAAGTGCAGAAGTTGAGAGCAAGCATTTAGAAACTTGTAGAGCAGTTTAATAGTGCTTTGATATGAAAACATAATCTTTTATTTTACACATGGATCGATCTATGACAGATTTGGAAAATAAAAACTGTTCCTTTACTACGGTTAGAAGCTCTGTTCCAAAGGATGGGATTAGATTGTCGAAGATACTAAGTTAGTCAGCATAATTAACAACATGAAACCTTCCTTTGGTGATGATAGTTTCAAAAGTGAATCATTTGAATCTCTTTGCATGTTTTATCTTTATTATCTAACTCTTGTTTATAAATAGATGCTGAGAGTGTAAACCTAGATGACTATAACATACATGTCATTGCAAGCGTATTCAAACAATGGCTTCGAGATTTGCCCAATCCACTCATGACCTTTGAGCTCTATGAGGAATTTCTTCGAGCTATGGGTAAGCATGGCTCCCTGGATTTGAGGGAAGGCCTAGACTTGGGAAAGGAATACCATCTTCATTATCAATTATTTAGCCATCTTCTAGTGGTTCAGTCCATATAGATAAAAAAGTAAACTTCTGATAATTAATATAAAACTATCAGTAAATGTTAACTTTTTTAGAGACTTATTAACATTTTAGTGTCCAAAAAGTTTTCCTAGTAAGTCACTTACTTAGTTGCTTCTTAAAAGGATATTTAAGGGTTGGCTTATGATCATTTAAATTGCAAATCTAGGCAAGAATTCTGTGTAAATAGTCAGAAAGCTGGCTATTTTATGCCAGGCCTAGCAGGTAGTGGAGTTTAGTTTTTTAGTACTATAGATATGTAGACTATGAATGAAGGCCTAGAAGTATATAGGCCTTGAGGCATGCTTCTCAGAGTCCCATCAGACTGATTTATAAATCATATGGCAGTCGATTACTTTTAGTGGGGGATCGCTTAGCCACCAAATGCTTGAAAAACTAGGGTATATCTTTCTCCTTGCTATAATTATCTCAAGGATTACCAGAATATGGATTAAAACTCAGCAGACTCCTTAGCGAACATAGAACTCAAGCAATGAGAGATTAGTACTAACTGTGAGTTACCTGCCACACAGGTACAGTTGCATCTCCCAAAACTCTCGAGCCAGTCTCCCCTGCTACCTGTTGTCTGTCAGGAGGAATATGTAGAATATAAGAAGGGACAGTCAGTCTGATTTGCTGCTCTTACTGTTTGTAGGTCTTCAGGAGAGGAAAGAGACAATCCGTGGTGTATACTCTGTGATTGACCAGCTCTCCCGAACTCATCTCAATACACTGGAACGCCTCATCTTTCATTTAGTCAGGTAACTTCAAGAAGCAAGGGAATGTTTAAGAGTTTCCCTTGGATTCTTTTAAGTAAATGAAGAGCTCCTCTATTTGGAAAACTAGACAGATATTTTCTTTCCTTGGGTATAGAGTCAGTGCCTCAAATAGGTAGTTAACGATTCCTTGGAACAGAAATCCTTAGACTAGTACTCTATGGCAGCTGCTTCTCTTCCGTATTTGAGCCAGGTAAGAACTTCAGCCTCAGGGTGGCACTGTGTAGCCTAACCTGTTGTTTAAATCCTGAAGTTTGTGTATCTGTAGACGTAACCTTCATAGGAGGTGGGTTCAGGTGGTGCCTAGGAATTGACTGACTGACCAAAGAGACTTCAGTAGTCTCTCTTCCTGAGTGTGAATATCAGCAGTAGTAGGAAGAACACCATGTTTCTCCCATCCAAGTACTAACCAGGCCCGACCCTGCTTAGCTTCCGAGATCAGACGAGATCGGGCGCGTTCAGGGTGGTATGGCTGTAGACAACACCGTGTTTCTTTTTGGATAAATGTGACTCTAAAAATACTTTAATGTCTCCACTCCACATGCTTCAGACATATCCTTCTAGTGATGGTGACTTTGAGCCATGAGTCATAGATTTCCCTCAATAAACTATCTAGTAGCCTGCATTTCTTCAAGGAAATAACAGTGAAAATATATTTTCCAAAGGCAAAGAAACAGCTTTGGGAAAAGCCTGCAGTGTCTCCCTTCAGCTGTTACGAATACCCTTCAGTACTATGCATTTGATGTCATTCATCTTTCTCTCATCTACATACCTCCTTACTGTTTTCCATTTGTATCCTTATTTCACCAGGGTGTTCCGTTTGTTTTGTTTTTGTTTCTTAGGATTGCTCTGCAGGAAAACACTAATCGAATGTCTGCTAATGCTTTGGCCATTGTGTTTGCACCCTGCATTCTCCGCTGCCCTGACACCATAGACCCACTACAAAGCGTGCAGGACATCAGTAAGACTACCACGTAAGGCCAGTCACTATCACCTCTACAAGACCCCAGGGACTTGAGTCAGTGTAGTTTTACTATCTAGATAGTAAACAGAGTGAATGATTTTATAAGCTCGGATTATTTTAAAAAGATTGCTGGCTACTTTGAGGCTTTTTATGCTGGAGATGAAAAAAAGTTCTTTAGTGTCTATTCAACTGAGCACCATTTGTTTTGAAGAAATTTATTTTTAAAATTTGGCTTTTCTTTAGGAATGCTATAGTTTCTAAATATATTTTAAAATTCCAGTCTACCAAATTATGTGCACTTGTATCTTTCTTTAATATGGTCTAACTATGGTCTTATGGCTCTGGATCCCTTTGTTCTTAATACTTAATATTCCTGTATTTCACCTAAGGCCTCTTTTTTTGTTGTTGTTTTTTGGGGAATCTCTGCTTTCCTTCTGGAGTTGTGGTTCTTAACTTTGATTGCAAAAGGTCTTTTAAATATATACTGGTGTTAGTGTCCTATTTCCAGAGAGTCTAGTCTGATTTAATTGTTCTGGTGTGTGGCCTGGGCACTGGGACTTAAAACTACTCCTCATATGGGTACTAAAGTGCAGCCAGAGTTCTAAACCATCATTCCAAAACATCTCTGAGCTCACAAAATAAGGGATGTTGATTTTTCTTTCATCCTCCTCCTATCTACCACACTTAGCTGAAAAACAGTCTGTGGGTGCTACAATTTATTTGCTTTACTTCATTTCTTAACAATTTCCTCTCTTGCCTCCTGTTTCAGCTGTGTGGAGCTGATTGTTGTGGAACAAATGAATAAATATAAGGCTCGTCTCAAAGACATCAGCAGCCTGGAATTTGCTGAGAATAAGGCAAAGACCAGGTTGTCACTGATTCGTAGATCTATGGTAAGATGCACAACATGGAATCATGGGAAAATGGGAGCCTTCCTGGGATTTAAGTGTGCATTTATGGTGGAGAGAAAGATTATTCTCGGAATCTTTTTCACATAGAACAAAAAAATTATCAAATCTCAGGGCACTGTGGATGCTTCATGTTTGGTCTTTTAGCTCTCTTTATTTGTGTATACAGAATGTATGTGCAGTTAAATGTGTAGAATTTTAAAAATCAAGTACAGGGATTTGAATAAAATGTTGGTGGTTTAATAATCTGCCCTGTTTTCTTTTCCTGTCCTTTCTATGAAAACTTAACCCATCTTAACTTTTGTCTCTACTTCCTTCCACCATCTGGTCTACCCTCAACTGTGTCCCTAGGGTGGTCCTGCCAGTACTCCTAGGATGTAGAGAACTTAATTGCAAAAATATTATTCATAAGGAAATGGAATTCCATCTATGAGCCTACTGTTATCAAATAAAGATTGTTTATGGATTTATTGTTAGGTTTTGAAAAAAATTATTTCCTCCATTTGCCTACTTTTGTTTAATATTTTTCTTTGCCACCAGTAGCCTATATATAGATAATTCCAATTCTCACTGACCAATAATCAGTAGGATCTGGGTAACTGGAAAACTATTATGAATTAAAGTTTAATTATTACCCATTTGCTGCCCTTCCCCTTAATTGTAAAACAAAATTATAGTGATGAACTTCCACTCAGATCCCCAGTAAATCTCTAAAGAGAAGCAGGGACCCAGCAATACTAATTTATATCTTCATAGTTAATATTTAGATTAGTAATAAAGTAACTTTGTTTTTCATTCACTATTGAAACTTTTTGGCACAGAACAAGTGCTCACCAAATATTTGTTGATTAAATTAGCAAAGGGTCTTTTCTAAAGACAAATGTAAACATAGACTTTTACCAGGCAGTAAAGGTTTGAAATAAAACTCATCACAGGACACTATCTAAATCTTTTCCCCAGAAAATGAAAAAAAAAAAAAAAGAAACCCATTTAAAAGTGAAACTCTTTCTGTAGTATCAGTTTTCAGGAACTCAGTTCTGAGAGGCCCAGTTTAGCAGTGCTCATCCAGGGAGGAAGGGAAGAGACCTTCTCCTAAAAAGCTACTTTTCTTTTTTTTTAATTCTACTTTTTTCACTACCATTTGTCCCCCTTAAACCCTCCCCTTGGCCCCCTGCAGTCACCATACTGTTGTCCATGTCCATGAGTCCTTTTTCCTTTTTGCCTGATCCTTCCACCCCCAACCAACCTCCCCCCACAAATTTTCAAAGCAGGTAGACCAGCTGTGCTTTTTTTGCTGGTACTGCAGAGTAAGTCCATTTAAAGATNAAAAAAAAAAAAAAAAGAAACCCATTTAAAAGTGAAACTCTTTCTGTAGTATCAGTTTTCAGGAACTCAGTTCTGAGAGGCCCAGTTTAGCAGTGCGCATCCAGGGAGGAAGGGAAGAGACCTTCTCCTAAAAAGCTACTTTTCTTTTTTTTTTAATTCTACTTTTTTCACTACCATTTGTCCCCCTTAAACCCTCCCCTTGGCCCCCTGCAGTCACCACACTGTTGTCCATGTCCATGAGTCCTTTTTCCTTTTTGCCTGATCCTTCCACCCCCAACCAACCTCCCCCCACAAATTTTCAAAGCAGGTAGACCAGCTGTGCTTTTTTTGCTGGTACTGCAGAGTAAGTCCATTTAAAGATTAAACCTTCTCTTTTAGTGGGGCAATGACATGTACATTCTAACCTTCTGCTTTCCTTTTCATGTCCTTCCTAATCCAGAAACCTGTACTAATTGCAGTTAGATTTATGAGCATTACCCGCAATTCAGTCTCGGTATGTATTAATATTGCAATGTGTCATAGCCACTTTACATCATCATCTCTCATCCATCCAGGAGTTGTTCTCCTCTGTCTCTCATCCATGCTTATCCATCCTCCATGTGCAGCCCCAGTTCTGGTCCTCCTTCCAGACCAGCCTTTTCTCGCTTTTCTCTTCCTCTCTTTCTTTAGAACCTTCATTTTCCTTCCTCTGAATCATGTGGTTGAACAATCTCCATTTACAATATACTAATTTTTCCTTTGTCAGATAAGCCTCTTATGGTGGTTTCTTCTTTGGTTGGATCATTAAAAGGTGACTATTGAAAGTACTGAGTTGTCAAAGTAATTTCTGCTTTCTGAGCTTTATTTTCCTAAGTCTCCTTCACTTTATTCCTTGAAGTACCTATTGCTACTTCTGACATCTTCCATTATTAGTAATGCTTATATGTCCATTCATATCTGTGACTTTGGTGGTATCTTTCCAGAAATAGAAGGATGGCTGTTATCCACTTAGTATTTTTCAGATAGAACAGCAAACAGTAGTGAGCAAATATATGGACAGGTTCTAGACTTAAATATCACAGTATCATAGAGCTCATACTAGGATTTCATTAGTTATACAGAAAAGGAATGGAGAGTTGGAACGCCAATATATAGGAAAAACTAATTTCAGAGACTGTTTATGTGTAATCAGTTCTTTGAAGATCTCAACTTGCTGGCATATAAATATGTATCAGTTTTACTTTTTATCTAGTAACTGCTTTCCTACCTTAACAGCATTGTGTCACTGTTACATAGTATTTACATTCTGTAGTCTCATTCCAATATTTAAGACTTAATTTTTTTCATGTAACTCCAATTGAGGGCTTGATGTGGTACTCTTACCACTTTATCCCAGGACAAACTGAACTTAATATGGGGATGAAAACTTAGGGGGTGGGTGGGTAGGGTTTTTTGGTCACACACTTCTGTCCTCTCATTTTCTTGATCTTTTTCTTCCCCTGGTGTTAAAGCTGGGAAGGGTGGTAGGGGGCAGAATTCTGCATGGTGCCCAGTGTTGAGGTGGCAGTCCTCCTTCTTAGTTGTTGAACAGTAATCTCCAGCTTATTGTCAACAGGCTAAATGAAGATGATAGCTACCACTATCATCTGAGTGGTAGCTCCCATGTACTCTGCTGACAGTGAGCTCAATCCTATCCCATTTCCATGGGCATTGGCTATCCCTTGCAAGATGTGGCAACATCTTCTGGCTGAACCTGACTGATGGCATTCATACCATGTGACTGCTATTTTTCTTTTTGGGGGGTGGGAGGGTGAAGACTTTATCCAATAAGATCTACCTCCTGTGGCCAATTCTAGGGTCTGCAAGCACATTGGGGAAAAGCTTACACTTTTTTATACCTGCTGGGAACCAACGACTCAAGGTGGGCAATAGTCTTCCCTATCTCTCCACCTGTTGCTCCCTTACCACACTCTCCCTTTCTCTTCTCCCTTGTGTATATAATGGGGAAAATCAGTAAGTCTTTTGCCTATACAGATAACCAAACAGGGGAATGAAATACTAGTGTGCCTTTCTTTTAAATGACCTCAAACTTTGATTTTTATCTGGAATCACATATGACAACTGCTTTTTTCTGCCAAAGAGGGGGTAGAATATCCTCTTTTCATAAACTCTGTTCCCCTCAAAATCCAATAAACCCCTCTTTCTTTTCAGCCTTTATAGATTCACATTGGGGGAAGACATCACAATATTGACAGGAGGGCGGGTTCGGTAAACCAGTGTGTCCCAGTAAGCCGGAAGAGAAGAGGGTGTTACCAACTGCCATTGGCTCCTTGAAGCCAAAAGAAGAGATACTTAATTATTCTCAGCTTTGGGTTTTAGCCACAATTTTGAAGTAAGAGGAAGAATTCCACTTAACTTCCTATTGCACAGACATTTAGCTGTAGAAAAGACTTCAGGCCTAGTCTTAAGAATAAGGCTGTGTGTCTAGGACATAATTTGGTATTCAGTAAGCATCTGTGGAATTGAATCTGAGAATTAAATGTAGAAGAGATGGCAGTACGTTTTAAGGATATTCACTGAAAATAGCAAATCAAAGTCAGTTATCTTCATATATTCCTAGATTTTAAAACATGCTATTTCAAATACAATAATGGCTTTTCTGAAATACAGAGTGAACTGCATTTTAAAAAAATATGGTTTTTACTGCTACTGTGAAAAGTCATATGAATTGGGGGTTGAAAGACGTGTAGTAATTTAACTAATGAAGGAAGGAAAGAGGGGAAGACAATTTCAAAGTCAAGGAAGCATGAAACAGCCATCTATCAATACTAACAACCTTGTTTGGCTACAACAGGTGTGGAAGTGGCAGAAGAATTTGGAAAGTAGATTAGAACCAGATGGACAAAATTTCTACTTCAAAGCATTTGGAAACTATAGAAAGATTTTTAAGTAAGGGAATTTCACTATCAATGTGTCTTTTAGAAGATAACTGGTAGCATTCTGAAGAATAATGATTAGAGATGGATAAGACTGACAGCTACATATTATTTAGGAGGCTTTTGACTTGTAAATGTATTTGCCATCACTAAAATAGGTTGAATCCTGATCCTTTCACTTTGCAATGATTTTGAAAATATAGATGAAACTTGAACAACATGGATTTGAGCTGCACAGGGTAGGGCCACTTATATATATATTTCAATAAATATTCAGTGAGCCCTCTATCTCACCAGCCTGGGAGTCCATGCATGTGGAGGGCTGTCTGCATGCATTGTACTGTGCCATTTTACACACCGGACTTGAGCATCCATTAATGTGGGGCAGGAGGTCCCTCATGGAATCTAGGGGAGAACTATAAGGTTTTGGGGAAGTCAAAAGTTACATGTGGATTTTGGACTGAGTGGCTGGTTGGTACCCCTTACCCCCATGCTGTTCAAGGGTTAAATGTATCTGTTTCTCCTACCATGCAGAAAGAATAATTAGATTTATGGTACATAATCTTAGCTGAGCTATCCTCAGTCTAAGATTGCAGAATACGATACATGTACAGTCCATCCAATTATACCTTTTCTATAGCAAATCTTTTTTATTCCTTATTTAGGCTATAATTCCAAGCATAATTATTGATTTAGCACTGTTTAGGGTAATATAATATGAAGAATATAATTTAAAATAAAGTTTCCTATTATACGAGACCCTCACTAATTAATTTTTTAATTTATTTAATTATTTTTCAAGTACAGTTTTCTGTCTGTTACTCCCGTCCCATCCCACCTAATTATTTTTTAAAAAAATGTTCTATGCAAAGGTTTTCATAGCCAAATAAATTGGGGATATAACGTGTTACACTTCTAAAGCTTCGATGGAGTGTCTTTTTTTCATAATATATCTAATTGAACAGGGACTCTAAGAAAGGATTTAGAAACAACATTCTTATTTCTTAAAATAGTGTCAGTTGCTGTATTTACTTAGTTTGGAATTTTAAGATTGCTTTAAGCTTTTTCAGGATTTTCCTGCTGTACCAACAGGAACAGATTTTCCTGCTGTACCAACCAACAGATTTTCCTGTGCCAACCTGTGGTTGGCAGTGTTGGGCAATTTTGTGTGTCCTCAACTTACTAAAGAACTTCCTGCATGTCTGTTAAGAGACTTGCATACCTACATTTCTCTGTTAATGTGGATAAGTGGGGTTAAGATAATGTAGGTCTGTGGGGTTGAGCTTTGAAATTTACACTGAAAGGAGCAAGAAATACCCCTTGCAAAAGTTAAGTGTTAGTAATTTGAAAGCCAGCGATCAATTGAAAAGTAGCCGCCCTAAGGAACTCCAAAGGAAAGAGGTATTTTAAGTGTGGGCTTAGACTTAATTGACTCTAGCAAAGGATCCTGCCTTTTTCTTTTTCTTCTTTTTTTTAAGCAGATTTTTAAAAATCCTCACAAGAGGATATTTTTATTGATTTTAGAGAGTGAGAGAAAGAAATATCGATCGGTTGCCTCTCATATGCACCCCAATCCAGCACCAAACCTGCAACCAACCGTTGTCCTTTTTTTAAAAAAAAGTACAAGACGATGCTCCTGCCAACTGAGCCACATGACCAGGGTTGCTGTTTTCTTGTGTATATCAGTGCATGTTATGTAAGTCTGCTGGTCACATTCAGGTGACTTGACATAATAAGAGTCAGATTCAGAGAATGAAGATTTTCTCAGAATACAGAGGCATTCTTACCATTTCTCGTACTGAACAGGTATTTTTATGGTGTTATCTTCTTTAAAAAATATATAATCGACATATAACATTGTACTAGTTTAAGGTATACAGCATAATTTGATATGTGTATGTATTGTGAAATGATTACCACATTCAGTTTAGTTAATATCCATCACTTCATATAGTTGTAAGTTTTTATCTTTTGTTGAGAACTGGTAATGTTATCTTTGATAACACTCCAGCCAGAAGATTCCTACTGTTTTTCCCTAATTCCCTTCCAGAGATCATGATGGTATTTGAAAGGCATTATTTGAAGATGCCCATGCAGGAATCATGCGAGGGCCAGTGCTGAGGAAGATTAGGCACGGGATCTTTTGGGAGAATATGCAAAAGGAGAACAATATTAGGGTTCTTTTTTAAAAAAAGAAACACCTCTTATAAAGCCTTGGAATCTTTTTCTCTCAGATGGGGGCAAACAGAGAAATTCTGTAAGGAATTCTTTTGTGGATAAGAGGAAGAACTACAGTAATATCTGGCTAAGGAACTTGACTCTCTTCAGGAGCCCTACTAATTAGGCTTGGGGGAATAGAAGGCAGAGAGGGTAGGAAGAGACAATAATGTAAGGATTACTGTGGTCTTGAGATGATAGGATTTGTATATAAGAGAATAATAGGAGGTAAAGAGTTCACAAACAGTAGAGTGATCTAGAGGGGTTATGGGTTTAGAGAATAAAAAGTATAGAGTACTAGACAAGAATGAATTCTGTTGGCCCCTTATGTAATTTTTGCTGCTAGAAGTTAGCCACAGGTCTATCATTTATATTCTTAAAAAATCTCAGTTCACCCATTATCTTCTTTTTTAAGGAATTCTAATTTTAAGCTTCATACTTGTTTTTTTTACATATTATCATACTTAATACTTTTAAGGAAACTTTTCTAATTTCTCACAGGACTTGAAAGATAAACCATTTTATACTTATCTTTCTCATATATATTGTCTTTTAATATTAGATATTTGATAAATCTAAGATCTTATAGTTGTACATAAAAGATACATTCACATACTAGTTTCATCTTCATTGTAGAAAAGTTTGAACAATAAAGTGTAAAAGGGAAGAAGAAAATCACCATTGTCTATTAATATTTTTGAATATTTATATTTTCTATGAAATTTTTTATGTGTGTTATTTATTTATTAAAATTCTCACCTGAGGATATGCATTGAGAAAGAGGGAGGGAGAGAGAGAGAGGGAGAAAGAAGAAAAGAGAGAGAGAGGGGAATATCAGTGTGAGAGAAAAACATCCATCAGCTGCTTCCCATACATACCCTAAATGGAGATCGAACCCTCAACATTTTGGTGTATGGGACTCCAACCAACTGACCCACCAGGTGAGGGTCTTATATACATTTAATAAGTTATGACAGTACTATGGCATTCATAGTTTTATATTTCTTTTATTCTTTTATGAAGATTTTTAGAGCTAAAACATGAACTCAATTTAGTATCTTAAATCCATTTAATATTTTTAAACTTTTGCAGTTTTACTAAGGAAAAGTGAGATTACTTTTAATGTTTCTTAAAAGTACTTCTTTTTGTAGACTGCACCTGCACATTAGGCACATCTTTTTTTCTTTTCATATTCTCAATTTTATTTGATCTCATTCCTTTCTCTCTTTTCAGCAAAAAGCCATATTTCAGGTACTGTGCTAGGTGCTGGAGGTGCAGAAAGGACAAGATCTCTGCCCTAGATAAATTAACAGTCTAGTAAACAAAGATGTAAATCATTGTAGTTCATTTCACTAATCTCATCTGTGCAGAAGCTATGGTTTGTACAATTTTTTGGCATCTCTGGGCCACACCAAAAGAAGAATTGTCTTGGGCCACACATAAAATACACAAACACTAATGAAAATTAAGGAGCAAAAAAAAAATATTTTGAGTAAATTTACAATTTTGTGTTGGGCAGAATTCATAGCCATCCTGGGCCACATGTGGCCTGTATGCGGGCTGTGGGTTGGGCACCTGGGGAAGAGCTGGGCGACTAGTACTACCTGAGATAACTGAGTAAACTGCAGTGGCTAGGATATAGCTTTTTTTGGTAAGAATGAAGGAAGAAAAGATTGATAGTAATGTTTTGGATTTTTAAATTCTGGGACCAGTAGTTCAGATTTGATCCTTTTAGGCCTTGAGAAGCATCAAAAGATTTTTAAACCAGGGAATAATACTACCAAACCTTTCCCCATCTCCAAAGTCTTCCAGACCTTTAGGGAAAAACAGTGGGTTTACTCAAGTGGTAGCTTCCAGAATGTGCATAGAATAGCTATTTTCATGATAATGCTACCTAAGAAAATACCCCAAAACTCACTGGCTTAATGCAATAATCATGTGTTTATCACTTGTACATGTATGAATTGGCTGGGGTTCAGCTGATTTAGAGTGAGCTGCAGGTTGCATCCAGCTCTGTTCCGCACATCTCTTACTCTTCTTGCACCAGTGACCTCTCTGGGATGGGTATAATTTTCTCATGGCAGTGTCTGCACCACATACATAGTTAACCTCAACTGTGCCTGCTTCTGCTCTCATAGTGTCTGCTAATACCCAGCTAGCCACAGGCAAATCACATAAGGAGTGGAGAATATACTTAACCTACCTCAAGCCATGGCAGGGATGTAGCTTTATAATTCTATTACAGAAGATGGAGAAGGGAACCAATAATTTAGTTTATCATGATCTTTGCTCTATCTCACAATGCCAGGAAGATAGCTCAGGAAATTTTTTATTTACAAAGAAAGAAACCCCTGAAACATAGCCCCTGAAACAACTTAGTTCTTTCTCCCATCTTATGTGACTGCTCAGCCTCTGCTCATGTTCCAAAGCTGAGTTTTTTCTCCCTCATAGAATGTTGGCCTTTTAGATGAAAAGACCCTCAGTTCTTTTATTAAAAGAGATCATCTCATAGCTCCTTTAAAGATGCCATTAAGAGATTCAGACTCACTCCTGTTAAAATGGACTTAGAGAGCAGTGTGGTATCTCGAGTGAGAGAAGTGGTCCATGTGGTTTTGATCTGGTCAGCCACATAATTTGGATGCTCTTTGGGCCTACACCCAAAATCAACAGTTTTTAGTTTCTAGAAAGTTAATTGCAATATATACTATGAAGCTATAATATATGAATTAATATTTCATATGCTGTGACATTAAAATCTATTGATTATTTCAGACTTTGGATAGTTTTGTTTTACTTATATATGATCTAGTAATGTCATGGGGGATCATTTGGAAAATACTGGTTCACTGAGTTATGCAGATCTTTCAAATGTTTCATTATATAATATCAAAAATCACATTATTTAATATCACTACTAGTCTCTTCAGAAAAATCTTTTAAGTGCTGGGAAGTTGTCAAACTCATGGGGCAATTGGAAGTTTTACAATATTCTCATATTTGTTTGAAAACTTGAAATTTTGTCAGCGGTCATATATTTATTTCATTTGAAATGATGAGCTCCCTTCATACATTTTTAAAGACAATGTCTGCCGCATACCTGTCTGAGTAATCATACCTTGTTGATTATTTTAAGTAGCATATCATGAATAAAGCAGTTAATTCAGCGTACATTTCAAACAATTGTACACATACTTTTTCTTAAGATAACCAATCAGTGTGTGATAAGGTTCCATTATGTATGAAACTTCTAATTTTGTCATACAGAAAATCAAAAATAGTGAACTCAGGTTAAGAGTAAAATTAATTTATATTTCTTGATAGAAGAAAGGAAATGAAAGTGACTTTTTTAAACTATGCATAATAGCAAAGAATACATTGATTACCAGTGTAGTTTGTTACCACTGCCTTGATTTATGCAAAGATGCCAACAGTTTGTTAGTGCAGTGTCAAGTGGAAGGGCATCTAGCACCTTAGTATCATTATAAAAATAATTTTGACATCTCCATGGGCTTGGAGGCACCGCCTAATCTCTTCCAGGGATCCATGGACTACACTCTGGGAACCACTGCTCCGTGATGCATGCAGTGCTGCTGGCTTGCTGCGTTACACAGGAGTACTTGGTGAGGATAGTCCCTTCTCATGTGTAAGAAGTAAATGCAAATGACAGAAGTGTCTCAAGTGTTCACTAATCCTCACTCTCTGGTGAATCATAACTACAAGTATTGGGATTTTGAACAAGCGTGGTTACCTAATTAAACGATGCAAAACAGCCAGTTTTCTAGACCTCTCCTTACCAGGAAAGCGGACTCCTCAGGATGTGGTCTGATAATTCAATTCCTTACTTCCTATTTTTGTGTTAACAGAAGACACTCATGGTGATAGTCCATCTCGGTCCAAAATGCTGTTTGGGGGTATGATTCCTTCATTTAGGAGTCTGAGATTTGTGCTTTAGCTACCTATATATAGTCTTATCTAGGTGGTACACAGTTTCTCCTTACAGATTCAACCCATGGTCATACCCCAGTTACGTATACTTTCCTTGGGTCTTCATAAAGTATTGTGACTCCCTGGTGTGGGTAGTAGATATCTTTCCCTATATAGTCATAAAGTTTTTCAGGGGCTGTGCAATCTACTCCCTAATCATTACCACAAGTATCTCTCCAAGGTCCTCTGTCTTTAACTCTTTGGACTCGTAGTTTCGAATTCCTTTGTGTCCCATCCACCATGCCTTGCCATTCCTTGCTATATCTTTTCTGCATCATGGGCCTTATAGCATTTTCTGAGAAATCAACACTCTCCTCATAGGTTTTATTCATTTTAACACTTTGGTGTACTTTCTATGTGTTTCTATTATTTACCTCTTTAAGCCTTAGAAGAAAATGGAAATGTTGGGCTCAATTGAGGATTACCTCAAAGAGGGTATCTTTACTTAGATCCTCCACATTAAAGCATTTGGTTCCCAGTATTTTTATTACAGTAGGTAGGCTTAGTATAGACTGGTCTCACAGAATAATAGAGAAGCCTATTCTGGACTGGTCTCACAGAAACCTGACCCAACCAAATAATTGAGTCTCTTTCAGAATGTCATTCTTAGAAAAACTAGATAGTAGAATAATATATAGACCTCCTCAAACAAAAGCTGGCAAATCTACACAATTAGATGGCTAGATTTGTGGGTTTGAGAAAGAACGTTCTGAAAGGAGGAACAAAGGGATCAGACGGAACAGTGTATTGTGTGGTGCATGTACTAAGGAAGAAGTACTTGATTCTGGTGGGGGTACTGGGAGAAGCTTTAGAAAAGGTGATGTGTGCTACATTTGAAGGGATAAACCTGAACTAACCAGATAGAGAAAGGCGTGTCGATATAAAGCAAAAGCATACAGGTGTAATTCTGGGAAAAACTGTATAATTAAGAATTTCTAGGAACTTGAATATGTAATTGTGCAGAAGGGAGACCTTCAGTTAAAACACAAATAGGCTTTGTTCTGAAGCCTACTGAGACATAAGCACTGTGGGGCCACAAGAGTGAGCCAGGACTCACAAACTCTGATAGTTAAGGTGAAATATGAATTTCATTTTTAACAGAATTTTCTCATTTCTAGGGAATAATTGATACCTGAAAAAGATTATTTCAAGTTCATATACTTAAGTACCATAATTAATGATTAGTATAATATATATACACATGTAATTCTGTATCCTTGAAGAAAAAAATATGTACTTTTTTTATGCCCATGGAATATTCTCAAAGTCAGGCCACAATACCTTAATGATATTGGTGGCATGGTACAACCAGTTGTGGGTGGTGTTGGTTTTATTATTACGGATGTTTGTTTTATTATTGTTATTATTTTTTAAAGATTTTATTTTTATTTATATTTAGAGAGAGAGGAAGGGAAGGAGAGAAACATCAATGTGTGGTTGCCTGTTGTGTGCCCCCAAGTGGGGACTTGGCTTGCAACCCAGGCAGGTGCCCTGACTGAGAATCAAACCAGCAACACTTTGGTTCTCAGCCCATGCTCAATCCACTGAGCTATGCCAGCCAGGGCTTGTTTTATTATTTTTTGAAACTGTACTTACAAGTATATTATCTTTAAGTATAAAGTATTTCATAATAGCCCTGCCTGGTGTGGCTCAGGTGGTTGGAGCATCGTCTTGTAGCAGAAAGATTGTGGGTTCGATTGCTGGTCAGAGCACACACCAGGTTGCAGGTTCCATCCCTGGTCCCAGCACATAAGGTCTAGAGGAAAAATTAGGCCAAAACCTCAGAGACAGAGAAAAAATCAAAACAAATTATTGAGTAGTTTAAAAATTACAATAAGACACTATATGTTTGAGCCTATTGGGATATATAGCTAAAGCAGTTTTTAGAGGATACAAGAAAAATGAAAATAAACATTCAAAGAAGTTAAAATAGAAAAAAATGAATTTGAGAGTAGTAGGAAAGAAATAATGAAGGTAAGAGCAGAAAATAAATTAGAAAACAATAAAAAGTGGTAAAAGTAATTTTTAAAAAGTTGACTTAAAAACAAAAACCAAATCATTAACTAATTGAAATGAAATAGGCACAAATTCACAAGTAAGAAATAAGGAAGGAGTTATGATAGATAACAGTGAAAATTAAGAGCCATAAAAGACTACTGTTGTTTTAGTTCTCTGTTGCTATGTAACAAATTATCCAAAAACCTAATGACTTAAACAAAAAGACACATTTATTGCCCTGGCTGGCATAGCTCAGTGGATTGAGCGCGAGCTTGTGAACCACACAGTCGTGGTTCAATTCCCAGTCAGGGCACATGCCTGGGTTGCAGGTCAGTTCCTGGCAGGGGACTCACGATGAGAGGCAACTGTACATTGATATTTCTCTCCCTCTTTCCTTCCCTTCTTCTCTAAAGACAAATAAATAAATAAATATGTTTTTTTTAAAAGAAATAAGCTTCTTAAAACATATTTATTTTCTCATACATACACTTTTGTGGGTCGAAAATTCTGGAGCAGCTTGGCTGTGTCTCTAATGAGCTTGTGGTCAGAATCCCAGGGCTGCCATTATCTAAAAGCTTGCTGGGTGATGTAGCATTTGCATTCTTTTTTTAAAAATTTTTTAAGTTGTATTTTATCGATTATGCTATTAGTTGGCCCAGTTTTTCCCCTTTTCTCCCCCTCCATGCAGCACCTCCGCCCCCCACNCCCTCCCCCCCCCCCCCCCCCCCCCCCCCCCGCCTCAGGTAATCCCCACACCTTTGTGTCATGTACAGAAATTCTTTGGCTACTTTATTTCCTATCCTGTGTTTTATATCCTTATTGCTATTCTGTAACTATTTGTACTTCTTAATCCCCTCACCGCTTCACCCATTCCCCCATCGCCCTTCCCACTGGCAACCACTCTCCATATCCATGATTCTGTCTCTGTTCTTCTTGTTTGCTTAGTTTTTTTTAAAAAAACGAACTGAGCATTTGCTTTCAAGATGTCTTACGCACATTGATAGCTTATTGATGGTTACTGCTGGTAGAACGCTTTAGTTCTTTGTCACATGGACTTCTCCATAGGGCTACTTGAGTGTACGAATGACTTTTCCCAGAGCAAATGATCCAAGAAATAACTAGGTGGATGCCCACAACAATGTGTTTTATGCCCTAGCCTCAAGTCACACTCTGTGCTTCCTACAATAATCACACAGATCAGCCCTATTCAGTGTGGAAGGGATTAAAGAAAGACATGAATATCAAGTATGACAGTAATCGGGAGCCATCTTGAAGGAGAGTGACTACAACTTTATTCAACTGTGAAATAAGTTTGAAAATGGAACGTTTTTTAGGAAAGCGTAATTTACCAAAACTGCCTCTAAATGAAAGGCCATCAACAGGCCAATTACTAAAGAGAAAAAATTATCTAAGAATTTCCTTCTGTTAAAAACACCAGACATGAACAGTTTCACATAGGAATTTTATCAACCTTTCCAGAAAAGAGAGGAGGAAGGTCTTTTGTATGAAAGGAGTTTAACATTGATACTCTTTCCCATCCCCTCCCCCCAAATGATTAAAATTGCCATGAAAGTGTTACAGCCAGCAGAATAAGGATAGGCTCAGGACTAGATTTGTTTGTTTTTACAGTTAAACATTATAAAGAACTGGTGATTTCATCCTTCAGAGCCACTGAGAAAATACCCAATAATTCCTTTCAAAATTCCACAGAAGTCCCCCCACCCACCTCCTATGAGTTAGTATTTTTAAAGCCATAGGAACAGCATTGGATACATAGATATATATGTGTGTGTGTATATATATCAATAAAACATTTGATACAGAGCTGCATCATCTATGAATATTACTCCAAAATCATTATTTTATAAATGCAGTTCTTTCAGAGCTCTAAAAACATGTTTTTGTACCCTGCCCCAGCTTTATTGAGATATAATTGACATATAACATTATGTAAGTTTTAGGTGTGTAACATGATGATTTGATATGTTTGTATATTGTGAAATAATCACCACAGTAAGGTTAATTAACATCTGTCCCCTCACACAGTTACCTCTTTTTTTAGTGGTGAGAGCATGTAAGATCTACTCTTAGCGACTCTCCTGTATTCAGTATTGTCCACTATGTAATCAGTGTGCCGTACATCACCTCCCCAGGATGTATTCCTCTTACAACTGACAGTTTGTACTTTTTTGACCACCGTCACCTGTTCTCCTAACCCCCAGCCCCTGGCAACCACCAATCTTCTGTTTCTCTGAGTTTGGTTGAAAAACAGTTTTTTTTTAAAGAGGGGGATCTCACCTCCTCCCATTTTGAAAGGGTAAAATTGAGTGCTGGTTTCTTTTTCTATACAAACTGAAAATAGTTAACTCACAGTAGGCATGATAAAGTCTCAGACTGCTCCGTGACCGTGGCTCTGCGTCAGAATTGCATTGTCTTTGTCATTTTGGGTAGTCTTTGTGTTGTCTTTGTCATTTTGTCATTTTGGGGATCCCCTTTTCCTCGTAGCTTTGTTAGTGTGACGTGAGGGATTGGGAATTTGAATATTGAGTGTGCTGTTAAATCACAGATTAGTGAGATTTTAGACCTAATACTGTCAGCATTGGAAAAGAATTGTAGTTGATATCCTGATTTTAGGAATAATTAGTCTCTAAAGATTAAGCTGGAAAATCACTGGAGTGATATGGCTCTGTCAGTTTTTCGGTACTTAAATTAAGAATTGGGTGCAAGTTATTCATGAAGTGTGTGATCAGTTCAAATCAGTAAAATCCCTAATCTGATAGAAAAATATATTATAATATTACAGTAGAGGAGATTTTAGCTATTACATAAAATTATTTTTAAAGTTTGTATGTAATTATTTTAAAAGTTTTTACAATTATTTTAAAAGTATGTAATTATTTAAAAAGTTTTTTAAAAATTGGTGGGCTCATTAGCATAGATGTCAAGTATTATTACATGATAAAAATGACCTTAAGCAAAGCAAAAGTAAAGTGACACATGGTCAGAAATACAACTCATATCACAAAGTCTGTTGTTTTTCCTAATGAATAAGGAGATGCACTTATATAAAGAGGAGAAAGATCGGCCACCTAGTGAAAAATATACAAAAGACACTACAAAGTACTTCTCAAAGTGTTAACTGCTGGGAATGTTACAGGGAGTCCAAGAGGTCACATTGATTTGTATTGTATTATATTGTCATGAAAATATTTGCTGTTTTTACTTTGTTGGCTCTGTGTACTGATGGTAGAAAAACAATTATGGGTAAAACCACTGAAAGAATACAGAGTGGTCTAAAAACCTCAGTTTGGGGGGAAAAAAACTAATTCATGCTTATTAATTGGAAAGTACAGAAAAGTATAGAGAATAACAGATATTATTCCTCTCAGGAAACCAGTGTTGATAATTGGATGTATTCTCATATTCTTTTAATCTATGGTAAACAACTTTATGTTCAGTTGTTAACACAATATCAGCATTTTCCATATTTCTAAAAGCTCTAAGGAATCAACCTCAAAAATTATTTTTTTAACCTTGTAAGAGAACTCTAGGCTGTAGGGGTTTCATTCAGGTTTTCCTTCATCTTTGTTTAACGCTGCCTCAAAAGAGCTCAGCCCTGTAGAGCTCGTTTGATTTTCTTTAGCTCTGTTAAGTAATTCTTAGCCGCTCCTGTGGTAAAACACTGAGGCAGCTAGGGAGGTGACGGTGTGAGCACTGAACAAGGCACCTTTTCAGTTGAATATTGGCAAGTGTATATGACGAATAAGCTAAGATTTATCCAGCTTCCTGAGGCTTTTATGTCACCTTAAATATGTTATTCATTTGGCTTTGTTAAAATAGTCAAAATCAAATGGAATGAGAAGATATCCTGGAATTTATAGTGTGATTCTGACCCATCACAGTGGACTTCAACGCTGTGTTGATACTGACCCCACAGCCTGTTGTCTGCCTCCATTCCACAGGGCATTCTTCTTCTGAGTCATCCTTTGTTAAATTTGTAGACTGGTCATGTGTTTTGCTTAATATTTTCTTTACTTCTTGCTCTCAGAACTAAAAGTGGAATAGCAATCTGTAATCCCTCTTGATTTTCGTCCATGGCCTGTTTTAGAACTCATGCATTTGGAAGGGTTAGCCTGAACTCTCTTAGAACTTGCCCTCCACGTCTGCCTCAGCACGTAGGCTGTAGGCGAGATCAGCAGTTTCTGTTTCTGAGACAGCTTGTCTTCCTTCTTTCTTCCCAATATCAGCTGAGAAATCTGTCAGTTTATTGTCTCGTGCTGTTAAAAAGATAATATATATTTGCATAAATAGCTAACTTTGAAAAGCTTTAAAATACCTTTTTATTGTAAAATACAACACATACAGAAAAGCACAGAAATATACATAAATATCTTAATGAATTACAAAGTGAACATGCACATACCTCTCACAATCAAGAAACAACATTGCCAGTGCTCCCGGAGGCACTCTTTTTCTTTCCAACTACAACTCCTTCCCCTAGAAGGGAACAGTGACTTGAGTTTTATGCTGATCACTGTCTTTTCTTTATTGTTTTCCCACTAACATATATCCCTGAGTACTATAGTGTTATATGTTTTTGAGCTCTGTGTAAATGGAATAATATACATGTATTATTTTATATCTTATTTCAATCTTATTGTGCATAAGACCTAACCCATATTGTGTTTAGTTGCAGTTCACTTTGTTACTGTGTAGTATTCCACTGTATACATATACTACAATTTAACCATTTTCATGTTGGTAGACACTGGCTTGTGTTTCAGGGAATTATGAATATTGCTACTATGAACATTCTAATTTGTGTATTTTTGATGGACATGTGCATGTATTTTTTGTTGGGGATATATAGGAGTGGAATTACTGGGTCACAAGATATATGTATCAACTTTAGTTACCTAAAGTTGTGCTGTACTCGTAGTTTATGAGAGTTACCAACTCTCATAAGAGTTCCACCTCTTCCTCAGCTCTTAGATTGCCAGGTTTCTTAATTTTAGCCACTCTAATGGTGTATGATTGTGGTTTTAATTTGCATCTCTGGGTTTTGACTCTATGTGCTTAAAGTACCTTTCGTAAGAATATTGGCCATTGAGATACTCTTTTTTGAAGGACCTCCTCAAAGCCCTCGTCCATTTTTCTGGTTGGCTTGTCAGTCTCTTTCTAATCTGTAGGAGTTCTTCATGAACTCTGCATGCAAGTCCTTTGCTGATTCCTTCTGCCGCACGTTTCTTCTGCTACTTACAGGTGTCATTTGATGAGCCAGGAGTTCTTAATTTTAATATAGTCCAAATTTTAGCAGCCTTTTCCTTTAGGCTAGTACATTTTGAGTCATGTTTAAGACTTTTTTTTACTACCTGATGTTAGGAAGATGTTTCTAAAAAACGTAATTGTTTTGCCTTTCATATTAAGTACATAGACCACCTGTAGACAATTTTATGTGGTTTAATGTAGGGAGTGGTCTTTATGTTTGCACACAGATGCCAGGTTTTTCCAGCACCATTTATTTAGAAAGGTTTTTTTCCGTATTCCCCTGAAGTCCTTTGTTGTAAATCAGGAGTCTATATATACATGGATCTATTTCTAGGCTATTTTGACTGTTCTTTGTTGTACCAATACCACTATTTTAATTACTATAGCTTTCTGAAAATATCTGCCTGAAGAAATCATCATACCTTCTTCTTCAGTAGTGTTTGGACTCTTCTCGGCTCTTTATAATGCCATATAACTTACAGAATGAAGCCCAGGCCAATGTGCCTCAGTTGGTTGGAGCATCGTCCCATACACCAAAAGGTTGAGGCTTCGATTTCTGGTTGGGCACATACCTAGGTTGCAGGTTCGACCCCTGGTCAGGGCATATCTATCTGTCTGTCTGTCTGTCCCCCTCTCTTTCTTCCACCACCCTCCCTCCTTCCCTCCCTCTCTCTAAAATGAATAAACAGCCCTGACTGGTGTGGCTCGGTTGGATGTCGTCCTGCAGAGTGAAAGGTCATTGGCTTGATTCCTGGTCAGGGCACATGCCTGGGTTGTGGAATTGGTCCCCAGACAGGAGCGTACCAAGATGCAACCGATTGATGTTTCTCTCACATTATGTTTCCCTCTCCTCCCTCCCTTCCCCCCTCTCTAAAAATAATAAATAATTAAAATCTAAAATCAATAAACATTTTTTAAAATTACAGAATTACTAAACTATAGAATTTACAGAAATTTTCTTGGGATTTTTATTGAGATTACATTAAATTTATAAATCACTTCAGGGAATGTTGACGTTTTTATAATATTGATGATACCTCTTTCCATTTGTGTAGATCATTAATTCCTCTCAAAGTGTTTTATGTGTAGAGATCTTACACATCTTTAGTTTGAATTATTACCAGGATTTTAATACTTTAATGCAATTATAAATGTTATTTGAAAATTGTTATATTCTCTTTATTGCTCATTAAATAAAAATACATTTGATTTTGGTGTTTTTCACCTTGAATCCAGCAACTTTGCTGAACTCACTTACTCTAATAAGTTTTCTATGATTCCTTTATATTTTCTATTTTCTAGCTGTACTGTTTGTTCATGGGTAATAATAGTTTCACTTGTTCTTTGGTCATCCTTATGCCATTTATTTGTTTTTCTTGCATTAGCTAGAACCTCCAGTACAGTGTAGAAAGGAAGTGGTATGTTGGCAGTGGGGGTCATCCTTTGCATCGCCCAGTCTCAAAGGGAAAGCTTTTAACCTTTTACCATTAAATATGATGTTTACTATAGAATTTTTGTCAATGGTTTATGAAATTTAAGTACATTCACTTCTATTCATGGTTTTCTGTGAGTTGTTATAATTTATTGTTGAATGTTATGAAATGCCTTTACTGCATGCCCTGAGACTTATTTTATTGTTATGACATATTACACCAAATGGTTTCCTAATGTTTAACCATCATTATACTACTGCAGTAAATCCAACGTAGTCATGAGGTGATCTCCCTCTTACATGATGCTTACAAGTTGTTTAGGATTTTTTGCACCCATGTTTATGCACATGTTATTCCTCAATATCAGGTTATGTTGGTTTCTAGAAATGAAGTGGGGAATAGTCCTTTTATTAATTCTGTGGAAGAATCTGTGTGATTTCTATGGTGTTTCTTGTTTGCTAGTGAAATCATACCTAGAGTTTTCTCTCTGGAAGGTTTGCAGTTATGGATTTAATTTATAAGGTTATTCACTTTTTTGTGTTTCTTCTTTTGACCATAGTACTTACTTGGATTTCTGTAGAAACTTCTGCATTTTGTATAAAATTTCAGATTTATTGACATAGTAGCCTCATCCTTTTTATATCTACAAGATTTGTAGTGGTGCTCCCTTTTTCATATCTGCTGTTGGTTACTCATGAATTCTCTCTTTTAATCCTCATCAGTCTTGCCAGGGTTTTAATTTTTTTATCGGTCTTTTCAAAGAACCACATTTTGGGTTTAATTTTCTCTTTTCTAATGTTTATTTACTCTGTGTGTATTTCTTTTTCTTTCCTTGGTTTTATTGTATTTTTTATTTAGTTTCCTGAAAAAAATCTTACTTTCATTTTTAACCTTTTCTACTATATACACATAAAGCTGTAACTTTAGGATAGGCAGAGTTAAACTGTATCCCACAGACTTTGATATTGTTGTTTAGTTCAAAATGTTTTCTAATTTCCATTGTGATTTCTTCTTTCGCCATGGGTATGTTAGAAGTCTATTTCTTAATTTTTTAATGTTTAGTTGTTTTTGTTTTCTCTTTGTAACTGCATTGTCACTAAACTTACTTTAAATTACTTTAAAGGTCAGATAAATTACTTCAACCCTAAGAAATGTATTGTCTTTGCTGTCTGTGCTTTAAAATAACAAGTGTTCTGTAGGTGTTAGCCACTGAATTCTGTGTATTTCTGTTATTACCAGGTATGTTTCAGTCATTCAGCTTCATGGCTTTACTGATTTGTGTGTACACAGTTGTTTTCTCTGTGTTGGTTATAGTTTTGGCTCCTTCTTTGAGTACTTTTGTCAGTATTTTACTTTAAATTTCTGAAGCCATTTCTTAGGTACTTACAAATTTGAAAATGTTATATCTTCTTCATAATTTGAACTGTTATCTTTATGAAATACCTCTCTTCATCCAGGTTAACACTTCTTACCTAAAGTTTACTTTGTCTAGAATTAATATAGCTATACCAGTTCTCTTTTGACTAGACATGGTATATATTCTTCATTCCATCCTTTTACTCTCTCTCTCTGCCTTTCTGAATTTTTATTTTTTATATGCATCCCTTGTAGACTTCAGTATAGTTTTTTAAATCTTTTTTTAGAAAAACTTGATTGATTTTAGAGTGACAGAAGGGGGAGAGAGAAACATGGATTTGTTCCATTTATATATTAATTGGATCATTCTTTTTGAATTTTAAAAATATTTTATTTATTTATTTTTAGAGGAGAAGGGAGGGAGAAAGAAGGAAATAAACATGCGACAGACTCATCCATCTGTTGCCTCTCTCACGCCCTCTACTGGGGACCCGGCCCATATCCCAGACATGTGACCTGGCTGGGAATCTAGCTGGCAACCTTTTGGTTCCCAGGGTCCAGAGCCACACCAGTCAGGGACTTTTCTGAATTATTTCAGAAAATTTTCTGTTTTGTTTTGTTTTCCCTGCTTGATTCTTTATATTTTCTTCTGACCTAACTTCTGGTCCACTAATTCAACAGTATCTTTCTGTCTCCTTCAGAATGGTTATATTAAGCCTGTCTTATAGCCACAATGTCTAGGGTTTCTGGTTTCTGTTGTTTTTACTGATTTCATTTACATTGTTTTGTCTCCTTTTGTGCTTGGTCACCTTTGTTTGTATTCAGACACAATATTTGAAAAATTATTTGTAAAAATATTTTGAGGCCTGAGACAATGTTACTTTCCTCCAAAGAATATTTTTCATTTTTCAGGTAGGTCCTAGGGTAGTAGCAATCTGGGATTACTTTAATCCAATTCTAAGGGTTACAGTTTTCTGGACCATTCAGATGACTTGAAGCTAGGCTACAGAGTCTGCAAGGACTATTATAATTTCAGTTTAGCCTTAAGTGTAGGATGCAAACCTTGAAGATCCTAGCATCAGGCGTAGAAGTTTTGCCAAGCCGCAGCCCGCAGACCCTTGTATAGGTCTGGACTCCCGCTTTTATTCTCTACCCTGGAGGTTGGCAAACTCTTTCTGTAAAAAGGGCAAGAGAGTAAATATTTTAGGCTTTGTAGACCATACAGTCTTGGTTGCAAGAATTAACACTACCATTGCAGAAGACCCGTAGACAATGCATGAATTAATGAGCATGAATGTATTCTAGTAAAACTTATGTACAAAACTAGGTACAAGGCCAGATTTGGCTTATGAGCCATAGTTTGCTAACCCCTGATGTAGTCTGTCAGAAGCTCCGCTCAGACTCTCAGCAACCTCTTAAATTTAGATTAGCCCTCAGTGCTGGCCTAGCCTCTCCTCGACCTCTACCTTGTTAGCTTGCTAGTGCCTTTAAGTATCTGTTGGGTTTTTTGTGTTTGTTCCAGTTGTTCTCAGCAGGAGGTTTAATCTGAAATACCTTGTCTGCATTGTCAGAAACTAAAGTTATTTATAAAGTAGTCAATTTAAAAGCATTAAGATTTTTCCCTCTGATCTCAAGGAAGTTTCTTGAGTTGTTCTCAGGGAATATCTTTCACTAGCACCTGTGATATAGACATGTTTTCCTTTTTTTTTTAAGGAAACTGAGTTTTAGGGCATGTATCTGTACTCTTCCTAGAGCGATTGTGGTCTTTAAAGTTAAAGACCAGTGGTGTCCATCAGAACTTTGTGTGATGATGGAAATGTTTTCTGTTTGCATCGTTCAATATGGTAGCTGCTAGCCACCTGTGACTATTGCGAACTTGAAATATGGCTAGTGTGAATGCAGAACTAAATTTTTACTTATTTAATTTTAGTTGGTTTAAACTTAAATAGCCATGTGTGCATGTTTAGTTTGGAGTGGATGCAGTTTAGAGGAAAAGAAGAATCCCATCCTAGTACACAGTGTGTCCTTTCACTCCCACCCACTGAGGTGCCTATTTCCCGGTGCTCTTACAAGAAATACTCAGCCTAAATGTATGTGCTGGATGATACCGCACTAAATGTCTTAGGCCTTGCAGAATGTTTCCATTTACTTCTACCATTCATCTGGTGTGATGGAAGGACACTTATTACCCTAAATGGACCATGTAAAAACTGATGCAGTCACACAGTATACTTTATACCATGTATTTTTCTTTGCAGGGAAAGGGGCGTCTTCGTCGAGGAAACTATCCAAGTCCATCCTCTCCTGTTGCCGTTGGGTTGCCCTCTGTGTCTGATGTCCCAGAAGAGGCCTTGACTGGTGATGCAGCCATGGAGACGGACATGACGGAGCAGCAGCGTGCGGCCATGCAGCAGGAGGAGAGAGTGCTCGCTGAGCAGATTGAGAGCCTGCAGAAGGAGAAGTGAGTGTACCAAACCTCTCCTGTCTGTCGGGCGGTGCCGGGGATGTAGAGATGACAACGTTGTCACCTCAGGGAAGGAAGCTTGGTTAGCAGGGAGACCTGAAGCTGCTGCGGTGATTATTCTAAACAGGTTGACTGGAAAAGGGTGTATCAAGGAAATCTCGGCCAGGATTCCTAATAGATCAGAGACCAGCTACATTGAACAGATTTGTCTTAAAAAAGAGTAATAAGGATTCCCAGGCTAAGACAAAGTCTCTTCCGAGAATGGGCATTATTCAGTTCTCCATGAAGGAAGGTTATTATCTGAAGATTAGTATACCCTTGGGACCAGCAACTAGATGGTCAGAGTAGGGTAGCAACTCTAATGGGTGCTGGGATGATGGGTAGGGAAATTGGCTGGCATTTAGGAGACAGACAAATAAGTAGCTTTACCATAACTGGAGCAAAGGTGGGTAACAGACCTCTTGGGGGAAACATGAGCATCACATTCTTCTCCCTGAAGATACCATATACTGATTCTAATTGATGATGGTAACTCTCTAAATTTCCTGGGGATTTTTGTTCCTGAGTTCCAGGATCCCAGATCTGAGTGCTTGATTCATGTGGGGGTATGAACCTNAAAGAGTAATAAGGATTCCCAGGCTAAGACAAAGTCTCTTCCGAGAATGGGCATTATTCAGTTCTCCATGAAGGAAGGTTATTATCTGAAGATTAGTATACCCTTGGGACCAGCAACTAGATGGTCAGAGTAGGGTAGCAACTCTAATGGGTGCTGGGATGATGGGTAGGGAAATTGGCTGGCATTTAGGAGACGGACAAATAAGTAGCTTTACCATAACTGGAGCAAAGGTGGGTAACAGACATCTTGGGGGAAACATGAGCATCACATTCTTCTCCCTGAAGATACCATATACTGATTCTAATTGATGATGGTGACTCTCTAAATTTCCTGGGGATTTTTGTTCCTGAGTTCCAGGATCCCAGATCTGAGCGCTTGATTCATGTGGGGGTATGAGCCTGTTAGAAAGTACTTTTTGCCTGTCAGGGTTGATTGTAGAATTTAGGCAAGCTAAAAAAAAAAAAAAGCAGCTGGGGCTCAGTTGTGCAGAAAATGATACGGCAGAAGTGGCATGCATCAACTGTGTTATTTGATAGAAAATTTCCTTAAAAGAGGACCTAACTCAGCTCTGATGAAATGGTATTGGAGGCATTGAAAGAAGAATTTGTAGGAAGGGGGGAATCTTTGTAAAGAAAGGAAAAGGCACAAACAGTCTCAGAGTTGCGAATACACATGGCTTATGACAGTGGTAATTGTAGCAATGAGCTTCTCTGTGAGATTATCTTTGAAAAGATTGTCCAAACTAGGTTGCGGAAGTGAAGCTTAAAGGGGTTTGAAAGGGAGGAGACAACAACGGGAGGAAGAATCGGATGAGGAAGTTGTGGGCAGGTAGAGTATTGGATTCAGAACTGGTACATTTCCAGGTAACGATGGACCCTAGGATCTGCTCATTGGAGAAAGTTGCCTATATAAAGTGGAGGAAAGGTTATTAGAAGTTGCAGACATAAAGGAACTCTGGTGTTATGGGGTATTGAGGTGAGCTGTTAAAAAGACATTGATTGAAGTAGATTAGGTTGATGTCAGGCACTAGTGAGAAAAGCAAAATAGGAATCGAGTACCAAAGACTGAAGGGAGTGAGGGGCATGACTGAAGTAGCCGGCTGATTGAGGAAGAGGCGTAGAACATACAGTAAGTGCAGGTGGCATGAGTTTCAAGGACAGAAGAGTTCAATCTGTTACCACAGACCCCTTCATCCAGGGGTTTCCCTATGGTCAAGGCAGAGAATATAGTCTGTAGCCAGTTAGTCAAGTTTCATGGAGAACAGTTGAAGAGTTGGAAGGAATTTTAGAGATTATCTAGGTTAATCTCTTTGTTTTGTGGATGAGAAAGCTGAGGTTCATAGAGAGGAAAGTTCCTTCCAGAGACGTTCTGAATGAGTTGAGAGTGGGTTTAGAACACCAATCTGGTTATTAGCCCAGAATTCATTTTACCAAAATATCTTACAGCTTTGGCATCTTTCCCTCCCTCACCCTTGGCCCTTTTGTAGGCCCAGCCTTTGTTGTCATTTTGTCTGTAGCACACAGGTGACAAACACAAGGCCCGCAGGCCAAATCCGGCCCTCCACCTCATTCTTTATCCGCCTGGCACCTTGTTTCTACCCGGCTGCAGCACCGAGCTCTCGCTTGACTGTTAAGGAGTAGTTGCATGTATGCAGCCCTAACATTACACTCAGCCTGTCGAAGGCAGCCGAGAGGCTGGCGTGGCCCCCAGTGAAACTGAGTTTGACAGCCCTGCTTCCGTACGGGCAGTGTCAGCCCTCACGTCACTGTAGTGTGCGGATCCTTACCGCCACCCTGCATGGGACTGCTAACAATGGGACTTTTTGCTACTTCAGTTCCTGATTTCTGTGGAAGGTCTTTTCTCCTCTTGGCTTCCTTCCACTTATCAAATACTAATGGATTTCTTGATTGTATCTCACAGGGAGGAGCTAACATTTGAGATGCTTGTACTGGAACCCCGTGCTTCTGATGATGAAACCCTTGAGTCTGAGGCCTCCATTGGGACTGCCGATAGCTCAGAAAACTTGAACATTGAGTCTGAAGGTGCAGCCTCTGAGAAATCAGGTAAATGAACACGTTGGTACAAAGGAGGACTAAGGATTCCCAAACTAAGACAAAGTCCCTTCCCAGAATGCCTTGACCCTACGTGAAAAGGTGACAGAGTCCTAAGGAGTTCCAATATACTGATCTTATGAAGCTTTCATGTAAATTATTTATTAGAGGAAAACTTCAATGCAGCTTTTTAGTAACTTAATGTTTTCTCATACATTCACTTTACCACAGAGAAAAGCCTGTGATCACAGTAATATTGTCTTACTGGCCCATGACCCATTTTCAAAGGGTGGGTAGTTTTTCACGTGACAGTGACAGCTGCAGGCCTCTCCTCACGGCACAGCCAAACTCCAGGCCCCTGGGGGTCTGGCTCTGAAATGGCATCTGTAGAAATGGATAGTGAGCTCTTTCACGCTGTGTGTGTGCACCTCCAAATCCTATTCCATCTAATTTCACATGTAAATAGTGACACTTATTCATTACATGGTAATTTGCTTCAGAGGGAACGGTCATTTACAGCTTTGGTCTCTTTTCTGTGCTAGAGAGAAGCTTAACCCTTAGCACCCTGAAGGCAGCTGGCAAGTCTGAGCCTTCTGGCAAGCTGAGAAAGCAGCTAAGAAAACAGCACGACTCTTTGGATTCAGTGGACTCTTCGGTCTCTTCTTTCTGTTCATCTAGCACCGCATCTTCTCATGGGACCAGAAAACGATTCCAGATTTATTCCAAATCTCCATTCTACCGAGCTGCCTCTGCTGGGGAGGCCATGGGAGTGGAGGGGCCCTTGGGCCAGACCAAAACCCTGGAAGACAAGCCTCAGTTCATTAGCAGAGGAACCTTCAACCCTGAAAAGGGCAAACAAAAATTAAAGAATGTGAAAAGCTCACCTCAGAAAACCAAAGAGACCCCAGAGGGGACAGCGGTGTCTGGCCGCAGGAAAACTGCGGACCTGGACTGCAGCTCCACCCAACAGCCAGTTGTCTTTGGAAGTAATGAGTTCATGGTCTGAACTGGCAGACATGTGTCCCTTCGTGGCCGCAGAGTGGTAAACACATCTCATCTTTGGGGTCCCTGCTCATCACCTCGTCCACAGGAGTCCACCCTGAACGAGGTCCTGCCTCTTGCCCAAGCGCAACAGTGAGGCCTTGTGCGCCGAGTTCCTGGGCCTCACGGTGAAGTGGAAAGGCCTCTCGGGAGCCTGCTGGGGATGGAGCCCGCTGTGCCTTGGCTGCTGGATTAGACTAGAGATTCCACCAACGAAGCCTCTTGGCTCGGGCCGGAGGATTTGGGTCAGTCGTGGAGGCCTGTGTAGTCACCTCTCTTCCATCCTCTCTTCCCTTTCCAGAGGTGGGTGTGGAACTGGGGCACACACTGTGGGCCTGAGGGACCCGTTAGTTTCTGACATATGAAGAAAACATATAAATCTTTCTTAACCATGAAAGCAAAAGCCGTTGGGTTTATTTTGGGATAGTGAGGAGCTGGGGTAGAATATACTTCTTTTCCAAGAATTTATAAACAAAAAGCCTGAGCCTTCTATTTTAAGATGTTTGAAAAACACTTCATGTTCTATTCTGGGGAAAGTGAAAACAAACAGTTGTTTCCATTAGAGCTCGTCTCAGACCTCTGGTTACACAATGAGGAAGAGAGTACATGTTTTGTTCTTTGATGATGTTTGCTGTAACAATAATCGATGCTGGTTTAACTCCTCGTTAGTTTCTGCCAAATATATTGCATGGGCTGAAGTTTCAGTAGCCACACTGTTCTCGTACTCCTTTGTCCCAGGATCAGGTTTCTCTATTTTTTTTTCAAATGTCCCAGAGACAGGGTGATCGCTAAACACGAGGGTTTCACCCTAATCCATCCAGGCTTTTCTCTTTGTATAGATTAAACTGAAGATCACATATCCAGCTGCTGGTAGACTTCAACCACAAACTCAAGACAAACGAGTTGACCATTTAATCACTTCTCCCAAAACATTCACACACAGTACTGCATGCATAAGTGTTACAGAAAGCTGCCAAAAAATAAGAGAAAAGGTTTTCAGATGATCCATCAACTTTTGTCTTCTTTTCCTCAGACCATCAGTATTAGATTTTTTTAAATATCAAGGACTACTTGAAGCTACTTTTGTTAATATTCTGGTTACTGAAGTTTAATGTAAATATTTATGTATAATATGCATATTTCTTTTTAACCATATGCTTCCTTCCCCCCCCCCCCTTGGAATTTCTTTTCCCAGAGTAGGGATTGCTGGACAGGGAGGTGAGAGCCACGCATCCCTGGGTTGAGGGATAAGTCAGACTATCTTTCACCACTAGGTGTCTCCATACACCTGAGCTATAACAGCATTTTAAGCTTCTTAGCTTCCAGGGGGATTAGAAATCTGTTTTTGCTATTTATAATATATGGAAAATGAAACATGATACCCTTTCTTGATGTATGTATGTGAAAATGTTTATTTTTAAAGTTACTAAATGCATCTTGTCTAACTACCACATGCACTGTTCTAAAAAAGAGCCTTTACCATCTGTAACCTGAATTTTGGTTATTCATGCTTATTTGATTAGAAATTATGGAAATACTAAGGTTTATATCAAGGCAGAGTCTCTCCTGTTACACAACACTGAACCTCATGCCACTGCGTAAGTGGTTGTCGAGCCCCAGAGCTGAGACTTAGAACATCGTTCTGAGTGGCAGCTACAGGTAGCAGGAAGGAGTCTTACTTGTCCTGAGTTTGGGTTCCAAAATGTGCTGGGGAGAGGAATCCTTATACATCTCCAGAATGATGATAGTAAATATTTCATTTTTAACCCTGCAAATGTCTGCCACCTTGCATGCCGTCCTAAGGAGTCTAAATGTAAAGCCTTTAATGATCTGAATTTGGAGAAATCTGGAGGAAAATCCAGCCCCTCAGCGTGGTTGTGTCGAAGTGGGATTGCTGCTGCCGCAGGCCCTGCCGTCCGCACGTCTGTCTCATGTCTCTGGGGATCAGTGCTCTGCTGCTGCGGGGACTGCCCTTCACCTGCTGGGCACCGGTCAGTGCCGCGCAAGGAGGGGTCACTCCTGGTGGCTAATTTCCTTCGGCCCCGAGGAATGGCTTGGAGAATACTTCTTGGCATATGTTCTCCTTCTAAATCTTGTGGGTTCTTCTGTTGTTATTGTTTGCAAAATAAGTTTTTGGCAGTTGAAAAAAACTACTCATATAGGACACTTTATAGAACTCGGCAATGGATGTTACGAGACTTTATAATTTTTCTCAGGGACCGGAAACCTGATTTTTGATAAAATTAAATAAAAAAATACTGTTTTTCAGTTACTAGATTTGTGGATTTCTAGTCATTTAACAAGCTGCCAGAGTGGGTGGTGATGGGGAGGAGAGCTGGGCGCAGTGGCAGGAATGGAGACAAGTGTGGGACCCTCCCTTTGAGGGAAGGACAGCCATTCTTGGTGGGATAGTAGGTGTTGTTGACCTGAGAACGAGATGACACCATAACTCTTAAATACTGTCAGAGTCGAGTGCTGTATCTCCTTCCGTTGTGTCTCCTGCACTGATGCTCTTCCTGCTTCGGGTTATGTCACCACAAAGTGAGGCTGCGTGCATCGCAGTCACTTACGATTGAGCTGTTTAACCTCAGTGTGTGTCTCATCTGTATTTCCACTGCTTCTCCTTTGCCTGTTCTCTTTGACCTCAGAAAAATGGCTGTGCAGCAGCAGCTGGGCAGCCCCACACTCGGAGCTCATCTTCCAAAATTAAGCACATTCCGTTCCTATCACACCTTCCCAGTCCCAGACAAAGCCTGGATTTCAATTCTCCCCATTTAAAGCCACCACGTCCCTTATCATGAAAAATGTGATGGCAGCGGAGAAGTCTAATTTGGGATTGCATTGGGTATTGCAGAGCGAAGCAAATGACTTTAACAGCAGATACAGGGACGGTTCAGGAAGGTGAGATGCTTAGTTTGTAATGTACTTTGTACTTCCTGCCCATTGAATGTTTTTGCCGCTCGGGGCTTCTGAAAGCACAAAGGGAGATACTACCTTTCCCGTAGGAGCCGCGCAGAGACAGTGGGACCTGAGGTCAGGGAATGGGGTGCCAGGTCCTGCCGCCTTCTCACTCTTAAGAAACCAGCCACAGGTCTTCACTAACCTCTGCTGGGAGGTTAGCGGAGACTTCCCTGTTCTGTCACGATGGGGTTGCTTTCACTGTCAAAGACGAGGATCCCAGAGACCTGCTGAAAAGAGGAGGTCCAGCAAGGTGCCACAGGCCCACTTCAGCACCAGTGGGTCTTGGTTTTTTAAATTCAGAACTAATGGATGTGTACGTTTCTAGTTCACTTTGGTGAACTAGAGAGAAGAAAATGTTCTCAGTACGTGTTCAAAGCTACGAGAGTTTTATTTTAAAAAAGGAACACAGTCCAGACTGCTTTTCTCATCCTTCTCTCCCCTCTCCTTTTTTTCCCTTCACGGAGAGCTGGGGCATGCATCCTTCTGTGTTGACAAACGTGTTACGTCACCCGTAATTTTGTGACAGCTCTCTAACACTGTCCCTCAACACCATGCTTCCCTGGTGGTAAAATTTCTTGGTATTTAGGGGACACTTTTAACCACTTTTCTCTGGAACCACTTCCACATCTGATTTGGTATGCATCAGTAACAGCGGAATGATGAGTGTGGGCGTGATCTACTTGGTTTTATTGGTCTCCTGGTTGAAACTGTTTTCGAAAAAATCCCCACTGAAGGGCCTCTCACTATGCTATCCATCCACACTTAATACCTGTTTATCAGCCTTTTTAGGCCATATTAAAGTTGCACCTTTTGAACACGTATTTACTAGGTCAAAGAAAGGTGTGTACTACAGATTAGTGTTATATTCTTTTAATGGATTTAAATAATTTATAAGTATGCTGAGTGTAAATTTTTAAATGACTATGTATTGTAAAAGGACATATCCTGTGAAATATAATATTTTACTGTTCAACAGAATAATTCTCAAAGAAGGATGATTTATCTCACCCATGGAACTGATTGCATCCTGATAACAACCAACAGGCACTTTGTAATTTCTTTTGGGGGTTTTGGGGGGCTGTCGGGAAGCAAGACATGATCTGTATAAAGTCCCATTTGTATCACTCCCAGTATGCACTGTATGGCTACACAAGCAGCTTGAACAAATCACTCCAATGGCTCATTAAAGAACAAAAGCTTCCAGAAGCCGCAATACGTGTGGTTTATTTTCTGACTAGCCTGGCTCCCACCCTGGTGCACTGCAGCCTCGTCCCAAGGAACAATGATTTTTACTAGTTAAACTGATTTTTTATAGGAAAGAACTGAGCCCACAATTGGCAAAGTGCAGAAGTAGTTATTGGAGCTCAATTGAATTCAAGTAAAGGTGAGATTTAAGCTGTCCGTTTTCTGTAATGGATGCTAGCTGTAAGCTGTCAAGGCTTCACATTTAGAGCCCGCTGGACAGGGAAGGCAGTCTACATTAGGACCCTAACCAAAAAGGCCGTGAGGAAGTAGCAATGTCTGCTAATAGAGGGCCCAGGAACTCAAGCCTCATTTGCCGTTTTTCTTTTGCCACGCCATCCCGTCACTTGGGGCAAGTCATTTGCCTTTCCTGGAGGTTGGTTTTCCCAGATGGAAGTGAGTTATCCTCCCCAGGTTGACTTCTCTGGGTAACTCCCACTGACTCTCTGGTCTCCTTGGAAATTGATTCCTCCCCCTTGAATCTGGTTAGATGTCTTGTGTCCTCAACAACTCCAAGTATTCATGGCATCAGAAAGCTTTCATGTAAGCTTCTCAGGGCAAGAACCCCACGACTCAGGGCTGTGCAGACCTTAGATCGCCAGCACCTTACGAAAGGTGCCAGCACTTGGATAGCAGGTGAGTGCAAGGTCAAAGGTTCCCAAGTGCCAAGCCAAGTCTAAGGTGGAATAAAAAAAACAAAACACAACTCTGTGTTTTCCCCTAACAGTATATTCATTCAGTTTTCAGACTGAAGATTACCCTTTTTAAAGTTTTAATTTATATTTTTTGCATTAAATTACATCAAAATAAGCATATAGTGAATTGTTTCTTTAAATTTCCTTAATTTGCCAAATAAGACCTAGAAATGCCATTTTTAAAACTTGTTTCTGTGATTCCTGAATTTACAACAAACCCTTCTGTGAAGACAAGCGCATGAAAGTGTAAGGAGATACAAGTTATAAAGAGACCAGGAAAAAAAAACAGACCAGAGCTTTGATGTTTTAAAAACTGTTCTTTCTCACATATTGGGCAGCAGTACCGTGCCTCGGACCAGGGCCATAACGAGAGGAGGTGAGGCACATGTGACAGCTGTTCAGTCTGGTAGGCGTCTCGCATTCCTCGCCGAGGAGTGTGTCACTTCCCAATTCTGTGTGGCCATTTATGCATTTATTCAAGAAATAATGAGCACCCACAGGTATGGCTTGGGGTACGCTGGTGACCAAAACGAAAATCCCTGCCCCCGTGGTGCTTGCATTCAAGTGGGAGAAATGATGTCTGCCACCTGGAGGCTAGTCATCCCCGAGATCCAGGTTCCACTCTCGGGCCATGTTTATTAGTTTGAAGGGTGTTTCCTGGCATCTCTTGAGTCTTTCTCTGCCCTTTTGACCTTTCTCTGCCCTTTTGACCTTTAAGGATGGAGGAGAAGCATGTCACGAATCTGAAAACTGCAGCTGAAAGAAAAGGCCCAGATAGGCCCCCCAAGACTCCCTCTTGTGTACTTCATCACCAAAGACATTTCTGGCATTGAGGGGGGGGGGAAGCTTTCACAGTACCCTCTCTCCTAGGGTACAGCAAAGGCCTTAAATGCTATCCATCCGAATGTCAGTGGAGCCAGTCTGCAGTGAAATGTTGAATAAATCCCGGGATCCACTGAGAGCTACATTGTATTAGGAAAACAGAGGCCTCCCCATATATATAGTCCAAGTGAGAAGGACTTAACATAGGAATCAGGGACTTAACATAAACATTGGAAGAACTGGGAAAGCACAGGTCGAGAATGACAACACAGATGTCAGCCGAAAGTTCCAAAGTCCTCAGAAGCTTGCCTGGAGGCCACTGCAGTTCCTGAGAAGGCCCGGGGGTAGTCTCTCTTTTCCCAACGCGATCAGCTGCAACCCCTGGATTTCACAGCAGTCGTGGGGAAAGGGATCCTGGGAAATGTAGTTCTTGGAATCTGCAGTGAACACTAGACTAGAAGAGGGTGGTACTGACACCAGGTTGACCGCCGGCAATCCAGCCTATACACCTCCTCTAACTCTCCCAGACTTCCTCCTGCAGCTCCCAGACAATCCCTTTCCTGACGTACAACTGCTGTGCCACACACCCCCCCACACACACCCTTTGTGAATTTCAGCAGGTGGCTTTTGCAGTCTTACGTTCTCAAAAGGGAGGCTGTAGGACAAATGTGCCTATCTGGTTACATTTCAGCCATTCTTCTTTCTGAAGTTCCTTTGCTCAGGCTTTCTATAAATAGGTCTTTAGTGTGATGGTATAGACATTAAATGACCCAAGCAACTGAGGCAAGTCTCATGCTTTTGGATGAAGAGTCTCAAGTATTTGAGTGCTTAGTCGGGAAGGGCTTAAACTGGACGGGATTTGCAGCACTCTTTCCTCTCTGGGCGACGACCTCGCTGTTGTCCTTTCCGAAGCAGAGTGTTCTGTCTTCCTCTGTCAGGGCAGGATGTGTCTGCCAGCTAGGAGAATCTGTACACAGGCTACAGGGCAGGGGAACCCCAGGGATTTCACAGACTTCTCACATGACCTTTTCCTTCTTGCCTTCAAACATTTCTTCTCTGAAGACAGAAGATGCAGCAGACCGTTGGGTGGATTCCGGGGGTAGAGGGGGCATGGCGGGGAGGCAGTGCCAGAGCTGAGCTGGTTAAGTAGGGTGGCAGCAAAGTTTCGGTCCTCTCTAAGCTCCCAGTTTTTTCATTTATAAATGGGGATGACTGGCCCCTCCCCCAGAGCTGATGTGAGGATTAAATAGCAATGCACAATCAGGGCTCCCTTCATTGGAGCACATACATGAAGTGCCTGATACATGTTAACCTTTTATTACTATTATTTCCAAGTCTTCTGGGTCTGTCCTTGAAAAGGGTATGAAATTCGTCTGAGCTTCGTCCTTTATAAGGAATTAAGAAATGATGGCGATTCCCTGTCGCAGAAAGTGCCTATACCTGCCTTGTGTTGAGATGGATGGTTCTCACCTTTGTTTATGGAGCAGTGAGGAGGGGTAAGGAGGAGGAAGAGAAGCCATGGGAGGGTGGGAGGCTGTCCAGTGGGGAGCTGGGCTGTTGAATCCTGTGGGGGATTTTTCTCGGGCCTTGAGCTCGCCACACCTGGGCGCTGGCTGAGTCGGGGCGGGAACCTCCCTGTGTGGAAGCCTCAAAGGAAGGGCTCTGGCCACACCCCTTTTCTGTGTTTGTGTTTTCACTTTTTCTTTGAGGTCCAACATAAAACAGTGATGTGCACAGATCTCAAGGGCACAGCTTAAATAATTTTTACAAAGGAATAAATCTGTGAAACCACCTCCCAGACCAAAAGAAAGACCACCTCTAACACGCCAGAAGGCGCCCATCCCAGGGCACCGCCATTGCGGCTGCGGGCTCTGCCAGTCGGCCGTGATCACCTGTCGGGGAACTGAAGTGGGGCCTCTTCCTGGCTGCTTCTGTTCAGCTCTTAACATCTGTGAAACTTATCCATGTTTTCACATGTGTTGGTGGCTTAGTCTTTTTTATTTCTGTTTTCCATTATAGGACTACACTACAATTCACTAATCCATTCTACTGGCAATGTACAGTTTGGGCTACTACGAATAAAGTTGCCATAACTTCTTAGATTTGGGTGGATGGACGGTTCTGCCGGGTGCAGGTGCAATCACCGAGTCACAGGGCAGGCAGATGTTTTGCTTGGGCAGATGGCTTTCCGAAGTGGCTGTACCCATATCACTCCACCTGCATTAGTTTTTGAACATGTCACAGAGGAGCTTCTCCATCGGAGTGTTCCCTATGGTCTTGCGGAAAAAGAGGAGCTCCACGCGTTCGGAAGTGATAAACCTCAGAGACGGGAGGAGGAGGAGCAATTTCCCAAACCTGAACAGGAGAGAGGGCACTGTCAGTTCTGTCGTCAGCGCCTGAGCTCCTGTGCCTCCTAGCGATGGGGGGAGGAGGGAAGAGGGTGGGAGGGCCAGGGGTGGGTGAGGGAAATTCTGGGGAAAGGCCCCCTTCACTGGAGGGGTTGCCTTGCCCTGCCCCTGGCCCATGTGGCCCCCTCCAATATATTTAATTGAGGACTGTGATGGAAATAGTTTGTTATGTGTAAAGATTATAAAGTGATAGATTCTTTATGTTAATATGTGCAATTATGATAATTAATACTATATATGTTTGAAAAGAATGTAAGGTCCCCTCTGTTAGCCACCTAGGATGATAGGCCATTAGTGAAAATGTTCTGAAAGAATCATTTGTGGCCAAGATACTCATCCAGAAAACAAGTAATTGTAGTTTTAAATAAGAGCCTTTTGCCAAGCAGGGGAGAAACAGTGCAGGGACGGTGGGGGGTGAAAGCCCCAAGGGGCAGATGGAGGGTCGGGGGGACCCTCCTTGGGTAGGAGGCCCGACAGCCCGAGCTGGTGCCTGAGATAAGAAGGCGACTCCCAAGGGAGGCCACCGCGTGCTCAGCTTCCTCTGTGGGGTCTGCGGGAAGGCTTCCCGCCTCCCAGTCGTCCCAGTGGCCCTGAGTGGCCGTCCCCTCCCGGTGCCTTCCCCGCATCTGTGTTTCCGAGCTAAGGAGGGTCAGGGAGAAGTAACCGTGAGGTCAAGTAGAGAGACTTTTCACGCTGCAGGAACCGACCCACTCGCTGGTGGGTCACAACCAGTCTTTTAAAAACACACACACAAATGTCAGAGTAAACTACACAAAGTAAGGGCAGGTACGACTCGGTGGAACTTTGTTTCACTGTCAGTGTGCATCTTTGGTGACGGTGGAAACTGTCTCTCTTCCTGGGTATTGCTTTAAAAAGCTGCAGTGTGGTCACCGTGCCGCAGCTCGGAGAGAACTCCAGTGTCTCTTTCAACACTCAGTTCTACTGAACTGCAGTTGCTACTGAACTGCCATAGAAGTGATGTTGGAAATCACAACCAGAATTTTGAAATTTGATAGCCAATAGGCCCAGACTTTTCTGAAAGCTGATCCCAACAGAAACAGCCGAGGAGGGCTGCTGCTGTCTGCTCTGTGTGATGATCATCGCAGGCTGCTAGGTCGGGTCTCGAAACCGTGCTCTTCCTGTGCGCATGAGCAGCAGAAAGCTTTCTGTGCAACGTAGCCTATGCCTAGTACACTTTGGTCCTTCTCCAAGGGAAATTACCTCTTTTTGTGACCATTTGTCAGAGCAGAGGTGATTTGAGGGTGTCCCTGTGAACTTACTTCTTTGAGAGAACTGTTGGGAGTCCCAAGAGAATCAGGTAATACGGTCTGAAATGGCCAGTAGATTCCTGGAGGCCCAGCGCTCCTGCCCCCGACGCTCACCTAGCCACACTCAGCCTGCAGGCCCAGTGCCCAGACCAGCTGGGGCCAGGCTGTACCCACGCACAGCCCTGTTAAATGACCCAAGGCTATACCCAATGCACAGCCCTTTCCTTTCTGTTCCATGACCTCCACCACATCTCCTCTTCCCTACGACACCCAAATGCTCACTCCTGCCTCTGGAGGCACTAGCTCCTGCTGTTTCCCGTCCACCCCTGGGAGCAGACTCCATGGGCTCCCCTGGGGGATGGCAGTGTCCTCTGCCCACGCTGCCACGCTGTTCACATGAAGTCCAGCTCTGCGAGGTCACCCCTGCAGGCTCCCCTCTGCCTACCAATCAGAGGCGGCCTGGCTGGCCTCCAAAGTCCTGAAGAGGCTGGTCCACAGCGCTGTTTTTGCCCGACCTCCCAACTTCTCCTGGGAAGCGACCTGTTGCACCCTCCAAACTGGGCTCTTATCCTAAGAACACATCCTAGTTTGCCTCTCTCCCTCTATAAACGACGATTTCTCCTTTTTGAGCCCCTAGCCCACTTTGCAAGCCCAGCGCTGCCTCCACAAAGTCCAGGGCAGTTGTGCTGCACAACCTCGCTCCCCATGGGCCTCTGCCTCCTTCAGATCCATCCACCCCCCAACACCTGGCCAAGTCGGTCCTCACCTTCAGTGTGGACACTGTGCCCAACATCCCTGGAAGGCAGCACCTTTGTCTTATGCACATTTTGGTCCCCAGTCATGGGGCCTTGCACTGTGCCTGGCACACAATAGATGCTGGTTGAACTGGGACCCTTGTCCTGTCTAATTAGTGCAGACCTGATGAGATGGAGCCCAACAGGTGAGCAGTGAGTGAAGCGGTGAAGGGACAGGTAGGCAAAGAGGCAGGTGCTTGAGTCACCTCACAGGTTGGCGAGGGTGGTGGGCCTCACAGTGCTGGCTCAGCATCACCTGGGACTGGTCCTGCAAGGCCTCCACGTGCTCAGGATCCTTCAGGCCCTGTGTTTCTGGAGAGGAGCAGCCGCAATGAGCTCCAGTCCTGGCCTGCCCTGCCCCTCACAGTCAGCCGGGCCCTCAGGAGGGGTGCACTCAGTCCTGCGCCTCTCTCCTCCTGCCCCCCAGGGAAGCAGTCTGCACAACTCGGGGTCTGTGTGGGTTGTTGGAGGACAAGTGAGAGGCAGAAGGAAGTCCCTGGAATGCTCACCCTTCGTTCCCAACTACTTCTCCGGCTGGGCAAAGACTCAGCTACCTGGTTTGAAGAGGACCAGGGCCTTCATGCAGGCAAACTCCGTGGGATCCACTGCCAATGCCCGGAACCGTGAGACAGTTTCCTGCAGGAAGCGCATCTCTCCATTGGCCAGCGCCAGCCGGCCCTGGGAGCTGCCGGCAGCCACAGCCTCAGGTGGGGCCAGCAGGGGGCAGCTGTCCAGAGGCAGAGACCACTGTATGGCTCCGAGGAGGAAGAGTTCACTCCAGGCCTCCTCCAGCAGGATCACCTGTGCTCCGAGAGGGCAGGAGGGAGGGCAAGGGCTCATCCACAGCATCTCAGGCTCAGCCTGCAACTTCTGCCACCTTCTCAGGTGCCCTAGGACAGGAAGGGCTGGTCTAGGGTGCCCAGAATGTTCTCCTGGACTTCTGACATTAGCCAGGGTCCCAGAGCTCCAGGATTTGGTACCATGTGGCCCAGTGGCCTGGGTTCCATCCAGAGCCACATCAGGAACATTTAGGGAAGTCTAGAGCCTGGGGGAAGGTGGGCAGCCTTGGGGACACTCCTGACGAACACCTCACATTGAGCGTACTTGGGAGACGTGGGCTGACTTCTGATCCAAACCCTGGCACAGGGCTCGGACCCTCCACGTGCCTCTCTCCAGGTTTGCCACAATGGGTTGGTCAGCTTGCCTGTGGGAAGTCCAGGGAGCATCCCAGAGTTGACAATGTTGGGCTGAAACTCAAGTGCTAAAGTCAGAGGCCTTTTGCTCCAGGGAAGCCCACAGCTGCCCACTCTGCTTCTCAGGGTTTGCTGACCACCCTGTCACACACAGTGTCTGCTGGACATGAGGTTTCGTCTAGCAGGAGAGGAGACCTGGGGACCACAGGCACTGTCTTCAAATCCCCAGTCCCTGTGTGTCCTTGGCCATCGTCATCCCCTAGGTTCTCGCCCCAGCCATAACCTCTGACCAGAGATGTGACCGCTGACAGTCACACCCCTGAGACACACAACCGTGACATAACTGACTCAGAGGCAGGAGCCATCCCTATCCCCAAGGCTCCAGGGGCTTGCTCGGGGGTGTACCTGATCCCGGAAGGGTAGCTTGGAGAACACAGGCAGGCTCTTGGCCCACTTGACAGCCAGGAAGAGCAGGCGAGCCGAGGTCTCGTGGATGCCGTCCAGGCCATGGGGGGAGGGGGACGAATATGGGGACGAGGGGCACTCAGGGTCATTGCTGGTGACATCGATGTTCTCATCAGCTGTTGGAGGAGGAGGTGGTGACGTAAGCCACTGCTCCTCGGCTGGAGGCCGGTGTGGGGGAGCTGGTGTGTGTGTGGGGGGGGCGAGGGGTGGGGCTGAGTGTGGGGATAGAGGCTCTTCTCCCACTCACCGTCCTCTGGCTCTAGCTTAGCGCAGGTTTCAGCCTTTATCAGGCTTGCCATGAAGTGGTGGTGGCCCGGGGGTGTGAGGGTCCCAGGCCCGGGGGCTCTGGCTGCAGACACAGGGGTGGGGCCCCCTAGGCTGGGCCCTGCCGGGGCCTGGAGAGCCACCAGCGTCTCCGTCTGGGGCTCCCTGTTAGACTCCGTTCCGTCAGGGCGGACCTGGGCTGTGCTGCGTGGCTGACGCTCATTCTGCACAGCTGGGGAGGGAGGCAGGAGGGGTCAGGACACCCCACCAGCCATACGCCCCCATCTCTCTGCCATCCCTCTTCGGGTCAACCACCCGGCTCACCGTCCTGGTTCATGCCCGCCTGCAAACACTTCCTCAGCCGGCAGGCCTGGCACTGGTTCCGGTGGGCCTTGTCCACTGGGCACATCCCTGCCCCCACCTGGCACCTGCAGGCAGAGGGGAGCCCCAGGCGTCGGTGTCCGGCTCAGGCGCTGGACGGTGGGCTTTGCCCGTGTTCACTCCGGCCACTTCTTCCCTGAACACCCCTACCCTCCCGGAGCTCTCCTGGCAGAGCCCAGCCCCCCACCTGTAGATAAGCCTCCGCCTCACACTCCGCTTGAAGAAGCCGCTGCAGCCGTTGCAGGCGTAGACCCCGTAGTGCTTCCCGCTGCTGCTGTCCCCGCACACGCGGCACTGCAGCGGGCGGCCGGCGCCTGCGGGGCGGTGCGGGCTGGGCCGGGGCGGCTTCACACCCCTCCCTCCTCTCCAGGGACCCTCTCGACCCCTCGTTCCCTTTCCCATCTGGATGGAAAAGTGTCTCCCCTCACAGTACCCCTGCCCGGCTGCATCCACCCAGCGTCTGCCCCCACACCGCCCCGCCCCTCGCGCCCCTGGTGCCCCACCCCTCGCCCCCGGCCAATTTCCAACAGGCTCTGCCTCCACTTCCCCCTGCCGTTCCCTCTTTCTGCAGGCGGCACCAGGCCCCACTATCACGCAGACACGTTCCTGACAACACCACTGGGACCTCTGCTGGCAAACCCTAAGGTTGCTTCTCTCTTCTTTTCTCCCTATCAGCTCCGTCGTCCTGTCCTGTCTCTGCTGACCCCCATGTTTCTAGGAATCTGGGTTCGCCTGCCGGTTCCGGTGGAGGTGGTCCTGAGTTGCTCTGGCTCTATCCATGGTGCAACTTTGCTCCCCAAGGGCCGAGATCTCACCTCCAGGAAAGCCGTACCTGTCTGCTCCTCTCCCAGGCCCCATCTGCCGGGAGACTCCTTCTTGGAGGCAGCCGCAGCCATGCGGGAGCTGGTGAGAGCCTCTGGCAGCCTTGGCCTGGCCTGCCTCGGCCTTCCTGACTGAGGGCGGCCTCCTGGGACCCTGAGCTGCGCCCCGCCTCCCTCTCTTTGCTCTGCCCCTCTGTTTGTGCCTCTGTCCCTTTTCTTTCTCGGCTTCTCCCTTTGCCTGGCCCCGGAGATCCCCCTGGTCTCCACCCTGTCTTCCGGCCTCCCTTTCCCTCCCTCTGACTCAGGAGCTGTCCCACCGTCCGCTCACAGCAGCGGCTTTGGCTCGAGGAGATTTCTTTCAGGGCAGCGCTGGTCGCAGCTTATGATTCTCTTAATCTTTACCGTCTTCCCAGAGGATCACCGGCCACACCTGCAGCATGACCAAGGTTCGGCTGGAGCTGGTCAGTCCTGCTGGCTCCACACCAGCCCCCGGGCTGCCCAGTCAGTGTCCCTGGGTCCCTTCTGTTGAGCTGTTCGCCATCCAGTGCCAAGTCTTGAAGGGAGGTGTGGACCCCACTTTCTCCAGGACTTTATTCTTTTTGAAGTGCTCCGTCAGCTTCTGGAGACAAGCGTGTGGCCGAGGTGTGTGTGCCTCTGTGTGGCCCTGTGCATGAGGTGGCTGCTGTGGGTCTAGGGTGGGCCACCTCTTTGCCCCGGTGGTTCTCCCCCACTCCCTTGATACGGGACTGCTGAGGGGCCAGGATTTGAGGGTCCTGACCCCCCTAAAAGACTAGCGCTCCCCAGAAACCCAGCACAGGCACAGCACCCATCACACCTGGGAATGGGCCTGAGGTAGGGCCTGAGGATGGCTTGGAGGCGGGGATGCCTGGGGCCCAATGTGGAGGGTCGATTTCAGGCCTGCAAGGGGGCAGAAGAGGAGTTGACAGATGATTTTCCTTCCCACCTGGGGGGCCAGGCCCGCAGGACAAGAGGGGGGTGAAGACAGCCTGACTACAGGCCCTCAGGCGGCCTCCCCTTCCTTCCCTGACTTGGCCCCACAGCCCCAGGAAGGCTGGGCCCTCAGCTGTCCCCAGGCCCAGTCTTCCCAGCCAGAGCCAGGAGCCCAGTAATGGCTATGAGAAGAGGAGGCAGAAGGAATTTGCCTCCTTGGACAAAGCACCAGACCCCAGAGGGAGGATGGAGAGAGCAGAGACAGACCCAAGTTCAAATCCCTGCTCCCTCTCAGGTCAGCCATGCATCCCTGAGCAAGTGACTTAACCTGTCTGTAAAGAGGGGTAACAAAAGTACCCGTCTTGCAGTGCAGTCAGAGGCCCTCAGTAAGGTCCTTCAGCACGAGGCCCTCAGTATAAGAGTATAAACAACGATGGGTGCTATTATGAGATGTTGTTATTATTATTACTTCTCAGGGGAATTGAGAGGATCATGGAGCAATCCTCAGAAAACAGGCTTTTCTTTCCCTGCCCACCCCTCCCCCACTCCTACCCCAGGCCCAGGCTGGAGCAGAAGGCCCCATGTTGGTCTGGAAGGGATGCCCCATCCACGGCAGACTGGAGTTTACCTCTGGGGTGAGCCAGGGGAAGGGGTGGCCCAGCCTAGGGGCCCAGGTAGGACGGGGCACAGTGGGAAGCTTCTGGGAGGATGGCAGAGCTAAGGGGACAGATGGGTGGGGCAGGGCCCCAAGTGAGTGGCGTTAACCCTCACTGTGACCGAGGAGGCTACTGGGGGTTCAGAAAGTCAGCTCGGAGGGTCTCACAGGGTCATCTGCTCTCCGAGGCCTTAGAAGATCGAGGCCACTGGGCTGAGACCCCTGTTCTCCTCCTGACCTCCGCCTCTGTCATTACCCCTCCACCTACCCCTCCTGCCAGGCATTCCCTCGGGACCCTCTGCTACAGGGTCCCCAGCTCTGCCTCACCTCCCAGGCCAAGGCCAAGGCCAAGGCCAAGGCCAAGAGCATTTCCCTTGAACTTGGCTGACCAGTCTCTCCTTCCCAAAGCTCATCTCACTCTCTNGATGCCCCATCCACGGCAGACTGGAGTTTACCTCTGGGGTGAGCCAGGGGAAGGGGTGGCCCAGCCTAGGGGCCCAGGTAGGACGGGGCACAGTGGGAAGCTTCTGGGAGGATGGCAGAGCTAAGGGGACAGATGGGTGGGGCAGGGCCCCAAGTGCGTGGCGTTAACCCTCACTGTGACCAAGGAGGCTACTGGGGGTTCAGAAAGTCAGCTCGGAGGGTCTCACAGGGTCATCTGCTCTCCGAGGCCTTAGAAGATCGAGGCCACTGGGCTGAGACCCCTGTCCTCCTCCTGACCTCCTCCTCTGTCATTACCCCTCCACCTACCCCTCCTGCCAGGCATTCCCTCGGGACCCTCTGCTACAGGGTCCCCAGCTCTGCCTCACCTCCCAGTGCCTTGGCCAAGGCCAAGGCCAAGGCCAAGGCCAAGGGCATTTCCCTTGAACTTGGCTGACCAGTCTCTCCTTCCCAAAGCTCATCTCACTCTCTTCTTTGGGAACTCGGATCTTCACCCTCTTCCTCCCAACTCGGAACTTGTCACCTCCTCCGTGTGGCCCCAGCAGACCTCTTTCCCTTCTTGGTCGACCCCACGCACATTCCTGGCTTCCTTGCTGACTTCGCACCACACTCCTGCCTGGACTCTGCCCTGAGCTTCCAGCGCCTGGAGCCTGGTGTGGGGACCATCCACAGGCCCCAACAAACCCTGCACGCCTTGTCTGCACAGAGATGGGCATGCAGGGCCAGGCCTAGGGCCCCCTGGAACACGTGTGTGCCAGTGGGGGGGTGGGGTGGGGAAGCACTGAAGTCTCTGTGACAACCTCTGGTCCTGGCGCTCTGGGCCAGGAAGAGCTGCTGGCAAAGGAGCTGAGAGGGAAAATTAGGACAGCGCAGGCCAGGGCAGGACAGGAAGGGGAGGATTCAACCCGGCCGAGTGTCCTATGTGGTCTCCGTATGGTGAGTAGAAAGAGCGGAAAAGCACTTGGGAAGAGTTCACGCACAAATACTTGCAGTATCATGTTCAAAACTCACAGAAACCCTCGAAAGAATTTGTCCTCATCGTCCTCAACTCACAGATGAGGAAACTGAGTTTCAGAGAGGTGAAGCTTCAAGGCCACAGAGCTACTGAGTGGTGGAGGGGATTGGGGTTGGAGACAGGGTTCAAGCACGTGTCTGATCCCCAAGCCCCTGCTTTCCACCAAGGCGCCCTCCGCAGGCACTGTGACACCTCTGGCTTTAGCAGAGGGAGCCTGGGCGGGAGGGGGACCGAAAGCAGAGACTCACTGAGAAGGGAAGGCCATAGAACTTCCTACAGAGCTAAGGGCTTTGTAGAAAGGGTAGCATTGAGGAAACACCTTTTTTTAAAAAAAAATCAAAGGAGGCATTTAAAAAAATATTTAAGAAGAGGAATTCCTTTAAAAATTGGGAGACGAAAAGGAGTCAGAGAGGGCAAGGATACAGCTGGTGGGGGACCAACTGCCTGGCACCTGGGCAGCCGGAGCGTGGCAGTGTGCTCAGAGGGGCTGGCTTTGGCCTGGAGAGGGGCCTTTGTGTTTTGAAGACTCTTGCTAATTTGAAACAAATGTGAACAATGATAGGAATCATAGGAAATATTTATTAAGAAATTGTTATGTGCCAGGCACAGTTCTAAGTGTCCATACGCTGGAACTCCTTGAACCTTCATTCAGCTCCATCCATCTTCCTGCCCCGTGAGCCTGGGCAAGCCACCCTGCCTCTCTGTGTTTCACTTCCATCATCTCTAAACTGGGTCAACTAGTGTCCCCTTGGGGTTGTGCTGGGATTAAAGGAGATGACACTGAAGGCATTACCCTAGTCCCAGCTGAGAGGGAGGAGGCAGGTGGAAGCAGGTCAGAGGGCAGAGGTTGGGGGTGACTGTGGTGGGGAAGAGCCTCAGGGCAGGGCTCCGGAGCAGGTTTCCCTGAACTCCTCAGCAGGGAGGCAAAGACTGGGAGAAGGTAGGTACCAGGACTGCTCCCCACTTTCTTCCTCCCAGCAAGCGCATGGGAGGACCACAGGAAAGGAGCTGAAGGCATCAGAGAAGGCCCTCCAGGCGGAGAAGGATTGTCCTCATTTCCCCACAGGTCTTCTCTCTGAAGCTCTGCGTCTGGCGTGCCCAGCCCCCTCCCACCCTCCAGGCCTGTTCAGAGCACTTCTTCCTTGGCCACCTGCCCTGACTCCTCAGTCCCCTGCTTTCCTTCTAGAGGCCCCTTCAGGGCCAGATCTTCGTATTGAACCTCACTCCAGGTCAACTTCTACACAGTCCAGGTGGAAGATTCCAGGGACCGAGCTCAGAGTTTCAGGTCACCTTTACTTTTGGATAACAAGGCACACAATGGACAAGAACCTTTTTTAACTTGTCTAAATTTTCTGAATATTCTATAGTGGGTATGTATTATGATAGAATGGCAAAAAATAAAAATTAAAAATCCATTGAAAATAAAGACACCCTCATGGTTTGCCGTGCCTGGGTATACTCTCTTTATTTTAGCTTCGTTCTGCTGCCCCTTTGATCATTCTGACCCCTGCTGAGGTCCCCTCTCCCCCGGCCCTCAGTTCTTTGACGCTGAGACTGTGTGACAGGAAAGGATGACAGCCCAGCAGGACAGGGGTGGGAGCGTCTCCCGATCTGTGGCCACCAGCTGCTGGGGCAGACGCCAAAGGATTACCCAGCCCAAAGCTTTGAATGTGCTGATGAAGCTGCCAGAGGCCACCTTATCACTAATACTATTATTCTCTCCGGAGACAGGTCAGCAACTTCCTTCTGACTCCCTGAGGTTCTGGGTGGCGGGGTGGGAGGGTGCTTAGGCTGGGTGAGGGCTGCAGGGCCAACTTTCCTCTGGACACTTAAGACCCTGGGCAGCTAAAGCCCCATATGCCGAGGCTGTCTTGGGCCTGTCACACCCTGGGTCACAGGCCCCAGGTCTGAGGGACAACCTGACTTCTGCCAAGGGAGGAGGGACTGGCTGGCTGGGCTTGTGGGCCACGGTACCTGGCCCAGCAGCTGTGGGCTTCTGGTTTGGGGCAAGCCTCATTCACCGCATCCCGTCCCAGAAACGTGTCTCTGGGGTTTCTTAACACCCTCCCCCCCCCCGCACCAAGTTTTCACTGTCTCTGAGAAAGGACAGCTAGTGGCGAGTGGTCTGGCTGTGGGGTTCGGGACCCAGCAACTCCACTTCCAGGAAACTGTTTCTCAGAAACACTCACAAAGCTTTCATTATCGGCTGTTTCCTGCAGCAGTTCAGGGAAACCCCATTCGCAGGCACCGCCCCCGCTGTGCAACTGTCTATGCGGGTTTCTGCATGCAGCCTATACAGTGCTTCGACTTCAAAGCCAGCAACGGGGCGGCGTGCATGGTGTGATTCCAAGTGTCTCGGGGATCTCTGGCCAAAGAGGTCTCCTTCGCAAGACCTAAACGAATCAATCGTTTCTTTTCCTAGAGCAATGAGTGTTCCATGAGTCAGACACCGGCAGGAAAGTTTCTCAGTGAAGCCTCTTCATTTTCTTTTCAAGATCTCACATTTAGAAATAGTGAGATATTCCGCCCACAGTTTTCCCAGCCCTTGTCTAGTGCAGTCCTTTTAGAATGGATTCAGAAAGCCTGAGCCAACTGTGGAGGCTCGGGGCCCCACCCTGGGACCAGCAGACCAAGGCCGTCACCCAGGGGGCCTCTCATCTGCTCCACGCTGCACTGACCCCTTCCTCCTGTGCCTCGGGACAACTGAGGGAACAGTGTCTGTTTTTCTAATGTAAACCATAGAATATTTTTATTTTTATTTACTTTTACTTTTTGGATCTTTTATTATTATTTTAACATTACTTTGCTGTTGTTCAATTACAGTTGTCTGTATTCCCCCCCACTCCCCCCAAACTCAGCCAAACCCACCTTTCTCCCTTGCTTTCACCCTCACTTTTGTTTGCTTTTTGTCCCTTGCTTTCGTCTGCTCCTTCCTCCCCCACCCCCCACGGGTTCTGACAGGTGGCTTTTTCCACTCCCCAGCAGAGCTGTCGTATCCTTAGGACTCCACCTTAGGCAGCAGAAATTGTTGCCACAAACGAGTTTTTAGTGTTTTGTTTGAATGCTAAATAATGAACATATGTTACAGTTATAATCAGGATAAAGCAAAGTTCTTTTCGACTTTAAAAAAGAGAATGGCTAATTTGAAATAAATGTTACCGATAATAACAATAGGAAATATTGATGAAGAAAGTGTTAAGTGTTCATAGTGGTGAGAATGAAAAGCTTCTCATGCTCTCCATGTCTCTCCCTCATAACTCCTGGGGTGGGGGGTGAGGGCCGGCCTGGTCCTGGAGGCGCCCTTCCTACTCCAGGTCTGGGTCCTTCAGTGCCAGACCCTGGGAAGTTCTGGAGGATCCGGGGAGGGGAAGTGGGTGCTGGGTGGGGGCTGTGCTCCTTGAAAACCAGTACAGAGTACAGTAAAAGCTTAACAGCTGCAGCCATACCGGTGTGTTGCAGCTGACGACCCTCCTGGTCATATGTATTATCTAGACATGAAACAGCCTAAGGCAGGGGCTTTCAACTCGGGCACTATTGGCATTTCGCGCCAGATGATTCTCTGTTGTGAGAACATCCTGTGTACTGTGGGATGTTTAGCAGCATTCCTGGCCCTCTACACACTGGTTTTTAGTAGTGTCCCCTTCTGCCCAACTGTGACAACAAAAATGTCTCCAGACACTGCCAAATGCCCCCTTGAGGGGCACAAATCGCCCGTGGTGGAGAACTGCTGGCCTGAGCGGTGTTATTCCCTGCTTTCCTGGAGACAGCTCTGCAAGCCTGTTTTCACGGGTGCAGGGCGCTGCATCTTGCATGTAGGTCCTTGCTTTTCATGACTCTTAATAGTTCTTTCCAGCCCCTTCTTGCCTGCAAAATTTCTTTTGAGAAATCAGCTGACAGTCTGATGGGAATGCCTTTGTAGGGAACTCTGCTTTTCTGTTGCTGCTTTTAAGATTCTCTCTTTATCTTTAACCTTTAACATTTTAATTATGATGTGCCTCGGTGTGGTCCTCCTTGGGTCCAACTTGTTTGGGACTCTCTGTGCTTCCTGGGCTTGTAGGTCTATTTCCTTTGCCCAAACAGGGAAGTTTTCTTTCATTATTTTTTCAAATAAGTTTTCAATTTCTTGCTCTTCCTCTTCTCCTTCTGGCATCTGACTCAGATGTTGGTACGTTTGGAGACGTCCCAGTCTTCTTATACTCTCCTCATTTTTTTTTGAATTCTTGTTTCTTCTTTCTGTTCTGCTCTAAAGCTTATTTCTTCTTTATGTTCCAAATCATTGATTTGAATCCTGGCTTCCTTCACTTTACTGTTGGTTCCCTGTGGATTTTTCTTTATTTCACTTAGAGTAAACTTTATATCTTATTTTATGTTGTTGCCATACTCAGTGAGTTCTCTGAGCATCCTGAGCACCAGGATTTTGAACTCTGCATCTGATAGGTTGGCTATCTCCGATTCATTTAGTTCTTTATCTGGGGTTTTGTTCTGTTCTTTCATTTGGGCCATATTTCTTTATCTCCTCAATTTGGCAGCCTCTCTGTGTTTGTTCTGTGGATTAGGTAGGGCTGCTTTGGCTCACTGTCTTAGGGCATCTGTTAAGCTGTGCCTGTTAAGGAGACTTAGGTATTTGCCAGGGCGGAGCCACCCGCTTCACTGCCTTGTGACTCTGTGTAGGGGGAGAGCTCAGGGGAGGGACAGTGCTGCTGCCTGGCTTCTGGAGGTGTGCCCAGCACTTGCTCCATTTCCGGGCACTTCACCCACTTTCTGTATGTGACTGGCACTCTCCCAGCTGTTGCCCTGGTGGTGAATCCCAGAGTGGGTGGGTTTGTGTACATTCTAAGTCCGTGTGGGCCCTTTAAATGGACTCTCCTGAGAAACTGGCAGTTTCTTTTGCTGCCCCAATGGCCACTGGTTTTTACATCCAAAAGTTATGGGGATTTATCTTCCTGGTGCTGGTAGCCTGGGCTGTGCATTCTGGTCTGGGTCTGGGAATGCTTGCTCCCAAGGTCTCCCTCCCAATTTTTACCTACCACATACGAATGTGGGACCGCCCATTCTGCTGTCGCTGCCTTTCCGGGCCACATCACGTCTCCTTGCCTCTCTGCCCTGACTCTGCATCTCTGCTCCTCCTACCCATGTGTATGACTGTGTCTTCTTTATATCCTTGGTTGTCAGATTCCATACACTTTGGTTTTCTGGCAGTTCTGGATGTTATTCGTTTTGAGGTTAGTAGTGACTCTTTGTGGTTGCATGAGTAGGTGGGTGAAGCACATCCACCTACACCTCCATCTTGACCGGAAGTCTATATTGAATACATTTAAAAACAAATGAGTATTTAAAATTCAGTAGAATATACTTAAGTATTAAGTGAGCAGATATTCTGTATTTTAAAATACTTTGATTTAAAAAAAGTCTGTTGTATTCTTCCCTTAGTGCTTTATAGTTTTTCTCATCCATTTTACTGTTTAAGGTGTAAATAGACCTTTCTCTGGCCATGATGAATACCTTCTGCTGATGTACACAGGGGCTACCATCTGTGTGTGTCCTGTAGCATTGTTTGTTTGCTTGTTCATTTGTTTATTGAAGTTCCTGGGGTTACATTGGTTAATAAACTTACATAGGTTCCAAGGGTACAATTCGGTAACACATCACCTGTATGTTGTGTTGTGTGTTCGCCACCCCAAGTCATTCTCTTTCTATCACCAGTTATCCCCCTCTACACTTTTCTACTGCCCGCCCACCCCTGTTTCCCTCTGGTATTCACCATACTATCGTCTGTCTATGAGGTTGGTGGGGTTTTTTGCTTAATCCCTTCACTTTTTCATCCAGCACCACTACCCATTCCCCTCTGACAGCTATGAGTCTGTTTTTTATTTTATTTGTTAGTTTATTTTGCCATCAGATTCCACATATATGTAAAATCATGTGGTGTTTGTCTTTCTCTGGTTTATTTCACTTAGCATAATGTTCTCCAGGTTCACACATGTTGTCATAAAAGGTGAGATTCCTTTTTTTTTACAGCTGAGTAATTTTCCATTGTGTAAATGTACCACTACTTTTTATCCACTGACCTACAAATGGGCACCTGGGCTGCTTCCAGATCTTGGCTGTTGTAAATAACACTGCAGTGAACATAGAGGTGGATACCTTCTTTCAAGTTAGTGTTTCAGGTTTTTTTCGGCTAAATTCCCAGAAGTAGAATCACTGAGCCTTGAGACAGTTTTATTTCTAATTTTTTAAGGTAACTCCATACTTCTTTCCACAGTGGCTGCATCAGTCTGTATTCCCATCAACAGTGAATGAAGGTTCCCTTTCTCCACATCCTCTCCAGCACTTGTTTGTTGATTTATTGATGACAGCCATTCTGACAGGTTGTGAGGTGATATCTCATTGTGGTTTCAATTTGCATTTCTCTGATGATTAGTGATGGTGAGCACCTTTTCACATGTCTTTTGCCATCTGTACGTCCTCTTTGGAGAAGAGCCTATTCAGGTCCTTTGCCAATTTTTAAGTTGAATTGGGTTTTTTTTTTGGTGTTGAGTTTTATAAGTTCTTCATAAATTTTGGATATTAACCCCTTGTCAGATGTATCAGCCAATATGTTCTCTGATTCAGTGAGCTGTCTTTTCATTTTTTGATATATTGCTATGAGCAATGTCTGAGATTTTACTTCCTATGTTTTCCTCTAGGGTTTTTATGGTTTTGAGTCTAATAATATTTAAGTTCTTAATCTACTAAATGAACTTTCAGTTATTGACAGCTCACAGAGTATCCCAGATGAAGGGATTTGGAGATAATGCATCCCGATCTCCGAACCTCACAGGCGACTGAACCACGGGAGAAGGAAAGACAAGGTTCACGCAGGCTCCTCAGATGGCTGTCCACTAGGGCTGCTCAGGCTCCCAGTTCGACATTCCTAAAACAAAAAAAATTATTCTTTACACTAAGTTATAGCTTAGTAAAATTAATGTAAAACTGAATTAATGTCATTCAATGTACATTTTGGGGTCTTTTTCATTGCATCAAGAACAGTGCCCCATGATGGGCAATAAAACACGTCCTTAGGCTAACACGGTGTCCCCATAGTACAGTACAGTGAGAGGAGACTAGAAATTCACATACAGGAAGTAAAGACATCTATAAAGTGCTTCTACCTTTATTACAGTACAGATGTTTTGCACTCAGATGTCCCCAACTGGAGCCCTGTGACAGCCACATCCAAGGATGCCAGATCACCACGCGCAGTTGCTGCGTCTTTGGTGCGCCTCGTCAGTAGGTGCCAGTGTCCCCCAACCGTTTTGACGATGCGAACTTGACTTGTGGACCTTGTTAGACATCGTGAGTCGGACAAAGGGCTTGACCTGCCTGTCCCTGGAGAGGGGCTGAAGTGTTTCCTCTATTTTTCCTTATGATTGCAATTTTAGCTAACAAACAATAAACAAGATAAATACACAAACACGAGGGCAACATAAAAAAAACAAAACAAAAAATATGGTTGATGACTTTGGACATATTTTCTAATCTAAGTCTTTCCTTTATTTTTCCCTTTGCTTTTACATACCCTCTCACCCCATCTTAAATGTCTTCACTGAAATTTTTATCTTACTATGCAGATTCTTTTCTTTTCTTTTTTCCTACCGTACTATGTAGTTTTGCGGGAGCTAAGGTGAAGGGAATGATGCAGGAGTGAGGAAAATCCTAGGCTTTGGGTTTGGATTGGCTATTACATGCAGCAGCGTCCCCTCCTGGAGGGAGAAAAAGGCTGAGCGCTGGGATGAGCATTCTCTCTGAGTAAGAGTGCCTGGTTCTCTCTCTCTCTCTCTCTCTCTCTCTTTTCATGGTGTTATTTTGAGAATTTAGTATAATTTTCTCCCCAGCTTTATTGGGATATGATGGACTTAAAACAGTGTGCCGGTCTAAGGTGTACAACCTGTTGTTTTGATACACTTATTATATCACAATCAATTGGCATCATGTTAGCTAACACCTCCATTATGTCACGTAATTATCATTTCGGTTTTTCATTTTTTAATTTTAATTTTTTAAAGATTTTATTTATTTATTTTTAGAGCGGGGCAGGGAAAGAGGGAGAGAAACAGGAATGTGCGGTTGGTTGCCTCTCGTGCGCCCCCTACTGGGGACCTGGGCCGCAACCCAGGCATGTGGGACCCTTTGGTTCTCAGGCTGGCACTCAGTCCACTGAGCCACACCAGCCAGGGCAGGTTTTTATTTTTTGTGGTCAGAACATTTAAGCTCTACTCTCTTACTTTTAAGTATATAACAGTGTTATTAACTATAATCACCATGCTGTTCATTCGATCCTCAGATTTACTTCCCTTACAACTGTCCGTTTGTGCCCTTGAGCGACATCTCGCCTCCCCCACCTCCCCACCTTCCCCCAGCCCCCACAGTTCCAGGTAACCCCCACGCTATTCTGTTTCTCTGAGGTCGGCTGCTCTAGATCCCACCTGCATGACGTCATCCAGCACTTGTCTTCCTCTGACTCACTCCACTTTGCACACTTTTGTCTCTGTGCTTCCCTCCTAGTGTTTCTCCGCAGACCCAGTGCCAGTGTTTCTCCTCAGACGGCACATTCTGTCCTTTCGTCCCACCTCTCAGGCACAGTCAGAAACTATCTCACTCACCCGTCTGTTTAGGTGTTATTGCCTGTCTCCTTTACTGGAAGGTAGGCCTTATGAGACCACAAGTCTTGTCTATCTTGTAAGAGTCTGACACATAGAAGAAGCCTGCTAATTGTTTTTTGGACGACTAGCTAAATGAGTAGAAAGCTCCCCCGGTTTCCCAGCAGAGTTTGCTTCTCTTTTCTCTTTGCTCTCTGCTGTTTCCTTCAGTAGAACCCCTTTCTCTGCTTCAGAACGCCTTGCTCACGTGCCCGCACCTGGCACAGGGACCAACGTGGGGCAAGCCCCTACCAATTCCTGCTGCCCTGACCCCCATGGCCAATGGCATTGATTCTGGCATAGGGGGTTTACAACATTTACTTGCAAATGAAAACAAGTCAACTTAGAGATTATCTGGAAAGAGATGTAGACACGAAGCGTTGCTGATAATTGTGATAGAAAGAGAACGTGTTTTAATAAAAGGCCAGAACCGAAAAATGGCCAGGTAGCTAACCACTTCAGAATGGAATATTTTCCTAGGGATCTTTTCTAGGAGTCTTTCCTTGGTTCCCACAATGGTGCTTCCACATTGGGTTAGCAGGGAAGCAGCCCCTGGTATAAGACAATGGGTCTCCAGGAGGTGCTTAGTACAGGGGCCGGCAAAGGTGGGTCCATCTGTTGCTTCAACTAGAACACCTGTGCATTTGTCTGTTTTATAATTGATAGGATCTTATTTGAACAAAGTTTTTCTCTTCCTAAAAAGTAATAAGAAAATTGTAGGAGCCTCAGCTAAGATACTCTACTTATTAGCTGTGTGACCTCGCATGAGTATCTTAACCTCTCTGGGCTCTTACAGTGAAGAAATAGTAAAGTTAATAAACCTTACCTGAGTGAAGACAGAGAACTGCATTAGAACTGAAGTCCCTTTTTCAGATCTAGGACCCACAATTGCACCAGTAGGTATCAACATAAAATTACAGAGCTCGATCTTCTTGCAGTATCCAGAAGAACCAGAAGGTGGAGCTGTTACTCCATGAGAAAAGCTTTGCCTGCTTCATGGAACGTTTTACTCCCCAAATTCTAGTAGATTTGGTTTTTTGGTTTGTTTGTTTGTTCTTTGTTTCTATTTTTAAGTAGCAGAAAAGAAAACAATATCATTAGTACTCACGACTTTGGGCAGATGATTCAAACTTTCAGTGATGAATTCTGGTAAAGTTACCCAGTGTTTGATGCAGTTTTGTTTTTTTTACCATAGAACCAAAGAGGAGCTTATGTGATGGAGAAATGAGACCCACTGTCTACACTGAGGTGGCGTCTTCGTCCATGAGAACACCTGCTAGATTTATTATATTATAACATATTTTAATAAAATATAGTATTCTATAAAGAAGATTTCCTATGTTCCCATAAGAACAGTTGAGATGATGTGTCAAAACGGCTAGAAACAAAGTTTGATTAGAACTCAGGTTTTCTGTGCTTCAAGAACCAGACTAGCAGGAGTTAGGGGCGTTGAGCGGGGCACACGCTCACTGAGCCGAGACTGGGAGTGACTGCTGAGTTCTCCCCGGGAAGCCTGCCCCGGCTCAGGGCCTGCTGTAGCGCACAAGGCTGCCAGGAATCACGGCCACCGGGGGGGAAAGAAAGTACAAAAGGAACAAGATTAGGCAAATACAGATTGGTCCGAGAGGACGTGTTCCACTCCGCGGACATTTGGAACAGAGCAGGATGAAGCAGAGGTGACGTCTTGGTTCCAAGGGAGACGGGGAGGCCAGGGCAGGGCTGGAGGAGGTTCCACAGGGGGCGAGGCCTGAGAGCGCGGAGCAGAGCCCGCGTCCCAGTGCAGCCCGGGCGCCCTGAGCCTGGGAGCCGGAGGGCTTTCTGGACGCCCGCCTGCCTGTTGTTTCCCGCAGAGTGTGGTCACAACCAGAAGAAATGACCTGCCTAGTCCGGAGTCTGTGAGGGAGGGGTCAGGGAATCGGCACCAGAAAAAGATGTTGTCAATCACTGGGTGCTTCACGCTACCAGTTGTTCCAGTGTTGCTCTCACTTGGCTAATGTTTGGGCAACTTTTAAAGGAAAACAATTGTTTCATTCACACCCGATGCTGAATAAAACAATTCAATGTTTATTGATAATGTTGCAAAAATAAAACTAGAGAAGCTATAACTGTTATGGAACTATATAATCAAAATGAAATTGCTGATCAGGTCAAAACCTCATTTCAAAACAACAGTAAAAACAACACATTGAGAAGACAGATAACGTTTTGCTGGAACTCAGCTGTCCCTGTCAGCATGGATGTAGGGACCTGCTGGACGGTGCAAGCTCTTTTGGGGTTTGGCACGTAGTGGCCAGTAACTTCCCACTCCTGCCCGCCCCCCCCACCCCAGACCTGCATCTCACACAACGAGTCCGCGACGTGACTCGGCCTGCGCGCATCAGCAACGCATCCTCCGGTGCTTAGTCGGCCTCGTTCTCCTCGCAGGGCTTGACTCCTGTGTGTGACAGGCATGCTGCCTGGTCCCGGGCCATGACAACGGAGGTGTTGGGCCATGGAGTCGCCAGCCAGAAAATGGAGTGTAAATATTCATGTCTACTATAACAAGATTATTATTATTATTATTAACATTAACATACAGAATGAAAAATATTCTAAAAATGCTCCTGAAAGACACTGTTTTGTTAAATCCTGTGCCCAGGATGAATTCCCAGGCATGGCATTATTAAGTGAAAAGATATATTTAGCTTTATGGCTCTTGTTACATTGTGCTGAGTGGATTTTCATAAATCAACATTTTCACCGAGATGCTGTTTCTCAGCCCGCCTCCGCCGCTAATGGTTTGCCTGCGGAAAACAGGCGCTCTGGCCTCAGCTACCGCAAGTGCAGCTGGTGCTGGGCTCCTGGCTCCACTCGAAGGCCATCAGTCCTCCGCCCAAACGCCTGACAAGCCAGTCCCCTCTCCCAGGTGAAGCCAAAGTCTTTCCTGACTCAGAAGGCATCTGACTCATCCCCTCCTGCGCTCCCGGCTCCCTGCTCTCTCGGGACTCAACACTGCGCCTGCGGCAGTCCCCGCTGGCTTCCCGCGCCTTCCTCCGCCTGAATCACACTCACCCAGACACGCGTGTGGCTGTTTTGTTCCCATGGCCCCCCAACCCTTTGTGTCTTTACTGTTTGTCTCCCCATTGGAATGTTCGCGCCACTCGGCACTCTGGTCCGTATTCGGTGCCGACTGTCAGGGGCAGAGCAGGCCTCAAGGAATATTTGTGGAACGAGTGAGTGAGTGACTGTCACATCTGGGGAGGCATAAAAGCACGTGACAGAAAGTGAACCCCAAGGGAGAAAGCCCGAGCTCAGGGGCAGGGGCAGGGGCTGCTTCTCTCCCTCCCCTCCAAACCGGGAGGCCTGTGTTCGGCCTTGACCAACAGAATGAGGCGCAAATGGTGTCTGGGATTCCCAGCCAGGTTTTGAGATATCTGGCAGCCTCCCTTTCTTTCTCTTGTGCGACCACCCTCCTGCAGTCACAGTGTGGGGGGAGGCCCGAGGAGAGGACCCCTGGAGGCGGAGAGGCCCCCAGACCAGACGGTGGAGAAGCCCGGGTTCCTGTAACAGGCAGAACTGAGGCCCTGGGTAGGGACTCTGGGCAGGCCGTGCAGACACCCCAGCTGAAGCATCAGGCAGTGAGTGAAGGAGCTGTCTCGCAGGGTCGGTCCCAGTGGATGTCACGTGGAGAAGAAACAAGCTGTGCCCCATGTGCCCTGACTGAGTTTCTGGTCCACAGAATTATAAAGAATAATACATCAGTTGTTTTAAGCCACTAAATTTGGGGGGGGTGGTGGTTTGTGATACAGTAGTTTGTAAGACAAACGAGTGCATTACCTGAGAATGTAAATTGGGTGTGAGGGGGGCATGGGTCTGAGCTCCCACAAGCCACAAGGCAAAGATGAAAGTAAATGCTGGGGAAGACCACCCAGGGCTCAGGTGGAGCCAGGAGTCAAGAGCCTCTTCATCAGGGGGAGAGAGTAGAGGCTGATGTTGGTATCAAGTTCAAGCATGGCTGGACCTTTGAGTCCCTCTTGCACCCTGGCCAGTGGTCACACCAGATGGACTCTGGGTTGGAAGGACAAATTTTTGGAAGTCACATAGAAAAGCAGGACACAGGAGTAAAGGTGGTTCCTTGAAGCATTTTCCCGGGAGACAGTAGGGGGTGTGTGTGTGCGAATACCACAGAAGAGCTGCCCACTGTCCCCAGGCTTTCCATCTAGAGCCAGATAATCTTCACGATGCCACAACAGCATCTGCTGTGATGTGAGACGCATGCTCAGGGAGTGAGTTCTGGTTAAGTTGAGTTTTAAAGGGGTTGTTGCTTTGCACGAGGATTATTCCTTTGGCGAGTCAGTGTGTTCCAGAGGAGCAGGCACAAGCTTTGACTTGGGTTTGACTTCCGCAGCCATGTACGCCCCGTGTGATCACAAGCTTCCTAGTCCAGCTGAGACATGGCTTTCTGCGCTAGAAAATGGGGAGAAGGGTGCCCGGCCGTGCAGGAGGCCGCACGAGTGGCAGGAGACGTCCTGTGCTGCTGTGTGCGTTCCCGGCCTGCCTGTTCGTAAATAAAGTCTCACCGCGCTGCCCACCCACCTGTCAGACAATGGAGAGGCAAATATGACGTCCATTTATTTGGCATTCATTTCAGAAGCCTGGTGGCCTCCATCCGTCTGGCCTCTTTAGGCAGGGAGGGGGAGGGGCCTCCTTATCTGCAAATGTTTTCCTTTGCACAGCATTTTGTAGAGTCCGTTGGATTTAGGAAACCCCAATGCCCCAGACTGTGCTTGGCACATGGTGTGTGCTCCATAAATGTTTGTGGGATAAAGGGAGATGTACGGCCAGAACCCGTTTCAGGGGTACTGCCCCATCAGGCTGGTCACAGGAGATGCCAGCGCACTGCGTGGACTCTGCTGCTCCGGCGGTCAGCCAGCGTGGCTCCTCTCACCCATCGTGCCGCTGCAGCTGCATGTCCAACGCCTGGTGATGGACCCTGATGGCCCGAGTTGGTCATGAGGAGCCTTTCTCTGGTTTGCAGCTGAGGTGGCCACGGACCCCATTCTGACCAGTGAGATCTGAGTGGACGTTTGTAGGCTAGGGAAAGGGTGCGAGGAACATGTTTGCTTTCTTAGCAGGTGGAGACCAATGAAGTGCGATTGCTCTTCCTCCTTCTTGCCCTGCAGATGATGTAAGAGCTGGAGCAGAAGAAGCTGTTTTGCAGCCATGAGGAAGAGACTGCCAAGGAGCTGGCCTGGCGACTGTTAAGTTGCTGAAACCACGCCAGCAACTGCTTTCCTCTAGGCTTCTCATTACAGTAGTAAAACAAATTCCTGTTCACATAGTCAGATTTTCTTTTAAGTGTTACCAAGTGAAGACCTGAATGACACACAGATTATCTGGATAAGAAAATAAATCATGCATGACATGAGTGGGAAGATGTCAGTTTTAGAGTCTGTTTCATTGACTGAAGGGATAAATGGGCAGCTTAAGTCTAAGAATTTCAACACAAAGTTGAAGACTAATAAAGAATCCCAGCAATGGTTTGCTGTACTTCCTAATACAAACCCCGCCCCCAAACCAAAAAACCCTGCAACTTTTTAAAGGGTTAATTTAAGTGCCTCATTTTCAAAGAGTCAGCTTCACCCAAGAGCTTGTACGACCTGCAGAACCTCAGGCTGCCTCCCAGAGCCACCCAATCAGAAATCGAAGTTTAACAAGACCCAGGTGACTCGCACACCCTTCCCAGGGGCTCCCAGCCCGAGAACTTCCTGACGGTGCCAGGGTACCAGTGCCTGGTCTCCACCCTCAGGAACCAAAGACTAGACCCAGGGGTGTCCAACCTGCGGCCTGTGGGCCGCATGTGGCCCAGGGTGGTTGTGAATGTGGCCCAACACAAAATCATGCATTTACATAAATCATTATGAGATCTTTCTTGTGATTATGTGTCGAAATGTATTATTTAACGTGTGGCCCAAGACAACTCTTCTTTTTCCAGTGTGGCCCAGAGACGCCAGAAGGTTGGACACCCCTGGTAGAACATCTGAGAGGTGGAGGTTCCCAACATGACTTTAAATTTTTTTTCAGTTGATTTCATTACACAGTGAAGCTGAATGAAAACCCGAGGTAGGCCCTGCTACTTAACAGCTGGGTCCTTGGTCAAGCTACTTCTTCTTTTTGAGCCTCAATTTATTTATCTCTAAATGCTCACCGAATGAAGCACTTATTTCTTAAGGGTTGCGAAGATTAAACTAAATCATGTAAAGCACCTAGGGGATACCTGGCACATAGTAGGTGTTCCTTAAGTTATCCACCCTGAGAAAAGCCTGGGCAGGAGTCGGCTGCAGGGACACCGCGCCCGCCTCTGAGGCGGGTGCGCACGGGTCCCGGCCGGGCCACTGCTGCTCCGAGCGCAGGCGGGAGCGAAGCAAAGCTGTGGGATCGCTGCGCCCTCATCACCCCGGGGGATGCTCATCGTTAGACAAATGTGAAAAACACTGCAAAACACATTACTTCTCCTAATTCCTATCCTCTTAGTTTATCCCCCCACCTTTTTATTTTGGAAAGTGTCAGAGTTCAGAAAAATAAAGAATAGTTTAATGAACACACATACCCTTTACTGCTGTTCACTGCAGTGTGTTTTGTCTTACTCGCGTGTATTCTGTGGCTACACACACGTGTGCACATGCCTACAGTCTGCTGACCCACGTGGGACTAAATTGCAGACACGGTGACCTTTGTGCCTGGCTGCTGCCCCGGGCGCGCACTCCTGCCTGAGCAGCTCCCGCCCGCACGTCCAAGGAGCTCCACGCGATTCCGCTGTGTTATCTTCAGTATGCGCGGTGTTTAAGCTTCCCTCTGCCCAGTGATCCGGATCACTTCGGTTTGGCCGTCTCCAAGTCCCGCCACGCCCACCACAGGATGTCTTATTTAGAACCAAGTTCTGCCTCTCTCCCTTTTCTTCGCTGGTCTGCTGCAGGTCTCCAGGTTCTCCTCGCGACCCTGGTAGCTCTTGAGATGACTGAAGACAGTTTCCTCTCCAGCCCCATCCCCACCGCAGTCACCATCCTGGTCACCTCCTCTGGGCTTTTTCCTGGTGGTCAACCAGCCTGCCTGGTGTGTGGCCCCTGGGACTGGATCTCAAGGGTTCCCGCTGGGTCTGGTCCCCACAGCGGAGAAGCCTGTTGCCTCCCTCTGGGTGATGGTCGTATGTCTTCAAATGCAGCGGACCGGTGGATCGGTCACACGGAGCCTGAGCAAACTGAACCGCTCCTGACGTGTCATCGACGGCTAAGCCTCCCGTCCAGTCCTTGTGTGACTGTCATTATTGATTGGTGTTAATGTGGAGAAAGAGACCGGAGATGACATGTGCTTGGCCCAGAGTGTGCCAGGCCCTGGACAGATGGGGGCGGGAAGCCACTGATGCCACCAGCGGGGGTTGGGGGGTTGGGGTGGGGTGGGGTGTAGCTGGAGGCTAAACCTCTCTGAGTGTCAAGGTTCTCGTTTATCGAAGGAGATGCTAGTCCTACTTCCTAGATCTGCTGGGGAGATTCAACGCGATGAAGTCCGAGTGCTCTGCACAAGGTGACTACTGCAGAGTGAATGGGATTGGGGGCAATGGAAATGTGTCAGGTAACAGTGAATGTGTCACACACCCCTGAACTGAATGCTTTAAGATGATTGAAATAATGAATTTTATGTTGTGTGAATTTTACCATGATTAAAAATAGAATAAATGGAGATTTTTTTCCAGGCAGGAAAGGTGGCGGGCGGGGTGGGAAGCACACCTCAGGCACAAGAATGAATTTCCGAGTCACCGAGGAGGCGCTGTGAACACGGGGTTCAGGGCAGAGACCGGGGTGCCGCTGGCTCTCTCTCTGGTCCAGGGTAACTTTCAGGGTAGCTTCAGTGTGCACCAAGGTGACCTAAACCCAAGACCAAGGTGAAGTCAGCTCAGGGCGAGTTGCAGGACGTTTTAGGCGAGCTGAGATGGAGCCACGCTCAATCGGCACAGTGGGTCCCAACCTTCTCTCCCACCAGGGGCAGGTTTAAAGAAATCCCTGGTGCGGATGGCTGGGGTGGGGGTAAAGGTAGACAACTGTACTTGAACAACAATACTTTTTTTTTTAATAAAAAAGAGAGAAATCCCTGGAAAAGGACAATCCCAGGCATGTCCAACACTCCTGAATGTTCTCTTAGGCTCCTCTGAGGACTCTCACAGAGTCAAGGCTGGGACTCATGTCGCCCGGCAGGCTGGCATCCTTGGTGTCTGAGGCGGCCCCTGTTCGCCAAGTGGCCCAGCCGCCAGCCCTAGGGCGCCCGGAGCCCAAGTCCCACGAGCCAGCCCACCCACTGCTAGAGGGCTTGGTTCTCCTTTATAGAGGGGCCGGTTTTGAAGCAACGTAAGCAGAAATGCAAGAAGGCCCAAGAAAGCACAAGTGTGGTAAGAAAGCTGATCTTTTAATCAGTTTATTGTATTTTGACAATAAAAATAAATTAGTCACACACAAAAATAGTTGTCATTTTTACTGAAGAGAAAAACAGACTGTGTTTACTCATATAATTCTCCTTCCACTCTCCACCTCCTTAAACAGTAAGGCCACACCGCAGGGTGACGCGGAATTGCCGGAGTATTCAGTGGGTTTCCCGCTCCTGGCCATGCAGTTAGCCGACAGGACAACCCAGAGCCCCCACTGCCGCCGTCCCAGCAGGGACCCCCAAGACACGCCCCACCTGTCCCTGCGAGTGGACTCTGCCTCGTCCACAGCGCTACTCCAGCCTCCAGCAACGTGGTGCTGGTGATCCTACCGAAGGAGGCAAGACAGAGAGAAGAGACAGCCCACCGTCATCTCTTCTTCTCCAAGTGTTTGGGTCACGATGAAGAGAGGGCCGCTTATGTGGCCAAATATACTATTTGAGATGGGAAGGTGGCGATCTAGACAGACCTGTGTCAGGAAAAATGCCAGGGTTTGCAAAAGCCCCTGAGCCGGTCGAAAGCAGAGTAATTTATATTTGATCTTAAAACCCAAGGAGTTTGACTAATCAGTATATTAAATTGTAACTATGGACTTAGGATAAGACGTTGCGTAGCACCTTTCTGGGAGGCTGGGTTAGTAAGATCAAATGATTTCACACAAATGTGGTTGCGTATGTAAATAAATACCTATAAGAACCTTTTAAAATTAACATATTCTAAATAATAGAACTATTTTGGTGTCGTGACTCATTCTGCCAAGAGTTCAGAATACAAATTTCCTATAAACATCTTGTATTTACAAAGAACAAATAATAAGTTATAACAAAGTATATCCTTCTGTCAAGCTGAAGGGTGGGGCTCTGGGAGTCAGGGCGGGTGGGAGTCAGCGTCTGCAACAGACTGGCCTTCCTGTCACCGCGACCGGTGCCCACTGCCTGGAAGAGGCCGAGAAGGTCAGTTGGAAGTCCCCCACCTCCCCATGGCCACTTTTCCTTAGCACGTGGCTGTCTCCACCGCAACCCCCCGAATAGAGCCCGGACTGTGGGACGGCTCAGGGAGGAGAGGGTCACTTTGCTCCAGCCGAGGAGCGGGAAAGCAAGGTGAACGGAGAAAGAGAGATGGTATCAGAGGTTTCTAGTCTACGCGAGGCTCTGCCACCATCCAGGTGTGTGGCCCTGGGCAAGGAACTGGCCACTGGGACACTTGGTTAGCTACAGAGAAGGACTGGTCCGAGCGGCTCTGACCGATTTGCTAGTGGGTCTCTCACGGCCACGTGTAGCTTGGGGCAGGGTGCGACACTGGATGCCAAAGGGCAGGCACAGAAGCAGGAAGTGCGTGAGCCCGCACTCGCCCCCGCAGACCTGGCGAATCACTTCAAGCTGCTCTGCTTATGGGGCGGCCCTAACCCAGACTTCAAAGGCGTGCCGCCCCAGCTGGCTGCCGGACCCCTCTCCAGCATCCCTGACAAATGGCCCCTCAGCCTCTGCGGGGACCTTGGTGACAGGTCGGTTGCCACCCACCAGAGGGGCCTCTCCTGTCTGAATGTCCTAACGTGCAGAATGGCGGTTCTTCTGCAAGCATTAAAATCTGCCTCCCTGTAGCTTATCTCCTGGTTCTAGGACAGCAAGCCCAAGGTCTCTTCTGCAGGCTAAACATTCTCACAGGGTCCTTTGCCCTGTTTCTAACCGCCTGCACCCTCATCAGGACCGGGTTCACCTGAACGCACACCTGAAGGTCTTCGCAGCTTCCCCACGGTTGTAAGCAATGTGGTGTGACTCTCACCACTGCTTTCTCCTTATGGAGCCTAAACGTTTTGTGTTTTCATTTGTTTGGGTTCATTCCACTCTCCTGGTTCACACTGAGCTTAGCTGAAACTCTTATATCTTCCTCACCTTGTACTTTCATAGTTTTTTTTAAATCTAAAGGTAGGACTTTATATTGCTCCCTGGTGAATAGTCTCCCAGATCTTTTTGGATCCAGAACCCGCTGCCTAAGCTGGTGGCCCTCTGATGTGCTGCCGTCTACGGCTTACGGCCCCTTCCCCACTGCAGCGGTGCGTCCCCCGCCAAGCCTCGGCCCCTCCTGCCACACTGACCTCAGCGCCTTCAGGTTTGATTATTAGGTCTGTTTTAAGGTAGGTCCTGTTTCTTTGTACCACGTTTATTTGTGTCTTCTTCCCCATCAGAAAACCAGTATTTAAACTCTAAAATGGTCATAGTATAAAAAAAGACTTTGGTTTAGAAAGGTACTAGTCATACTAGTAATATCTGGATATCTCTGTCTGCCACACGGCTTGATGAAAACAAATTAAGCTTGTGTTTCCAAATTTTTATCCATCCATAAGATCATTTGTTTTAAAGGAAAAAGTGCTGAATGCTAAACACTTTGAGGATCAGTAAATGATATAATACATATGCAAAGAAATGAAAAAGGAAAACTCAGAAGAACCCTGGACCAGACAAGTAAGCAAAGGGACAGCCGGGCACATTCAGAGAGCCCCTGAGCAGGGCAGTGTCTGCGTGGAGGCAGACCTTGCTCCTCTGGGTTCTCCCTCGCTGGTCAGAGGCACCTAAGATGCCTTCAGTGAGCGGAGCTGCCTTCCCCTGGCGGTGGGCCTTACAGCATTTTCTGTAGCGTGGTGTGTTGCTCTATTTGCTCTTTTTCTATGGGGAGAAATGCAAAACTGACTGCGTTAAATGGCCTTTGCTTAGACTGTGAGGGGCACAATTTCCTTTCCCATAAGTAAAAGAGAACAAGCAAACTTCTGTTTGGAGCTTTGGTGATGTTTGTGAGAAAAACATACAAGAGCTTAAATTCACCTAATTTTTAAAATTCAGGGCAGGGAACGAGGCAATCCAGTACACGGAAGAGATAAAGTGGAGGCAGGTGTAAATCTCTTTTGCATTGTGGCCGGTTAAGGGACATGGAGAAGCCTGAGAAGAGGTGGCAGGTAGTGGAGAGGAGAGGGCAAAGCAACGGGGCGCAGGAAAGGGAGGGGTTATCACAAGGTCAGCTTTCCTTAGACCTGCCCCCAGGAAGGGCATCACCGGAAACAGCAAAGGGCTTTATTGGATGTGTTTTGCTAAGGACAAAGGCATTTAGGTGTTGACAGGAGAAACTAGAATGTTAGTAAAAATTGGATTTCTAAGACGAGTAAGTTGGTAAAACTAGTTCTAGTAATTTATGACCTTTCCAGAGATAAATGACTTCCAAGACTGGTGTGACTATTTGTTGGAAGAGAACCACCCCCCCTACTTTAGGCTTCGCACCCCTCACTACCCCTCGGGAGGGTCAAAAGGTTGGTCCACTTGCTCCTGCCCAATTCTACAACTGGCAGGATGGCTGATCTTATGGGAGGGTCACTGTGTTTTTAAAGAATTGCAGGTGACATTTGGGAGCCACAGGACAGTCAGACAAAGAGACAAAGCCACCATCAGCCAGCCCACCGTGACAATCCTGAGGCGGAAGGACCTGGGACACCCTCCTGCTGCAGGGCAGAGAAGTCCCATTTAGGACAGGGAACACAGTCAGGAACGGTGGCCTTACCTGGACTGTCAGCTTGAATGACTACAAAGTTTCTTCTTAATCTCAGCTGAAATCAGCTTTCCTGCACCCTACCCAGGGACCCTGCTCTACCCTCCCGCAAGCAAAGACCGTCTCTTTCACGGACCCCTTGGACCTCTCCGAGTGACTGGTCTTGCTCAATGGGATCTGAGAGCAGCCCCCTCCAGGAAAAACTCCCCTGTGACTAGAAGCAAAAGCCGGCAGTGAAGGGAGGAGGGTGGGCCCTGGATGGAGTCATCCGTACACTTGGTGGGCGCCGGCAGCCGGGCCTCTTCCTGCCTGCTTCTCCATACGGTCCCGGAACGACCAGGAGAGATGGAGGTGCCACTGAGAAGTGCTGGCTGAGGCTCCCAGCAAGAAGACAGCCGCAGAAAGGCCACAGAGGATTTCTGAAAGCTCAAGGCCAGTGGGGACCTAGCAGAGTGTGTCAGGCCTGGCTGGCGTGGCCATACTGGCTCCGAGAGGTGCGAGTGATCATCTAAGTAGCAGATTTCCGGCAGGGGCGCCCCACCTTTCGGGTCTCTGGGCCACGCTGGAAGAAGAGCTGTCTTGGGCCACACCTTAAATACACAAATACTAACGAAAACTGATGAGTAAAAAAAAAGGTTTTAAGTAAATTTACGATTTTGTGTTGGGCCGCATTCACAGCCATCCTCAGCCGCATGCGGCCCTCGGGCCATGGGTTGGACACCCCTGGAAAGGGCTCATGGGAGAAAATTGCTAAGGCTTGCTTTGAATGGGACATAGGCTCAGGACCGTGGTACTGAATAAGGTAAATTTTCTGTAAGCTTATGCTTTGTTTAGCCAGATATTTTTCTTAATGGGTAAGTTAGTGGATTTTTTATATAGTTCACCTCTCAGTAGCCCCTGCACCCCGCCCCAGCCTCTGGAACTACCGAATTGGGAGAAGTGAGTGAGGGGGACCTGGCAGTTGCAGCCCTGGAGTCCGAAGCCCCCTCCCTGCCGGTCTCAGTGCTCCCTCAGGAGGAGGGAGGAGGGGGAAGGGGGAGGGGGGAGGGGAACCTGGGCTGGGAGTCACTGATGGAGGGAGGAAGGATTTGAAGGCATGGAGAGAAATCCATAAATCAAACCAGAAAGATCAAAGCCAGACTCTTTCTCCTATAAACATAAGGCTTTTGCCGAGATGGGTTGGGTGGACTTTCCTCGGGGTAGTGTGTGGGGAACAGCCCGGGGGTGGGTGGGGTGCTGGCTGAGGAAGGGGCAGCTGCCCACAGCTCTGGAAATCTGTGCGGTGGCCAAAGGGAAGCTGACCTGCGGTTCCAGGGGAGTGAAAACTCACTGGGGAGTGAAATCAGCATTTCAGGCCATCACCTTGATATCCAATGGCTTTACAGTGTCACGGGACAGCTCCTTCAAGACAGGGTTTGACAGAGCCTGCAGGAGGCCTGTAGCCAGGCTCTGTGACTTGTGGGGGAGGGGATACCCCAAGCAGACTTCTGAAACTCCTGCTGCTGGGCTGACATTTTGACCTTTGGCTGGGGCAGAAATGCAAAGGCCTGGGTTTTCTGATTGGGAAGCTTGTCAGCCTCTAGGTCTGAAATGAAGCCGCATCCTGCAGACCTGAGACCTCTGGACTAGCCTTGGGGTGAGGGTTTGTGGTCAGCTGATGGGGGGTGGGAGTCAGCTCTACCACCGACCAGTGACTGTGCTTGGCAGGTCACTGAGTCTGTTTCCTTGTCAGTGAAGTGAGGATCATGACTCATTCCCTGCCCCTCTTCTGGGATGCGGTGAGCCGCTTATGGGATAATATGACTGTGAATATGACTGTGAAACAATAAAGCACGACAGTGGTGTGAGATAACTGGTCATCAGGCAGGAAAACAGCCTAATGTCTTTGAGACTGAAAACAGGCACAGCCGGGCTGAGGTAACAGAGAGACGCAGAGACGCCGTGTGGGGCCCGGGGTAGGGGCGCTGCCTCCTCTGACTCTCCAGGGGCCGCTGACCCCGGAGAGGCCGGCAGCGCCTGGGAGGAGGCAGCGCCGCCCAGTGAGGGCCATCACTGACTTAGAAAGTGCCAGGAGGAAGTTGGCTGAGAGCTGCGCGCCCGCCCGCCCCACTGCTTGGTTTTCACAGAGCGAGGTTAGCGGGTGCCAGGCTTCCCAAGGAGCGGTCGTCAGTTTGCGGCGATGCTCACGGCAAGGCTCTGCTCCGGGCACCGCGTGCACACTTTATGAAGTCAGGGCCGGTGACCCGTCCGCTGGCAGCGCCCTGGGCCAGGGCACCCAGGGGGCGGGGCAGCAGCCCCCGGTCACCTTGCTCACAGACTCGCTGCTGCTGGGCGGCGGGTGGGTGCAGGGTGTTATCTGCTTCCCAAGAAGCCCGGATGCTTGTTAGCCACTCGGGTGCAGGAGGCGCAGCAGGCAGTCTTGTAGTAGTTGTAGACGCAGAGGCGGGCCTGCACCACCACGTTGCAGTTGTAGTACCTGTCCTTGCAGCTCTCGTCTGGAGCAGGGAGAACAAGACGCTGTGAGCGCTGGGCCGGAAACCACGGGGAAGGCAGAGCGCCACGAGGTCTAGGCCGGCCCTGCTGCCCATCCCCCCCACCGGCTACACTAGAGCTTGCATTTCTCTTTCTTTAAACAACATGGACGTCTCACTGCTTTGACTTGAGGATGATGGAACTAAGTCTCTGAATGCATTCCCATTGTAATCAACTCACAACTATATCTTTTGTGAGTGATGATCCAAGCCACCCACAAAATGCATCATCCCCAAAGTACTTTGACCCCTGAACTCTGTGACTATGCACAAGGTCACAAGTGGGTGTGGCATTTCCTTCCACACTGGAGAACTTGACTGAGCCCAACGAAGATGAGTCTCTACTCCAAGGTGGGGGTGCCCTACTTACCGACTTCAGGGACACAGTCCTGAGGGTTGCATGATTCTTTCTCTTCTGGTTTCAGCTGAGGGTCACAGAGATTGCTGAGGGTCATGTCGTCTGACAGACAGCGCACCTCCCGGACCCGGAAGCCACCCTGGCAGCTCTTGGAACACTGCATGGGGACACAGGGAGAGAGTGAGATTTCTTGGCAGCGATTGGCCCAGCACACTGCAGAGGGCAGACACGGGATAATTTCAAACATCTCCAAAAGGAGACAGAATGTTCAAACACACTCATGCAGCTATCAGCTAGTTTCAACATCCATCAACTCGTGGCGAGTTGTTTCCCACCTACACCCTGCCTGAGTCTGCCCCTCGAATTCTTGCTGTTATTTCTGATCCTCCCCCCAGGGACACACTTACTGATTTTAGAGAGAAGGTAGGGAGGGAGAGAGAGAGGAAGAGGAACATCAATTGGTTGCGTCTCATACACACCCCGATTAGAGACAATCAAATCCGTAACCCAGGCATGTTCCCTGATGGGGAACCAAACCCGTGACCTTTTGGTTTACAGGACGATGCTCTAGCCAACTGAGCCACACCAGCCAAGGCTCCCCTTGGGCTGTCGTGAAGCAAATCTAGACACCATATCATGTCTTCCATAGTATTTCAGTTTGTGGTTCTAAAACACAAGGACCCTATAAAAATGACCACGATACCATTATTACATCTAGAAATTAGCCATACATAGTTCTGTGTTACTTTTAATTACAGGGGTGGGCAAAAGCAGCTTTACAGTTTTTTGCAGAGAAAATAATGCAATAATTAGTAAATAATAATACGAGGAAAAACTCTTCACGTGCCCACCCCATAGATATTCAGTGTTCCTATTTTTACTTGTGAATCTCATAGATTTTTTTAATATAGTTTTTTAAAAAACTGGGATCCACATCAGGTCTGCACACATGACCTTTAACCCATACATCCCCCCCTTCGCTGCTTCCTCCCTCTGCACCGAGTTACGTGTCCGGGAGAGCTTCCCACAGTCAGGATTCTGCTGACTGCATCCCATGGTACAGCTGAGCATGGTCCTCTGCAAACTGGAAACGGGCTAGAAGAGGCCTTGACAGGCGCAGGTTTGACTTTTTTGTGGTGAGGCCACTTCATAGGGTCTGCATGACCGTCTCTCTTTGGGGACGTCAGCAGGGCCCAGGGGCTTCAGTTCACTTGGGGTTGAGGAATCGGAGTGACATTCTATCAAATCTCCTTCTCCTCCACCGCCCCCCAGCCACGCCCTACACACTCTGGCACTGACCTAGAGGCGAATAATGAGTTGGTTTCCACCACGTCATCTAACCCACAGAGCATGGTTATAATGGGTGGATTGCACACGTGTGCTGCGTCTCCTTCGCCTGTGGCAGTTGTTATTTTTCCTGCTGCTCACTGGCATCCATCAGGGGCTGGCAGGAGCCTCTGAAAGTTGGTTCTTGGGTCCTCTGGCCAGAAACTCAGGTGCCTTTGAGAACGTCCTTGTTGCTGTTATAGAAAGGTATCTAATGTATACATATACGGTCCCAGACCCGGAGCCAGCCATGACCTAAGACTTCCTCCTGGTCCCTCTGGTGGAGAGGGCTGTACTGGAGCCGAGTTCTGGCTGGTAACGTGCCCTGCCCTGCCGGGCTGCTCGCTGTTTCTAGGCTCTCTCAGCGGATACAACTAGGGAAATTAGATAGGTTAATTTATGAGTTCACCCTGATATTTCCAATGCAAATTCAGGGCAACAGGATTTTCACTTAAACTTCCTCTGTCTTTCTTATCTGTATCTTTTCTCACCTAAGTTGCGAGCTCTCTCTCTCTCCAGGAGACTGGGTACAATGGAGCTGTACTATTGCATTAGCATACGGATGTATTTATCATCATGGCGCAATACAGCATGTTACTCTTCTATCGCTCATTGCACACCCGACCGTCTCGGAGGGCAGCACGCCGCCGTCACTCGGCATGTGGGGGCTGCAGGCAGCGTCAGCGTTTCCCCGCGGTTCCTTTATTCTTTGGGGGGGCAGTCGGAGTGTTGCGTGCAGTACTCCTGAGGCCACCGACCAAATCGATACTTAGGTGAATTCGCTTTATCTCATTTCTCCATGATTAGGGGTGGTTTTTCGAAACTTCATTTTATTTTATAATGCTATAAAGTGTTTACTTCGATCCAAACTCAATTTTAAGCTCAGACTTATAAACCAAGGCACATTCAGAGACATCCAGGTTCCCTCACAGTCTCTGTGGTCATCACTCATGTCGAGGTCCCGTCACGCACGACAGACCCTCTTGTGCTGTTATTTGCAGTGAGACGCGGCCCACCGTGTCCGCTGGCACTCATCGGTCCAGCGTCTGTCCCTACAGTACTGCTTTTTACAGAACATTACATAAAGGAAATCATACAGTTTGCAGCTTTTGGGGTCTTTCCCTCATTTAGCAAAATGCACGTGAAGTTCGCCCATGGGGTTTAGGCGCCGAGTGCTCATGTGTTTTTGCCGCTGGGCAGCGTTCTGTTGTCCGAGGTGCCACCTTGACCTGCGGAGGGACATTGGGGCTGTTTCCGGCAAGGTGTCTGCAGAGTTTGCCTCCTGTGATGTGACCTGCTGTGTCTGGCCTTTTCTAGGCTCTCCAAACCAAGTGAGGGAAGAAAGTAGTGATCTGTTTGTGTCCTCACGGGCCTTGGCTGACATCGAAGTAATTCAGTCCCATTTTCCGGAGTTGACAGCACAGCCCCGCACCTGGGCACCTCCCTCGTTCCCTCTGCCTCTGGGGTGTGGCTCGCCACACTCCTGAATGGCTGTCCTCACTGGCACTGACATTCACTCTTTGGAAACAGAATTTTCAGTGTTTATTCATATATTTTATAAGCAAAATCCCTTTTGAGTGATTTTGAGAAAGGCTTTGGCCTCCACCCCGGACTCACCAACAGCTGCCCGGTGGCAGGGGGCGGGGATCTTCAATGGGGCGAAGCAGAGTGAGCCCCACCCCACGGCCCACAGTGCATCCAATGGCCACCACAGCACTGATAACCTGAGGATGTTTTCTGTTTTAAGATGTTTCTCGAAAATAAACTCTCTTCACTTGAAAAAAGGGGGCGGTGGTTCATCGCTATTTCCATCCTTGCCCACTTCATCCCTAACAACCTATTACTTCTGTGTTTGCTGTCCCTCGGACTCGCCTTCCCTGCTTCTCACCACCTCCACATGGCCCTCTGCCTCGCAAAAAGGGTCCGAGACGGCCTCAGAAATGCTTCCAGGGCTACAAGGTATAAAAAGAAGTGGGAAAACTGGGGTAAAAAGAGGACAGAAGTAGGAAAAATTCATTTTGTAAGGTCTGATAAACTCTCTCCTATTAGAGATGGTCCACATTTTAGCTCTGAGTTTCCCAGCAGCCAATTCAAAGAGAGAAACAGGACCAGTCCCAAAGTGCGCCCCTAGGACGTCTTCATCCAACTCTCCGGAGGAGCTCGTTCGAAACGCAGACTCCTGGGTGCACCCAGAGTCGATCTTTTCTAACAAGATCCCAGAGGATTCTTCGGCACGCTGAAATGTGAGTCACTGCTTCATGGCTCCGCAGTTTAGAGATCAGGATGGTCCCCACCTCAGGCTCCATCCACCGAGTAGGCTGTGTCTGGGGTGCCTGGACAGTGACCAACGAGACTGACCACTGTAGGGAATGCACCTGCGGGCTGAGCCCAGTGCCTGGCACCTGGTAGGTGGCCCAGGTGCGTGTAAGGGGGGAAAGCAGGAGATTGATGTCCGAGTACAATCGATCAACAGCCCCCTGACTTACCATGCTCCATTCTGTGTTAAACCAACAGCCCCCTGACTTACCATGCTCCATTCTGTGTTAAACCACTTGGCCCCGCAAGGCTTGAGGTGGCAGGACTGCTGGCTGGGGGGTCTCTCCAGGAAAGAACATGCATAGGGGTCCAGCACTTCGAAGGTGTCTGCATCCTTCCTAACACAAATCACCTCCCGCTGTTGGGTCCCGCTCCCGCACTCCATGGAACACTGAAGAAAGAAGCAGAGGAAGATGGTGTCACACCATGGGAAGGACAGGAGAAGTACTGTCCATCAAGGTACATTTGTGCCTGCTTTCTGTCACCCATGCAGTGAGGCAGAGCCCCAGGCCACCAGAAAACATCTCCATAGCAGACACGGCCCGGCACCCCAGTGCTCCTAACAGTTGTGTGTCTGGAGTGCGGAGCAGGTGCCCCGAGTTATCCCAGCTTCAGGCTCTTGGCCGCAGAGATCCTGGCACCCTCTGTGCCGAGAGTGAAATGGCCCCCCAGAGGTTCCCCACAGGAGCCCCCTCTGACTGTAAAGCAGTGAGCTGACACCCTGGGTTTCCCACTGGCCCCCTGTGGGTGGGCCCAGGGCACGAATCGTCTCCCAGAGGCTCCACACCTGTGCGTGAAGGACTAAGCTAAGCTGGGTAGAAGGTTCTAGACTCGGGACAATCCTGCTGATTCTCCCCTCCCAGAAGGGTGGCCAGCAGCAAGGCTGCCACGGCAGACGGCAAGCTCCCCAACCTGGTGCTGGCGCTCGTGGGGCTCTGAGCGTGGAGGCCAGTCAGGCGGGGACGCACATCGGAGCCTCCCGTCAGGCATATAACCACCCACAAACCTATTGCTTTGTGAAATGTTTTTTGTGCATGTTTAGTTTACTCAATATTTCTTGATTAAAAATTTTTAAAGCTGCGGTTCACAGGCCTTTAGAGACTTTAAAGAATCCACTGCCTCTATGAGGAGCTTTAAACAATGTCCACAGCTGAAATGCTTAACACAGCCTTGCTTGTGTAGGCAGGCGCGGCGTCAAATAAAAACAGGGGAAACCCACATCTCTACAGGAAAAAGGAGACCAACCACGCCAACAGACTGTGAACTGGCCGCACCGGGCACAACGGGCATCGCCATTGGCAGTTTCTGCTTCGTGCCTCCTTTCCTGCCGTCTTCACATGCACCCAGAGAACCTCCTTAGCTTGCCTGTCCTTTCTCTTCCACACTAGTTAGTTAGTTAGAGAGTTAGTTAATTTGCTTGCTGGAGGTTTAGTCCAATCCCAGCCTCACAGGCAGACCGTACTTTATCTATGTGGTGTGTACAGTGTGGATTAATGAGGTTTCGGACCTGGGATTTGTTTCCCTGGACATGGTCTTTCTTATCCGTAACAGTACTCATCCTGACAAGTTAGTTGACTATTGATTTGGCATATATTCAGTGTGTTCACGTTTTGGCTTTTTTTTTCAAGTGCTACAGACAATGGAAGAATCGGAGGCAGAAGAGGAGCAGGGGCTGCCCAGCGGAGGAGCGAAGGTCATGTGCGAGGTCCCGGGAGGCAGGAGCGGAGCCCTGGACCGAGGGCAGGAGGAGGCGTGGAAACCAGTCTAGACATCGTCACTGAGTAGTTTCGTGTCTTTGGCCAGGACTCAGTGCTTTCCCGGGTCTCACTGCCTCACTTGCAAACTGGAGGGGTCTGGAAACCGAATCGGTGACGGCTCTGAGAGGCTTGGAAGAATAGCAGACTGTGACCCCTAACCAACGCCTGAAGTTATTTTGTACCGTGCTTGTAAATTCCTTGAGGACATTAGGTGACCGAGGGAGAACGAGCACACATCTCATGCCCAGAAGAGGCAGTGTGTATGTGTGGGGAACTAATGAATGGAACCGTGTCTGTGTGTGTGTGTGAGGTGGTGTTTGAGCCAGGACAGGGCCCTCTTCCTCTCTGGGCCAGAAATTATGGAGAGTCTTAGAAGGGTGTGAGGTTGATGAGACGGTAGAAGGAGAGGATCACAGTCCAGAGTGTGCATAGAGGAGGGCCCCTGACCATGAGGGAGCTGCTCAGGTGCTCTGGGTGAGAATGGCGGCGGCTGTGTGGCTGGGAGGACGGAGGGAGCGAGGCTGCAGGACCATGAGATCGCGGTCAGCCAGCATCCTGACAGGGAACCTGACTGTGCCAAGGCGCCTGGGAGCATTCAAGTCAAAGGGCAGAGTGAGGACATTTCCAGATATTCAAGGGCTCAGAAAACATGGCTTATGAATCCTAGTACAAAGAATTACTGGTCTCCAACAAAATTAAAAAGAGTTGGGAGGAAGACACAGGACACCACAGCAGGAGTCGGCAAAGACACCAGTACAAGCTATTGTCAATAACAGATATGGGTTCCCTCTGGGGTGACGAAATGTTCTGGAATTGGATAGTGGTGAAGGTTGCACAGCCTTGTGGACATGCTAAAAACCCCTGAATTGTACTGTAAGAGGGTGAATCTTATGATATGTGAATTATATTTCAATGAAAATATTGATGGTAATCATAACAAAACAAAGAAACAAAAAAACAGAGGGAGTGATCTTTTCCACTATTTATTTATTTTTTAAAAAGGTTTATTTATTTATTTATTTTTAGGCAGAGGGGAAGGGAGAGAGAAAGAGGAGAGAAACATCAATGTGTGGTTGCCTCTTGCATGCCCCCTAATGGGGACCTGGCCTGCAACCCAGGCATGTGCCCTGACTGGGAATCGAACCCGTGACCCTTTGGTTCGCAGGCTGGCACCCAATCCACTGAGCCATACCAACCAGGGCCTTTTCCACATTTTCTTAGTGAGTTCGTGTTCAATTTTGAAACAGCAAAAAAAAAAAAAAAAAATTTAATTGATCAATTAAGTCACTTTATTAAAGTGTTCAGTATTAGCTGTTCTTTATAACGAACAAAGTCACTTTTTCTATTTTTGCTTCTTTATTTCCCCAGCTTTATTGATGTATAATTGGCAAATAAAATTATAATATATTTAAATTGATGATTTGGTATATGTATGTGAGGGATGACCCAAAAGACTCAGAATTTATTTATAAAAATTTGTGTATTTATTCTTACATGTTAAAACTTCAGTCACCTTCCAAGTCCTCTCCATTTGATGCAATACACCTACTGAGATGTTTCTTCCACTACTCAAAACAGTTTTTGAACTTGTCGATTCTGATGCCTTTCAGTGCTTCTGTCGTTTTTTGTTTCACCTTTTCCACATCAGCAAAACTTTCTTTTTAAGGACATTTTTCATGGGGAAACAAAAAAATGTTGCTTGGGGGCAAGATCGGGGGAATAGGGAGGGTGGGACATGAGCGTCATGCCTTTTCAGGTCAAAAACTGCTGAACACTCAGCACAATGCGGGCAGATGAGCTCACAAATCATCACGAAGTGGGCAAACACGTTGAGTCTTCAAAAAAAAATTCACTGAAAATGCAGCCTCTCACAACAGCGCCAGCTGGCACACTGATACAGATGGGTTCCTAGAACACTTGCCCTGGGCGGGGGGTGGAATCTATAACAAGGGACCCACCCTCCAGGACATAATTCCGGTTTTTGCGGGTCCTCCCTCATGCATAGTAAAGGGATTCCCACCATTGAGTCAATGCGTACTTACCTTTCTTTTGGTGCAATCATTTAACTTCTACTCTGGTAGCAAATGTCAGTTGTTCAGTATAGCGTTATCAACTACAGTCACCATGGTATATATTAGATCTTCAGACCTTATTCACTTTATAACTGTAAGTTTTACCCACCTCTCCCCATTCTCCCCACCCCAGCCCCTGGAAATTATCATTCTCCTCTCTGAGTCTGGCTTATTTAGACAAATAACTCGATCCATGCAGTATTTATCTTTCTCTGGCTTATTCCACTTGGCGTCATAGCACTCCTCCCCCGAAAAGATTCCTCCAGGTTGTGGTAAAAGGCAGGGTTTACCTTTTTTAAAGGTTGAATAATATTCCTGTACATATTTTCTTATCCACCCATCTGTCGATGGACACTGAGATTGTTTCCCTACTGTGTCTAAGTGTGAATAAAGCGACCTTGAACATGGGGGTGCAGAAACGTCTTTGAGATAACGATTTTGCTTCCTTTGGATATGTATCCAGAAGTGGGGTTGCTGGCTCATATCTATTTCTGCTCTGACGCTCAGGTGCAAATTGGCTTTACTAACAATAATAATAGCAATAGCTGTGATGTATTGTATATTTATTGTATGTCAGGTACCGTGCTACATACTTAATATATATGACTTCATTTCTTCTAAAAATAACTACTAAGGTGCTATCCCTACCAACAGTTTATAGGCAAGGAAGCCATGCTGGACCATGAGCTTCCCTGAGGACCGGGATATTTGTCTTGCTCACTGACGTATCCCAAGCGCTTAGAAGAGAACATAAAGACTTCCAGCCAAGATGGAGGTGTAGGCAGACACGCTGTGCCTCCTCGCACAACCAACGAAGGACAACAAACCTAAAAACAAAAAACAACCAGAACTGACAGAAAATTGAACTGTATGGAAGTCTGACAACCAAGGAGTTAAAGAAGAAACATTCATCCAGACTGGGAGGAGAACTGGGTGGAGAGGCAACTGGGTGGAGAGGACTCTTCGTGAGGCAGTAGATTGTGTATGGGGAGGTTCCACAGTCATGTGCAGGTAAACTGGGAGGAACAACTGGGGAGTGAGACAGGCTATGCAACCTGGGGTTCCAGCATGGGGAAATAAAGCCTAAACCTCTGATTGAAAACACCTGTGGGGGTGGAGGCAGCAGGAGAAACTTCCAGCCTCACAAGAGAGTTTGTTGGAGAGACCCACAGGGTCCTAGAATGTACATAAACCCACCCACCCAGGAATCAGCACCAGAAGGGCCCAATTTGCTTGTGGGAAGTGGGGGAAGTGACTGAAAGCAGGCAGGGAGTAGAGCAAGTGCCATTGTTCCCTTTGGACAGCTGCACCACATAGTGTCACAAAGCAGCAACGTGGGTTACTCCACCACAGTGAACACCAAGGCTCTGCCCCTTAATACAGAATAGGTGTGCCAAGACAAAAACAATGGCCCAATGAAAGAACAGATCAAAGCTCCAGAAAAAATACAACTAAGCAACGAAGAGATAGCCAACCTATCAGATGCACAGTTCAAAGCACTGGTGATCAGGATGCTCACAGAATTGGTTGAGTATGGTTGCAAAATTGAGAAAAAAGTAAAGGCTATGAAAGTGAAATAAAGGAAAATGTATAGGGAACCAACAGTGAAGGGAAGGAAATCGGGACTCAAATCAACAATCTGGAGTAAAAGGAAGAAAGAAACATTCAACCAGAACAAAATGAAGAAACAAGAATTCAGAAAAATGAGGAGAGGCTGAAGAACCTCCAGGACAACTTTAAACATTTGAACATCTGAATCACAGGGATGCCAGAGGAGAAGAGGAAGAGCAAGAAATTGAAAACTTATTTGAAAACATAATGAAGGAGAACTTCCCCAATCTGGCAAAGAAAATAGACTTCCAGGAAGTCCAGGAAGCTCAGAGAGTTCCAAAGAAGTTGGACCCAAGGAGGAACACACCAAGGCACATCATAATTACATGAGCCAAGATGAAAGATAAGGAGAGAATCTTAAAAACGGCAAGAGAAAAGGAGACAGGTACTTACAACAAAGCAGTTCCCATGAGACTGTCAGCTGATTTCTCAAATGAAACCTTGCAGGCATGAAGGAGCTAGAAAGAAGTATTTGAAGTCACAAAAGGCAAGGGCCTACATTCAGGATGACTCTATCCAGCAAAGTTCTTATTTACAATGGAAGGGCAGATAAAGTGCTTCTCAGAGAAGGTCAAATTAAAGGAGTTCATCATCATTCATCCCTCATTATATGAAATGTTAAAGGGACTTATCTAAGGAAAAGAAGATCAAAAACATGAACAGTAAAATGACAACAAACTCACAACTATTAACAACTAAACCTAAAAAAATACACAAGCAAAAACCAACTAAGCAAACAACTAGAACAGGAACAGAATCACAGAAATGGAGATCACATGGAGGGTTATCAGCAGGGGAGTGGGAGGGGGAGAGGGGGGAAAAAGTACAGAGAATACGTAGCATAGATGGTAGGTACAAAAATAGACAGGGGGAGGTTCAGAATAGTATAGGTAATGGAGAAGCCAAAGAACTTATATGTATGACCCACGGACTGAACTAAAGGCTGGGAATACAGGTGGGAGGGGATGTGCAGGGTGGAAGAGAGTAAAGGGGGGAAATGGGACAACTGTAATACTAGAATCAGTAACATATATTTAAAAAAGAGCATCGTAGATGTTCAGTAAATACTGTTGTCTGAATGAGGCTCTCAAAACATAAGAAACTTCTTCAGGGTGATGGGTAACACAACTGGAATTCAAACCCAGGACACACCAGGTCCCGGTTCGTCACCCCTCGGCCATGCTGCCTCCTACCAGGGGCAGGCAGATACACCCAGTTTGGCCACTCACCTGACTCCAGCTCCCAGCAAACCACTCCACTTTGCCTGTGCAGGGCCCGTTGTCACACGGGGTGGCTTCTGCTGGCCGGTTGTTCCCACAGCCCTCCAGGGGCAGGCTGCTGATGTGGTGGGTCATGCACACCACCGAGCGTGTCCGCACTCCGGCCCCACACTCTGCTGAGCACTGCGAGGCAGAGGATGGGCGCGTTAGAGGGAGCCCTTGCTGCGCAGGTCCTGAAGTCATTTTCGAATGATGCAAAGGAGGACCAAGCACCTTGTTTCCCCACCCACTCTTCCCCCTAGAAATCTCTGACCATTTCTCACGCATGGCCCACTCCACCGTGAGACATCAGTCTGGCAGATCTGGCCTTAGATTTTCTGGGACTGTCTACGTTCCTCATACTCTGTCTCACTGGTGATCGACATGCTTACATGGGTCAGACCACTGGTCCTGGCTTTTGCTTTTGAAAGTAAATCCACCAGAAGAATGAGAACAGGAAAATGCGGGCACGCATTTGCTTGCTGCCAGTAGGTCTGGGCTGGTCTGGGAAGGAGGGAAACTGGCATCTGTCACTCAACATTGCTGCCTAATATTTAAGCACAAGGTTCCAGTCCCTGAAGGCCACAGCTGTGACAGTAGACCAGAACGCTACCTGGTATAAAGGGAGAGCCTGGCCTGGGAACCAGCATATTAGTGTTAACATCCCCACCAGCTGTGTGGCCTGGGGCAGGTGATACAGGTCCTCTCACTAGTGGCCAGTGTACCCGACAGCTGGCATGGAAACACGCTCCGGTCAGGATTACAGGGGATGAATGGCATGCAGAGAGCAGGTGTTCAGTAACTGCCTACAGCCATTACTCAATAATGGTATGAGGGGCCTCAAAGGGTCAGCGCCAACATGCAAACTCTAAGATAGAGAAACTGCGGCTCACAGGTCCACAGAGAAACCGTGGCCTTCACTTAGGGCCACATAACTGGTAGTGATTTCATTACCACAACCTCCCTCTACCCACACTCAGGGCCCAGTCGGCATTCCCCCGCATCGTACCCTGCAGCTCCATGAGCATTTCCCATCTGTCCCGAAACACTCTGGAGAGCTGCCTTATCTTCAGGACATCGTCATGTGGGTGTTCCTCCGACGCCTCACGTCCAACAGGCGAAATGATGGGACACCACCCTCATCCCCATTCCCCTTCTTCCTCTGGGTTTTCCAGCTTGTGTTCAGTGGATTCAAAATCTACTGCTCCTCTGCCTTCTGGCTTCCCACACCTGGCCGGCTAGCTGGCCCCATGGATTCCAGCTTAAGCCCATTTTCCTGTCTCGTCCCTTCTGCCCGGGTCCCCAGCCCCGCTGACGTTCTTCCCCTGGACCGTGGCTGCAGCTCCTCCCTCGGCATCTCCAGCTTTTCTGAGTCACTACTGGCTTCCAGGGGCGGGGACAGCCACGCTGAGCTCCCTCTGGTGCCACTCCGTTCCCAGGGACACCCGTGGACTTCCCCAGTGGCATTAAGGGTTTTCTAAAGTACAGCCCCACTCAACCCGTGCTTCCAGACTAATCCTCTACTATACACGGGGAACACACTAGCTTCCTGATAGGGGTTTCCACATTTTAAAAAATTGTGTGAACCAAAAAAAAAAAACAAAACATTGGGGCTGAACAGTTGGACACAATATGTGAGAACCACCGACTGTCCTGGACAGAGCCAAGGTTCACCATTCCCGGGTCACAGGAAATGCTCCCACACCCGCTCCCCAGCGTGCCTTCTACGCTTCCCCAGGACAGCCCGGAGCTTCTCCGGTTCAGCCCCAATGCCGTCTCCTCTGTGAAAACTGTCTCGATGCCCAATTTAACATACTCTTCCCCTCTTCAGAATTCTCATGACATCTGTGTTCTGCTGTTGGCCTTGCATTGTGGTTACTTGTCCTGTCTATTTTTTTTTCCATTGAAGAAGCAGGCTCCGGTGAGCAGAGACTGTTACGTCATCTCAGATTCATTCTCAGTCAGCACCTCCCCCCTGGGTGTGTCCCTGAGTGTCAGCTGAACAAATAAATACCGGGTCCAGCCCTCCCTCATTCATTTCTCTTCTTTTATCAGCAGCTTTCAGTGCTGGGCGTGCCTGTGTATGATGGCCAAAGCCCCAACCCCCCCCCCCCCCCAGGGGTTTCTGCTGGGTCTTTTCTTAAAAACAGTCCATGTTTGGTTTCTACCAACATTACTGTTTTTAAAAGTAAATGAAACCAATATAATTTTAAATCAAGTTGGGAAGAGGAAAAATACGAACAACCTTGTTTCCCTGTCAAAATGTCTACTTTTGCTTTTGTAGCTTGCTGCCTGGTCTTGTACCATCACAGCCCAGGAAGGGTGATCAGAGGCTGACGCGGCCCTGCTGAGCTGGGCCTGGCTCCGCAGGGAGGGGCCCTCTGGGGCAGAGAGTGGGGCAGCTGGAACGTGCCCCAAACACGCAGCTTTGGCATACTAGTTACTTTGAGCTGAAGACAATTAAGAAACAGCAGATTCAAGAAGACCTCTCCGCCCCCCCTTTCCTGCCTAAAATCGGGGCGTACTTTTCCCAGGAGACAGGTAACACCCGGTTCCAGGAAAAAGAGTTCATTCCTGTAGGTGATGGGCATCCAAGGTGATTCTGCACAAACACACTTTACTGAAATAGCCCCTATCTTCCACTGGTGTCTCCCACGTACCTCTCAGCCACTTTCCCACAGTTCACTGCCCCCAGCCGCCCAAACCCCTACCCTTGGTCTAGTCCCTGCATAACTTACCACCATTCGTTGAAACGGTGCACAGCCCCTCAAGTCTAACTACTTCTCTGGGATTTTCACGTGTTTCCTGGGAAGCTCCTCCTGCCCCCATGATGCCATGTTAAAAAATTATATCAAATAAAATTTGTATGCCTTTCTCCGGTGAATCTGGTTACGGTCGGCTCAGTTTGCCGGCCTCCGTCACAGAACCTAAGTGCGTAAAGGAAGAGTTTTCCTCCCTCACAGGCTCACAAATGCTTTTCGTGATTTTTGTTTTATCTGCCTTCTTATTAGAAACCTGCTTTCCGAACCAAGTAATGTGCATGCACCTTGGGAGAGTTTCCCCAGATGCCCATGGACTTTATTTAGAAGAAAAAGGTTCAGGGGGACGTCGGTGTCCAGGGAGAGAACATCAGAAGGATGAGCCCCCAGAGGCTGCAGGGAAAAGCACGGCTCATCTCCATCTGAACGGAGCTGCTCACGGGACCTGGCCCGGGAAGCCTCCCAGAAGAAGGGGTCCCTCCCAGGCAGCAGGGACTGAAGTTCAAAGTGAGGCACCGAGACACACCCCTTCACCGTCTCTGAAGGACGTGCCAAAAAGAAGGACCAAATCCACTTCAGGAAAGAACCTGATTTCTGAAGAACGTCAGGGCAGACGGAACACAGAGACACACGAAACTCCTAAGCAATGCTCTGGTGAGGGCTGTGTCCTTGCTCTCTGGACAGCGAAACGAGGACCATGGCGCAGCTGGCCCCGAGGGACTACCGGGCCCTGGCGACTACTCCTGCACTGCAGTTACATGCACCATCTCCCATAATTTAAAACACTCAATATCTTTACTTATTTTTTTCTCTCAGAAAATGTCCTTAGAAATTAGGTGCTACAGAATTGAGCTTGGTGATTTCCTAAAAGTTTTTTTTTTCCTGTTCTGATTAAAAATTGCATGAGTGTTTAAACCTGCCATTTATTTGCAGAACTAAAAAGCAAATGATGCCTATGTCTGATAAGGCCTGCCCTTGATTAAAAGTAGCTACAAGGATGTTTTTAAGGGGAGTCACGTAGTCAGAAAAAAAGACACATATAACCCTAGAATTTTAAGAGAAAATCCAGATTGAGTTTACAACCTCCGTTCATTTGGGCAGAGATCAATAAACTTTAAATAGGACAAGAGCATACTCTTAGCATTCTGGGGTTGATTTCGGTGTGTGTGTGTGTTGTGGGGGTGGCCATATCGACCAGCAATCCTCGGGTGACCAGCTGGGTGTCCCACCGCTCAGCTCGATCCCGACACAGCTGACCTGGAGACAGCATCAGGTTCCACAGGTGAAGCCTCAGTCCCACACGACTGTCCCCACCCGAGCTTCAGCAGCCAACCCCAGGTTCAGGTGGTTCCTGTGCTCCTGACCAACTGGCTGGATGTCTGAGGTTCCTAAGACACCCCTCTCAGTTCAATTGCTTTGCTAGAGCAGCTCACAGAAATCAGAGAAACATTTTACCAGTTTATGGTACAAAGAAACAATTCAGCAACAGCCAGATAGAAGACACGCATATGGGAAGGAATGTGGGAAGAGGGCCGAGCTTCCAGGGTTACCAGCCCCTCCCATCTCCCTGTCTTCACTCCCCGCAGGCTCTCTGAGCCCCGTCATTCTGGGTTTGACGGAGTCTTCACTCCGCGGGCATGCTTGATCAACTCAATTACCCATGATTGATTCAGCCTCCAGACCCCAGCCCTTCCCTCGAGGTCCAAGGGTGGGACTGAAAATTCCACACTCCCTCTCAACACATACTTGGCACTTTGGGGAGCCAACCCCTATCCTTAAGTTAGCTCATTAACATAACAGAAGATGCGTTTATCACTTTCAACACTACCGAAAACGAGGGTCTGGGGATCCATAAACCAGGAACTGTGCATGAAGACAAAGAGGTTCCATCATCTGAATGACCACATCTGTATTTCTTGTAAATCACAATATTGCAGAAACACTCTGGATCCTTAAGTATAAACTTTAATCTCATTTCTTCTCCCCTCTCCCACTTGAACTCCTTACAGGAAGCTGTGTCTCAATCATACCTAGTTTATAATAGGTACTCAATATATGTTTATGCTAAAAACTGCATAGTTCAGACTAAAGCTTAACAAGTTTTTTTTAATTTTTAAATTTTTATTTGTCAATTTTGGAAAGAAAGACAAAAGAGGGGCAGAGAGAGAGAAACACGGATTTATTGTGCGTTCATTGGTTGATTCTTGTTTGTGCCTGACTAGAGCTCAAACCTGCAATGTTGGAGTATTAGGACAATGCTCATCTGAGACACCTGGCCAGGGCCAGACAAGGTTGATTTTTATACACAGCCCCCATCCTCATGTGGAAGACAGCCATCAACTGCTTATTCCCAGGGGCTGAACCTTTCCTAAGGCCAGCTGGTGGCTGGAAGGTCCAGGGTCCACGTGAAGCCAAAGAAGAATGAAGAAGCCCACAGGGAACGCTCCCTGGGGTGCTGGCCTCATCTGGGTCCTGGTGTCAAACGGTTTCCCTTAATGCCCACTCAGCAGTTACAGATGAGGAAACCGGGGGTCAGAGAGTCAAGAGCCTGCTCAAAGTCCAGTAAGAAAGAAATCCTTGGGGAAAGGGTACCAAAGGCCCCTCGTGAAACCCAATGGCACCGCTTCCCATTCATTTGCTCCAAAATAATCTTGAATGTTCAGGGACAGTGATCTGTTCTGGGGGCAGATAAAGCAAAATCACTTACATTATAGCACCGAAATCACATGGATTAAAACGCCTTTTCCAAAAAAGCAAAAAAGCTCTCTGAGTGGAAGATCAAAGCGCTCATCTTTTGCTGTATTTGGGGTTTTGCGACAAGGGTTAGACTCAGCAAGTACTCGTTGGCGCGCAGAGCGGAGCGGTCACTGGAGGGGAGGCAGCTGGTGTGGGATTCCTTGTCAATCACTCCCAGAGTGCTACTGTCCCAAATGAACGCGGGAGGCACACAGGGGAGCCAAGCACTGCAGTTTTATCCACCATATAGCTGCTTTTTTCTCTGTACACAGGGCATTTTGAGCCCAATGCCTTTTTCAGAGTGTGGCAAATGTAGAGATGGAATTAAAAAATGGTAAAGAATCAGTGCAATAAAAGGATTATGAGAGTGATCTCAGTTGCTTCTTGGGAGACTCTAAGTTGAAATAATCTCTCTGGAGAGAAATTTGCCAGAATATGTCAAGAGTTCTAAAAGGGTTCACAGCATTTGGTCAAATAATTCTACTTCCTAAACATTACTTTAGGGAAACAAGTGTTACGGTGGAAGGAGTGGTCAGAAGGGGAGTAAAGGCAGGCCCTCACCATTGCAATGTAACACAGAACTCCATGCAGGAGGCTGGAAGCAAAGGAAGCCGCCTCTCACCCAGTGACCCAGTCGTCCTGAGTCTGGTTGGGTAAGGCTGCCAGGCATATTCCGAACAGCAAGATAGTGCCAGGGGAAGCCCTTGAAAGTCTGTGTGTATCGTCTCCACTAGCTGGGAAAGGAAAACCTTGAGACTGCGTATTCATCCCAAGGTCTGGAAGGAGGACAAAGGGGAGGGTCCACAGTGCCCAAAGAAAAAGCCTGTGAAACAACTTTGGTTAATCATCTGCCCCCTGTCACGTGTACAAAATGAACAAATGGGGTCCAGAGCAAGATAAGGATTTGGGCTAACAGACTCCCACACATACCTGTTTTTGGATAGTCATGCCCCCCTAGGAAAGCTGGCACCACCTTTACCCGTCAATCTAAATGTAACTTCTTCACCCCCATCCCACTGACTACATAAGTCCTTGGAGCAAAGGGCTCGCTCACCTTTTGGCCACCCAGCCTCTGGCCACCCCTGCTTTGCTTCCTAGTGGAACTCAGCACTAATAAACCCTGACTGCAGGCTAGCAGGCTCGCTGATCTGTAATTCTTTACTGTGTTGGCAAGAGGAACAGAGTTTCTGGGAGTCTGTCCCATAACACAAGGAAAGGTGCATATAAAGATTTATGGCTAAGAATATTTATGAAATATTATTTAAGATAGTAAAAGATTAGAAAAATGCCCCTAAACATTTAGAAATAGGGTATTGGTTCAATTATAGTAGTCATGCAATAACTTATTCTAATTAAAAATCATGCTTTATAGGGTTTAATCCCATTAAAACATTTATAACACATAAGTGAAAAATCAGGTTAACAAATTGATCCTATATTCTGATTTATATATATTTATATATAATATATATTTATATATATTTTTAAAATATATATAAACACAAAACATTATGTATGCAAAGTATGTATGAGTAGAAAACTGCTTGGCAGTGTAGCTTAAAAATGTTAAATTGTTATCTTCTACTGAAGAGATTACTTTCGCATTCTTTTCATAGGCCATATTTTTGGACTATAAGACACACCTAGGTTTTAGAGGAGAAAAATAGAAAACAAAATTGAAGCAAAAATGTGGTCAAATATTTAATAACATAAACAACATAACATTTCACCAGTGTAAATGTAAACAGAACTCAGCAGCAGCATTAACAATCATTATTCCTCCAAATTTGGGGGGGGTGCATCTTATAGTCCAAAAATATGGTACTTTATAATAATAATAATGTATATTACTGTATGAGCAGAAAAAGAAACTATTTTAAAAACCATCTTTCCAGTGTAGGAGGGAAAGCCAGCCTCATTGTTTTCATCCATTTGCTTACACGCTCAGTTTGGCAAGTTTACTGTGAATACAAATTCTGGCTAGAAATCCACAAAGACAAAGAATCAGTTGAAGGAACTAGGAATTTTTAACCTGGAGAGAAGGGGAAGGGGCTCCGCCTGCCTGAGGGTCTGCAGAGTGAGCAGCGTGCGCACATCTCCTGCCGCGCAGGCCGAGTCGGCAAGACTTCAGCGCAACGGGAGGGAAAACCTCCCGGCACTGTGGGCTGAACAAAAAATAGATGCCACTGTCTCCAAAGGCAGGGAGCTCCTGAAAGCGGATCAGACCTGCGTCAGGGTCGCTGTCCAGGGCTCCTCCTGCCCCCAGGGAGGCTGCCCAGTGCCCTCGAAGCTTCTCCCTGCACCGCTTCTGCAAGGCCAGGAGCTCTGTCCTTGCCGGAGGCCTGGACAGGGCGACACCTGGACACCTGGACGGGATGGGGTGAGCCCTGCTGCACCCAGCTATAGGGGCAGGGGTCCGAGCCAACGGACCCCTTTCGACCAGCGCCCACTTCCCTTTGTGTCCCTTTGGCTAGCACCTCCCTGGTGATTGCTGGAGCCCAGGACAGTCCACTCCTGCCACTGGAGGCACAGGAGCCGCTCAGCCTAAGAGTCCTGTGCTTTCGCTAAAGGCTCTCCCTTGGGGGCCCAGGGGCGGGGACTGTTTGCCATGAGCGTCGGAAACCATGAGGAGACAGATCCCTGGACAGACTCTCCAGGAGGATCTCTGACTGCGGACCAAAGGCCGCATTCGCGGGCGTGTTTCTGTCCTTTCTTTCCCAATCATGCCCCCACTGACGTGGGTCATTACTGTAATGAGAGGGCGGCAGAGCCAGAAACCCAGAAGAACACTCCAGGTAACATCTGGTGCTCCGCAGCTGGTCTGTGGTGGGCACCAACTACTCAGAGAGGATGCCGGCCAATTGGAACCAACCAGCAGGGTGGATGGGCCCATCCATCGACGCGTGAAGTTTACTCCTCCAGGCTGGGGATACCGCACTGTTGTCACATGACACTGGGGGGAGAGGGCTCGGGAGCCCAGCAATGTCCCCTACGATTCCACGGATGTGGCTGGTTTCCTCCATCCCTGACCAGCAACCGGGGCACCACTGGGAGCCCCTTAGAAATGCAGGGTCTGCACCAGCCCCCTACCCGCCGACGCAGGCCCTGTGCCGGGACGAGGCTCCCTGGTGACCTGCGGGCACGCCGGAGCTTGGAAGCACCGTGGAGATTCGTATGAGGATGGAAAGCCTGTAATAGTTCATCTCCGGGCCTTTCCCCCAAAGTCAGAAATTACCCTGGGGATTCTTAGCTAGGAATTCATCTTTGTGCAGTTTGGGGGTGCCTTGGGACACGTGGCTCCCCCCCCCACTAGCCCAGCAGACCTCGGTCACTGGCTCTAGCAAATGTACTCTGCTGCTGTCACACTCACCCTGTCACTCCACTCGGTGAGGAACCAGCTCTTCGCACAGGGTCCCATGTCACAGTTCTCAATGTCATTGGGGCGGAGCTTCATGTTGCATTCCTCGTCATCAACCACGTCCCCGAGGTTGCTCACACACTTCACGTCTCGGGTCCTCTGCCCCACCCCACAGGGCACCGAGCACTGGAAGACAGCAAGTTTCCGTGAGCAGGATGGGAAGCGCTAGCTCTGGCGACTCTCCAGTCACGGTTCCCTCATTCCTGTGACCTGCGCCCCAAACAGAGGCCTGGACAGACTCCCTGGGTTGCCATGTCCCCTGCAATGCGATGCTACCTGGGGAGGATCCCAGCCCCGAAGAGTTCACAACCCTTTTCTCTAAGACCTTCTTGGATGTCTTGCCTCCTTTGTCCATCTGAGCCTCAGTTCTGTCATCTACAAAACGGGAGAGAACACTGGGGGGTGTTGGCTCCAGCAGCATTGGCCAACCTTTCACTCCACAATGACAGGGGAGAGCAGAGACCCTCTGCACGTAGCTTCCAGGGGCCCCCTGTTAGAGTCGGCCATGGTGATGCCTGTAGCTTTAACTTTAGCAAGCTACTGGCATGTGCTATGGGTTATGCAGAGCCCCACAGGACAGGTTCCCTCCTAGAGAAATCAGGACGCTCCCAAGTCAGGTCATGGTGGGGGGAGGCCAGCATGTGGCGGTGGGTCTTGGAGAGGAGCGTCCGAGCAGGGCCCTACCCTCGCCCCCCCCCCCCCCCCCCGCCGCCCTGCCTACCGGAGTCCAGTCCGTGCGGGTCTGCCACTCGCTGCAGATCTTGAGCTGGCAGGTACTGGTGGTCTCGGGCTTCTCCAGGTGCTGGCAGCGGTAGGGCTGCACGGTCAGGCTGCGGTTGGCGTACACCTGGCGGCACAGCACCTGGCGATGCTGCATGCCCAGGCCGCAGGTTTTGCTGCACTCTGACCACTCCCCGATGTCCCAGCTGGCTCAGGAAGGAGAGAGCAACAGGGACAGGTCACTTCAGTCAACAGGAAGAGGGGACGAGCTCAGCTGACTTACACACAACCATCAGAATCCTCGCAGGTGACCCTTCCCCGTGGTCATTGCTTACCAGTCTGCCTAAGGACCACCGGGCTCTGTAAAGAAATGAACTTTGCTCGACATGCTGTTTGCCAGTGAGTCCACACAATTTAAGAAAACTGAGAAGGCACAAATAATTTTTATCTAGTAAAAAAAAAAACCCAAACTCTAAAGCTTAGTTTCATGACCCTGTAGAAAACCTGAACCCACTTTGGAACTAATTTAGAAATCTTAGTCCAGTGTTCTTTATTATTATTACTTTAGATTTTCTATAATCTCAGATTTATTGATCTCTTGGTTCTGGACATTATGGAACATTTTTTCTGCTTTGAGTGGTAAAGTTAGAGCCAACAAGTTGAGAGACCCTGGCCTGGAGGGGATTCCGGTTTCCTAGCAGCCTGACTGGGACGCATCCGCCGCAGCGGGTGGGTGGGTGGGCGGGGCGCTCGGTGGGGCCTGCGTCTGCGGACCTGGGTCTTCCACTCACTGTGACCAGCGTTCTTTGGTTCTCACTGTTCACACAACGGTTTCATGTTGCCTCCTCTGTCACCTGGCTCTGCTGTTTCATCAATTGAGATCCCAGCAAATGCTCGTCACGTGTTTGGGTGAGAATTATGTTTTTATTACTTTGAGAATTGAGTTTTGACCCTGTTTACGGCCCTTTCGCCCGTTCTGTTCAAAGTGTCCTATTGATCATTCAATCAGCAGCCCAAGGCCTCTCCTGAGACGCTCTTCCCGCCTCTCCAGGCAGCCATGGCGTGACTTTTCGTTGGTTTGCACACGGCTCTCCTGCTGCGCTGACCACACTGGATGGTACTGGGTCGGCTAAAGAGTGCGTATGTTTTTTTTCCGTGAAATACATGCATTTTTCATTTTTACCAGTAGGTTTATTGATTGATATACTTTGAGTATAAACTTGGTATAACATTGATTGTTCTCGATTAATGTCTGGATTTGATCACTATCAACTTCAACTGGTCTACCTGACCGAGGAGCATCGTCCAGTGAGAAATCTCTGACATGAAACTTCGCAAACCACGTTTTACACGTTTGATCAGTCACACACCTCCTCCACACACTGCCCAGGTCTTTTTTTGTATGTGTGTTTCAGTTGCATTTTTACCTTCCTTGAAATAATAAAGTATAAATATGCTGAAAATATGTAATATGTGTTATTTTTTTCCATTGTCATATTAAAATGGCTACACAAAATTCACCAATTTTGATAAGTTTTTTTTTTAGTGCACAGCTGTCACAATACAATCTAGCAAAATTGTTAGAGCCATCTTACGAAAACAACCAAATGGACTTTTTGGACAACCCGATAATTCTCTGTTTCCCAAACCCTAACGGCTCCAATTTCCCAAAGGGTGGGCTCCCAGGGAGTGGGCTGTCCTGCCAAAGGCCCCAGGCTCCGCGTCGATCCCGAAAAGGCAGGTGCTCTTTGCTACACAGACTGGGTTTCATGCATAGGTCAACACTCAGGTTTCTTAATCAGATAAAATGAGATCTTATCTGCCACTAAGGTCCTCCGCACAAGCAAGCAGAAGTGACCTGACACCAGGGGACGGAAATGGAGAGGCGTCTTACAAGGCTGGGCAGGGGAAGAGGTTGCAGGGCTCCTCCTCGGGGGTCGGCTTCATGCTGGAGTCGCAGTAGCTCTCAGGAACCTCTTCGTGAGTGTTTCTGTGCACACAGCGAAAAACAGGGTGCTGCGATCCTGGAAGGACAAGGAGAACGTCTGAAGGACAGTCCCACACCCCCGAGGGGCGGCCTGGGATGGACACGCACAGGCATCCAGACGCTGATGAAGACAGGCCACAGAAACAGAACACTGCACACACACAGCTCCCGCACAAGGGCTCTGCTCTGCACTGAGGCGCAAGGAAGGTAGAATAGTTCTTGCCCTCTAAAGCACTAATAGCGTATTTGTGGGCATGGTTTAAACGTGCTCAAAGGCAGATAAAGACAACTTTCAGAACAGTTGGACAGATCACTATGCAGGGGAGAGACTACAAAACAAGAACAAACAGTAACTTCTCGAAGGTCTTTGCGGCGACAGGGGAGAGAAAGGGTCCTGGAGGGCTCGAGCTGCAGCCTGCAGAGAGGGTGGGCTGGGAACCCGAGTTTTGAAGGGAGGGGCCGTCCAAGGCGCTGAACAGGAACAAAAGCGCCCACCGAGCTGGCCTGGGAGGGCCAGGTATGTTCATGAGGCAGTGGGTTGGAGCCGAGAAGTGAGAAGACTCCAGAAGGGCTGGAAGAGCAGCTGGCTTCCACTTTGCAAAGCATTTTACACGTTTCCCTAATAAGGCACTGATCCAGTGGTATTTCAGTTATCTGAGCACACGTCTGCTTCCTGCAAGACAGTGAGCTCCTCAGGCACTGGACTAGTTCATCTGTGCATCCCTGGTACCTAGCAGAGTAGTGGGTGCTCAATAACAGTCTGTTGGATAAATATTTATTAGAGGGTGAATATTTATTTTTATTACCTCACTAAAAAATATTAACTGCCCCGGGTTTTTGTATTTTTTTAACAAAATACACAGCTAGCCTTGGCCAAGTGGCTCAATTGGTTGGAGTGTTGTCCCGTGCACCAAAAGGTTGCAGGCTTGATTCCCCATCAGGGCACATGCCAAGGTTGTGGGTTTGATCCCTGGTTGGGGTGTGTGTGGGAGGCAACTGATCAATGTTTCTCTCTCACATCGATGTCTCTCTCTCTCTCTCCCCTTCTTCCTCTCTCTCTAAAATCAATAAACATAGTTTTGGGTGAGGATAAAAAATACACAGCTTAGTTTCATTGGATTAAAATAGATAAATCTATTTTGGAAAAAGAAATTTGTTAAGTGGAATTTCTAGCTCTCAAAACACAGCTGAGCCACAAGTCTGCCTTCTCTTTGCTACCTCCTAGTGGCAGCACTGAGGTGTTACTAGTGGACATTTACAAGGTGAGAAATGCAACCCGCTGAACCTGCAATCCGACTATGGGAAGAGCAACACTTCCTCTCAAAGAACTGCCAACCCTCAGTTCTGGGCCCCTATACACGTCCTGCTCCGCAGAACAAAATGCTGTCATTTATTCTACGGCTCTGGCTTAGCTCTGTTGCTAACGGGCCAGGCATATATAGTTTCTGAATTTCCAACTTTCTACACTTTTAATTGTAACTAGAGGAATAACTTTTAATATGTCGCAGAATCTCATCAGCCATGAGCGGTGAGTGCTTCAGTGCGTCCTTAAGGCGGATCTGGTGTGATGCTGAGCCAGAGGGTAGTTTCTGTAAGAAACTGGACAGATTGTAAGACGGCTTTGGTCTGAAACACACATTTGCTTAAAGTGTTCTGGCTGGTCACAGAAAGACAAATACCTTATGATCTTACTCATATGTGGGATCTAATGAACAAACTGAACTAACACGCAAAACAGAGACAGACTCGTAGATGGAGAGCAGGCAGACAGCTCTGGAGGGGGTGGGGAGGTTGGGGGTCGGGGGGACTGAGCAAGAGGAAAAAGAACCGTGGACAGGGACAACAGTGCGGTGATTGGGAGGGCAGGGGATACAAGGGGATAAATGGTGACGGAAAAAATACAATAAAAAATAAAATTAAAAAAATAAAGTACTCTGGTAGTAAAAATTTACAATGTAGCCGTAACTTGAGATCATTATTTAAAATAACGTTCCAATTAAGCATAGTTATTAGCTGAGTAATAAGTAGTACTGATTGTAAAATTAATAGGAAGCAAAACTTTGGTGGAATTAAGTTTTGTCCAGAGACATATCTGCTTCCATTTAAGAAGAGCTCTTTAATTAAATTCAACCAACATTAAGCACATTGTTCTGAGTTAAAAGGTGAATAAGATTCAGTTTGTGGCTTGCAGGGGGCCCGTTTGGGGCCCAGCTATTAAGGGATTAAGTAAAAATCTTGGTTTTTAAAGCCTGTCCCTTTCTCTTCAGACCACATGGGTTTCACTTTTCTACTTACGAGTTTGTGGGTTGGAAAGCAACAGTAACTACCCCAACCACTTGGCATTCAAGTGAGAGGAAAATTTAGTATATTTAGCCAGAAAAGCACAGGTTAACATAGGAATGCTCCGTGTCTTGCAAAGATGGGCCCTGCTTGAGGCCCTTGCTCGAGGCCTCAGCTAGCCCCGCCCCCAGCCCCTTGGATGCCCTGCAGTGCACCGGTCTGGCGCCAGCTCCAGCGTTTGGCCACGGAGGGGAGGTCGGAGGCTCTCTTTCTTTCTCTGTTGGTGAGAAAATACCAGCTCTATAATTTCTGACTCCAGTGACCACAATGGTTTCTTTCTCTGGGTCAGTTTCGATTACTGCAGAAAGAGAGACACCTGGCCATTTCTTCATTGTTCAAGCATGCCGTTTAATATTTCTGTAATTGCCAGCAAGTGGGAATAGGGTAGTGAGGGCAGGTGCTGGCTGGGCTCCAGGCAGTAGGAAGAGTCTGGGCTTGGTCTGGGGGGTTACATGTTGGGTGTACGGGTCCAGACAGCAGCTCGCTATGTTGGAGCACGGAGCTGGACCACAGGGAGAGGTCAGTAAGGCATCCCGGAGCGATGGACGAAATGTGAAGAAAATTAATAATTTCAGTCTTGGAACGCCAGGAATCAACCAACCAAGCTGAATTTAACCAGACAGACAGAGGTCTTAGCAATGGCTGTACAGAGTATATAGCCCGTGACAGGCCCTTCTGTGGTGACAATGTCACAATGCTGGAAGAATTGACAGAAAGGGAAGTTTCAGTGTGACAGGCAGAGAAATGTGTGGTCTGGTTAGTTCCACCAGGAAAGACCAGAGAGGAGTTTGCAAGAGGGTCAGGGTGGGCACCATGACAAGGTCACAGGACAACGGACTTGGGTCGGGCAGAAAAGAGCCGTACAGCACAGGCAGACTCAGAATTTCTTGTCCCGGCACAGCTGTCACACCTGCTAATGACCGCGAGATGGGCGAAATGTTTGGAGCATCCACACTGCCTCCCCTGCCCTGCACTCAGACTGAGGCTTTCGGTGCTTGGGAGCAAAGAGGTGCGTCCATGGGCCACTTCCATCTGTCACACGGGAGAAAGACAGGGGGCGGGGCGTAGGGGCGAATGGAGGGTCAGGGGAATAATACACCTTTCTCTCTCTCTCTCTTTTGCTGTAGTAAGCAGGTCTTGAATTTATTTTGTAAACAAGACATGTCCTATCTACCTTTTTATTTAGGAGGCTGAAAGCCACGTCGGCTGGACTTCCAGGACTCTACTTTCTTAGTCTCCAGCACATTTCTGGTTCTATTTCTAAGGTGCTTCTTCAGTGCCCCTTTGGCCTGAGAACCAGTGCCATTTGTCAGGATGAGGAGGAGGATGGACATCTCATTTTAGGCATCAAGTGGCAGCTGTGAAGCGTGTGTGTGTGTGTGTGTGTGTGTGTCCACAATGCAAAGGAGAGACACTCTTAGAACATTAATGAAAATAAAATGAAAATCTTGAGAAAATGTTTCTTCAGTTTTGAATACGTAAATCCACATTCTTTATGCTACTGATAGAACATGGGTAAAGGCACTAACAGACTTGTACACCCCAGATGGAATGAAGATGTAAACACTGCCCTTGTACCTCCGCTCATAGCTGATACGTATCACCTTTGAAGTGTAGTGATGATACAGCTATTCACTCAAGAAGCACTTGAAGAGCCCCTACTGTGTGCGTAGCAAGAGGCCGGGTGCCGGGGTTGCAAGTGTGCATCATTAAGGCAGCAGGCCAGGCAGAGCCGAAGTTCAAAAGGAACTGTGTCCCAAACTGCTGAGGTCCCTGGGAAGAAGCGCCCACCTCTGCCTCGCAGGACCAGGAAGGGCTTCACGGAGGAGGTGGTGCCTGAGCTAGATGGTGGGGTGGGGGCAGGAGGGCGCCTCTGGGTGCCAGAGGACAATGCAGCACGGACTGGACCGTAAAGACCAGAGCCGCGAGGTGAAGGGTGCGCTGACAAACAGCGCCTGCTCCGTCCTCACCCCACCTGGTCCACACCCCAGGCCTGGCGGGCTGCAGACAGGGCTGTGCCTCGCCTCCCAGGGAGGCCCGGGCCGGGCCCTCTTTACAGACGCGGGACGGAAGAGTCTTCTACACGTGCCACCCTGACATAAAACCACGCGACAACCATTTTCTGCTTTTGTAGCTCCCCCAGTTTTCACCTGGTCCTCAGTGTCTGTAGTCCCTTTAACAGGCGCAGCAGCACAGCCTCAGCGGCAGCCCAGCAGCCCCTTCTGACCGGGCTCCGCTGCCCGCCAGCAGGTCCGCACTGCTCGGGCCACGTGCAGAGGCGTCGCCGCACCGGTTTTGGCCTTGGCGAGCTCTGCCCTGGAGCTGCCCGCCTCCCTCTGCAGCCCGAAGCCCCCATCTTCTCGACGCAGAGAACGGTAACCACGAGCACAGCAGCTTCCACGCCTTTTAAGTCCTTCTAGTGGATCGGCAAGGCCAAGGGTGGTTTGGGGGACCCCCCACACACACACAACCTCCCACTAATGAGCCCTCTCGGGGCCAGGTTCACGGAGGGGAGGGTTTGCCGAGCCCCCGGGGCCGCCTGCACACCCCTTCACGGGGGTCTGCGGAGACCCTGCCGGCCCACGCGAGAGCTCACCTTTCCCACAGGTCGTGGAGCACTCCGTGGTGCCGAGCTGCTTCCAGTTGTGATCTCGGCTTCGTCGTGGGGGCTGCGGCGCTGCTGGCACCGCGCCGTCTGGCCGGTGGGCAGACAGTCTGTCCGGATGCCGCCCTGGGAAGGTCTGCGCTGATTCCGAGGTGAATATTTCAGGGGCCCCACCGTGCAAGTCTTCCTTCCCGTCCGTCCTCGCCGTCCCTTCTCCCCGCTGCTCCGGGCTCCGCCCCTCCGCCAGCCGCTGGCCCTGGAAGGGCTCCCCTGGGGGAGGCGGTGTGTGCGCACACAGGTAAGTGCACTTTGCACGGTGAGTCACGAAGAGGAAATCGCTTTAACATTAAAGATCAGGTAGCAGGAGAGCCTTTCTAATTCAGAGCACATATATTTAAAATATGTAGACACTAATTCCCCAATGTATAAAAAACGATTAAAAACAAATATGAACATCCCAGTAGGAAAAGTAGGCAAGGGCCGGGGAGAGGCAATTCACACGGAAAGGAACGCAGGCAAGAGAATCTCATGAAGGTGCTCAGCTGCACTCATAACTGAAGAAGGGCAACAGCGAATCTACCTGCCCAACAACGGAGACTGGACACTTTGGAAACTTCTAACTCACTAAACTCCTTGCTGAAGGTGCCAGAGAAACACATTCTCATACACTGTGAGCGAGTCGGTACATAAGACACAAATTTTGGAGGGAAATTTGGCAATATCTATCCAAGCACATAGTAGTTTCCTACAAAATAAGGGCAAACTTTTGGAGTCACTGTTGAATCCAGTTAAAACGTAGGGCTTTCTCTGCCCCTCCACCGGTACTTTCTTATTTAGTTGGCTATTTACAATCATTTGTGGTTTAAAATATTATATGCAAATCAAACCCATAGAGCCAAGACCAGGCCTGCTGATACGAGGCCGTCCGATAGGCTACCAGCCAAAGACATTCAACAATCTGTTGAGCACTTTGTGTGTGCTGGGTGCTGGGTGCTGGGACTGACAGCTAATGACCCCCTCTCTTCCCTTCTGCCCCTCTTAAACAAAACGAAACTAAACACGATCTTTGAGTTTAGTTTAGTTTTGTTTTTTCTGTTTTGTGGACTCAGGATGTGTCCAGAGAAGTTTCTGACTCGCCGTAGCAGGCACGGCAAGAGGGTGGCAGAGCTGGACCCAGGCTCCGTCCTCCTGACTCGGTGGACATGGAGGATGAAGCCTGGTCCAGAGCGCCCCTCCTCTCCAGCTTTCTCCAGCTGACCCCTCTGGGCCTGCCCTGTCCCAGGCAGCTGATGCCCCACGCTGCCCGTTCGGTGAAGCCCATTAGGCTTGTTATCAATCATCCTCCTCCTATATCATTTCAAATAGTCTGTCCAGTGGCTCCCGTAAATCAGCATCCACCTCAGCATCTCAATAGTTTGCCATCTGGACTTGGTTCTCGGACTGGGTTATTGCTCCTGGAAAGCTGTTGGGCTGGGTTTGCTGACTTGGAGTTTGAACAACACATGGACCCCACCTGTCGGACACACACCAGGCTGTTGTCTTCAGGTGGTTTTTCCCTGACCTGTGACAACCAGATACTGTGGTTATCTGATCATCAGCCCAGAGAAGGATGGATAGGCCAGGTCTGGCACCTGTCCCCTCACTTTCTAGGATAGGCATCGGGCCAGGTAGCCTCTGGGCAGTATAACAAGCACAGGGTTAGTCACGCAGGCCGGCCCGAGGTCACTGTGGGATCGGGGCAAGAGCCTAATTCCTCTAAGCTTCCCCTTCTTTACTTCAAAAATGAGGCTGATAATAGTACCTCTGTCTGAGGGCCATGGTGAAAATTCCATGAGCTAGCCTACGGGCAGGGTTTGGCGGTGTCCAACACACAGCTAGGGCTCAGCACGTTCGAGCCATCGTCACCATTAATATTTCTGCAGACCTTCTTGTTGAAGAGATAGAAAAGATGGTCTCCATTTGGGTGGGTTCCACCATCACTCAGTAGAGAAATATCTGGAAAGCCTGAGTGCTGAGCCATTCCCAGAGGCAGCCCAATGAAAGCTGCCTGCTCTGTCCATCAGCAGAGCCCCCTGGGAAGAGGTGTATCACTGGGTGTGAACTCAGTATTCCTTTCTGATAGGTCAAAGTCGTGTTCCCAGAAGCAAAAGAGGAAAGGTGCTGGCAGGCAGGCTGGTGGCCCTCAGAAGAAGTCTGTGTCCTAGTCCCTGGAACCAGAAATATGTCACCTTATGTGGCAAAGAGGACTTTGCAGATGTGATTTTGCAGAAGTTGAGGATTTTGAGATGGAGGGACTGGACTGTCTGGGTGGCCCAAATTAGGGTCCTTATGAGAAAGAGGCGGGAGGACGAGAGTCAAAGGAAAAAGTCAGAGTCCGTGGTGACGGAAGCAGAGGTCAGAGTCCGTGAGAGATGTGAGGGCGCCACCCCGCTGGCCCTGGAGATGGAGGAAGGGGCCCTGCAGCAAGGAGTGCAAGGGGCCTCTGGAAAAGGCAAGGAAATGATTCTTCCCTGCAGCCTCTGACGGGGCCGTGGCCCAGCCAGCCCACTGTGGACGTCTGACCTTCAGAACTGTGAAACAGTGAGTGTGCCTTGTGTGGAGCCACTCAGCTCGGGGAGATTTGTTATGGCAGCTGCAGGAAACTAATACAGGGCATTTCCATATGAGGAACTGGAAAGAAAGACCCAGGACATTCAATGCACTTTGAACCAAGGGAATGAAACATTATCAGTGAAGGCTCAGGCCAGTGGCGGAGCTCCCTCTGATATCTGGGCCCCGACTCTGAAGTTTGGGCCCCTGGTTTTTCTCCGCATTGGTTTAGAGACAGAGGGTGTCTGCACAAGAAGAAGACAGAGGGGGCTTTAAAAGGAAATGAACCAAGGGCTTGGCAGCGAAACGAGAGACTTTACCTGGTCTCCTGTGAGGTGGCACCTGGGGGCTGATGGCATTGGTCCCCATGATAACATACTCGTAGTGGACTCCTGGGTTCGGCTGCTGGTGTATCATCTGACAACACAAAAGTCAATGTCACCGCATTGGCGTGCATGCACGTCCCTTTCCCCCTGGTGTGGGGTTCAGTGGTGTAAGTGGCATTATCTACAAAACCACGGGTGAGTAATATTAGTGGGCCTGCGACAGATTAAATGAAAGCTATTTCCAGATGGCTTTTCGTCATTTGGTTTTGAAGAAAGAACAACTTAAAAGGAAACCAGGCTGAAAGTCAACGTTTCACACATTCCGATCAGGAAGATGGGAGCAGGGGGAGCGGAACATTTCTGTTGGCTCCAGACCATCCTGTACCGTGGCTTAGATTTTGCGCGGCGCTCCCCAAATGTCCCAGTAGATATGTTTACACTTCAGAGAACCCATTGGAACACTAGGTGGTGAGATAGAGTCATGCAGAGGAGGGCACGCCTCTGGCAGAGTCAGCTGGGAGCCTGTAGGTTCTTTCGAAGTTTTTCTACCTGGCTGGCAAGGCTGGCTCAGGATAGCTCTGCTCCAACCCTCTAACTCCCTGACTCTGGGTCCCACCCCTTCTCATCCATGGAAAGCTACAGAACCACAATGACATGGGGTCAGGAAACCAGGTAATCCGGGAAGAGGCTCTCCCTGGGTCCCACTCTTTCAGGAACCCATGACAAAAGTGGGAAGTTGCACAGGGCTGTGAAGTCAGCAATGAAACTTGTCTGGGGCAGAGGACCTAACCAGTCAACATGGCCCCGCAGAACAGACCCCTCCAGACTGGTTCTGGAGCACAGAGGCCTGCGGCTCCCCCGGTGGGCAGTGTGGGGATGGGCCCAGTGCAGCGGCTGATGACAACAGACAGAGTGGCTGTGAGCCATGCAAGGAGACCCCGCCGCATTCTGATGCTCCTGTGTCCACTGCTTCACAAAGGGGCTCTCCTGTTGACCAGCTGTGTGACAGAACAAGTCTCTTAATCACAGCTTTTTATTTCCTCATCTGGAGAAGAAGGAAGTTAGAATCACAGCAGATCTCTTAAGTCCTTTTAGCTACAAACATCTCCGAGTGACTCCTGCATGGGCGGGTCCCGTTTGGTTTTCCAGTGTGTTTGTTCAGTCCCTTCACGCCATCATCCCTGCATGAGCAATGGGGCCCGCGTTCCATAAGTCACCTGACGGCAGCAAGGCAGACATGAGAACCGCTGAGCTTCTTACACTCAGCAACCATGGTGCTGAGCACAGAACCCCGAAACAGACGGTGGTGGGACCTGAGTTCCCGCTGTCTACCCCTCATCCCCTCTCTTCCCCTTTCACATAATTCAACATCGGTCTGAGGTTGGAAACCCTCTCTCCCTCTTCCGTGCCTCTTCTGTGTGAGCATTCTGCCAGGACAAACTCTGTCCCATTTGTAAAATTATTGTTGGCCACCACATCCTAGCCCACCCACAGTGGGTCTTTAACAGTTTGGGTTTTTTATCGCTGGTGCCGTTCGAAACCTACCCAGAGTCCAACAACCCACTGAACAGTGTTAAAATAATATTCCAAATGAACTATAATAAGGCTTTCTTTATAGTTTCTAGTCCATGAGCCACTAGGCCCAAGAGGAACAAACATGTAGCTGGATAGCCGAAAAAGTAACATTTATAAACAACTCTGACACAGCACACATCGTGTGCTGGCTTTGGAGGTGGTAAGAGAATGCATATCTATGAGTCAGCTCATTCTTTTTATATCATAAAAACCCAATTTCAAGCTTTTATTTCATGTCACCTCTTATTTCCTGATGTTTTTAAGAAGACTGGATTCTAGTGGTTTCTTTTAAAAATAAGGGCAGTTTTTTAACTCCATGTAACTTACTAATTTACTTTTGCATCAAATAAGTGGAAGTCCTGTCTTCTGTGAGGCAGAGGCGGCCCAGTGACCCTCTGCGCCGTCCCTGGGAGCTCTACTGGGCTATCTGGGGCTCTCTGTGGTCCCCCTGACTTCATTTGCTTAAAGAGAATTTGAAGAGGGCTGGGAACTGTGGGCGTCTTGTCTTGCTTTAGGCATTTGCTTTCTTTTGCCATGAAAAGAAAACCTGCCAAATTAGCATTAGGAGGAAAGTGCCTGGAGGAGCTCCAGTGCCTATGAAATAAAGGATACGTTTTGACTCTGATTTGGTTCAACAAGTAAAATTGGTTTTACTGGGTCAATAAACTCTGAGGGTTCTAAGCATCTGGTAGAGTTTAAGGTTTCTGTGAGCCTGGCGCAGTCAGGCTGAGTGGTGAAGATGAGGCTGAGCTTTAAGGGCACGTGAAACGACTCCGCTCAGACCGTCTTACTGAGCATGCGTGACGGTTTGCTGCGTATTTGTTTTAAGTGTGGCTCTTCAGAGTAACAAGACACAACATCCAGAGAGCGGCCCGGAAACATCAAAACTCACGTAGACATCCAAGATCTCATTCGTAGGACCTTCGGCCAGAAAAGACTCTCCGGCAGTGCTCGAAATCTCATTTGGACGCTTGTAGGTGAACATGGTCCCTCCGCCCTCGTACTTTCCGGGCCGGTCAATTGCCCAGTTCCCATTGATGATGGAGCGGCCAGAACGGCTTCTCAAGGCTGTTAAGAAAAAATGAGACAGTTTCTCAGGTAAGCCCAGGGTGCACACAAGAAACAACTATCCCATCCCCCACTCCCAGGTACTGGCTGTTGATTCATCTAATTTTTCATTAGGATCTATTGTGTGCCAGGCACTGATCTAGGCCCTAGGACAGTCTGAGGTGACTGGATCACATCCCTTGGTGCTTTGTCATCTCTTCAACCCACTCTGAACCCTTCACCCTAGAAACAAAGGGTCAGAGTGGTTAGGTGAGGGGAAACTTATACCCCATTACCCAGGTGAGAGGTTGCATATTGCCCGCTCAGCAGTCAATTTTGGCCCACAGATGGGCTTAGTTTGGACTTCAGATTATTTCTTCAAAAATATAGTTGAACTTAAATGTAAGAATTGGGAGGTTTCACATAAAAAAGGGTTCTAGCTTGTCTTGTCAAATAAGAAGACATGTTAACATTGCCTCCATTCCCTTGAGGCAGATGTGAGGACGGTCCCTGCCTGCTCTGGCTTACCCTAATCCCCACCACTCCCTAATATTCCCCAATGGGGAGGCTAAGGCTCAGTTTATTACCCATTTATTAATGAATATGAAGTATTTATTCCATTTGTGATCATGTTGCATTGCTATTTTTCTTATACTTTTTCTACTTGCGTGTTCCCTAAAAGTGCCAAAGCTAAATATAGTCCAAGAGGTTCCCCATGATTTTCTCCTACTGGGTCTGCTTCATTCATTTCAATCACCCCCCTGAGTTCTGTGGGCCTTTGAGGCTGAAAGCCATGTTAGATACCTCCACACACACTGTCAAAATGAACCCTTACGGCATTGCCAAGCGGATGTGGAACCCGATCTTTCAGAGACTGGTTCACGGGCCAGAGGGAACTATCCAAGTTCAGGAAGGTGGTAAGTGACAGATCTGCACTTGGACTCCAAACTCACAAGGCAGATAAGAAAGGAGGAGGGGCCAGAAACAGGAGTCAGGGTTAATGAGAGAAAATAGAACAGCACGCGAGAGCAGACTTTCTTCCCTTGGACATGCAGCACCTTGAAGCCCACGAGCCCAAGGCCGAGTGAAGGCAGTCCTCTTGGAAGGGCCATGTAGATGGTGGGCCCTGGGGAATCACCGGCCTGTCAAGCTTTCACTTCTAGCATTCCTAAATTGAATTAGACACACAGTGCCTCCTTGCACAACCAAAAGAAAAACAACAAATTTAAAAACAAAAAACAACCAGAACTGACAGCAAATTAAACTGCATGGAAGTCCGACAACCAGGGAGTTAAAGAAGAAACATTCATCCACACCAGTAGGAGGGGTGGAGATGGGCAGCTGGGGTGGAAAGGATTTGTGGCAAGCCAGCAGCTGGAAGACTAGGGTGGGCGGCCCCACATTTGCATGCAGATAAACCAGGAGGAACGACTGGGGAGAGAGACAACTCAGGGTTCCAGTGTGGAGAAATAAAGCTTCAAAACCTCCGACTGAAAAAAACTGTGAGAGTTGAAGCAGCAGCTGGAGAAACTCCCAGCCTCACAGAAGAGTTCACTGGTGAGACCCACAGGGTCCTAGAATGTACTCAAACCCACCCACCCAGGAATCAACACCAGAAAGGCCCAATTTGATTGTGGGTAGCAGAGGAAATGACTAAAAGCTGGCTGACAGATGAGCTTTTGGACCCCGTCCCCCACTGACAGCATTACAATGCAGTGACATGGGTTGTTCCACCCTGGTGAACACCTAAGGCTCTGCCCTTTACTATGAAATAGGGGTGCTGAGACAAAAAAAATGGCCCAAACGAAAGAACAGATCAAAGCTCCAGAACTAATACAACTAAGCAACAAAGACATAGCCAACCTATCAGATGCACAGTTCAAAGCATTGGTGGTCAGGAGGCTTATAGAATTGGTTGAGTATGGTTGCAAAATAGAGGAAAAAAAATGAAGGCTATGAAAAGTGAAATAAACGAAAATGTACAGGGAACCAAGAGTGAAGGGAAGGAAACCGGGACTCAAATCAACAATTTGGAGCAGAAGGAAGAATCAAACACCCAAGCAGAACAAAATGAAGAAACAAGAATTCAGAAAAATGAGGAGAGGCTGAGGAACCTCCAGGACAACTTTAAACGATCCAAATTCTGAATCATAGGGGTGCCAGAGGAGAAAAGGAAGAGCAAGAAATTGAAAACTTATTTGAACAAATAATGAAGGAGAACTTCCCCAATCTGGCAAAGAAAATAGACTTCCAGGAAGTCCAGGAAGCTCAGAGAGTCCCAAAGAAATTGGACCCAAGGAGGAACACACCAAGGCACATCATAATTACATGAGCCAAGATGAAAGATAAGGAGAGAATCTTAAAAACGGCAAGAGAAAAGGAGACAGGTACTTACAAGAAAGCAGTTCCCATGAGACTGTCAGCAGATTTCTCAAATGAAACCTTGCAGGCATGAAGGAGCTAGAAAGAAGTATTTGAAGTCACAAAAGGCAAGGGCCTACATTCAAGATGACTCTGTCCAGCAAAGTTCTTATTTACAATGGAAGGGCAGATAAAGTGCTTCCCAGAGAAGGTCAAGTTAAAGGAATTCATCATCACCCAGCCCTTACTGTATGAAATGTTAAAGGGACTTATCTAAGGAAAAGAAGATCAAAAACATGAACAGTAAAATGACAACAAACTCACAACTATTAACAGCCGAACCTAAAAAGCAACAAAAACAAAAACAAACTAAGCATATTATTAGAACAGGAACAGAACCACAGAAATGGAGATCATGTGGAAGGTTATTAGTGGGGGGGGAGGTACAAGGAATAAGTAGCATAAATGGTAGCAAGAAAATAGGGGGAGATTAAGAATACTATAGGAAATACAGGAGCCAAAGAACCTATATGTATGACCCATGGACATGAACTAAAGAGGGGGAATGTGGGTGGGATGGGATATGTAGGGCAGAGGGGAATAAAGAGGGAGAAATGGACAACTGTAATAGCATAATCAATAAAATACATTAAAAAACCAATCAACTCATGGCTTATCTTGTTTCATTTTGCAAACCCTGGACTCCATTTACCCTTACGCTTTTCAGTAGGTGTCTCTAAAACATAAGGGCTTTTTGTTTCATAATCCAATTTTCAGCAGTGATTCTACAGTGGGCCTCCCCAGGTCTGAAGAGCTGGAGGCTGCCTGAAGGGGTGGAAGAACCTCCAATTTCCAGGCAGCCTCCCCTGCAGACTCCGCCCCTGGCCTGCTGGTTGCCATGGCTACCAAGACACCACAGCTATGGAACACTGAATCCAAATTATAAACTCAGTTCAGCTTATTGAGTGGCAAAGAAGGCTCAAGAGTAGAGACTGAGGAGGGGCAGGTTTGGGCTGTTTTCTATCAAAACCATACTTCTTGAGAGTGGTCTGTATAGTGTTTCCATTTCCTCATTTCCCATTCATTCCTCAACCATCTCTGTTTGATTTCTGCCCCCATTATTCCATGGAAACAATTCAAATTCACATCACCAAGACTGCCACATTGCTAAGTGTGGCACTCTCCAGGCCTCCTCTTACCGGGCATCTCAGCAGTGTTTAGCACTGCTGACCACTCTATTCTATTCAGAACAGTCTTTCCCTGGCTCCTGGGATGCCACCCTTGGCTGGTTCTCCACCTGCACTCAGTGGGATCTCCGCCTGCTCTCAGGCTTCAGTTTTTCCTTTCTCTCTCATGTTTCTCTACTCAGCAATTCAATGTCAGCATTCTTTAGGGGTTGTGAATAGATGTGATCTAGGTGCTGTGCTCCTCTCATGGGCCATTTTTTCTGTGTCCATAGCTTTACTTACTGTACTCAGTGACTTCCAAACTTAGGTTTCCAACCCAGACTTTTCCTCCAGTCCCAGGCTTTTCATCACCAATTGCCAATTTGACAGCTTCCAATTGCCCATTTGACAGCTTCCCTCAGATGAGTTGCCTTAGACAGAACTCATCCCTGACTTTTCCAGTGTTTCTTATTTCAGTCAGCAGCACCCCATCTAATTAGCAACCTAGATCGTCCCAGACACTGCCTCCTTTCCTTAGCACCTCCATCCAATCATCATCCAAATTTTGACCTCCGCTGTACTCCTTGAACCCATCTACTTTTCTTCATGTCCACTGCCACAGTCAAGGGCCGAGTTCCCATCAGAGCGTGTCCGCACTAACTCAAGAAGCAGGCCTTCTCCTTGGTCTTCCTGTTTCCTCTCTTGTCAGCCAGAGCAATCTTTTCAGAACGCAGAGTTGATCACCAACTACAGCTTAGAGTCCTTTGGTGGCTTTCTATTTATCTAGGGGAGCCCCCCAATCACTAATGGGGCCAGGGCCCTGGGTGATGTGGTCCAGCCTCATCGGGTGCCACCGTTCTCCTCGCTGTGCTCTGCTCTCTGGCCTTCTTTTGGCTCACCGGTCACATCCCATTCCCTCCACTAGGCTGTGCTTCTTTCAGAAATGCTTCCCTGAGCCCCCAATCCTATTTGTTCTTTTTTTCCTTTTTTAAAAATTGAATTTACTAGAGTGACATTGGTTAATCAAATTGCATAGGTTTCAGGGATACAGTTCTATCATACACCATCTGTATATTGTACCACTCCAAGCCAAGTCTCCTTCTATCACCATTTATCTCTTCTTTACCCTCTTCTACCTCTGCAGACCCTTTTTTTCCTCTGGTATTCACCATACTGTTGTCTGTGCCCATGATATATTTTTTTTTTGCTTAATCCCTTCACCTTTTTTATGCAGTGGCCCCATCCCCTACCCTCTGACAGCTGTCAGCATGTTCTCTATGTATGAGTCTGCTTCTATTTTGTTTGTTAATTTCTTTTGTTCATTAGATTCCACACGTAACTGAAATCATATGGGACTTGCCTCTCTCCTATTCGTTCTTTAGCTGTTAGCTCCTCAGTGCAGTCTTCTCCCACCCCTGGTCCAGGCCAGTCTCTTCTCTCACTAAGAGATGCAAGAGCTTTCCCTTCAAGGCACTCAACTCGGTGTGCAAACACTCCCATTCAGAGTGCGATAGGATTAACGTCCGTCTCGCAGCACACTGCTAGATCGCCAGGGCAGGGGCAGGGGCAGGGGCAGGGGCGTTTCCTGCTGTTGGAGCTGCAATGCTCAGCACCATGCTCGCCATGTAGCAGGAATTTCCTGTTTGCTCAATGCAAAAGTATGTCACAGAAAAAGGCAGCAGCTCAAAAGACAGATAGTCAAGGAACAATAACTAGACAACTGCAGAAAACCAAGTACAAATATTCCATAAGCAAACAAAAAGATTCTCTGCTTTACTCATATTGGGTCAGCCAAAATGTTTGTTTGGTTTCTTCCATAACATGGCTCTAGTAGTGCTTAGTTGTCTTTAACTTCATTCGAAACAATTTTGTTTGATTGCATGGTGACATCTGTCAAATCAGCGTGCATTAAAAAAGCTTATCAAGGACTTCTGGCCAAGATGGAGGTGTAGGTGGACACACTGTGCCTCCTCACACAACCAAAATAAGGACAACAACAATTTAGAAACAAAAAGAAACCCAGTACTGACAGAAAATTGAACTGTATGGAAGTCTGACAACCAAGGAGTTAAAGTAAACATATTCATCCAGACCAGTAGGAGGGGCAGAGTTGGGCAGCCAGGCAGGGGGGGTCAAGGCAAAAAAAGTGGAGGCTGGTGGAGTCGCACAGGCAGCAGCAGGCAGACCCTGGGCGTGGGATGGCAGTGGGCAGATGTAGCGAGGTGGCAGATTGTGGAGGGGTGCGGCACACAAGGCGGCTGGCGGACCAGGGTCCATACTCGCACACAGATAAACCAGGCGAAACTGGGGAGCAAGACATACCGCACAACCCAGGGCTCCAGTGCAGGGAAATAAAGCCTCAAAACACCGATTGAAAACACCTGTGGGGGCTGAGGTGCTGGGAGAGACTCCCAGTCTCACAGCAGAGTTCGTTGGAGGGACCCACAGGGTCCTAGAATGTACACAAGCCCACCCACAGGGGAATCAGCACCAAAAGGGCCCAGTTTGCTTAGGGGAGGCGGGGGAAGAGACTGATATCTGAGAGAGAGAGCAGAGCAAGCACCATTGTTCCCTCTCAGACCCTGCCCTCACATACAGTGTCAAAACCCAGCAACTGGGTCGACCCTCCCGGGTGAACACCTAAGGCTCTGCCCATCATACGTAACAGACAGGACAAGACAAAAACAAAAACAAAAACAAAAACAAAATAGCCCAAATGAAAGAACAGAGCAAAGCTCCAGAACAAATACAACTAAGCAATGGAGAGATAGTCAACCTATCAGATGCACAGTTCAAAGCACTGGTGGTCAGGATGCTTGCAGAATTGGCTGAATTTGGTCACAAATTAGATGAAAAAATGAAGGCTATGCTAAGTGAAATAAAGGAAAGTGTACAGGGAATCAATAGTGATGGAAAGGAAACCAGGACTCAAATCAACAGTTTAGAGCAGAAAGAAGAAAGAAACAACCAAAGAAAAAAGAATGAACAAACAAGAATTCAAAAAAAATGAGGAGAGGCTTAGGAACCTCCAAAACATCTTTAACCATCCCAACATCCGAATCACAGGGGTGCCAGAGGAGAAGAGGAAGAGCAAGAAATTGAAAACTTATTTGAAAACATAATGAAAGAGAACACCCCCAGTCTGGCAAAGGAAATAGACTTCCAGGAAGTCTAGGAGGCTCAGAGAGTCCCAAAGAAGTTGGACCCAAGGAGGAACACACCAAGGCACATCATAATTACATTAGCCAAGATGAAAGATAAGGAGAGGATACTAGAAGCAGCAAGAGATAAGGAGACAGTTACCTACAAAGAAGTTTCCATCAGTCTGTCAGCTGATTTCTCAGAAAGACCTTACAGGCAAGAAGGGTCTGGAAAGAAGTATTTGGAGTCATGAAAGTCAAGGACCTACATCCAAGATTGCTCTATCCAGCAAAGCTTTCATTTAGAATGGAAGGGCAGACAAAGTGCTTCTCAGATAAAGGCAAGTTCAAGGAGTTCATCATCACCCAGCCCTTATTACATGAAATGTTAAAGGGACTTAACTAGAAAAAAGAAGATAAAAAACATGTATAGTAAAATGACATCAAACTCGCAATTATTAACAACCATGCCTAAAACAAAAATAAACTAAGCAAACAACTAGAACAGGAACAGAACCACAGAAATGGAGATCACATGGAGGGTTAGCAACAGGGGAGTGGGAGGAGGAGAGAGGGGAAAAAGATACAGAGAATAAGTAGCATAGATGGCAGGTGGAAAATAGACAGGGGGAGGGCAAGAATAGTATGGGGAATGTAGAAGCCAAAGAACTTATACATATGACCCATGGACATGAACTAAAGTGGGGGAATGTGGGTGGGAGGGGTGTGCAGGGTGGAGGGGAGTGAAGGAGGGAAATGGGACAACTGTAATAGCATAATCAATACCATATATTAAAAAAGAAAAAAGTTAATCAAAATTGGTGAATTTTTGTGTAGCCATTTTAATATTGAAGGTGGAAGAAAATATGCACCATTTTTGGCATAGTATGCTTTATTATTTCAAGAAAGGTAAAAACACAACTGAAACCCAAAGATTTGTGCAGTGTGTGGAGAAGGTGCTGTGACTGATCGAACGTGTCACAAGTGGTTTGCAAAGTTTCGTGCTGGAGATTTCTCACTGGACGATGCTCCATGGTGGGGTAGACCAGTTGAAGTTGATAGCAATCCAATCGAGATACCAGTTGAGCAGAATCAATGTTATACTATGTGGAAGATAGCTGACATACTCAAAATATCCAAAGCAACGAAGTTATTGGTGAAAATGAAAAAGTGTGTCTCTTATTCTATGGAAAAAAGCATAGAGCCTTTTTGGCCAACCCAGTAATTTAAGAAATGTAAGTCAAAACCACAATGAGATACGCCCGATCCACCAGACTGGCAAATGTTTTAAAGGAGTCGTGCTGCCAGAATTGACAGGCGAATGAATAAGCAGGCACCCATCACCTTACTGGTGGGAACATAAACTAATTCAATGATATTGGAGGGCACTGGTTCTGTTGTCAAAACTTTTCAATGCCCATACACTTGACCCAGGAATTGTACTTCTAGGAAACTACTTGAGGTATATCTTTCTCTAAATATACAAAAGTGTTTGTAACAAAGTTGTCCTCCACAAGTTTTTTAAAACATTCTCACCTGAGGACATGCTTATTGATTTTAGAGAGTGGGGCAGGGAGGGAGAGAGAGAAGGGGAGAAAGGTAGATGTGAGAGAGAAACATTGATTAGCTGCCTCTCGTACACACCCCTACTGGGTATTGAACCTACAACCTAGGCATGTGCCCTGACCAGGGATCGAACCCACAAACTTTTGGTGTATGGGGCGATGCTCCAACCAACTCAGCCACACTGGACACAGCTCTGCAGGCTTTTTTTTTTAATGTAGAAAAAAACTAAAAATAACCTAAACATCCATCAGTAGAAGATTGCTTGAGGGAATTATCATAGAGCATGCCCAGACAGCTTGGCCCTAAGAACAATGAGACCAGGCTGCGTGTGGACATGGCAAGGGCCCACGATAATTAAAAAACAAACAAAAATGCAAACGGTGTGCTGGGTCTCATCTGTGCATACTTTTAACTAAAAGCATATCTATAAAACATGCAGGCACATGTGTAAACTTTTGGGGGACAAAAGCTAGGGTTTAGGTTGACCTGAGAGATGAGAAAGGAGACATTTCCACTTTATATCTTTTTACTACAATTCAAGTTTTGCTTTATCATATGCCTATATTTCCTTTCTTTAGGCATTTTAATTGCTATAAAGGAAACAGTACAAACAGACTAGCTCCTGAGGGATATATGCATTTCCCCTCTTTACAACTTCTCCTTAAAATCCCATTTAAGGGATTAAAATCCCATTTAAAATCCCAATTCTGAGCATCAGAAGCTCAGAATTGAGGTAACCCCTGAATAAGATTTTTTTGCTGTTAATGGCTATATTGTAGGAGAGGTTATTATCTGGAAACCAAAAGGTCCAGTGATGCACCGTTTGAAATTCTGCAGAGGAGAGAGATGCCAGGGCCTCCCGGGAAATCAAACATGGGGACCCCGCATCCTTTTACCTCATAGCCCCTCTAAAGGATTACATGAATCCCTACTCATGTAACAGCAAAGCATTAAAAAAGCTGTATTAGATTTTCCGCCAACAGGGTCCTGGCTCCATATGTCCAGGAATTAGCTTCTGACACAGCTCCCAAATTGGCTGCGACCTGGCCGGACACACAGGAAGCAGCTGTGGCTGCAGGTCACGGGCCTGCCGGCAGCGTCAACACAGTGAGCGGTGTCTGGGGCGACCCCACAAGAAGTGCAGGGGACTTGTGCCTCTTGCCAGTGGTGTGGGCACTGCGGGCAACCTTTGGCAGAGCCTGTTTGAAAGTCAGCCTCACAGCGATGTCAGTGTGAGGAAACCACTTTTGTTTGACATTTGGGTTTATTCCAGTTTTAGGGGTCCGTGCTTGACATGTCTGTTTGGCTTAAACTGTCTGCACCAGCAACACCCTTCTCCAAGATTCCTGCAGGAATGGTTTATCGATCCGAGCCCCGGTTCTCACACTTTGTCCCATAATCTCAGTGCCCATTGTTGACGGCCCAACCCCAGGCTTCCACAGTCCAGTAAAGATGGTCATTTCCTTTGTGCAAATGGGTCACTGTGATCTCGGTGCCTGTTTCTTCCTCTGGAAAATGAAGGTTAAATTTTCTCCTCGTAGCAAAATTCCAATCTTCTTAATCTTTCAGCAGTTCTTAGAAGTTATTTGGGAAGTAGCCCAACAAAACCAAAGGCGAAGGGGTCCAACAGTACTGCCCACCCCCACAATGCCAGCTGGGGGTCTGCAGCCCTGCCATTTCTCGTCCTGCCTATGGGCTTCCACAAAAGCCCACATGTGGGCACAAACCCAAGTGAGTCTCAGAATATGCCAGCTAATCTGGAAATGGAACATAACTATTCATGCCATACTACCACCTTGGAAGGGCCTGTCAATTGCATCTTTATTTTAGCATTCCTCCCATTATAAACGTAGGCAACACACCACAATAGTGCTGGCAGTACCGTGACTCTGTCACTGGTGGAAACCACATACACAAAGTCTGTCCAGAAGGTATCTAGCCATGTACTATAATGAAAAATAGAAAGATTTATTGAAGAATTACAAGATAGAAGAACATTGTACACAAGACAACAATGTCTCAGTCCCCTTCAAAGTAGGCACTTTGGGATCTCACACAGTTCTCCCAATTGCCATTAGCTGCCTGGCCGGATATTCCCGATTCTCATGAACGGTCTGAAATCTCTTCCCTTTTAAAGGTGATTTTAGTTTGGGGAAAAGCCAGACATCACAGGACGTCATACTGGGCTTGTAGGGGGGCTGAGTCACCTGGGCGATTTGATCTTTCACCAAAAAAACTCTGCATGAGACATGATGCATGAGCAGGCACGTTGTCATGATGAAGCTGCCAATCACCAGTTGCCCATAGCTGTGACCCTCTGAATCATCTGAATAGTTTCTGTGGAGGAATGTTCAAGCCGAGTGCAAACTTTGATGCAGATTTGTTGCTCTGCTTGCTCAGTCATCTCAATGTGACAGACACACAGTACACTTGCTCCTCAATGGTTTCTACCAGCCCCACTGCCCAGTGCAGTGAAGTCGCCATTGCTCACACATGCGCATCCCAGTCCACCCTTCTTGGCTGCACTGATGTGCAAATTGCTCTAGTTATGTTAACAATGGCTGGGCTTTTTCTGGACAGACTTTGATATTCCTATGACATTAAGATGTTACATATATTTCTGAAACATTGTTTAAAAACTCATCACTATATCTAATAATTACTGTAATTATGGGACCCTCCAAGAGATCTCCTATTTTAATGGTACAAAAGCACACGTTACTATATTGCAAATTTGTTTTCTAAAAATTTTGGATAACTGCATTTCCATACAATTGGTTCCCTTTGTACTCTTCTGTATCTTATTTTGTGGATTTAAAAACAACATCTGGGAAGGTGCCTGCTGACTGTCAAGGGGGTCCATGGCACAAACAGGTGAAGAAACTCTGGTTTGATGACTGAGGGTTTTCAGAACACAAGTGAACAGAGAATGTGTTTAATAATACTATAATGACTTTGTATAGTGAGAATGATAACAGTGTGATCACTTTGTAATGTACGTAAATATCAAATCACTATGTTATATACCTGAAACTAATATGATATTATCAATCAGTTATACTTCAGTAAAAAGCCCGCAAATGAACTCATAATATGAGTGCCGGGACACCTATTACCTTCCTTATACAGATGAGGAAATAAGCTCAGAGAGATTAAGTTGCTTGCTCCAGTTCATAGACTATTATGTAGAGTCCAGGACTTGAACGTCGATAATGGGGTTCCACATTCTTTCCCTTACACCAGTGTGGTCTTTGCACCACTCCCATCAGCGTCCCTGGAAGCTGGTGAGATATGTAGGTCCAGGATGCCTGAATCGGAACTCTGGGGTGGGGTCCAGCATCAGGCCCCCAGGCAGCTATGGTGCATTTAAAGTCAGAGAAGCACTACAGTACAGCCTTTCTCTGACCAACAGAGGAGGTTTCTCAGTCAAGGAAGGAAAGGTTCCACCTCTCATCCTCTGGCTCTGCCTGAGTAACAGGGCAGACACAGAGGGGGAAGGCAAAAGGGTCAGTCGGGGGGGGGGCTCTGCTCCACCCTCCCTCTCAAGCCCTAGCCACAGGCCCGTTCTCCCTGTCTGCAAGCATTTGGGGGTCTCAGAGCCAAGTTTTTCGAGTTATCAGCAACCCGTCTGAGGGGATACCTATAACTGTGTGACATTATACACAGGACATAGCCATTAGGGTTTGGATTGTGACTAATCATTGGCAGGGGGTGGGGGAGGAGGTATGAAAGAGTCCAGTTCAAGGGGACACACCAGCTCCAGGTGCTGAGCTCCACACCAGGTGCTCAGCCCACCACTACAGCATTACACCTTCGGATGCACTGTCTCCTCATGGTCACCGACTGGCTGTATCTGACGCCCAAAAAGCAGGAGCTCAGGCGGGTTAAGTTCTGACGTTGTGGCCATTTCTCGAACACATGTGAAATGGATCTGATTAGGTCATTTCAGTTGAGTTAATTACATTGGCAGCCTGATTTGTAGCTGTATTAAAATTTAAAAAAAAATTAGGATATAACTTATATACAGTGAAGTATTTAAATTATGAGCTTATAGCTCTGTTTTTGTCTTTATATCACACCAGTGTTACTCCTACCTGAATAAAGATACAGACCATTCCAGCCCTGAAGGCCCCCCTCTGCCCCCTCAAAGTCAACCCCTGTCCCCACAAAGCTCCAGTGTTAGTGACCACTGCTCTGCTGTCTAATCCCACAGTTTATCCCGGTTTTGAATTTCACATAAACGGAATAACACTCTACATACTCTTTTGTGTGGGACACTTAGTTAATTCTACATCCATGAGATACATTTACACTGTTGCATTTATCAGTTCATTCTTTTTCATAGCAATTTAGTATTATCCCATACAACTACGCCACCATTTATTTACTTTTTCTGTTATTGATTGACTTTTGGTTGGCTTCCAGTTTTTGACACTTATGGGTAAAGCTACTATAAACATTCTTGTGTGTTTTGGGTGGACATAAGTTCTCATTTTTGTTGGGGGTTTGCCCAGAAGTAGAATTGCTTGGTTATAAGTACATGCACGTTTAGTTGGAGAAGGCATGCCAAGCATTTTCCCAAGGTGGCTGTGCTCTGGAGTTGGCGTTGGGGCCCTGGGACCTCAGTGTGGAAAAGCAGACACGCCGCTCTGCAGTGGCGGGGGGGGGGGGCGGCGCGGCAACGGAGAGCTCTGTGGTGATGGATTTGCATTTGCGGTAATGTGAATTTGTGATCTTGAAATTATGCATATGTGTATGTGCATGTGTATATGTACATGTATATATGCATATAAATGTGCATATCTTAGGTATGTATATGCATATGTATCTATACAATACATGCAGACATTTCCTAGCTCTGTTTACTAGTCTACTAAGAGGGCTAAGAGGCAAACACACTCCACTAGCAAAAGCATACTAGCACCTTAATCATGGTCTCTAATACCATTTCCCATTAAAGGCACTATAACCTGCAAAAATGACTAGTTCCAGAGATGGGACAACACAGGTACATGAATAGCATGGAAATGTTCACAGAAACTCTAGGAACACGTCACAGGGGCACAGGAGGCACCTTGAAGGGGCTCCTACTAGCCACTGCTGGAATACTTTGAGCACCCAGATAAGTATGGTAATAAATTGTACATTTTTTTTAAAAAAAAGAAAATGTATGAGTGTGTATCAGTGAGTAGATTATTATTATACATATGACAAGTACATGAGGGAGAAGGGAGAGCTCTTTCTAATGAGCAGTCTTGAGGGCTGGCTGGTAACTACGGAGGGAGTGCTGGAGTCGGCAAATCGTTTTGCAGTTGTGATGGTAAAGATCAGACCAGGCAAGAATCATCAACAGAAGCTAAACATCGGTGCTTTTTGATGTGGAGTAAGATATTCTGTTGGTCTTATTATAGGTCACTCAAACTCTTTCCTAGTTATAAGGGAGAAAAAGGAAGAACAAGTATCCAGCGGAGAAATTGGGCAACACTTTACCAGGCGCTCAAAATCAGCACGGCCGGCAAGCAAAGGTGACACCGACGTCCTGATGAGGCAAGGACGTGCCCAGCTGTGCGGTGCTCTGGCTGGAAGCACACATTTCATCAGACAGTGAGGAACATTCTAGTGTTTGAAACTGGGGGAACTGTATTTTCCAAAAATGCCAACGTCATGAAAGATAAAGCAAGTCTGCAGAGCAGATTAAACAAGGAGAAAGAGAAATGTCAACTAAATGCAATTCCTGACCCAGAACCAGATTGGATCCTGAACCAATCAGAGTTAGAGAAAAGGCATAAAGGACATTATCAGATCAACCGACACAGCTGGAATGTGGGTGGCAAATGAAATACTTGTGAATGTGGTATGAACGTAAATGTGTCAAGTTGTTGGCTGCACTGCGGTCACTCAAGGGAACGTGCCTATTCTAGGAAATACTCCCTGAAACTGAAGTAGTTCCAGGCAAAGAGCCATGACGTATGTAACACCCTCAAACGGCTCAGAGGAAAACATCTAGGTGACTCTGAATAAAGGGAATAGAGGAGTTCTTTGTACTATTTTTATGTTTGCGACATTTTATAAATTTCAAATTATAGATGCTCCTTGACTTACAATGGGGTTATGTCCTAATAAACTGTAAGTTGAACATGTTGTAAGTTGAAAATGCACTTAACTTACCTAGCCTACTGAACATCATAGCATAGCCTACATTAAATGGCTCAGAACATTTACATTAGCCAGCAGTTGGGCAGAATCATCGAACACATATTCTATTTTATAATAAACTGTTGACTATCTCATGTAATTTATTGACGACAGTACTGAAGGTGAAAGCGGAGTGGCTGTGTGGGTCCTCACTGTTCGTGCACACAGCTGAAAACACTCAGGGCCTGGAGAACGTCTGAGGCACTGAAATAAACAGAAACACAGTGCACTGCAAGGTACCGGATGCTTCCCCCATTGACCGCCTGGCTGACTGAGAGCTGTGGCTCCTGCCACTAACCAGTGTCACCAGAGAGTAATCAGACCTCATGATGCTAGATTGAGAAAAGATCAAAGTTCAAAATTCCAAGAATGGCTTCCACATATCACTTTGTACCACCAAAAAGTTGAAAAATTGTTAAGTCAAACCATCGTAAATCAGGGACCATCTGTACTTCCAAGTAAAAAGTTGTTAGAACACGCAAGTTGACTCCCTTTCCCTCCAATCCTCATGCCTGGGTTCTGACTCCCAGAGGTTGGAATTTAATTGGTTGGGGTACAGCCAATTATTAATTGGTTGGGCATTGAGTGATTTAAAAGCTCCCCTTGTAACAGGGTGCAGGCAAGGGGGTACCCCAAATAAGAATTTGTAATGGGGTCCAGAACTCAGTATCCAGGAAATATTTTAAAAAAATATATATAGGATGTCCTCACCCCCACAGGTCTGAGGTGGGGGATGGGATACATGGAGCAGGGCCATCAAGATTTGTTTTGAATAGCAAGTTTTGCAGATAACCTCTAGAATGGTTATTTAACATATCTATAACCTTTAACTGGTTTCATAGATATGTTAAATAGCTGTGGCCATGCTTTGAGACGGGGGATGGAAGTGACTTCCATCCAAGAAGTAACTGGGAGGCAAGGCCCCTGGTTACAGCACCTGCGTGAGAGCTTGGAGATGATTGGCTCCACACCACAGGGCCACACCTGCCCGGACTTACTATGGCAGCCCAGTAAAGCTGGAAAAAATGTGGGAATGCTGGCAGCTGTGGCCAATTGTGGGAATAGTCTGAAACGGTGCGGCAGAAGAAGACTGGCGCTGGGATTTAAACCCAGGCACGGCAGCCATGCAGGGTCTTTTTGAGACCACACATCTTTTTTAAACCATGCGGCTTGGGCAGAGAAGAACCATAGACTTCTATTTCTTTTTCTGAGATACAGTACCCTGGACTGGGCAGAGGGGGAAGGAAGGACTGTGCATTTGTGGGTGTTCTAAAGGACTTTGGGATCTCAACGAAGACATTAAGTCATTACTCTTAAGTTTGTATAACTCTTTGAATGAACAGCCCCTTTCCTTTTCACCAATCTCTGGCATTGAGCGGCGTCTTTCCCTGGTGGCAGTCAAGGCGAACCTAGTATGGGGTGGGGGACCCCCGGAGCACAAGGGGGGGTCCATTCGATAATAGTGTATTATTCACCCTCACGCCCAGGTCTGTTCTGTAACACCCAGATGATACTAATTACAGCTAAGCTGGCCCAGTAAAAATGTCCCACGCTGGCCACTGACTGCTGTATCCTGAATCACCACTCTATTGTTGCTACACATCTATTTTTCAAAAGCTTCGAGTTAACTCTTTGGACATAACTGCTAGGAATATGTATCTTAACGAAGAGAAGACAATGTGTGTGATCAAATAAGAAAGGCAGACAAAGCCCCAGTATTCCTTAAAATGCTCCAAACTCCCACTGCCAGGCGCACACGTGCTAAAGGAAGGACATGCGTGCAGATTATGCAAAACACGCGGTCACTGTTTTGCTCCACGAAACTGCCAAAAGCCAAAAGTGGTTCAGAATCAGTTTGAGGATCTGAATGTGAAGAAGGCTTAGGGTCCAGCTTCCATGGCAATAGGATGAAGTTGTATCTGTGCAAATATCTGTTGTGCCTGGTTTCCATTATGAAGTTTATGTCCTTGTTTTATCTCATATATTTATAGAACAACCTCCCTTGCTACAAGGTGAGGGCTTTAAAGGCAGATACTGTGACTTATGCATCTTTGCCCACTGCTTGCCTCTTGCTTGGCACTCAATAAATGCTTGTTGAATAGAAGAAAATTATGAGCCGTATTGTTCTGATCTAGCTTAGTTTAGCCTTGGAGTTCAGATAAGAGAGTCTTGGAAACTCTACTGAAAGTCCTGTTTATCTGGATATTCCAATCACAAAAACATCCTCCCTTTCTCCTGACCCAATGGTAAACATGCACAGTGATGCAGAAAAATTCTATTCAACAAAACAAAACAAAACAAAACAAGCATTTCTTTCTAGATAAATCCAGGCCCAGTCTGATAAAGTGTCCAAATTATGATTTCTGTTACACAAATATACACACTTATCACACAGTGATTTTTCAGTTCAGATTTGCTTTGGCATTTGGGGTTTGGAAAAAAATTGAACCCATGTGATTTTCTAAAATACGATGTAACACATTTGGACTGAAAATCAGAGTATCAGAGAAAGGAGGCTGGCTTTTCTTTGGCACGCTATGGTCTCGGGTTCATTGCGAGGGGTTTGAATAAAGAGAAATGCCAAGCCTTTGTTCTTATTTCATTGCTAAATTATAGCTAAGTGCAGCTAATTCTCATTCAAGATATTAACATTTGATTTATTTCGACTCCCAACTTCCTTTGAATACTTATAACTATAAAGAAAGTTTTTGTTTTTAAGCCTCTAATAACGCTATATGTAATAGATTCCATCCATGGTTGAAGTAAGAAAATAACCTGGGCAAAGCCTTGCTGGGGCCGAAAAGGTAAGGCGCCATAGATTTGGGAGCTCAGACACGTGCTCATGCAGTGGGACAGGAGCCTCGTAAATCCCCGTGGGAGGGCAGAGAGTCTTGGGGGAGAGGTGGCATCTGAGCAGGAGTGTGCAGGGTGAGGAGCACTCACTCACCAGGCAGAGGACAGAGACAGAGAAGGGCATGGCCCAAGGCAGAGGCAGGAAGAGTCCTGAGCTTGGAGGGCTGGGGGACAGTCTGGTGTGTTAGAGAAGGGGGAGTCGGGGGGGGTGGCCGAGAGCCCCATTGGAGTGGTTGGGAGGGGAGACCAAGGGCAGACCTTGGGCCCTGGGAGCAGTGAGAAGGTTTCTTTCTGATTGGGGTGGAGATCTGGTTTGTAGAGACCCCCTGTAGCCACAGAGGGAGAAGTGCAGAGGTACCCTTGCACCACAGTCCTTGAGCTCCTACCACACCTGGCAGGCGGGGAAGGCCCACATCTGCCCCGGAGGAGGAGTTTAATGGCCGCAGCGGAGCACATTACAGCGTTGTCCACCCGGAGATAAGCCCAGTATCTTTCTCGCCCTAAGCCAACCTGCTTCCTAACCCCTCCTTAAAAAAATATTATTCCCCCTTTACTCAGATTCAAATTTTGGAGATCATCTTTGGTTCTTTCCTGTCTTTCTTTTCTGCTGGTCACTCACTCATCAGAAATATCATGTTCTTGACCTGCTGCTGCGTCGGTCTCCTTCCTTTCCCCTCCCGCCCAGCAGCTCCTGCACCCAGGTTCTCTGGGCCTTGCCCGTGGACCACGGCAGCGCAGCCCCACGTGCCTGCATGTGACTCTAGACGCGTGCTCTGGAGTCCACCTTTCCTCCTGTCTTTCCTCTGCCCCGACACCTCCTGATTCACAGTCCAGGTCTTGTTGATGTGACTCTACCTCCAACCACCTCACACAGCCCCTTGTCCACATTCAATCAAGTACAGAACATGTCAGTGATTTATGTCTCTGCTATTTAAAAACATTCTACTGCCATTTGTCATAGGGCAGGAGCCCTGTCTCACATAGCGCCTGACAAAAAGACCTCGGTGGAGGATGTGAGGGCGATCTGGCCATGACATCTGCCACCCCATTGATCGCCAGGGTTGATTCGGCTGATCTGGCTGGCTAGGCGGGTGTCCCCTTCCTCCCCCTCACCAATCCACGCTCGTCCCTCCCGAAGCTGCATGCTCAGTGGAAGAGGATGACCTTCTCAACTAGAGGGGAGGACCGGTCTACGGTCAAGGGTATAGGAGCACCTGTGCCTCCACTTGAACCTCCAAACACGCTCTCAGGAAGGCCTTGGTAGACAGACGCTGCTGGATACTGCTGGCGTCCCCTCGCACCCCGGGGGTCCGATGGCCTGCTGCCCTCTCCTGCTTCTAACCTCGTAGCCCTAATCTCAGTGACCGTGCTCTGCTCTTTGAGGCTTAGTCAACTGCTGCCTTGATGGTTTTAGTGTCCTAAATGCTGATTCTAAGATCCCCAAGACTTGGAAAAAATTTTGGAGCAGAAAGTTGAATTAATCCGACTCCTCAGTTCAAGGTACTTTAGGGCACACCTCTCCTGTTTATCAGATTTTCTCTTCACACTGGGTGCCCACTGCCACTGCCTCCCGCCCGTCCCAGCAAACACCTACCTGAATGTAATACATATGTATATGCACAGTTCACACAGATGATACTGTTTTTCCAACAACTCTCTGCCTTGAAGACCCACCTTTGTTACTGTAATATCTGTTTAGGTAATTGTTTTCTAACTGCTCCTAATATNGGAGCAGAAAGTTGAATTAATCCGATTCCTCAGTTCAAGGTACTTTAGGGCACACCTCTCCTGTCTTATCAGATTTTCTCTTCACACTGGGTGCCCACTGCCACCGCCTCCCGCCCGTCCCAGCAAGCACCTACCCAAATGTAATACATATGTATATGCACAGTTCACACAGATGGTACTGTTTTTCCAACAACTCTCTGCCTTGAAGACCCACCTTTGTTACTGTAATATCTGTTTAGGTAATTGTTTTCTAACTGCTCCTAATATTCCATGGCCTCCACCCACCTACCATGGACATGTCTTTCTGTGGTACACAGTGTCAGCAAAGGCTGGTATTTGGAAGAGGCTCGGTGGGTATTTGTTGATAAAACACCAACGCCAAGAAAGCCCACTTTTTAAAGCAGTAACCCTACCGATAGGAAGAAAAGTGTCTGATCAGGGCTCCCCTGTGCAGGTGAAATGCAGTGACGTGTTTACAAGGGTGCATCCCCCTCCTGGCATGGGCAGGGAACACTGGGGGTGTCTAAAACCCATGTCGGAGGTGAGGTTAGAGTTCAGCTTTTCCTGCCTCCTGGTCTTCTGGCCAGAGCTGCCTCAAAAGTTTTCACTAAGGGGTATCTATGGTGATTTCATGGAGCTGTATGAAAGGGGACCCCAAAACACCCAGAATTATCTTCCAGAGGGCAGGCCCCTTATAGTACAGGCTTCTAGTGCTAGGTGAGTGTTCTAGGAACCCATCTGTATCAGTGCACCAGCTGGTGTTGTTGTGACAGACTGCATTCAGCTTCAGTGAAGTTTTTTGAAGACTCAGTGCATTTGTCCATTTTATGATGGGTGATTTATGAGTGCACCTGTCCACACCATGCTGAGGGTTCAGCAGTTTTGGACCGAGAACAGCATGACTCCCGTGCCCTACCCTCCCTATTCATCTGCTCTCACCCTGAGTGATGTTTTTTTTTGTTTCTCCAGAAGAAAACAGTCCTCAAATGAAAACATTTTGCCAATGTGGAAGAGGCGCAATAAAAAAGGGCAGAAGCACCAAAAAGCATCAAAATCAATGAGTTTAAAAACTGTTTTGAGCAGTGGGAAAAATGTCTTGATAGGTGTATTGCATCAAATGGAGAGAGTACTTTCAAGGTGACCAAAGTTTAAACATGTAAAAACAAATACACAATTTTCTATAAATAAATTCTGAGTTTGAGGGCCCCCCTTCGATATTAGGACCCTGCATTAGAGGATTCCACATGGGAGACAGAACACATCAAAAAAGAAGCATCGTACATAGCCAGCAAGGGGCCAATTTTCCGCCCCTACTCCCTATGAACCAGGCAAGTCCTCCATGAACCAGAAGAAGAATGTGATGCAAACCACTGCTCAGTGGGTGTGCTTGGCCTGTGCAGCCACACAAACTGTGCCGGTTCAAACAGTGTTTCCCCAAATTCATGTTTGCCTAGAACTTGTGAATGTGACCTTATTGAGAAGTATGATCTTGGTGAATGTGATCAAGATGAGATCACACTGGATTAGGGTGAGCCTTAAATCCAGTGTTCGGTGTCCTTAAAAAAATAATAACAAGGCAATTTGGACATTCAGACACAGAGACACGCTGGGAGGAGGCCATGTGACGAGGCAGAGATTGGAGCAATCAGCCACCAGGCAAGGATGCCAACTCCCAGCAAGCACTAGAAGGGAGGAGAGAGACACAAGACAGATCTTCCTCTGAGACCCCAAGAAGAAACCAACCCTGATGAGATCTCAGTTTTAGAATTCAGATCTCTGGAACTACGAGCAAATGAAATTCTGCTGCTTTTATCCACCCAGTGCGTGGTATTCTGCTACAGCAGCAATGTGACGCCTGCCATCTAATTCATGTTGTGTGTTGAAGGCTGTAAATGTTTGGTGGTTGGAGAGTGGTGGGTGTATACAGATTAGCCTGCAACGAAGTAAAATACCAGTATTTGAGTCCAGAGTTTTAGTAGTAAATGCACCTATCATAGACAGAGAAGAAAGCCCAGAGCCTTACTCCAGTTCCACAGTATAAAACGTGTGGCTAAACTGGAATGACACTGGGGAGGAAGAATTCTCAGCGTCACGGGGCTGCTCCTGCTTTACATTTTATTACACATACAAACACGTAATTGTATTCAGTTCCATTCCTGTTCTAGGCACTGAGTAACTCAAAGGTCCCTCAAAGGTGGAGACTTGGGGACTTTTTTTTTTAATTACAAAAATTGGTGACTAGCCCTGTCTAGGTGGCTGAGTTGGTTGGAACATTGTCCTGTACATGTGTGGGTTTGATCTCTGGTCAGGGCACGTATGGGGGAGGCAAGTTCTCTCACACGGATGTTTCTCCCCCCGTCTTTCTCTCTCTCTCCCTCCCTTCCTCTCTCTCTAAAATAAATAAGCATATCCTTGGGTGAAGATTAAAGAAACATTTGTGACTAAAGATAGGAACCTTGAAGCATAAACTTGAATCCAATGAAAAAATGCAAGATTGTGAAGGAAATTCCAAACAGCCAATGCACAGCATTGTTGCCAGAGGCTCCAAAATGAGGACCGCAACTCGGCCCCCACTGGTGGGCCGGAGATGAAAGAGGGGCTTCCATCTAACACGCGTAGAAGGCATCCACATGCCGATTTAATATAAGGGTTTCCTTGTAGAGACACAAGTGAACCGAAACCGGGCTGTTTTTTGAGTGTGTGAACTCTGAGCAAAATTGCATATCAGTTTTAATGTCCTTTGAGAACAAACTCCAAGAAATCCCTGTTTAATTATTTTGACTATTGAGCTGTGATTCTTGCATGCGATACTCCTCTAAGAATGAACCATTGGGTTGGCCAAAAAGTCCATTACATCATTTCCATAAAATAAAAGACATTTTTCATTCTCACCAATAACTTTATTGGCTTGGATATTTTGAGTAAGTTGGCTACCTCCTGCTATTGGCTTCTAGTGGGTAGAGGCCAGGGGTACTGCTAAACATCTTCCAATGCATCAGACAGTCCCAGAGCAAAAAACTGTTTGAACAAAATGTCAATGGGACTGAGAAACTTTGCAAACCATTTTTGACACATTGGATCAGTCACATCACCTTCTCCACTTGCTGCATAAATCTTTTTTGTGTGTTTCACTTGTGTTTTTACCTTTCTTAATATGTCAAAAAATGTTGCATATTTTCTTCCATCTTCCAATATTAAAATGGCTGCACAAAAATTCACTAATTTGGTAAGTTTTTTGAAGTGCATGCTGATATGACAGCTGTCACAATACAATCTAACAAAATTGTTTAGAGTGAAGTTAGAGCACAACTAAGCACTCCTAGAGCCATCGCATGGAAAAAAACGTAGTGAACTTTTTGGCCAGCCCAATACCTCTGTCTCTGGAGTTATGAATTATGTATGTAACGATGGAAACTTGTTCATCCATGAGTTGGACAGGTAGAAAATATTTTCCCCAAATGGTAACAATTTAAAACATTCTTTGTAGATGGAAACAAATGGATACTAATTATAGTGCAAAATCACATTTGGAAGATAAAATAAAAAATTTCAAAGAAATCTGGACTTGCAGTTGAACAACCTTGGGCAAACTCCTTTGTAACACGTGGTATTAACTTTCCCAGGCTACTCAGGCCACGGAACCCTGGTGGGGTAATTCATGTCTAGCCAGCTTAAGAATTTGGAAACAGCATTTTATTTTTTGTCTAACATTCACCCATCTTCTACTAGGCTCCTCTACTTTATAATCTCAGTTTGATTCTTAAGGCAAAACATTTTTTAAAATGAAAAATGTTGACTTCCGCCAGGATGGAGGTGTAGGTGGAAACACTGTGCCTTCTCCCACAACCAAGTTAGAATACAACAAAGGTTTAGTAAACAAAGATGCAGCCAAAGAACAGAAAATTGAACTATACGGAAGTCTGACAACAAGGAACCCTTCAATCGGACCAGTAAGAGAGGCGGAGCCAGAGGCGGAGCAGGGTTGGGCAGGAAGGATCCTGTGACCCAGGTGCCCAGGCAGCCGGGGTAGCATTGGGCGGACCCAATGAGGGCGTGGGGTAGCAGGCCGACCGTGGTCACACATTCATGCGCAGATAAACCAGCAGAGGAGTGAGCAGTGAGATGGACTGCAGGCCCCAGCGGCGAACCCAGTGAGGACACAAGGCGGTGTCCGAGGGCTGACCGAGGTTGCACATTTGCGCGCAGTGGGATGGACCAGACCGCGTGCCCCTGGTGGTGGGAAGCAGCAGAGGGACTGCCATTGCTTTCCTTTGACCCTGCCCCCACATACAGCATCACAACCCAGCAACTGAGTAGCCCCTCCTTGGTGAACACCTAGGGCTCTGCCCCTCATACCTAACAGGTGCAAACAGATGAAAATATGGCACAAGAAGAACTCAAAGCCCTAGAGCTGATAACTCTAAGCAAAAAAGACAAGGCGAATCTCTCAGACGCACAGTTCAAAACACTGGTGATCAGGATGCTCACAGAACTGGTTGATTTTAGTCACAAATTAGAAGAACATATGAAGGCTAAACTAATTGAAATGAAGGGAAATGCACAGGAAACCAATAGTGATGGAAAGGAAACTGGGACTCAAATCAAGGAGGTAGATCAGAAGGAAGGAAGAAATGACCAAACAGAAAAAAGTGAAGTTACAAGAATTCAAAAAAATGAGGAGAGGCTTAGGAACCTCTAGGACATCTTTAAATGTTCCAACATCCAAATTATAGGGGTGCCAGAAGGGGAAAAAACAGCCACGAGTAGAAAACTTATTTGAACAAATAATAAAGGAGAACTTCCCCAATCTGGCAAAGGAAATAGACTTCAAGGAAATCCAGGAAGCTCAGAGAGTCCCAAAGAAGTTGGACCCAAGAAGGAACACACCAAGGCACACCATAATTACATTAGCCAAGATTAAAATGAAGGAGAGATGGCCCTGGCTGGTGTAGCTCAGTGGATTGAGCACAGGTCTGCAAACCAGAGGATCGCAGTTCAATTCCCAGTCAGGGCACATGCCTGGGTTGCAGGCCGGTTCCCTGCAGGCCAACTCCCAGCAGGGGATGCACGAAAGGCAACCATACAGTGATGTTTCTCTTCCTCTCTCCTTCCCCTCTAAAGATAAATAAATAAATAAAGTATTAAAAAAAATAAATAAAATGAAGGAGAGAATCCTAGAAGCAGCAAGAGATAAGAGGACAGTCACCTACAAAGGAGTTACCATTAGACTGTCAGCTGATTTCTCAAAAGAGACCTTACAGGCAAGAGGAGCTGGAAAGAAGTGTTCCAAGTCATGAAATCCAAAGACCTACAGCCAAGATTGCTCTATCCAGCAAAGCTTTCATTTAGAATGGAAGGACAGATAAAGTGCCTCTCAGATAAGGTCAAATTCAAGGAGTTCATTATCACCAAGCCCTTATTATATGAAATGTTAAAGGGACTTATCTAAGAAAAAGAAGATAAAAACTATGAACAGGGAAAGGACAGCAAACACAGTTATTAATAACCCCACCTAAAACAAAAGCAAACTAAGAGGACAGCTAGATCAGGAGCAGAACCATAGAAATGAAGAACACATGGAGGGTTAGCAACAGGGGAGTGGGAGGAGGAGAAGGGGGGAGAAGATACAGAAAATAAGTAGCATAGACAGTAGGTAAAAAATAGATGGGGGGAGGGCAAGAATATTAGGGGAAATATAGAATCTAAAGAACTTGAGACATGTGGTCATAAACTAAAGGGGGGGAAGGGTGGGGGAGGGGTGTGCAGGGTGGAGGGGAATGAAGGGGGAAATAGAACAACTGTAATGGTATAATTAATAAAATATATTTTTAAAAAAGAAATGAAAAAAATTATACTAAACATTTGGCACTAACATAGGTAATTATTTTGGCAGAGGAAAAGGAGTGAGTGTGGCTATCATACTTTTAAAAAGGTGAATGATTTCAGAACAGTAAATGAGCTGTTAAGATCTGATTGCTAATGACCTCTTTGATTCTTTATCAAGAGATGTATTCAGCTCTCCCATTATTTCCTTTCCCTACATACTGTACATAGTCCTTCAAGTCTACAGCTAATAAATAAATTTAATATAAAAAATAAAATGAAAAATGCCAAACATATTAAAAATAAAGTGTATATTTAATTCTCATGTACTCATCACTAAGCTACAAGATGCATCAACATTCAGCCATTCTTCAACTATACCTCTCTGATTACTTCTTTACCTTTCTATTTTTTAACTTTTGGACATTTTTCTCTGGGAAGATAGCTTTTTTAAAAAAAGATTTTATTTATATACTTTTTAGAGAGAAGAGAAGGGAGAGAAAAGAGAGAGAGAGAGAAACATCAATGTGAGAGATACATGGATCAGGTGCCTCTTGAGTGCCCCCAACCAAGACCTGGCCTGCAACCCAGGCATGTGCCCTGATTGGGAATCGAACCAGCAACTTTTCCATTCACAGGTCGCGGTGCTCAACCCACTCAGCTAGACCAGACAGGAGTGGTAAGATAGTCTTCTTCTTTTCCCCGGAAGTATTTACTCAATTTAGATGCCAGATTATAGATTTTTTACTTTTCTGCTTTAATTCCATTTCCAAATTTGGTTGAGGAATGCAAGGTGGAGCTCAGAATGGAATTAATCTACTGGGGCATTGTTGCTGCACTTGGGGTGTTGAGCACCAAGAGACGAGATGGTCCAGTGAGTGTGGCGCAGATCAGAGCCAGGCCCTCAAAGTGCAGTCCCTGGACCAGCAGCAGCAGTGTCAGCAGCATATGGGAACTCATCGGAAATGAAGCTTGTTGCACACAAATGCACACACTTGCACACAAGCATGTTCTTATTGAAAATAGCCTGAAAACCTGATATTTCTACAGGAAAAATGGGACACATGCTTGAGGAAGATATAAACGAATGAAACTCCCTAGGCAAAATTTAAGCATCCTTGTTGCTATATTTAATCTTAACTAATTCTGCTTTCAAATTTTATTATCAGTTATGTGCCATAGGCATCTCTGAAACTTAACTACTTCAGATAGTAGCTCACCCTGAAACTCATTCCATGCCTGTTACAGAAATCAAGAGAGTGTGGCTCTGGCTTGTGTAGCTCAGTGGATTGAGCACCGGCCTGCAAATCAAAGGGTCGGTGGTTCTATTCCCAGTCTGGGCACATGCCTGGGTTGTGGGTCAGGTCCCTGGTGGGTGGTGTGTGAGAGGCAACCACACATTGATGTTTCTCTCCTTCTTTTTCTCCCTCCCTTCCCCTGTCTTTAAAAATTAAAAAATAAAATCTAAAAAAAAAGACACTGTGGTATTGGCAAAAGAATGAACACAAAGATCAATGGAACAGAATACAGTCTAGACTTAGACCAGCACAAATATGGCCAATTGATTTTTGACAAAGTTGCAAAGGGAATTCAATGAAGAAAGGGTAGTCTTTAAACCAATGGTGCTTTAACAATTGGACATTAATTTATAAAACAACTTCAACCTATACTTCCCACTTTACACAAGAACCAAATACAAATGAATCAAAGAACGACATGTCAATGTAAAACTTTAAGAAGAAACACAGGATACAATTTTTGTGAACTTGGGTTAGGTTCACAGAACTTGGGTTGGGTTGGGAAGATTTCTTAGATATTATATGCAAAGCTAGAACCATGAAAAGAAAACACTGATAAACTGGGTGTCATCAAAATTAAAAAATTTTCTTTATGAAAGACTCTGTATCTATACCCATGATATAAAGAACTTTTGAAATTCAACAGAAAGAAAAAAAATTCATTTAGAAATTGGCAGAAAGATTTGAATAGTCATTTCAAAGAAATACACAGGTTGCGTATAAGTACATTGATTTTCTCTATTGCTTTCTCATTTTTAATTTCACTGACTTCTGCTGTTATTTTTATTATTTTCTTCCTTATGCTTGCTTTGGGCTTAATTTTCTCTTCTTTCCTAGTTTATCAACGATAAAGATAAAATTATTGATTTGAGATCTTCTTTTCCAGTCAGCATTTAATATTATAAATTTCCTTTAAGCCTTGTGTTAGCTGCATCCCACAAATTTTGACATGTTGCATTTTCACTTTTATTCAGTTCAAAATATTTTCTAAGTTCACGTGAGACTTGTGGTTTTCATTTCCACGTGTTAACGTCAAATAGTTGGGACATTCCCAGATCTGTTTCTGTGACTGACATCTAGTTAAATTCCATCATGGTTGGAAAAGGCATATTTTATATGATTATACAGATATTAAACTTGTTAAGGTCTGTATAATGGCCCAGAATATGACTTATGTTGGTGACTATTCCACATGCACTTGGAAAGAACGTGTATTTCTGCTGCTGTGGGTGGAATGTCATATAAATGTTAGTTTGGTCAAGTTGCTTGCTTGCTCTATTAATTTCTTGAGAGGAATATGAAGAATAATTGTGTATTTGTCTATTTCTCCTTCCAGTGCTATCCGTTTTTGCTTTGAGTGTTTTGGGGCTTTTGTTTAGGTACATACATGTTTATGACAGCCATGCTTTCTTGGTTAATTTCTCCTTTAGTATCATGAATTTTCTTCTTTATCTCTGATAATTTTTTCTTAAATTATTCTGAAGTCTACTTTTTGTAATATTAATGTAACCACTCCTACTTTCTTTGATTAGTATGTCCATGGAATAGCTTTTCTTTTTAACCTCTTACTTTTAGTCTATTTACATCATTACATTTAGAATTGGTTTCTTGTAAATAGCATATCAGGTCTTTCCTCAAAACTCCAATTGTACCATATGTACCTTTATTTGGCATTATAGATCATCTACATAATTAACATAATGTTAACTGGGTTTATGTCAACTACTTTATCAGTCATCTGTTTGCCTCTTCTGTTTTATATTCCTCTATTCTCCATTTTCCTTCCCTTTTTTGGATTTGAATAATTTTTAGTATTCCATATCATTTGTCCATTGACTCTTGGTTATAGGGAACCATTCAGCGCAGCATGGCGAATGTAGCCCAGCTCTATCTGAAAATGGACAGGCACGTGTCAGCACACAGGAAGCCAAACCCACGGATCAGCTTTCCCATGGGAAATCAGGCCTGTATTGTACCTAGGCTGCTTTGAGGCTTGCTTTTTGCTAAAACTCCCTCACCCTGAATTGAGGCAGCAAACATTTACTGCATATCTTTAAAGTAACTTCCTAAAATCTATGCTAAACCTCCCAAGGACAAGTGTAACCAGTTCAACCACTTTTTCCTTTGCATTTGCAAATGTCCTTTTTCTTTGTAGTAATTAGCAACTTCCTCTCCTTTGTTATCTGTAAAAGGTAACCACTTAAAGCAAACCTGTGCATAGTAAATGAGGACCATCCTCAATGTAATGTGCCCAGAAAAGCAATAAAAGCCTGTCCAGGCAGGGGTCGGGTGCTCCCTCACTCAGAGAGTGGCCATGCTGTCCCTTTATCTCCACAGGACTTATGTGGTTTGTGAATTTGTTCATTGCAGCCACAATACACAGACCCAGTGGGCCGGGGTCCACATCACTTGGTCATATTTATTGTACTATTTTTAGTTGCTTTTCAAAAATTATAATATATAAGCCTCATCTGTCACAGTTTACTTAGAGTTAATGTTTACCACTTCAAGTAAAATGTATAAGTCTTAAAAACATATAGGTCTTCTTACCCTCCCCTATTTATATTTGCCATAGGTATGAGATCTACATACAAGGTCTGTCCAGAAGGTATCCAGCCATGTACTATGAAAAATAGAAACATTTATGGAAGAGTATACAAGATACAAGAAACACTGTACATAGGACAATGACACCTCAGTCCCCTTCAAAGTAGGCACCTTGGGACCTCACGCAGTTCTCCCAGTTGCCATCAGCTTCTCTGTCAGAGATTCCTGAATGTCATTGCTGGTCTAAAATGTCTTCCCTTTGAACTGTGATTTTAGTTTTGGGAAAAGCCAGAAGTCACGGGGTGCCGAATCTGGGCTGTAGAGGGGCTGAGTTACCTGGGTGATTTGATGTTCACTAAAAAACTGCATGAGACATGATGCATGAGCAGCCATATTGTTGTGATGAAGCTGCCAATCACCAGTTGTCCATAGCTGTAGCCTTCTGAATCATATGAATAGTTTCTGTGGAGGAATGTTCAAGCTTAATGCAAAATCTGATCCAGATTCCATTGCTTTAATCACTCACTCCTTTGAATGTGATGGCCACACAGTACATGTGCTGACTCAGAGACATCTGTCACCCCCCTGACTATTACAGTGAAGTCATCATTGTTCACGCATGTGCATTCCAGTCCACTCTAGAGTGCCAGGTTATATCAGTGTCCCACTAACCACTCTCATATTAACAGTGGCTGGAGTTTTTCTGGATGGGCCTCATACACTGAAACTCCCCAATGTTATATTTTTGCATTCAGTGATCATGAGTATTTTATATGATGCAAGAGGATATGACTTGGTGTATTTTTTTAACCTCACAATAATCCCATGAGATATGTAGGAAATATAATAAATTCCATTTTAGAGAGGAGGAAACTAGTAAGCTGGGTGACTCGTCTGTCTTCACACAACTGGCTAATAGCAGAACCAGGACTCAACTAATTTGTCTCCACTCCCTATTCCTTTCCCTGCTCCCACGCTGCCATATGTAAGTTCCACCTTTGGTACACAAGCTGGAGCCTGTGTGGCACAGAAAGTGCCATGAAATTGTAAAAAGATACTGGAAAAGAGAACACGTGGGTTTAAGCTTTGCTGTGTATAGGGTCGGACATGAACAAAGAGCTAATCCAGGCTGAACCTCAACCTGCGAATGCAAAGCCCAGGAACTTTCAGCAAATAATATCTTGGCATTCTTCTCTCATAAAATACCATGGTGAGCCGAAGGAGGTAGCTCTTATATCCCATGTGTGACACCAAGTAATAAGCAGAAATAGACCTGGGTCCAGTTTCTAAGGCAGTGGGTGCACCACAGACTGGCTGATGCTCTTCATTTTCCCAAATCAGAAATGGCATAGGTCCATCCATGGTCATTTATGTTGGCTCTCCTCCATTTGGGATTTGCTACTTCTATTAATCAAGATAATCAAGATTTTTATGACAGTTGGTTGAATACAGAATTCATTTCCGTGTAAATCCCTTCCCTGAAATTGGCGGTTTTTAAACTGTCTTCCCTGGGGTCCTAGAGATTTTCATTAACTTCCCAGGTTTCCACAAAGTGTCCTCAGCGTTCATCATGAGAAGAGGGTAGAAGGGGTGGAGATGGGGTAGGAGAGGGATCCACTTCCCTCTTCGTTTGTTTTAAATACTTCATTTTATTCAGACCGATAGTTCCTTGGAACTATTAAAGAAAACCTCCACTTCAGAGCATGGACTCGGTCTCTCCAGGTGGGGCCACTTGAGGTTCATCTCCTTCAGTCTAACCAGCCACGGAAGGCTTGAGTTCATCACCACCGAGTGGTGCCCAGTGTGGATCCCAGCAGCTTCAGCGACAGGGACCGCCCACACTCTAGTGGCTCACCCTCCTTTGCTTAGTTCAAATCTACCATTCCTTTCAAAGATCACTGCTTTGCGGACTTGGCTGCCCATTGCAATCACCTTGAGGGTTTTAAAAATACTGTGCCTCCTGGACAGCGGGACATTTAAAAGCTCTCTGCTGATTCTAATTTGCAGGCAAGTTGGGAACCACTGCTTTAGATGCACTGAGATCCGTACCTTTGAAGTGACCACCATCCCCTGGAAGACACATACAATGAGACCAATCTGTCTTCCGTGTAAGAACATTCACGAAATTCAAAGAGCTTTCGGTTTCCAGAGTTTTCCCTTCCAGTTAAAATTCTGGAGCCCACTCGATGTCTCCTCCTGCAACACGTCATGTAGTCTGGCCGGTCCGTACTCCTCTTAAAGTGAGGAGCCTTCCCTGGCATGAGGTGCTGCGGTGGGCCGATCACTGCACAGGACCAGGAAGTCCCTCCCCTCCACGCCTGCTCCATCCTGCCCTGTCTGTGTGGCCCCAGCACACGACTGGTTTTCAAACGGGTGCTGTGGCCGAGCTCCTTCCCCCTATCTGCATTTGGGTGCTAATTGCTGATTATTGGGTAAGGTCTATGGCAACCAGAAAATCAAATCAGCATAGCCTCACATTTCTTAGGCTTTTACAGTTCCCCAAATAAACTCACAGCCTTATTTCAATTACTCCCTCCCAACCCTGCCCTCCCTCAGCTGTCCTTACTCCAATCCTATTATTCAGGCGAGAAAGCTAGTTTTAAAACAAAAAAGAGATGTTCTCAAAACCCCAAGGTGAGTAAGCAGCCAAGGTGGGGGTGTAGTGTGATGCTCCCCTGTCCATAGTCAGGGATCCTTACGTCAGGCCACACTAGCTCCCACGTGACCGTACAGCGCACGGCAGGCCGGGCCAGGACCTGCAGAACACAAACCTCGGGCTCCTGCTGCTGCTTTCGCTGGCCGTGGTCTTGGGCCACCCTCGCACTCCGTGCAGTGCGAATGCAGCACCACAACCACAGGCCGGGGGCCCCGCCACAGTGTTGGGATAACACGGCTTTGGGCAGCATTGTCTGCCCCTCGCTCCCAATGTGGACAGAAATTACGAGGTGACTTAAAAACCTCCTTGGAGGAAGGCCTCATGGGCATGGCTGAGCTGAAACTAAAACCAAAACCAAAAAACGGGTCAGAGAGTGGCAACTGTTTTGGCAAATATTCACAATCTGTCTCATGATGGGTTGCTCCTTGCATGTACATGTGATACCTTTCTCTTCGGGTTCCCCCATTTGCCTTTGCCTTGGGACTAAAACAAATCTCTTCTAGCAACTGACACCTTAACTCTACACGGTTTTAGTTGTCAGCTCAGCTGTGACTCTGAACTTGGGTTTTCTGGCTGCATATTTGGGATTCTCTTAGGACTTCCTCATTTCAAGCTCCCAGGGCTGACCCTGCTCTGTACGGGTCTTAATTTTGCCTGTCTCATGCACTGGACTGAAGGACAGAGTGAGGTCTGAGGCTGGGCAGCGGGGGTGGTCTGGCAATTAGGTGCAGGCAACAGGAGGCACACTGTCCGTACAGGGTTTAAAAAGGATAATAAAACTGTCTACCATTTATTATCCCCATGATAAAATACTCCTGCCACGGTTGATCTCCCCAGCCTCGCTGTGCTGAGGTCACAGATGTCCACCGCCCCCCCCTCCTACAGCCTATGGCTCCAAGTCTGCCCTGGCTGCTGGGCAGGATAGATGCCACGAAGGACCAGGGTCAGTAGAACCTCCACAAAATTCCCACACAGTTCAGATGGCAGGGAACTCAGTTCACCCTCTTAGAAAAAAACATACTCCCAGAAGACAGTGCAGCTTCCATGGCGGAGCTGGAAAACCAGAGAAAAGTGAGACAAGTAGATTTTAAAAATCCCCAAGAAGGTACTTTTATATGACACACTGCTTATTCCCGAGCGCTGGAAAGCATCGCTGGAAAAAGAGGGCATGGAATTGTTTTTATTTGAAAGGCATTTGTTTGAGAAAATGAGGCTTTCTCCAAGCAAAATGGTTAGAAGTTAATTACAGTATTTATTGCTCAAAGCAAGCCTGGAATTTGGCTTGAATCCTTCGGAGCCCATTGTTCAGGGGGGAAATTACCTACTCCACACAAGGCCAGTGAGCGAAAGGTCGATTTGATAGCTGCCTACTTCAAAGGAGCCCAAGATGAGGACTGAGTTCCAGAGGGTGTACAAAACAAAACTCTGGTTTTAGATCCGGGAACCTTTAGGGAGCTGTGGGAACGTTTGTCACTGAGCTTGGGCTGAACGAGGCAACGACTTACAAGGATCAAGTGGTGAGTGGCCTTGATTCCCTCATTAATAATGTCCTTGTTCTTTTGAAATCTTCAATATTCACATTCTGGTTTAATTAAAATATTTGGAGGTTGAAGTCCAGGGCAAGCAGAGAAATCATGTGTTCGATATGTGGCCCAACGGACGGTAGCTTTACCTAAAATTCTAACCTGTCCCGCACGTCAACACCCTTGTGCGTCCTGTCCCATCAGGCCCATCTCTGGGGCTGGGCACCACTCACTGACCTGTTTGGGCCTCTGGACATCATGACTATGTTTCCCTGCTGTCCCATCCTTGATACCTATTTGACATTGAACTTTGGGTTTCTCCAAAGGTCGGTTTTATTTCTGCATGACAGACTTGATCTGGGGAGCTTCCGTCCGCACTTGCTCCATCTACAGCGCTCCAGCCCAGCCCTCCCCCGTCAGCTCAGAGATTTCAGTCCCGACTCTCAGCAGGCCACGTCCTTGATCTTAATTTCTATGCTTCCTACAGGACCACCCTCCAGCAGACATTCCTCCTCTCCATCTCCTCTCCCTGTCTCTTGGCCAGTTCCTCCCATCTTGTAATAAACACAACTAAATCTATCCTAGGTTTANATTTGACATTGAACTTTGGGTTTCTCCAAAGGTCGGTTTTATTTCTGCATGACAGACTTGATCTGGGGAGCTTCCGTCCGCACTTGCTCCATCTACAGCTCTCCAGCCCAGCCCTCCCCCGTCAGCTCAGAGATTTCAGTCCCGACTCTCAGCAGGCCACGTCCTTGATCTTAATTTCTATGCTTCCTACAGGACCACCCTCTAGCAGACATTCCTCCTCTCCATCTCTTCTCTCCCTGTCTCTCGGCCAGTTCCTCCCATCTTGTAATAAACACAACTAAATCTATCCTAGGTTTAAAACAAAAAACAAAGAACAGACCCACATCTTGTCTCAGTCCCGGTACCCGTGAATCCCTTTCCTCCTCTTCACGGCCAAACTTTCTAAACAGCATTTGCTCTGACGGCCTTGTACCTGCAAAAGTCAGGAGCAACGTTTTAGTTGCCAGAACCAGCTGCATCATGTTTGCAGCAGGTTAACCCTTTTTGCTGGCGCACAGACTGATCCCTGTGAAATCTCTTTCATCTCTCTCCTCTGGCTTGTTGCATCCCCGACCCCTCCCTACCTCTGGCCTGCCTCGGGTCCCCTCTGCCTCTTCCTCTCCAAAGGGAGCAGTAGCTACAGTCTTTAATCAGCTTCTGTTTCCCTTCATCCATCCCTTGGACAACCCCAATGATCTACTCTGTAGAGGTGACTCCCAATTCATATCTTTGGTTCTGATACCTTTCTGGACTCCAAGCACCGGTTTCCACGGCCTTCTCCACTTTTCCCCTGTACATCGCATAAGTGCCTCCAGCACAAACCAAACGTCCCAAACCAAAGACATTGTTTTCTCTCTCAGCCCTGCTTCCTCCTGTTCCTGACCCAGGTATCTTCCAGCCATCGCTGTTGTCATCTGGCTGGAAATCTCTGGTTTTCCCTGGCTCTTCCTTTGCTCCAGTATCTAATCAAATGATAAAATCCTATTTTTAAAGCAAAACGCAATCCTTGTCCCACCTGCACAAGGTCGGAACTCACACCCCTCCGGGCGGCCACCCACACTGCCCTCTGCAGGAAGCCTGCGCCAGGACACTGGGTGCACAGGAGCTGCATTTGGGGAAAGGCTCAGTCCCCACAGCCTGGGCCTCGGTTTCCTCACACGCAAAGGAAGGGTTAGACAGACAATCGCTAGGACTTTGTGACTCTCCAGACGCAATTTCGCACCACGCCTGCATGTCCATAACCCACTTATCCTCCAGGATTCATGGTTTGCCTGCTGCTGGTTCTGAAACTTTCTCTGACTTCCTCCCCACTCCACCCCAAATAGAAGTAACTTCTCCCCCTCTGGATTCCTATAATACTGCAGATTTTTCTTTTAGGGCATTTTCACTGATTACTTCTTATCTTCTGTATTAGATTAACTGACCACACACTCTTGGGGAGAAGAACTCATGTCTAGTTTTCTTTACGTCCTCCTTGCAAACAGTAGTAGGCAACCCTGAAATAGCCATTGAATGAACAAATGCAAAATCCTTTTCCTTGAGAAAAAACCAGCAATAGCTTCTCATTTCCCCCTGGCTGCTGTCCTGAAGCTAGGACTGGATGAGCTTGGCTGCCCCGAGCGCTGGAGTGGGGGCAGGGCCAGCCTGGCAGCCGCCTGGGACGTCAACCCGAGAGGAGGTCTCACACATCTTTAGGACGGCAGCACCTTACCAGAAATGTAAAGATGAAGGAAGTTTTCTTTACTTCAACTCCTCCTGGGGACTTCTGTGAATGGTGGCAAGACCTCCCCAGATGAGCTGCTTGGGGTTCCTCCGCTACGGGGTAATAATGCTTCAACAAAGGAGGCTAACCACATGCCCTCTAAGGAAAGTGGGCCTGCTTGTCTCCGGGGTTTACTTTTGCTCATTAGGACGTGGAAATTGAGGTGCTGCCACCCCTGGTCTACTTTTCTCACACAGGGCCCAGCTTCACCTGAGAATGAAGGCGGACCAAGTATCTGAAGACGCAGTGTGAGGGACAGGCTGCCGCTCGCCGTGGGGGCTACACCGCTCTCTGGCACTGCTCCTTCCCCGCAGGACCCTTCACCCAACTCCTGCGGCCTGCCCCGACTGCCCTTGCATGGTTTAGGGTTAGCTCCGCCCCTCAGCTTCCGCTGTTTCCTTTCCAAATTCTACCCATTCTTCAACACCTGGTCCATGTCCCATCTCTTCCAGGTCTCCCCTGCCTGTGATTACTCTAGATATCTCTGCTTTCTCTCTGCAGACCCAAAGCGAACTTCTTCTATCTTCTCCAGGCCAAACTCTTCACATCAGAGCCCAGGGATACGGTGTTGCTCTCCACTCCTCAGGCACAGACCTAAGGCTGCCACTTCTGCAGAGCAGACAGGCCCCAGGGTCCAGAGTCAGCACCGGGGTGGGCCCCAGTGCTCCCGCCCTCGCCTCACCCCAGCCCTGTTCCATCACATGTGTCCAGTGCCTGGTTCACAGTGGGTGCTGGATGAATGCATAATAACTAAAAATAAACACTTAGCTCTGAATTATTAATTTAGTACAACCTTATGTACTATCTTTACGTTGTCACTTAGCAATTTTCACTCCAAGAAAACTTTATACAGTTTTTTCATTAAATATTGGCTAACACTGCCAAGATCCTTGCACCTCATCACCAAGGAGGGCAGAGGTCAGCCCTGACAAGGAAGCCCCAACCAGTCCATGCTGCAGAACCGCCTCGGCCAAGGACCCACTTCTCCGTGCCTTCTGCCTGCACAGCAGGCCCAGATGAGCTGTCTTTTGTGGAAAAACCAGCCCAGGGTGAAAGGGTGGGGCTAGCTTTAGGTTTGTCTGAGCTCTGAGCCCCTGGGACCCTGTCTCCAGTACTAAAGCCCTAGGTGAGATCTATCTTCTCTCTTTGTCACCTGCCTCAGGTTACAGCTACTCACAGGTTTCCCCCACCTGACTCAGGCCACTACCCAGGATGACAATGGACAGATGAACAAACAATGTAAATGAATAGAAATACATTCTATCTTGCTTGTAATCCACACAAATTACAGTAATAGAGCTGTGCCATTTTCTACTTTAAAAAACTGCCCTAAGTGATAATACACATTTCATGGACTATATACGTGAGGGCACAATCCCGTAAGAGCAGGGGCCAGAAACCTTTCCCAAGTGGGTATCAGATTTGCCCCTCATGCACCTAACACTCTCCTACTCTGGGCCCTGAGCTCTGCTAGGCTCTTAGGACGCAGCGAGAGGCACATGGAGTCTGCTTTCTTTGAAGGAAACTGGTCGCTGACAGGGACAATGATGGGGAGACCTCTCTGAGTGTGAGCGGGGGAGCCGGCCTTGTGACATGCAGGGGAGCACAGCCCCGAAAGAGGGAGCAGCCTGTGTGCAAAAGTCCCAAGGTCAGAAGAACTTAATCTGAAAAAGTGACAGAAGGTCTGGCTGATGACTTTTGCTCTCACCGAGAAGCGACATGGTCACCTTCCGGGGTGGGTGGGCAGGTGATGGCAATAACATTCTCAAATGGTATCCAAGGGGCAGGACTTGGCTCTCATATGAATCAAGAAATGAAATGAGCCCCCAAATGCAGGGTCTTGAATACAACACAATTTATGTGTGGTCCTTCCCTGGGCTTCTGACTCCTCATACATAAAAGGTTAGGACTGAACTGAAAGATCTCCAAGGTCTCTTTAAGTGAAAAGTTCTCTTAAGAGATTAAACCTCATTAAAATAGTGAATTGAAAATGATGGAAGGAACTGAGTTTAAACATGACAATGGGCTCTAGAGACTTGGTGGCGGGCTCCTGCTTTGCCCTGGCGCTGCTGCAACACTGCAGTGATGGCAGGGCTGGTGTGGGGGCCTGCATGGCGCGGCGCCCCCGTGAGAACCCGCTGGAAAGCCTGGGGGTGGGGTGGGAGTCACAGGGCACTGCATGGTCCGCCCAGTGTGCGAGGACTGTCAGTGAGGGCACTTTAGATGAGGAGGAGGGTGGTGGGGGCATCTGGCCCGAAGACAATGTTCATATTTGATTTAGAGGCTGGACGGCGGTGTGACCTCTGTTTTTCGTCAGAATAATTTGATTTTTTAAAAAATCATGCCCTGGCTGGTGTGGCTCAGTGGATTGGCCTGTGAACCAAAGGGTCACTGGTTTGATTTCCAGTCAGGGCACGTGCCTGGGTCGCAGGCCAGGTCCCCAGTAGGGGGCGTGTGAGAGGCAACCACACATTGATGTTTCCCTCCCTCTCTTCTCCCTTCCCCTCTCTCTAAAAATAAATAAATAAAATCTTTAAAAAATCACATAGATAACTTATTAAAAGCACTGTGTGTCCTACAGGTAGGAAGTGTGCGGGCTTGCTTCTCCCTTTGCTAAGCCACGATCTCGCCATACTGCATCAGGATAATCGCTTTGAACAATTTGGTATTGATCCTTCCAGACTTATTAGTGCATGTTCACACACAGACACATATAAAATTATATATAATTTCATATCGTGCATTTTCAATACAAAAATGAGGCCCTTGTATAACTTATTTTTAAAGCCCAGAATCCCTTCCAGGATCTTACTTTCATGCCGTTACATGGAGAGTGACTCCATTAATGGCTGGAGGGTGCTTCATAGAATGGAACTATCACAACCTTTCTTCTTATAGGGTGTTGGATTGCATTTAATGTTTTTTAGTTCATAGAACTTGCTGCAATAACCATTCCTGCACAGGCCTTTGTGTTCTTAAAGGAGTATTCTCACAGGATAAACAATCAGAAGTGGGACTACTAAATCAAGGGTTTGAGTGGTGTGGAATATTGTATACTTAATACTCGATGAGAGCTGCCAACTATTGTTGCCTCCACGCCCACACTGCATACTATTTTTCACCAACATTTAAATTTCTGCAATCTGCTAGGTCAAAACTGTGCTGCAATAGTTTGCATTTTCCAGATTACTAATGCGGCCAAATATCATTTTATATACTTGTGTATCACTGGTGTGCCCCTCCCACTCCCAAGGGAAGTACTTGCCTATATCATCTGCCTGTTTTATGTTGGGTTGTTTTATTTTTTCTTAGCAAATTGTAGGAGCTTTTGCAAATATTAAGGGTATTATTTATTAGTCTTCTGTTTTTATATGTTCAAAAGTATTATCTTTTAGTTTATCACTTCTCTTAAATAGAATCTTTAGACACAGAGGAGGATCTAATTATTGTTAAATCAAATTTGCATATCTTATTAATGCTTAAAGGAGCCAAAAGGTTATGAGTCTTGTTAAACAGTCTCTCCTTACCACGGGATTTAAAAGTATTTTCCTCGGGTACTTTTATAGAATTTATTTTTCTACCTTTTTTCTGGTATATTTATAGTTTTTATATGAATTTATACTGTGGCACAAATCTAGTCTTACTTTCTTCCCCATAAGGATAACTAATACTCTCCTGGCTGATTATTGACTTGTCCAACTCTCCTCAATTATTACAGATGTGCCCTTTATCATATACTTTGTTATATGCACTCCTATTTGTAGAACGTTTCATCTCATCGCCCTTTGGTATATGTTCTCACTTTATCTTTACTCAAAAACTGTGATTCCTCTTTCACAGTTGCTCTTGCTCTTCCAGATGAGCTTGTGAATCAGGTGATTTTCACTAAAATTCTACTAGAATGTTGATGAGTTTTTAAAAATGAAATTTATGAATTAATGTGGGGGAACTTAATGGATCTTTAAAATGGAGCTGTCTTAGACATAAACATCATATATGTTTTCAATTTACCTAACTTTCCTCATATATCCTTCAGGAGAGTTTCACATGGCTCTCCGGAGCATTTATTGCTTCACTTATTCCTAAATAGTGGAAGCTTTTGTTGCTATACGGCATCTTTTATTTTTTTTAAAGATTTTGTTTGCTTTTCGACAGAGGGGAAGAGAGGGAGAAAGAGAGGGGGAGAAACAGAGGTGGGAGAGAAACAGCGATCAGTTGCCTCTCATAGGCACCCCAGCTGGGGACTGAATCCACAATCCAGGCATGTGCTGTGACCTGGAATCGAACTGGTGAACTCTCACTTTGCAGGATGATGACCAACCAACTGAGCCACATTGGTCAGTGGGTAAATGGCATCTTTTAAAAGTGACATGTTTTATATGGTTATTGCTTACATATAGGAACACTAGTGATTTTCACATACTTATATCGATCTGGATACTGTAACAAATATATCATTAGGTCTAATAATTAAGTGTGATGGTGTTGATAAATTGTTTTTGGTAGAAAAGTCATGTCATATGTAGATAAATTTTATCCCCCCTCCCCCCATTATTTGTACCTTGCCTATTTTTCTTATCTGATCCAAATGGCTAGAAACTTCACAGTGATAGCGGATATCTCTACCTTTTCCCTGAAATGGGAAAGCTTCTCACATTTCATCTTAATCACATGTGATGAATATCATTGAATTCAGGAGACATTTCATATCAAGTTAAGGAATTTTACTTCTAGTCCTAGCTGATTAAAAGATTTAATACAAATTGTGGCAAACGTTATCAGTGACTTTTCAGCTCCTATTAAGATGATTTTTTCTTATATTTCATAGTAACAGAGTTTCTAATATTAACTATTTTTTATTTCCAAAATTATTTGGCCTTTAAAAATTAAACCACAGTTTTCATTTCCCACACAGCCTTTCTGATAGGATTGACTATAAGACAACGATGGTTGTCACACTAACGTGGAAAATCCATGCCTTCCAGGATGCTGGACCTGCTACCTCCCAACCAGTCTGCTCTGCGTGGCGCCGTCAGGCATGGAAGGTCTTGACGGAACTGTGGTGTGTCAAGCTGGCTCAGTCCAAAGGAGACTTTAGCACACCCTGGGCTGTACATGTCAACCAAAATGTGAAATGTCCAGAACAGAGAAACAAAGGGAATGGCAAGGTTATTTTTAAGAGAGTGGCTAACAGACACTAAGGGTTAATAACATCACTAGATAGCAGAGTAAAATATTTCAGACACCTTGTTTTGGAAAATGAAGAAAAATAACAGATCAGAAGATATATGGGATATAGGGCACATACATACTTAATTATGAAAAATACATTAGTACATGGCTTTGCTGTTCCCAAAGGAAACACTTTATAACCCTGGGCATAAGGGTTAGGGAAGGTCTTGTGAGAGACTACGGTTCCGGTTGCCATCTTGAATCCCGTGAGGACGCCAGGCTACAGTCCTGTCAAGTTGACTCAGCACCTCTGGCCAACAAGTTCCCCTTCTTCTCTTATTGCCCCCGGACTTCCTAGTGCACCTCACCCCTTTCCACGTCCATTTCCCTTCACAGTCATGCTGTGTTCCCGAAGTTCCAGACACTGAACTCCTTAACGTTTTCAGAACACTCCAGTCTCGTTACGGTTGAACGCATTTACAGTTTTTTCTCTTTGCCTTCAAAGGTCTTTCTCCATTCTCACCTGGTGGATTTTATTCTTCCTGATCCTGCTCTGAGGCAGCTCCTCAGAGGCCTGCTAAAACCCTCTTTCTCTCCTCTCCACATCCTTCAGGCAGAGTTTACTGCTGTCCCTCTGGTTCCACCTTGCACCCGCCTCACTGTGTCCCAGGGGGTTGCTTAATCCCCTGTCCCCTCTCTGTACCCGGAGTTCTCCGAGGGCAGAAAGTGACGTGACAGAAAGATGTGATGTTTTATAAATGTCCAAGAATAGTCCCTCCCAATACTTGACTCAAATGCAGGTTTTGCAAACTTCCTAACTCACAGAGACCCAAGTGTCACAACGGTGCTATCTAGGTCGCTCTACCTTCCTTCTCTTGTTTTATATGGTGCACTTTGGACTCCAGTGGCCCAAATTCGACACCATTCCTAATCTATGGTGTCTGTAACTGTCACATTTTTCTGTCTCCTGTCATCAAACTGCCACGTGCATACTCTTTCTTCAGGGCAGAGCCCCTCATGTGTTTTCCCTCCCTTTCTCCCCCCTGTTGGCTGTGGGCTGCTCTGGCTGAGGCCTGCTGGAGAGCAGGTGTGTTTATGTCTATGTGTCTAGGTGTCCACTTCTCCTGAGCAGGTGTTTCCTCTCATTTCCTGGGAAAAAGCCCAGCCAGTCTGACTGAGGAAGCTTGCATTTCAGCACGTCCCACCCCCAGGGTGGCTGCTTCCTGGCTCTGACTCCATCGTCATGTGGTGGCCGTTCTCCACCTTCCCCTTCTGCCTGCCTTCCACACTTCCTGGGCAGCTTCTCCACCTAATTTTCCCACTTGTTTCCTTGGAACGTCTCCAATTTCATATTCCTTCTGGTATTCTCCCAGGCACATCTCTCCTCAGGCTTCCCCCTTCCACATTGCTTGTACCTGTGTCCTTGACAGTGGCCACCCTGTTCCCCACCTTGCATCCTTCCTCCTTTACTACCAACCAGCCAAGGGCATTCCTCCCCCCTTTCCCTGGTTCTTCCCCCAGAAACTATGTGTTAGGAAGACTGTTCCCACAAGCCACACGCATTTATGAGTCACCAGAGTCCACTCTCTGATCTACCTGGATGCTTTGTTTAGTGTTTTTGGACTTAGAGCAGACTTAGTTCTGCCCGGAAGGTGTTTCAGATCAACCCGAGGCCTCCACACTGCCTGCTTCTTTTCTCTTCCCTGAGGTGCCCTGCGTCTCTGCCCCCATGCAGTACGGGACAGGTCGGGGAGTGTGGTTCTTTATGTGCTGAGATTTGGTGTTCCTTCCCCTTCTAGTTATTGATTTTAACATTGGGGCATTCTCTGTCCTCAGGTTATGCCAAGGGTGTGATTTCTGTGCAGTTGCATTTCCCCCTTTCTTATATTCTAGCTTGTTTGGGGAGGAAGTATTGGGACATGGACACCCAGCTGCCGCCACTGCCTTCGGCTGCTTGGGAGTCTCTATGTCCTCTTTTTAAATGACAATAGCTACCCTAAGGGAACTTTTCAATAGACCAGGTACTTATATAATAATAGTAAAACCAGCTAACATTTATTGAGGACTTGCTATGCACCAGGCATGTCTTAAATGCTTTACTGGTGGGCACCTCTGTTATTTACATGTTAGAGAGAAGTTAAGTAACTTGCACACATTATCATATATAATTTTCACAATGTCTCTGCGTAGGCATCGTTAACTTCACTGTACAGAAGAGGAAGCAGGGGCTCAGACCCACAAAGTAGCTCTGGGTGAATCCTGGAAGTACCAGGGTGCAAAGCAGGGCCTTCAGCCCGAGCACGCAGTGCTGACGCTGGTCCTAGATGTGCGGTGGGATCAGGCCACCTCCCCGCCTCTGCTGTGGTCGCTACTACCCTCCCTTCAGCAGGGGGCCTGAGGACAGCAGAGGAAGGGCGTCTGGAGCCCTTCTCTCTGTGGGATTGTTTCCAGCCTTCACAGAGCTATATGGGTCAGCCTTCTTTTGGGGCAAGGACACTCCATGTCTCAGGGTGCCCCTCTCCTGGAACGGCAAGAGTAGGCAGCAGACAGAGGAGTAGGGCTGGAGAGAGTCTCTGAGGGGAGAAGCTTCATCAGCTACAGACATATCAACACAAACGGACGGGCGTCTCACTCAAGGGACTATGCCTGACTCCGATCAAGCCCGATTTAGCTGCCAATTGGCAGGAAATAAAGAGGAACTTACGAAACTGCTCTGTGACTATGCAATCAGCAAAATCCACCACCATGGATATCCTTGCAATCTAATACCCTGGGCCCTCCAACAAGTAGATCCTTAAAAAAAGAACAGAAGAGAGGATGTGTAGATAAAGGGAGGCTTAAAGGACCTAATAAAAAATGGGCAAGGCTAGGTGATAAGGTCCAAGAATGCACACTCAGGCAATACAATGATAAATAAATGCAAGGAAATGATTTCTACACAATTCACGGGGGAGGGAGAGAACCGAGTTTGGAACAGGGCATGTGGAAGGGCTTCTGGAGACTGGCAGAGTTCTAGTTCTTTCGGATTAATTCACTAAGCTACGTACTTGTTTTGTGGGTTTTTGGGGGGAAGAAACAGGAAGATACAGGGTGGTATACAAACTCAAGAGGCACACAAAGAAAATTTGGCATAAGAGACAAGGATGCCTGGGTAGTTCCACACACATGCTAGTTCTTTCCTACACTTGTCTGCCTGCCCTGACCTGCTCTACTTCTGGGCTCTCCGGACTGTCTGCTGCCCACTGGCCCCAGGCAGATGCACATGGGCCCCAGGTGGATGCATAGGGCATTCTGTGTGGTTTGTGGTGGTCCTTCGGGGTCTAGCGGGTGACCTCTGGCACTATGACAAAACTATGAACCGTCTCGGGGTTGTGCTTGGGCTTCTCCTGACGAACTTATGCAGTTACGGCAGTGTGTCCTGAAAACGTGAGTTCAGTTCCTGATATCTCCACTTTTTCTTGGGACACAATAATATGGGCAGCAACCATTAGACATTTTTAAAATTGAGTTCTAAAATGCTCTTCTGTTTAGGGACAGAAATTAAAAACTGAAATAATATTTGTATTATCTCTTAAAACTGCATGTTGAACGTATAGTTATTTCAATAATAATTTCAATTAACTTATATAGAGGAAGGGAAAAATAAGTTGCTAGAAACTTGTTGAACGAATCGAAGGATGTAGCCTTCTTGAAAAGCCTGACCGTGTTAAAAGAAAAGAGGCTGACCCAAAGTCACGCCTGCAGGGTCCCGGTGCTTCGTTGGCAGTCAGCAGGAACTTTAATCTGGGGGCAATCGGCAAAAAGCTGAGACAGATTAAAGTCTGTACTTTAGTGTAAAGCACAGGGTGGAGTAAAAGTAGGTTTTCAGTTGTTTGCAAGGAAAATAATACAATAATTAATAAATAATAATACGAGAACAAACTGCGTTTTGTGCATTCACGACTGTAAGCTCCCTTTTGTCCCACCCCTGTGTATATAATATAAAGAAAAAAGCTGAAAGAGGAGAAATCTAAGGTCAAGAAAAGGTCTTTCACCCATAAGTAAAATCCATTCCATGGCCAACGCTTTTCCACAAAGAGCATCTGACAGACAGCCTTCCCCAGGTGGTCTTCACCAGAGTGTCAGCCTCACCCGAAAGGAGGCTGCCTCCACTCAGAGTCGCCCTTGGCACAGGCTTCTCCTTCCACTTCACGACCTCTCGTGGCCCCAGGAGGCAGACCATAGGATGTGGACCTCCTTGCCCTGCTGCTCCACCAGAAAGCATGAAGGGACCACCCCATGGGCACTTTCTGCTAAGGGATTTTTCTGGCCTTCCACACCCTGTGGCGGTGATGAGAAATGCCTATCCGCTGAGGGTTTTCAGATGTTCCTTTCCCATCGGCTGGGGCTCCCTCCACCACCTTACATCCTGAAATTGATAGAGAGTAAACATCAGGGTTGATTCGGTCTTCAAATAAACCAATGGCTAAGTATTCAGAACCAAAACAAGAAATTTCAGAGATTTTTGCATGTTTTTCAAAAGTAATTTTGAATTCACTCATTGTTTTAGGAAACTGCTCTCTCTTCCTTAAGTGTTTATTTCTGCCCAGTTGGAAGTTTTATGGCATTGTAATTCCTACTTAAAAGGTAGTTTTAAGTAGCAAGTGTCACCCAGGTGAGCATTTCCCAAACTGTCTGCACTGGAATGTGAATCCCCTCGAATACCATGGTTGTGTGGCCGGACGTCTTGCTGCCCCTCCTCTCTTCCCCACTTTCACCTGCTGCTTCTCCCAGATACCCTCAGATGTCGGAGCTACACATGAAATAGATTCCCCTGGTCCCCTCCCAAGCATGGAGGAGGAGACCGAGTTGGAGACTGTGGCTCTGACCGCTGAGCCGAGCTCAGCACAGTCGGCTCCTGACCTCCAGCTCACTGTAGCTCCCTGCACACTGCGGGGCTCACTCTTCCAACTCAGTGAATGAAGAGTCTCCAGTAGTAGAATATGTGTGTGCTGTAAAGGACAGTTTCTGTCCAGCTAAATCCCCTTGGCATTCAGCAAAGTAAGAAGGAGAAGAAAGTCCTGAGGTGCTGTGAAGGATGGCCAGGGAGCATCATTCCAGTATGGTGACCTCATAATCTGTGCAACTACCAAAACCCGTAGCAGCAATTCAGTTTAGGATGATGGAAAAAAGTCAAAAGTAGACTTAAATGTTCTCTTACATGTGCACACATACCCACGTCACCTTTTATCAGTTTGTGCCTGGGTTTTCTTGAACAGTCATTTGTATATATTAATGTCCTGGTATTTTATTACTCTTAAACTAATTATGTGGGAAACTGGCCCAACTGAGGCTCTGGTCACTTGAAGAAAGAACACACCCGTGCCATTACTTGTTACTTTTGGCGGACGTCCCAGCTGGAATTTTGTTACCTTTAGCGGAGAGGTTACACACACCAGCACAACCACACTGCTATTTCTGGTTGCTCGAGGCTTTCACCTGGACGTTGTGGTCTTGGGGAATCTTGATCCTTGTTCACTTTGGACTTCTCTGGGGATGTGCTGGGCCAAGTCTTCACATCATAGAGAGGGTTTAGCTGCCCAGAACCCATGGTGGTCCAACTACCCGCAGTGGTGTTTCTAGGAATCCCTGGAGCAAGGCCACCCAATGCTAGACAGGGGAGAGTGTCAATCTCCCACACCCTAAAAAAAGAAAACCTCTTCCTAGAGTCATGTGTTGAGAGTCTGCTAGGTGCCAGATAGAAGTACCTCTTGCAGCTTAATCCTTTTATGATGCTCGAGGTCAGGACAGTAAAGTTCGGAGAGATGAGCAATTTGAACCAGCTGTGCATCTGGTAAGAGATGATGCTGGAAATCCATCAGCCCTGCCTCCTTCCAAGTCTGCACTCTCGCCTCTCCAGACCAGCTGCCTGTAATGATGAGTTGGGAGCCTTGGTCTCCAGTCAGGTGACAGTAAAGAATGGCACACCTGACTTCAGATCTTCCGGCCAAGATGGAGGTGTAGGTAGATATGCTTTGCTCCATCACACAACCAAAAGAAGGATAACAACCAATTTAACAACAAAAGCCAACCAGAACTGCCAGAAAATTGAACTTCACAGAAACCCAACAACCAAGGATTTAAAGAATAAACATTCATTGAGATTAATAGGAAGGGCAGAGACGAGCTGCCAGGGTGGAGAGGATGGGTGGCAAGGCTGGAGAGAGGGCTGGTGGACCAGGTCCCACATTCACGTGCAGATACACTGGGAGGAACAACTGGGGAGCCAGACAGGCTATGTAACCTAGGGTTCCACTGCCAGAAAAAGAAAGTTTCAAAACCTCTGGCTGTAAAATTCTGTGGGGGTTATGGCAGCAGGAGAAACTGCCAGTCATACAGGAGAGTCCGTTGGAGGGGTCCATAGTGTCCTAGAATATACACAAGTCCACCTACCCAGGAATCAGCTCCAGAAAGGGCATAATCCATGTGTGGGAAGTAAGGGAAGTGACTGAAAGCCAGGTGAGAGCTGATCCAGAAGCATTGTTCCCTCTCTGGCCCCTCCCCCACAGAGATTGCCACAACACAGTGAAGTGGGGTGCCCCGCCTTGGCAAATACCTAAGGCTCCACCCCTTACAATGTAACAGGTGCATTGAGACAAAGAAATATGGCCCAAATGAAAGAACAGGTCAATACACCAGGAAAAGAACTCAGCAACAAGGAGAGAACCAACCTATCAGATGCAGGATTCAAAACATTGGTAACCAGGATGCTCACAGAAATGGTTGAGCACATACACAAGATAAAGGAAGAATGAAGGCTATATGTAGCAAAATAAATAAAAATATACCGGGAACCAACAGTGAAGGGAAGGAAACTGGGACTCAAATAAATGACTTGGAACAAAAGGAAGAAATAAATATTCAACTGGAACAGAATGAAGAAACAAGAATACAAAAAAATGAAGAGAGGCTTAGGAACCTTCAGGACATCTTTAAATGTTCCAACATCCGAATTATAGGGGTACCAGAAGGGGAAGAGGAAGAGCAGCAAGTGGAAAACTTACTTGAACAAATAATAAAGGAGAACTTCCCCAGTCTGGCAAAGGAAATAGACTTCCAGGAAGTCCAGGAAGTTCAGAGAGTCCCAAAGAAGTTGGACCCAAGGAGGAACAGACCAAGGCACATTGTAATTATATTAGCCAAGATTAAGGATAAGGAAAGAATCTTAAAAGCAGCAAGAGAAAAGGAGACAGTTACCTACAAAGGAGTTCCCATGAGACTATCAGCTGATTTCTCAAAAGGAACCTAGCAGGCAAGGGTGTGCTGGAAGGGAGTATTTGAAGTCACAAATGGCAAGGACCTACATCCAAGATGACTCTATCCAGCAAAGCTCTCATTTAGAATGGAAGGGCAGAAAAACTGCTTCCCAGATAAGGTCAAGTTAAAGGAGTTCATCATCACGGAACCCTAATTATATGAACTGTTAAACAGACTTATCTATGAAAAAGAAAATGATCAAAACAATGAACAGTAAAATGACAATAAACTTACAACTATCAATAACTGAACTGAAAAACACAAACACAAACAAACTAAGCAAACAACTAGAACAGAAACAGAATCACAGAAATGGAGATCACATGGAGGGTTATCAGTGGGGAGTGGAAGGATAGAGAATGGGGTAAAAGGTACAGGGAATAAGAAGCATGAATGGTAGGTAGAAACAGATAGGGGGAAGTTAAGAATAGTATAAGAAATGGAGAAGCTGGCCCTGGCTGCTGTAGCTCAGTGGATTGAGCGCGGGCCTGCGAACCAGAGGATTGTGGTTTGATTCCCAGTCAGGGCACATGCCTGGGTTGCAGGCCAGTTCCCTGTAGGCCAACTCGCAGCAGGCGACACATGAAAGGCAACCGTACATTGATGTTTCTCTCCCTCTCCTTCCCCTCTAAAGATAAACAAATAAATAAAATCTAAAAAAAAAAAGAAAAGAAAATTTATTAAAAAAAAAAGAAATGGAGAAGCCAAAGAAGTTATATGTACGACCTATGGACATAAACTAAGGGGGGAGGAATGCTGGAGAGAGGAGGGTACTAGGCAGAGGAGGATAAAGGGAAGAAAAAGATGGGACAACTGCATAGTGTAATCAATAAAATATACTTTTAAAAAAGAGGATGACACACCCACAGTGGGGAGCAGGGCCAGGTGGGGATGAAGGAAGGGACTGTATGGGTGTCCTAGTGCCTCTGAAACAAACTATCATAAACTTAGTGGCTTAAAGCATCACCCACTTATTATCCTGCAGACCTGGGGGTCAGAAGTCTGAAATGGGTCTCACTGAACTAAAATCAAGGTGTTGGCAGGTGTTCCTTTAAGGCAGTTCTAGGGAGAATCCATTTCTTTGCCTCTTCCACACTCCAGAGCTCCATCTCTTGCACTCCGTGGCTCGTGGCCCCTTCCTCCATCCTCAAAGCCAGCATCTGCAACTCCCTCTGACTTAGGCATTTCTGCCTCCCTCTCCTAGCTACAAGAATCCTTGTGAGTATACCAAATCTATCTGGATAATCTTCTTATCACAAGGTTTTGATTAGAAACTTTAGTTTCATCTTAATTCCCCTTTGCCACCTAATCTAACGTGTCCACAGAGATTAGGATGTGGATATCTTTTGGGGGGCATTAGTCTGCTTCCCACAGATTCTGCCTCCTCGAAATTTTATTTGAGTCTGGCTGATGGTGGCACTCAGGTCTCCATTTCCCCTTCTGGCATGTGTACTGACCCCTGGCTCTTACCCTGCTAGGGAACCTTGTGAAAGTCTAGAAATACAGACTTTGGACCACCCCAGGAGACAAGGACAGAAGCTATTGTTTCTCAGGGACCCTAGTTTCTCAGCAGGGATTCTGAGCTGATGCCAATGGTCCAGAGAGAGAGAGAGAGAGAGAGAGAAAGAGAGCCAGCAACACCGAAGAGGACTGTTCTAACCAAGTGCTCTTTAAAATAGGAGGCTTGGGGACACACACAGATGCAATCATCTATCCATCACAAAACTTCATTCACACCCATGGTCAAGACAAAGGACAAAGATGGCCCTTCTGCAAAGATCCCATTGGCTGATCTTTTGATTGATTTTTCCCCCCCTTTAAGACAGATTTTGATGCTTAATTGAACCTGATTCCATTGGGATTAAAATTTTTAACCTGAAGAAAGGCTTGCGGCATTTATTCTTGCATTTCATGGATTATCAGTGGGAAGTCGGAAGAGGCAGGTTTTGGCTTTCGAGCAGTAGGAGCTGTTTAGGGTTGAAGAGGCTGCTTGGTGAGGAAGTCAGCTCTGAGCCTCTGCTTGCACTCAGGGAAGGGAGGGGGAGCATGGTCCAGAGTTCCAGGGAGGATTCTGGGCTCTGAACACATACTGAAAGGAGATATAACACCTGGAGAACCCTCTCCTTGGTCCAGATGAGATGCTGGTCCTTTTATCAGCATCCTTCTCTTAGACTCCAGGATCTCAGCGAAGGTAACAGTACTAGTTTCACTTTATGGATCAGAAAAGTGAGGTGAGGCATGGAAATTCGCCCCTGGAACACAGCTTGTCCAAGGCCTGGCTAGGGGGACAGCTTGGTCTCTGGTGCTCAGGCCCCTCACACCCCTCTGGGGAGGAGCAAAACCTGGATGCACTGGGCTCCCTGATTTCCCGGTAGCACTGAGAGTGGAGGCAAGAAAACAAAGTTTCCTTTGCACGTGGAGGCAGTTTCCTATAACGACGTGGTCTCATTTAATCCTCTCAGCATTTCTATTCTCCCCACTTTACATGTGAGAGGGAAATTCAGAGTTTAAATAAAAGGAGATTCACAGAATTTAAGCAACATGCCAAAGATCTCAGAGCTGTCCATCTAGCGGTGGGTACAGAATTCAAAGGCTCACTGAACCTCCAGGAATGGGGCTCCCGCCAGCCTTCCCGGATGCTGCTTCAGGAAGCCCAGAGCCCAGAGGAACCAGGGGGAGCAGGAAGGACACACCACCTCCAAAATCCATCCTCGGTCTGGCTGCATCCATTCACCTGAGCAAGCCAGGAGGCTAAAACACTTTGGGGGGATAAAACCTCTCTGTAGGCATTTCCAGTAGGCGTGCTATTATTTTCAGGGTCACGTTTTACACACACTGTTTATCCGTCAGACTCTCATGGAGTTGGAAGTGAACTGCAGAGGTCCGCAGGTCCTACGGCAGCGCTTCAGGGCGCGGGGTCCCTGGCACCTGCCTGGCGCCTGGCCATGGACCAAAGACTTTCACGGGCCTTGTCTTGTGGGCCCAAGGGGTCCGAGGCAGGGACAGGGCCTCACTCTGGGGAAGAGTCAGATGCGTGTGATTTCTGGGACATTTGTCATAACTGGGGATGGAAATGTCGAAGTGAATAACTAAAAATAAATAAATAGGGAACATGGAGTGATTACTCCAAGATGTTAACATTTTGTTCTCAAAAGTAGGTTTTTAAAAATTACAAGCAGCTCACAAAAGGGGGAAAAAAACCAACTATGGGCATTAAACTGGTAACTTAATAGAATGGTGTTATTCTTTTTAATTATAAAGGTTTTAATTTCCCCTTTACCCCTATTATTTCTGCTAATAAGCTTGTCGACTGGGCTGGAACTGATTATGAAAGGCTGGGAACAGATTTTATTGCCCATAATAACATTTTTACACATTAGCGTTTTACTTTTCAATTTTATGAATCAAAAGCAATATGGAGTCTCTTTAAAAGTCAGGACACAGTTCTGAACTATTAACTCAGGATTACTTCCTTTAAGCATATAAATACACTCATCTCCAGGGTGAAGTCTGGGTCTCGGTGATGACTAAGTCTATACAAACCCTCTCAGGTACAAAGGGAAAGGTTCCCTGCAATTTTGGGAACTATAGAAAAACTAAGGGGAGAATCGGATGGGATTTAAGACAGAGACTGGACTACCAAGGCTTCCCACCAGTCAGTACATAGAAATGATGTGCTGAGCGCTTTATGGACACAGAGCATCCAGTCCAGAGGTATGGAGCACCAGGAACAAAGCAGAAAAATACAGATTTGCACTCAAGGGTCTTCCATTATTAAAAGGGAAGGTAGAAGAAATTATTATATAGAAGATATATGAACACGCGGACGGACATCTAAAAGAAGATGTAAGCGAAGTCACGACTGCGGCCCAAAACGGACTCATCTCACAATGAACTCTCAGTAAAAATTTGTTGAGTGCATGAATAAGTGAATGAATGAACAGGCATAATCTGCACGTAAGGGTTCAACTATTTTTGGCTAATTGATGGTTGATATAGACAGATTACTGAGAGGTTAGTTTGTGAGCTCAGCCTTCCCAGTGGTGGCTCATTTTCCTCTGATGGCCTTTTCCTAAAAAATGGAAAGTGTGACCCGGGGGAAGCAAAGATGCCCTGGTTACATTCTCCAGGTTTAAAGAGCCAACATCCCACAACTTTCATAAACTAAAGCAGATTAGCATCATTATTTATATAAAATAAAATTCTTATTTAAAACAGCAGAACATAACCACATTAGGGGTGAACTAAATAGTACTAAAGAATAAGCAATTAAAGAAAGTGAATACCTCATAAGAGGCTGGTAGCTTGATTTTTATTCCCTCTTGGTTACTAGCTACCATCTAGCATTGTGCTCAGAGCTGACTGTGCAACTTTTCTCAGCTACATGTTTGGATGAGGAATGAGCCCAGCTCTGGCGCCTGTTGACAGGTAGGGGAAGCGACTGCTCATTCCCTGGTTACTGTTCATCTGTGTGCTGGTAGAATTCTCCTTCGAGATAGTCAGCTGGTGAGGAGTGAGGTATTCAGAAACCTTAGCCAGTTTTCAGACCCACCAGGCATCCATTTAGCACAGGCCGGCAAATGACAGCCTTGGGCCAAATCCGGCCACGAGTTTTTGTGAATAATGTTTTATTGGAAACCAGTCTCTACTTTCGTGCTGCAACAGCAGAGTCGAGCAGCTGCGGCAGAGACCACATGGCCTGCAGAGTTTAAATTGTAAGTGAATCCACATATAATTCTATGTAACAACATTTGAAACTCTCCATGAAAGAGATACATGAAAATAATTACCAAATTGACTTAAGATGAACAAGAAAACATAATAGAGTGCTAGCCTTAGAAGAAATTTTAAAAGTTACAAAAAATACTTTTTTCCTAAGAGTCCAGAGCCATATATATATATATATGTTTTTTTTACTGGTGAATTGACATCAAAATCTAAAGGAACAGGCAATGGTATAAGCCTCTGAAACACGTAAAAATCGGAATGCTACCCTAACCTCGGCTTCGGAGAGGCAGCACCATTGACCTGTCTCACTTATGAATCACAGATTTTTAAACATTTGAGTAAGTTAGCAGCAAACTGAACTCAAAAGAACATTAAAAGAATCACTGAGCAAGATGAAGCAGGTTGTATTCCAGGAATGCAAGGATGATTTAATGTAGGAAATGTTTGGGAAAAATAATTTAAATAGATGCCAAAATGGCATTTAAAAATCATCCTGGTAAAAACATTTACAGAATTAGGAACAGCTATTCTTTCTGAATCCTATACTAAGCATGTAATCAGAGAGTAATTTAAAATATGTATTCAGAATATACCTATCTTTCTTGATAGTGAAAATTAAAGTCAGAGTTAGGGTATGTAATAAGTGCTGTCACATATTAAAAATGTTCTATAAGTTTTGGTAAACTTTTGGCAATATATTATGAAAAAGAAATTAGAGGTATAACTATTGGAAAGGAGTCAATATTATCATTATTTCTATATGATAAGATTATATTATTCGAGGATCTTGAGAATGCTCAGAATTCACAAAATTTCAACAGAGTGGTCAGATAGTGATAAATGTAAGAAATTTAAAACTGTCATTCCACTGACTAACAACCATTTTGAAGGTTAAATAGAAGGTGATTTCATTCTCCAGCATTATCATCACCACACCCCAATGAATACAATTAAATATCTAAGACCAGTCTTCAACAGAAATGCAGGGAATCTATCTGGAAAACATCAGAATGTCACTGGCAGATATAAACTATATGAATACATGGAAATAAGTGCTATCTTCCCAGGCTGGATGTTTCAACCATGTCTGTTCCTCCCACGTTGGCTCACAGATGCAGTACAGCCTTGGCATGACGCAAGTTCCAGTTCAAGCAACACCTTTTCCAGGGACCTCTGACCGCGTCACTTGGACAGCACCCTGCTCCTCCAGCCACCACTGCTCACCCTTTCTCCCTGCTTTCTTGGCAGTTTGCACTGCGTTCCGGAACTCTCTCCCTGCTCCTCTGCCCCCAGTCTCGACACTAGGATGTGTGTCAGGTGGGGGTGTGCCTTGCTCTCACTGGTATTCCCAGCCCCTAAAACAGAGGCTGGCTCACAGCAAGTGCTCAATACCTGCTTACTGAGTAAATTTAACACCATTTATCACATGGAAACAACGCTAGGATTTTTTTTCTTTGGTTTGCAGGCTGGTGCTCAATCCACTGAGCCACACCAGCCAGGGCTAGGATTTTTTTTTCTTGAATGTGACAAAATGGTTCCAAAATTCACCAGGAATATATACATTCCTGATTATCTAAGATGCTATTTAAAAGACTCAAAACAGGGAGACTTGCCATGACAAATATTAAAACAATAGTAGGCCTGTCCAGGTAACTCAACTGGTTAGAGCCTCGTTCAGATAATACCAGGGTTGCAGGTTTGATTCCCGGTCAAGGCACATACAAGAATCAACTGATGAATGCATAAATCAGTCCAACAATAAATTGAGCATTTTTTTTTCTCTCTCTTTTTTAAAGATTTTATTTATTTATCTTTAGAGGGGAAGGGAAGGAGAGAAGGAGAGAAATATCAATGTATGGTTGCCTCTCGTGAGTCCCCTGCTGGGAACTGGCCTGCAACCCAGGCATGTGCCCTGACTGGGAATTGAACCGCGATCGTGTGGTTCACAGGCCTGCGCTCAATTCACTGAGCTACACCAGCCGGGGCTCTCTTTCTAAAAAAAAAAATCAATAATAAAAAATTTAAAAAACATTTTAAAGCTGCAATAGTCAAAATGTGGTACAGAAACAATGTGACAGAGAAACGGAACAGAACGAACAGCTAGAAAGCAGACCCTGGGTTGCAGTAAGGACCAAGCACACTGTAAGCTTTCCAATGTCAAATAAATGTCATTCAATAAATCGGGTTGGAAAATTGGCTATTAAGAAAAATCTATATTCTCACTTCCCATATACTCTAAATTAAATGTTAAAAGTTTATAGTATACTCTAAATTAAATGTAAAGATGTTTAGTGCCTCCCCCCCCCAAATAAGCCTGGTACAAAAGAGTGTATGCTGTATGATCCTATTTGTATACCATTTTTTCCTTTATTTCCTTTAAAAAAATACCAAAAAACCCCAGGGAAAATAAATCCATGGTTACAGTGGTCAAAGCCATAAGTACTTTTATTTATTTAATCCTCACCCAAAGACATGTTTTTATTGTTTTTTAGAGAGAGGGGGAGAGAGAGAAGCCTCGACTGGTTGTCTCCCATGCGCACTGGGGCTGGAGATGTCATAGGCCCTGACCGGGACTCGAACCCACAACTCTGCTTACCAGACAATACTCCAACCAACTGAGCCATACTGGCCAGAGCAATACTCTTATTTCTTTAAAAATGGAAATCAATGTGAAAATTAAAAAACAAGGATTTATAAATTCTTTTGGGGGGTGTGAGGGGTTAGTGATCGAAGGGGGTGCTGGGAGGGGCTCCTGGCGTCAGAGTACTCGTTACACGGGTGTGTTCACTTTGTGAAAATTCATCAAAGTTGTGCAATTTTTAAAACGATTTTGCTCATTCATATTTAGAGAGAGGGGAAGGGAGGGAGGGAAAGAGAGAAACATGGATGTGTGAGAGAAACGCCCATCAGTTGCCTCGCACACGCCCCCAGGCCCGTGGCCTGGCCGGGAATCCCCCCGGCGTCCTTTCGCTCTGCGGGGCGACGCTCAACCAGCTGAGCTATGCCACCCAGGGCAAAGCTCTGTAGTTTCGAATGGAGGGTTTATCCTATGCATTTATATTTAATACTTCACAAAAAAGCCCATTTGCCCATTTAACAAACGAATGAAGGCTAGGCCAGCTAATGGCTCTGACCAGAGGTTCGGCTTTCTGCACTTACATGCCCATCTCTTTTTCACCTGTGCTTTGAGGAGTGGAGATAGAGCTCCGTGATGAAAAGTTCAATTTATTTGCTTGAAGTCAATTAAGTAGGCCTGTAAAGATCTTGGGTTGGAACACGTCTTCGCCCCTCCCAGGAGGGGTCTGCATCACAGGGGCTTAGGGGTCCCCATACTGAGCAGTACCGAGGGGCTAGGCCCTGGATTCCCGCATGCCACAGCAGGCATTGCATTGTTCTGCAGGTCTCAGATGCAGATGGACATTTTTGACAAATGACTCATCACAGAATTAGAAGTCAGTATTCATATTACAAGTCGAACATCTAAAAGCCCAATCCTTGTTGCTTGTCCAGACCTTAAACATGAGTGTTGGTCCACTTCTGGTGGCATCCTCGGATACTCTGATGATACGCCAGGCCAATGAGCTGTTAGGGCCCAGCACACCAACTGGACACTAACTACTTTTGCGATCTAGTCTACTCTTAGTTATAAAAGCATGTGCCCTAAAACACAGACTTCACCATTTGCTCGGTGGGGTTAGAACAAGGGACTTGGCTTGCGGAAAGGTATTTATTTTCCAGACAAAATCTCTAAGCATGAATATGTGCATCTAGAACCATATAATTCTAGACTAGTGTATATAATATGACAATAATAAAAACAGTAATGATACCTGACCCTGATGAACAAGTATTTTGTTGCTGGAGTGCTTCAGTACAAGTATCATATTTAATCTTCCCAATGACCCTATGAGTGTCAACGTCAGCTGATTTTACAGATAAGAAAATGATTGACTGACCATGGAGTGACTGACCGTGGAGTGACTGACCACCTGAGGCCGCAGTGCCAGAAAGTTAGTTGCACACACACAGCCTGCACCATCCTGCTTGCACTGAGGTGTCCGAGACTTTGAATGCTGGGTGCCTCTGCCCAGGAAACCGCTGACTGGCAGCTCCTCTTAAAATTCCAAGTTCGTCTCAGCCACAATGTGAAGCACGCGTCGGAAGAAATCTCAAGTCAGACAAGTAGATCCGTTTTCTTTGATGAATCAATTTCCACCACAGCCTTCTTGAAGCAATTCTGGGATCTCATACTTTATGAATATACAACTTATTAGGATAACTGAAAATAGAACAGCTCAATTCAGACAGAGCGTTGATGAAGGTCAGTGACAGGCTCCCGCTGCCCAGTGGGAGTCCACTGTGAGGATTGGGCCACTGCCACGGGGAACATCTGGAAAGTCGCCCACCTTGGGCAGCCACAGAATGTGTGGACAAGAGGGGAGAGACCAGGCTGGGGCTCAAGGGTGCTGCCTCAGAGACAAGGAGAGAAGCTTAGTTTCTTTCAAATGCAACTCAAATTTCCCTTCGTATAGTATTCCTCTCTTTCTTTTTCTTACTGAGTAGGATTGATGACTTAAATTCCCAACTTCTGAAATTACTCATCTGTCCCTTCTACTCTCATTTGCTCCAGCTCATGTGAAAATGTTAAGTGCACATGCACTTTATCCTGCCAGGACCTAGCAGCACTTTGGTGTGTATTGTGTTTTTGTATAATAAGGCACTCACCCTGCAGTCTGATGGAAGACACACATACACAAACACTGGGTTTCAGTGAAGATTAAGATCCCCGTTTGGAGTCACCGAGCCCACTGATTCACCAGCATCTCCATCGGTCCCTTCTGGCCCTCAGACTCTCCGCACAGACCTGGCCTTTCCGAAGCGGTTGGCTGCCCTCCGTTCCCCTACTCCCCTGCCACTGCCAAAAGCATTTTCGTTGCTACCCTCCTCCAGCCCAGTGTCTTTGGGTGCTGACCACTGCCCAGGAGTTTAATCTGAAGGATGGAGGGTGGGGTGAGGGGTCTTCCAGCATCTGGTCTTATCCCACGGTTGCAGTCTCACACGCCAAGGCCGCTCACTTGTTTTGTACGACACCAAGCCCAAGTCCAGGCCTACCTCCCCTTCCTTATTTCTCTGTACTTTAGCTCCTGCTGCTCCTTTGGATGGAGATGCTCTCCCCGCCCCTGTTTCTTCTGATAAAAGCCTGCGCGTCCTCTACAACAGGAGTCAGCACACGACATGTGGAGGCAAAGCTTCGTGACTGCCCTCTTTGTAAATTGAGTTTTACTGGCACAGAGCCTTGCCCGTTCACCACCTACCACCCGTGGCTGATTCCTCACTGCGGCTGAGAGTGGCTGCAGCTGTGACCGGATGGCCTGCAAAGCTAAAATGTTCACTGTATGGTCCTCCCCAGCTCTAAAAGCTCAGTCTAAATGCCATCCCCTGGCTCCTCCTCAGATTAGCCTGTTAGAAGTACTTCTTCCATTCTTTGCACTCACATAGCGCTGGGTCTCTTATCAAAGCCTTCAGAGGTTTCCCAGCAGGCTGGTCGTGAATGCATTCTGAAGCAGGGGCCAGGTATTGTTCCACTTCGGGTCTCTGCACTGCTGGTGGAGAGTCACTGAAATGTTTAATTATTTTGCACGAACATCAAGTCAGGTGAAGAGCAATGTTTTACTTAACCAGAGTATACAACTACTTGCTAAAGGAAGAAATAAATACTGATCAAGGAGACAGTTTTTGCCCCCAAGGAGTGATATATTTGAGTGTAACTGCCAGGCCACAAAGGAATTTGGAGGCATAGGACTATGTGAAAGTATATTTTCTATGGAAGGACATATGTATCAACTCTGCATTCAGACAGAGCAGTGGGCCTTCCCTAGACTGATTTTTCTGTGATCCTAAATTCGAGGAATCGTTTCTGGCTTGGGAAAGGGCAGAGTAGCATCAGGAGATGCCCAAAGTTGCAAGAGCTGGTGATGCTTGGCTAATAAACAGCTGGAGAAGAGCCAAGAGAGGCAGGCCGCACTTACAAGGAGAAAAGAGGCTGATCTCCAAAGCTCTCTCCTTCAGGGATTTATCAGCAAGAACTAAAGTTTCAGAAGATGAGCGGAATCTGACCAGAGTTCGGCTTAATGAGAGAATGGCGCTTAGTTTCTCTGTGCAAGGCAAGACCAGGAAGAGGACGAGACCACCCTGGATGGCAGACTTCCCATTCCTAAAAGCTCTAACCCTTGAGAGAAACTAAGGGACACCCCAAAAGGCAGCAGTGACCACAGAGTGGCCAAGGGTGGGTGGCCCCAGAGGCTGCTCACGCAAGCCCTGAAATGACTGCTTTTCTCAGCGGACACGTCTCTTTTATGATGTCAGCGCTGTTTACTAAGTGATGTTTAAACCTTAGATATTTCTGGTACAACCATTATGGAAAACAGTATGGAATTTTCTCAGAAAACTAAAATTGGACTTGCCTTTTGACCCAGCAATTCCATTGCTGGGATTATATCCTAAGAACCCTAAAACACCAATCCCAAAGAACCTATGCACCCCAATGTTCATAGCAGCACAATTTACAATAGCCAAGAGTTGGAAGCAACCTAGGTGCCCGTCAGTAAACGAATGGATCAAAAAACTATGGTTCATATACACAATGGAATTTTATGCTACAGAAAGAAGGAGCTCCTACCTTTTGCAACAACATGGATGGAACTGGAAAGCATTATGCTGAGTGAAATAAGCCAGGTGTTGAAGGACAAATACCATATGATCTCACCTCTAACAGGAAGCTAAACAACAAAACAAACAAGCAAACAAAATATAACCAAAGACACTGAAATAGAGAACAGGCTGACAGTGACCAGAGGGGAGAGGGGAGGGAATTTCAGGGGAAATAAGGGAGGGATTTAGAGGAACCTATATAAAGGATACATGGACAACAACTGAGAAGGGTGGAAATGGGAGGGAGGGGGGAGGATGGAGGGTGGGATGGGATGTGAGTAATAGACAGAAAACTGTACTTGAAAAATAATTAAATAAAAAAATTGGAAAAAAAATAAAATAAACCTTAGATATTTCTTCTTGAGGCTTCATTTGTATTAATTCCCTAATACGGAAGCTGAGCTATCTAACACGTTGCAAAGCCTGACGCTGATTCAAAGAGGAAACGTTTTGAGGTACCTGCAAGTGGGTTAGGGAATGGACAGATATGGGACAGCATTACGCATGCCCAGCGCACAGGCAATGGCTACTGAGTTATTACCCTAGCCTGGGTAGGTGACCTGGGAGCAATGAACAGCTCCACTGAGGATGCCGTGTGGGGTGCCCTGCCCAGAGAGAATGGGAGAGAATGTTCTCCCAGTAGGGACAGGGCTGTCATACCACTTCCATAAAAATCCACGACCCAGCCCACTCAGCCACTATTTCCTGAATTTGAGGAATGCATCCCATTAGGTGTAGAAAGGCAGGTGTGAAACGCTTTGCACATTTCTAAGACAGATGATACAATTAAGAGCAAAAACAAACTGCAGCTTCACTACTGCCCACAAAACCAAAGGCAAATCCAAGTACAAGCAGGCACACCCAGCCTTACATTTCCAGGGGAGGGGGTGCTCACTAAAAAGCAGGTCTCTGTTTGGTCCAAAGACCTGAAAGCTTTTCAAGTCAGAGCGACTGACGCTGGAAACGAAAAGGGAGCCCATGGAAACAGGTTAAGGACATCAGCGCTCTCCTGAACCAGACAGCAGGTGGAAGTGTGTAATGCAGCAGGGAGTCCCCCAGACCGTGAAAACCAATGACGGCATCTTTCCAAGTCGCAGCAGGAGGGCACCGTCTCCTTGGCAGGGGACCTTTGTTTGAAGAGTTGGCTTTGGACAGGAAACAGGAAAGCTCGCTGCTGGACAAAAGGTGAGGACTGAGTCCAAATAAAACACCAGCTGCTTGGTGCCACCTTCACCCCCACGTGATCGGGGAACTCCAGTCGGCCAGAGTGAGGGCAGCGCTTCGAGGTGCTGGCAGTTCGGTGAGCTCCTGGGGATGCCAGTACCTGCAGCAGGTAGCAGGGAGGTCACAAAGCATCTCGGCACCCTGTCCTGGCATCCAAAAGCACACCACCAGTGTGTGTCATATCAGTTGCTAAAATTCAGACTTGACATGTTGGTGAGGATGTGGAGAAACCAGAATCCTCATGGAAAGAAATAGAAATGGTGCAGCCACTGTGGAAAACAGTTTGGCAGTTCCTCAAAGAGTCAGACACAGAATTGCTACATGACCCAGCAGTTCCACTCCCAGGTTCCCAAAAGGACTGAACGGAGGGACTCAGACAGATACGTGCACGGCAGCGTTCCTCACAACAGCCACAGGTGGGAACAACCCACCTGGCCATCGGCCGATGAACGGTAAGCAAGATGTGGTGTAGACATAAAAAAGAATACATTTCTGATACAGGCTGCAACATGGGTGAACCCTGAGAGCATTATGATGAGTGAAATAATCCAAACATGAAAGGACAAATACCATACGATTCTACTTGGATGAGGTGCCTAGAAGAGTCGAATTCATAAGACGAAAAGTAGAATAGAGGTTACCAGGGGGTTGGGGTAGGGGGAAATGATAAATTATTGTTTATTAGTTATAGCTTCTGGGATGATGAGAAATTTCTGGGAAAAGACAATGGCGGTAGTTGTACGACATCATGAATATACTTAATGCTACTGAATTATATACTTAAAATCATTAAACTGATACATTTTATATTTTATATATATTTACCACAATTAAAAATAAAAAAGAAAGTCCCACATGGTGGTGTTCCATTTCTCCAAATGTTCTACTCTTTTTAAGAGCTGGATATTCTTTTTTTTTTTCAATTTTTTTATTTAATTATTTTTCAAGTACAGTTTTCTGTCTATTACTCACATCCCATCCTACCCCCCATCCTCCCCCCTCCCTCCCATTTCCACCCTTCTCAGTTGTTGTCCATGTATCCTTTATATAGGTTCCTCTAAATCCCTCCCTTATTTCCCCTGAAATTCCCTCCCCTCTCCCCTCTGGTCACTGTCAGCCTGTTCTCTATTTCAGTGTCTTTGGTTATATTTTGTTTGCTTGTTTGTTTTGTTGTTTAGCTTCCTGTTAGAGGTGAGATCATATGGTATTTGTCCTTCAACACCTGGCTTATTTCACTCAGCATAATGCTTTCCAGTTCCATCCATGTTGTTGCAAAAGGTAGGAGCTCCTTCTTTCTTTCTGTAGCATAAAATTCCATTGTGTATATGTACCATAGTTTTTTGATCCATTCATTTACTGACGGGCACCTAGGTTGCTTCCAACTCTTGGCTATTGTAAATTGTGCTGCTATGAACATGGGGGTGCATAGGTTCTTTGGGATTGGTGTTTTCGGGTTCTTAGGATACAATCCCAGCAGTGGAATTGCTGGGTCAAAAGGCAAGTCCAATTTTAGTTTTCTGAGAAAATTCCATACTGTTTTCCGTAATGGTTGTACCAGTCTGCAATCCCACCAACAGTGGACCAGAGTCCCCTTTTCCCCACACCCTCTCCAACATTTGTTGTTTATTGCTTTGTTTATGATAGCCATTCTCACCGGTGTAAAGTGGTATCTCATTGTAGTTTTAATTTGCATCTCTCTGATAGCTAGGGATATTGAGCATCTTTTCATGTGTCTCTGGATCCTCTGTATGTCCTCCTTGCAGAAGTGTAAGAGCTGGATATTCTTTTAGATGCTGGTTTCAGAAGAACTCTGCTGATGCAGACGGTGAAAGTGCGCCGACTAGGATGTCAGTCACCAGATGTAACCATGGCAACCTGGTCCAAGGATGTGCAACAGGAGGGAAGGCCATGGAATTTTAACCAGATCTGAGGCCATAGAGGGGAAGAGCCAGAACAGTGTGATGGGGACAAAAAGACTGTAAAAAATCAGGACATAGCTTTCTTCTAATGGTGGGGGGATGGGGGCTCAGGTTCTCTGCTGCCCCCAGCCACATTTGATTTGCCAGTGACTGGGCACGTATGGAGAATATAGGCCACGAGGAAGGGCTGTGCCTGGATTTGGTTCTTGACTCAACCACTCACGCACTGGTCTCCTCAGCAGGCCCATCACCTGTACTGGCTCAGGGGCTGCAGCTATAAACGCAGACGCCGACCCCGGAAACCCTGGCCCTGCCCCACCGTGTGAGTGCTGGACCACAGGGAGGAGGCACGCCCAGGCTTCCCACAGCAGAGAAACACATGACTCTGGAGCCACGGGCGAGGTCTGCAGACCCCCGATGGGCTGCTCAGCGCTGTGTGGTTGCAGGAGGGCCAGGGCTGCCTGGGTTTCTGCTCCCCCACTGCCAGCACAGCTGCTAGCACAGGGAGGGGACTCCAGAGAAGGCACGTCTAAGGCTGGCCTACCTGTCTCCAAGGAGAGCACAGCCTAACTGGAGAGAGCAGATATCTAAACAGAGAAGCAGCCATACAGTGTGTAGGTGTCAGACTGGAGGCACAAAGTCCTAGGGGAATCCAAAGAAAACTCTTACTCTTTGCTTTCTCTCTTCTGTGGCTTCTATTTTTCTGCCATGTACTGAGAAAGCAAACAAGGATTCTAAATGCCAGAGAGGCAGGCTACATGAAGGAGTTTAAAGCTAGAACTTCTGTTGCTGGGGCTGCAACCAAGGGGGGCCCAGGGCCAACAGGTTGAGGGAAATATTGAAGGTAGACTGAAGGAGGGGGCTTGGATTAGAAACTAAGAATGCAGAGTGAGTTGATAAATTCAAACCCAATGGTAGATAAAATAGTCATTCCGATAACATCATAGACATTTATCTTTGTTTTTTGGACACCATTCTGTGGAATGGTGAAATCTGGCCCGTGGAAGTTTCCCATCAAAAGGATCTTAGTGCTCACAGAGGCCAGGGTTTCTCATCTGAGCATGACTGCTATTTGGACTGGATAATTCTTTGTTGTGGGCTGTGGTATGCACTGTAAAGTGTTTAGCAGTATCCTTGGACTTTCTGCACCAGATGTTAGTAGCAGCCCCACCCCCGTCCCAGTTGCAGCCCCCCAGCTGATCTTTTACCCTGAAAGGACATTTAACAATCCCCTAGGGACTGTTAAAAAATCTGATACTCAAACTGTGCCCAGGGCTAATTACATCTGTGGGTGGGAGCCAGGCATCGGCATATTTCAAGGAGGCTTCAGACATCATGCCTCCTGTGATTCCAAGATGCCGCCTGGGAGAGGACCACTGATCTAGGGCGATAAGGAAACAAACAATTACTGAGTACCCCTAAGATGCTAGACATTTGCATTCGTATCTCACTTAAAGCCAACAGTCTGGGGAAATGACAATTGTTTTCCTATTTTATCAGTGAGAAAAGTGAACCTCAGAAAAAGTGAAGGCACTTGTCCAAGGGCATCCCAGAGGAAAACGGTAGCTGGGCAGCTGGCAGCTTCAATGGGAGTGCTGGGCGGGCGATAGACGTCAAGGCCAAGCACTGGAGGCTCCATGGGAGAGAAAGCAGAGAGACGCCACTGACAAGATGCAGTCTGGGTCTAGCCGTGGGATTGGAAACCCATGCTCGAGGGAAACCACTTTCTGATTAGAATGAGTCAGCCCAGGGGAGAGGCTGACCTCCGTGCCCACTGTGCTTCTCCTTTTGTTCTGCTGGGAAGAAGGAACAACTCCGAGACCCAGTGGGGGGCAGAAGCCATAAGGACACACAAATAGGGCGGGCAACTGGGTCAGGTAGGCAGGCCTTTGATCCCTGAGAAGAAAGGTGTAAAATTTCACACTTAAGCCAGCATGATCCTGGAGGCTTCTGAAGTGGGGTCATCAAGAAGGCCGCTCTCCATTTCGCCAGCACAAGGAAAACTAATTTTGTGAAGCTGTCATTCATGAATATTGGAGTCTTGAGATAAGGTAGGGAAAATACGTATTAAACACTTCCATGCTGGGTGCTTCATGAGTATTATCCTATTGAATTCTCACACGCATCTAAAAGAGAGTGAATTTGGTTCTCCTCTGCCCGCCCACTGCTCACACACTCAGAGGACCCTGAGAGCAGGTGGCCCAGCACACTGAGGTCTGCCCGTTCGAAGGAAAGGCCTGTTGCATTCATCACCACCAAACCAGTACTACATGAAGTGTTACAGGGGGAAGAGAAAGAAGGAAGAAGGAACGAGGAAGAAGAAGGAGAAGGAGAAGGAGAGATAACATAAATAATAAAATAGTAATAAATACGTATCTATCCACAATTGAATCTAAAAAACAAAATAAATGAACAAGCAGAAGACAAACAGATTCATAGATGCAGAGAACATTTTGAGAGTTACCAGATTGGGGGAGGGCGTTGGAGGGATGGGAAGAGAGGGTGAAGGGATTAAGGAGTACATATTGGTAGTTACACAATGGTCATGAGGCTGTAAAGTACAGAAAGGGACTACAGTCAATAAAATTCTAATAACTATGTATGGTATCAGCTGTGTACAAGACTTATCAGGATAATCATTAAGTTATATAATAACTAATCACTATAGTGTACACTGAAACTAATATAATGTGTGTCACCTGCAATAGAAAATAAAATGATAAAAAAAAAAAGAATCAGATGAAGGTCATTGCCCTGGTCTACGCAGGCTGCTTTAACAAAATATTGCAGACTGGGTGGCTCATAAACAACAAATTGATTTCTTACAGTTCCAGGGGCTGCAAAGTACAGTAAGTCCTCACTTCATGTCATTGATAGATTCTGAGACTTTAAGTGAAACAACATATAATAAAACCAATTTTACCATAGGCTAATTGCTACAAACCAGTCTTTAGTTCCCATGGCATCTCATCAGTGTTACAACGAAGCGACACTGAACAAAATGGCCATATCCGAGGACCTGCAGATTCTGTGCCTGGTGAGAGCCCCTGACCTAGATGTCCGTCCGTCTTTCCCCTGGAACCCCACGGGGCAGAAGGAGTCAGGGATCTCCCTCCAGACTCTTTAATGAGGGCTCTGCCCTCCCTAACCACCTAATCACCTCCCAAATGCCTCGCCTCCAAATACCACCACCTTGGGCGGCAGGATCTGAACCCATGCATTTGGGGGATATAAACATTCGGTGCATTGTAGTAACCGAAGGAAACCCACTTATGCACCTATCAAAAGCAAATATCCATTAATTCTAAAAACACAAATCTACAACTAAGGATCATTGGACAGTATTACCAAAACAAAGGCAAGTTCCAATAAACATTCTAGTTGCAGAGAGGAAGTTCCGTATTTTGATAACAGATATCTATCAGAAACCTCAGCAAACATCTGTTAGAAGCATTTCCATGGTCAGGAGCAAGATAAGGAGGTCCACCATCGCCAATGGTTATTCTAAACCTTTTTAGAGGTTTGCCTCTAAGTGCAACAAGACGAGAAAGAAGTAAGAGGTAGAATGCCACAAAGGAGGAATACATTATTATTGTCCATAGATCATTTAGATTTTTCACCTACAGAATCCATATAAAATAACTGAAAAGCAAGTAGAATTGTTAAGAGTGTAGCAAAACCCCCATCCCTGCCCCTAGCCACATTTTATTTGCCAATGAGTATGAGCGTATACATAGAATGTAAGTAGAATGTATAGAATGTATATATAGAATACATAGAGAAAGGACTGTGCCTGGATTTGGTTCCTGACTCATTACACATACATACATACAGTTACTTAATGTACAAAATAAATATATAAAATAAACTGACTTAATGTACACCACTGTGACTTATTGGCAATACAATGGAAAAAAGATCTTATACCATATTATCAAAAACTGTAAAATATCTAGGAATAAACCTAATAAAACATGTGCAAAGTCTAGATAAAGAAATATTAGTAAAGAACATAAGGTGGTAGGCATACTAGGCTCTGAAATCAAGAGTCAATATTGTGAAGACATATTTGTCTTCAAATTAATCCGTAAGTTTATTGCAATCTCAGCTAAAATCTCAACAGAAGTTTTATGGATTTTAAAGAGTATGTAGACCAAATGTAAGACAATTTAGGAAAATAAGTGTCTGTGTAAAGAGCTGGGTGGGGGGAGAGAGATGACCTAGCAAAGAATAAAGCGTGTAACATACAGTAATGAAAACAATGTGGTTCTGAAGAGGAAAGAGACAAATCCGTCAGAGAACCTGGGCTGAGAGCCCACAAGTGTAACTACACACATTCGAATTGAATGTATGGTGGACGTGGCATTTCCAACTTGTGGGAGAAATTTTACAAACTGTGGATTTGTTCAGTTTCCTACCTCACACCACACACAAAAATGCAAGATGGTTTTAATATTTAAGTACCAAAAGGTGATGATAAAAGTAATAGAAGAAAATATTGAAGAATAATTTTATAATATTGGAGGTGGGCAGGTCATTCTAGACAAGACAAAAATAAAAAAGATGGACAGATCTGACGAAAAAGGATTTAAAATTTTCTATATAGAATAATAGATATCACACGGAGAGGAGAAACACAAGATAAAGGCTAATATGCATGTAAGTTGAAAATGGTTATTATTTACAACACATGAGTTTTTAAAATCAGTGAGAAAACTACAAACACAATTTAAAAATAGAAAATTCAGAGGAGTACAAATAATGATAAAAATGAGTGGTCATAAGGTGTAAATAAAAAGATACACTAAAAATGAGGTGCATTAATAATATTTAGTGTTGCTGAGATGAAAGGGTTCTTTTATGTATTTTTGATGGGGTCATAAATCATTACAACTACTTTGGAGAGGAGTTTCGCTCTATCATTCAGATTTTTAAGTGTTCATTCCAGTTGATCTGCAAGTTCTATTTGTAGGAGTCTACCCTACAGAAATATTTATACAAGCTTAAAAGGATATATATATGCATTTGGACATTCACGGAATCATTACTTGTTAGAGAACATTTAAGTTTTCTTTTCTAGAAACACTTTTTCCAGTTATTTCTCTTGGGTTTCCTCTTTCACGCAATATGCTTTAAAATAATGTCTATTGATTCTTGGCCGTCCATTGCTATTGTTTTCCGTTAGGCATTCGCATTTCGGACAGAGCAAGGAGAAGGCTGCCCGAGAACTCGGCACCCACGGGCGGAGCCTGTTGGCAGGCCACGCTCTGCATGTGAGGCAATGGGGAGCCAGCCCCGTGCGCCTCCCCCTCCAGTTCTGGAGTGAAGACTGGGGTCTTGGACACCAGAGCTCCCACCTGTGCCTGAGTGACCTTCCGCTTTGGACAAGGAGGTCGATGCCAGAGTTCTGAATGTGTGTGTGTGTGGGGGGTGCCTGTTGATATACATGTTTTTTTCACCATTCCCCTGTTTTTTTCCTATCCCACTCTCCATTTTACTTGCTGCCCCCAAGACTCAGAGGCCCCTTAGGCTCTGTACACAGGCTGGCCCCTCCTCATCACAGTGCCCTCTGCCACCCAGTCTCAAATTTCCTCTACTCGAGTAGTGAACACTCTTCCAGAAATTTGTTATGCCCTTTAACAGATGCCCCTCCCCTCCTGTTTTCTTGACTATCGTGGGTTATATCTTTTCTTATTCCTTTAGTATCATTTTGATGGGATCTTGGGAGGAAGAGAAGAAAATCTCATGTACTCTCTCTGCCCTCTTGAACCAAAAATCTAAAGTATTACAGATTTGTAGTATTAGAAAACTGGAGACAATCTAAACATCCCTGGATAGGGAAATACTTCAATGGTGTCACATCCATTGTGTGGTGTATTGTACACTCAGAATGAGCGAGCTCTGTGTGTATTCATATGAAAAGACCATGATATAATGTTAAAGAAGCAAACTGCAAAAAGTGTGTGCAGTAATATCAATTTCAGAAGATATGTATTTCCTTGTACTTTTCCAAAGGACTAGAAGATGCTCACTGAACTGTTAAGAGTGGTTGTTTATCTCGGTCTTTCCACTTGACAACAGTGGACCAAGAATAGGATTGGTGTGAAGGAGGAATTTCATCTTTTTGCTCTATATTGTCTGTACTGTCCAAAATTTTACACTGCCTATGGAAAACTCTTTGGGGTTACTTGCCATACAAAAATACAAGACATCATTTTAAAATTCTCCGATCTTTCCTATATAGAAAGCTGCCCAACTAATAAGTTAAATAAAAGATGACCCATGATACTCGATATTTAAAAAGTAGACCATTATTCTTATTGTTTAAAATGTTTAAGAAAATGTACTTAAAAGTAAAGATAGTGCCAGTTTATGTTTAAAAGCTTACAGACCTTTAGAGAAACCCTTCCCAAGTCGAAGACTCTACAACGATGCGACGTGTTGGCACGCAGACACGGCCTGTAGAGCCACTTTTTGCTTGGCGTGCCTCTGTGCCCGATTTCTTAACGGGTACATAATGACATTAGTAAACTGAGCTGGCTAAACTTTGCCAAACTTGGATATTTCAGCTAAAATAATTTTATATCTTATTATTAAGGAAGGGGCAAGTAATATATAGAATGTCAATCACTTTAATACCATTAGATTCAACTTTTTATTTCCAAAGAGAACTGTTCTGAGTAACTTATGTGCACAAGGAAAATGCATAGCTTACCATGGATATGGGGGTTCCAAAGTCTTTCTCATTAAAAAAATCTAGGAATCTCTAAACCACCAACTAGACTATCTTTTGGAGCATGTGAACAAATGCCAATTAACCATGCCATTGAAAAGTGGAGTTCAATTCTGTAGAACTTCATTAGTTTCTAACCTAAAATGAGGCAAACATCCTATCTCCTGAAATCCATGCGTCGTTCAATGTCGTGGTTTCTCCAACTTCGCTCAGAGAAACACAAAATAATGAGCTGGCTTGTCCTCCCTGCTCCGTGCGGCCCCGTCCCTCTGTGGGTTATGACAGGGCTGGAGTGCACTCCTTCAGAACCTGAGTCCAGCAGGTCCAGTTATTGATGGCTAAGCCAAATTAAACCATAAATTACCACTTACCTATTAGCCAAAGTTTTTGGTGTACATTTCCTTCTGCTATGCACATTTTGATGTTTAAATCTCAATTTTCATAGCCTAAGTCTCTAACTGCATCTTTAGTAACTAACCCACCAAATCTCTTTTTTCTTTTGAAGCAAACAAAATAAGGAACATCCGGTTTTAAAATTCAGAAGACCATGTATGTAAAAATGCTTGGAGACTAAGTGCTATATATTCATATCACATGACTACTGTTATTAACCAGGTGAGTGGCTTAGGGTCATTTAAATATCGAGGGTTTAAAGAACCCTTTTCAAATGAGGTGATTAGAACCATCTTCTCCAGCACATGACAAGTCCTTCTGTTTTTACAGAAATCTACTTTTTACCTCTATCAAGCTTAGAGAGCCACTCATTAAAAAATACAGATTGTTTCACAGGGGAATTTTGGTTTATCACAAATAACTAAAGGTGATTCAGGAAAACAATAAGGTAACTGAGAAACAAGTTAAAGTTGTACATTTTTAAAAAGCAATGATATGAATTTGAGCTATTCATTTCTTCTATATTGCCTATTCTGCAGGACGAATGTACGCAAACAGCCATATAAATTACATGAACCAAGTTAAATTTTATACAAATACAGTTTACATAGCCAGAAATTGCAAAGTAAGAAAACCTAACTTTCATCATTACCTGGAATATTGCGGGGAAACTGACCACTTATATCTGAAAAATGTTTCGATGTTTGGAATTGTGTAATGTAAAGAACAGTTACTGGGCAGTTCAAAGACAGCCAGCAGACCTGAGCTCTAATGGCTTACATATATAATCTTCAGCAATCTTATGCAATTTTAACTTTTATGATACACAGATTTCACAGAACAGAAGGTGTAGCGGGATGAGTTGGATAAGTACAGAGAATACCTGTGATGGGAAAAGGACCATCCCACCCCCTGTGCACTTTAAAAGGGTGAGTTTTATTGGGTGTGAATTATATCTCAATAAAAACCAGAGTTAAAAAAAGACTATCCCAGGTGATGCGTATGTCCTACGGGCAGAATCTCCTGTTCGCCACCCCGGGGTCTCCCTTCACTATATATAGCTGCTCTCCATTTCCACAATTTTTCCTTTGCCCATGTGACCTCATGTAATATTTCCATAGACTCTGAATTTCTCATGTCCCTCCCACCCCCACATCACAGGCATAGGAAGTTTAACTCAACTTTCTTTCTTTCTTTTTTAACTTTTTTTACTAATTTTTTTCAAGTACAGTTTTCTGCCTTTCCCCCCACCCCAGCCCAACCCCCCAGCCCTCCCCACCTCCCTCCCATTTCCATCCCCCCCTGTTATTGTCCACGTGTCCTTTATAATTGCTCCCGCAAACTCCTCACCCTTTCCCCCTGAAATTCCCTCTCCTCTCCCCTCTGGTCACTGACAGCCTGTTCTCTATTTCAGTATCTTGGTTATATTTTCCTCAGCTTTCTGAATCACCCTGCCATTCACTCTGAGTACTTTCATTCTCCTGTCTCATCACCTTTTTCCAGGGGAAATGGAATTTGTTGATATCATAAAGCTTTGACTACTGTTCTCTGAGACAAAAAGAAAGTGAGTGAATATTTGTCAAATGCTAATAAACGCCAGGGGCTCTGCGGGGTCCCGAATATCTGATGTCCTATTGCTTCTCAACACTTAAAAAAGGTCAGGATTCTCATTCCATACACTAGATGGAAAACTGAGCAGTTTCCACTCAGATATCCAGTGGACATTCAGCCAGGACATGGTTCGGAGGGCACGAGTTGAAAAATCACTTATTGAATAGGACTAATTCAAGTCAAGGAAAACTTACTAAAATAACACAAACCTTAGAAAAAGTGGCACTGTTTGCTGGAGCATTTGAGCACAATGACACTTCAAACGATCCCCTAAAGAACACTTCCCTTTCTAGGAGACTGGATGTTTACAGAGACGTGAACTAATAGTACAAAAGAAAGGAGGAAACTCACAAAGACTATTTTTTGCAACTAAAAATAACACACAAATCATTCAGTGGGAACCTAGGCTTATTGCCACGTTGACGGCTCCAGGGTTTGCCAGAGCCAGTGGGCTTGGGCTTGTCTCAGAGTTCCACCTGCCATCCCTTCCTCTTCCCACCAGCAAAACTAAGTGAGGCTAATTCCGACTGCATTTGACTGGGCGGAGAAGGAACTGCTGCAGTACCTGGAGTTCTCAGGAGATTCCGATACCCGAAATATGCCAAGTGAAGGGTCTCTGCACCCCTGTAGCCATGGACTGCGGCATGGCTGATGCTCTTCCGGAAGAACTTGGCTCTGAGAACTGCTCCTGGCCATTATCTCTCGGGACACCATCATGCTTGAACAGAGACTGCCTGGGTTCAAATCCCAGCTCTCCCTCTTTCTTGCTGTGTATCTCCCTGTGCCTGTTTCCTTATCTATAAAATTCAGATAGGAACAGCTCCTATCCCTTAAGGCTGTTGAGTGTTCAGTGCCTGGCACGAGTCCATGCTATATATTTATTTATGTTTATTTTTTTATTGTTTTTAAGTATAACTGTCTTCATTTTTAATTCCTGTTAAATAAGTAATTCAAAAATAAAAACAACATTGTTTATGAAAAGACTTTAAGGAATTGCTTTCCTTATAGTATTTTGTTACTTGATTTGTACATGGTTACTTGAATTAGAAATTGGTAAAAATTAATTTTCAAGACCTCAATTGTTTTGCATAAAATGTAATCAGCCAGAAACTTAGAAATCAACAAAGATTTCCTTTTGCAGGAAAATAGGCTAAAATGGCCTCTCGTTATTGACAATATTGGTCAAAAGGATTGCTGAGTGTCTCTACAGTTATTCAGGGGATACGTGCATACTGTTGCCCCAGGCAGATGAAGTAGAAAAAAGAGAAGCATGGCTTTTGCTTTAGACCTCCAGGGAGTAAAGGTCCCGATAGGATGGTTGACTGCCCTGGCCACCTCACAGTCCCCAGAACAAAGACTGACAGATTTCATCTTTTCAAAGACCCTCCCCTGTCTTACAAAGGCAATTTAGCCTGCTATTGAATTCATAACCATGTTTCTCTTGGAAAGAAAAAGAGCATGGTTTACTTGTGTAAATATTAAACACTACTTGCAATTAGGACTTTTTAAACTTTCGCCACCCAAGCAGCTCATTTCAAGTGGAAGGCAGTGCTCTGTCATTCCCAGTGACCTCCTGTGTCTGAGGACCTCTGCACACTGCTCTGCCCACCTCACGATCCTGGAGGAAATACCACACTGGAGTGACAGACGGTTTCCTCCAGAAAAAGACCAGGCTTACCCAAGTAGTTGTTGCTCTTGTGCATCTCGGTGATGTTGATTTTTGTGGCTCCTTGGGGAATCTCAACCACGCGGTGGTAGCCCAGGCTGGTGAGGGCGTGCTTGAACACGCCCGACACAACCTGACAGCCCGTGTTATCGCCTCCACACACCCCGCACTTGTCCACTACTTTGTCCGAGCCTAGGTAGTCGTCACAGCCGATGCTCTGCAAAGAGGTGGAAAACAGAAGACTCTTGTAGCATCTATCAGGGGCAGCTGGGGGAGGGGGGAGAAGGCTGAAGATCTGGGACTCGGACTGACCCTCCTCTCGCCCCATTCAATTCCTGCAGGTGAGCAAGTTCGTGTCTCCCTTCACTCAACAGATATTCACGGAGCATCTACTCTGGGCAAGGACATCGTGTGGAATGGACATTCTAGGGGGTGGGCGGGGACACAGACAGTAAACAAGACGAGTAAAAATAATAGTGCATTTAGTGGTGGTAAGTGAGCAGAAGAATAATGCAGGAAAACGGGACAGGGAGCGTGTAGGGTATGAATACTCATCATATAGGTTGGACAGAGATGTTGTCCCAAACACCCACCCCCTGTTGGACTTGGACAGAGAAAAGGCTGGGCTGTGCTGGGGTTTTTATACAAGGAAGTTCTTTGGGACCCTGATAAGTGCTATACCTAAAACTAGGGTTTGCCCCCAAGTCTCCTGTTCTAAACGACTTGATTCTACAAACACTTAGAGAAGCACCCCCAGAAGGCATGTTCTCAGGCCCAGTTTCCTAGGAAATTAAGGCAAAATGGTTGAGATCTGGGTGCCCACTTGTCACTGTGGCTCTGAGGAGCTGAGCACCAGAACTTCTGCTTGGCTCCCCCAAAGCACTTTCCCAGGGCAGCAAGAGCAGCGAAGAAGGGCCAGAAGCATCAGCAGACCGGATGACGCACGTCCAAATAAGGGGCACACAAAGAGAGTACAGGCAGTCTCGTCGGCCTTTAAAGGGACTCTGACTTCCCTGCATTTCATCCCCCAAAGACTCTCCCATTTCTCACTCCAAGATCTTTTTGCTTCATCGGCCCCTTCCCCATTCCTGGTTCTGTTGAGGCAATTTTATTTTGCATTAAAAAGTTAAACCTTGGATCAGAACAGAATGGTCTTCATGGAATCCTGTTCCACTCCTGGAATTGCGCTTCCGAGCCCCAAACAGGGACACATGACCTCCTGTCACACTTTCTCAGGAGATGGAGTCGGTGGATTATAGTCTGGACAACGCAATACTTGAGAGAATTATTTCACCGAGGAATGGGACTAGGGAATGGTACTTGGAATCAGAATGAAATTCTAAAACTTGAGACACATATTTGCTGAATACAGGCTTGTACTGGTTTTTGAATTCTAATAATCACACCCCGTCTCAGGGGGCAAAGTGGTCAGTGAACCATCCCAAGTCCACTTCGGACTTTGTTAAACAACCCTGGGTCTGTGCACGTGGGTCCTGTGGGTCAAACTGAACAGGCAGAGTCTAGGCAGGTGTTCGTTCTTTCCCCTCCAACTTCACGTTTGATTGACACCTTTCTGCAGGCACCGGGGGTCTGCGTTATTGCTTCCATATTCCTGAGTGCACATCAGTCCGTCAGTAACCACTGATCTCTCTTCACAAATACCTTCTCTGCAAAACATTATTTCTGATGATAACAGAACATTACCCCGATACATTCATCCACATCCAATTAACTTTTCAAAATGTCATGTTTGCCCAAATAGTTCTTGCCCCTGCCCCGTGCATATTTTAGCAGAAGTTTAAAAAAAATGTTTTCTGTGCATGATTTCCACCTCTCAACTCTTCAGTTCTCCTTTGCTTTGAAACAAAAACATGCCACCACCAACAGAAATTTCGGAAAGTAGATCCCATGTTGCCAAAGCAAGATCCTAACAGAATTAAGGAGATGCCTCTGCCTGTCACTGAGGGGCGACAGCGACAGCAAAGCTGGCCAATCCTAACAGAATTAAGGAGATGCCTCTGCCTGTCACTGAGGGGCGACAGCGACAGCAAAGCTGGCCAGCACCCCCTCTCCCTGTCTAGTAACATCTCACCTTCCCGCTTTTCCCACCGAGGGTCCACTCCCGATACCCCCCGGCTGCCTGCCCCAGCCTGAGCTCCTTCTCACGGGGCACTCCATGTAGAGGGAGTAAAGTACATGGAGACACGGAGGCAAGAATGAACACCTAGAGAGTAAGAAGCAGGAAAGACTGACATGCCGTTGCTGGGAGGGACGAAATGAGGCTGCAGGATTCAGCTGAATTTGTCAAGCATCTTGTTCGCCAGGGTGAAGTGTAGGGATTTTGCCCGACGGGATCTGCAGTCACTGGATGTCTGAAGAAGGGGAGGGCAATGCTCAGATTTGTTTTTCAGTTAATAACTTGGGCTGAAGCATGGGCGTGCCCTTGAGTGGGGAGGACTGGCCGTCTAGTGAGTTTCTCTCTTGTGAACAGGGCTTAGGGATATAGTTCAAGAGTGAATGAGGGCCTCTGAGGATGGGGCAGACACTGCATGCAGCCGTCAGCCCGCAACCCAGTTTGGGTGGGATGAGCACAAGGAAATCATACCACCATGGGTTGTTGCAGACACCCACAGACAAATACACAGTGGCGTTTTATCTCGTGAAGCAGACATTCTGTTAAAATGCTCTGCACAGTGCAACGGATGCCTGCCCTCGCACCGGACTTCCTGCGCAGCATGGCCACTCTGGGCGAATCTCAACACAGAGATGGAGGGCAGCAGTGCTTCCTGGAAGACGTCCTGTAGCCCGAGGTTGGCTTCAGGGATATGTGTGGCCACATGTGATGCCAAGTACTAAAGAGGTGACCTCCTGTCTCCTCTGGGCCTGGCTCTGGACTCTGAATGTGCCATGCTCACTCCTCAGGAGAAAAATCAGAGCAGGGAGTGTGGGAACCTTCCTTGGGGGAGACAATGGCCGACAGAGCAGTGTTGTAGTGGTTACCCAGGGTCCCCGGAGACTGGGTTGCCATGGAGCTGCCAAATGCCCTCTATGCACTTCACAAAGCAGGAAGGACAACTTGGGCTCCTCAGTGAGAACTGGGTAGACAACATACATTCAAGACCTTTATTTTTAGACAACTGCATACCTGACAACTGACCTTTCTCCAGCACAGGGCTCTTGTGAGGATCAGGTGATACAAAGAGGGACAGTTTGGATGGCATATCCCAGTATGGCATGGCTAAAGAAGTGACCCATGGGCCAGGACCTGAATGACAAGAAGGACCAGCCAAGGGGGATGTAAACATGCAAACATGCGTTTTCATCACTGACGTGGCTGAGTGACGACATCAGACAGGTGGGCTGGGAAACCCCGGGCTGAATCAGATTCTGGTTCTGCCTTTGGGAATGTGGGTCTAACCGGGGTAGTGAGACAGATATATGGACTCATCAGGCAAGAGAAGTCCTGCGTTCTCTACGTCATGCCGGGCCAGGGTCAACTCTCTTTTAGGAAGTTGTTAATTAGCAACTGGGTACATAAAGTCTCGAGAATGTTGTGACATTCTAGCCTGAACTGGAAAAATGGTGATGGAGTGAAGAGGATTTGAAGGATGCTTAGTAAGCAAAATGAACAGGTCTTTGTGACTAATTGGTTGGAGAAGATGGAGTTTGAATCCTCCTCATATTCACCATCATATTCACACTCACAGTCCTTTGAACATATATTTTTCTCATTTAACCTTAAAGGCAACCTGTGATAGTTCTAAAACTTGTAGGAAAGAAATTAGGTAATTGGCCCAAGGCCATGCATGCTGACAAGAGCTGCAGCGGAGATTTTAACCATAATCCCATGCTTGAACCATTATGTAAAAATCTCTCCTCGGCCCAAGGATCAGAGGCCATGCTGCAGGTTCTAGCTCTGTTGAAGGAGAAGATAGTGGCAGTGACCTAAGGGCAGAGGAAGAAATTTAAGCACTGTTACCACGGTCCCAGTGAGAGCTGGCCCACGCATGACTGGCGTTCTCCTCTTTCAATATTACGAAGCACCCACCACATATGTATCTCTCCCCCATGGCCGGCTTTAGCCCTACACTCTACATACTACACTCAGCGATACAGTGGGTGATTAAATATTTTGAGCTTATCTTCCTATTATATTAATTATATATAGTTATAATTTTTAAAATTTTGAAATAGTTTAAGACTCACGAGAAGTTGCAAAAATAGGAGAGTTTCAATGACCCTTTACCCAGCCTCCTGCAATTACAATACCTCATATAAGCACACCACATCATTAAAACCATATATATGTGTGTCTATATATTCTGTTGCCATCAGTCCTTACTTTGATTTTACCACTTTTTCTTGGTGTGCAGTTCTATAAAATTTTATCACATGTCTAGATTCCTGTACTACGTTACTTTAAAGCCGCTGGTATTCTCCAGAATGCAGCCGTGTAATTGATAAGTGGAGCTGACGTCAGTTAGTGGGAGAAGCAGTTGGCAGGACAGAAAGGACGTTGGACTGGGAACCAGAAAACCTGGGTGTAGCCCTGGCTCGGTCCCACGTTGGCCGTGTGAGGCTGGTGGGTCACTCCTCTGTAGGGCTGGAGCTGGAAACATTTTCACCACACTCAGATCTTTGAGGGGATAGTGCCCAGAAGTGAATCTGGCCCGAATTCTGGTTTGTATCTCAGGACACTGCTCAGTTGGTTTCTGATGGGTATGACTTAATAGTGCTGGCCTATGTCTCCAAACTCTCTCAGAGGCACCACCAAAGTGCCATCAGTGGGTCCTTAAGGTGGCACTAGCCTCTGCTGGACCTGGGTCACCTGCTGGCTCTGCCACTTGGGGGCGCTGTATATACGATTGTGTTCACTAGGCATTCTAAGCCTCAGTTTCTTCATCTGTGGCTGGAGATGGTACAGCATCTACCTCAGAGGGCTGTTGGGAGAATCAGATGAGACAAACACGGCAGGCACTCAGCAGAATGCTGTCAATAGGGGGCTTCATGGAAAACTCGGTTGTTATTTTTATCATTGTCTCCACATATTGGTTTCATCTGGAGTCTATCTATTTTTAAGAAAATCCCATCATCATATAACCACTTGGACCATATTTCTATAACACTTTCTATTGTTTTTTTTTTTTTGCCACAGATAATCTCTTCTTCATTCACAGAAATGTAGGAAAGTCTGAAGAGCTAAGAAAACGCCCATGTTCAGCACGAAGGTCAGAACCTCCTGCTCTAAAGGTGCCTAGTGAAAAGACAGCGCCCACTTGTTCCTGATCTACCCTTAGTTATTATCTATTTCGCTCACCGCAGTTCCAAAGAGATATTTCTTGCTGTCACAAAGGTGATTGGACAACCATCAGATGTCCTTAGTATTCTTCCAGCGATTCTTGCAACATGTCATGAGAAAATTTTACACGTCGCAAGCCATGGCAGGAGAAAATGTTCAAGAACCGCTCCCAATCGTGTGCCGAAATTAACCTAGAGGAAATTTCCTGAGGGAAATGAACAACCTGGAAGACACTCTGGGCGGTGAGTTTCGGAGGGAGGAGGCCTCTGCGGGTCGCGGGGGGCAGACCCGTGCGGGCAAGCAGGGAGTGGAGCTCCGGGCCTCTGACGGGAAGCAGACGCCCCCCGTGTGCACTCAGGGGGCAGCCTCCGCGGCCGGCGAGGACGCCCACAGGTGAGACAGCGTGCCTTAACGGTCATGCTGCCACCGCGTGCAGGGAGCAGGTGATTATTAAAATGATTAGTAACTAACATCAAATTTACAGTGAGCTAATTCGTGGACATACATATGGATGCCCAAACTTTTATTCATGACATTCCGCTGAAAGAAATCCTGTGTATATGAGAAACATCTCCCTCTTATTAGCGTTCAGAATGTAGATCAATCCACCTCCCTGGAAAGCAATTTAGCAATACATACTGTTTGACCCAGTAATTCTTCTTCCAGGAATTTATCTAAGGAAATTAGAAGAAATGCAGCCAACAATTTTTGTATGAAAGGGCTCCTCACTGTATTATTATTAATAAAAAAATTGGAAACATCTTAAATTTTCTACATAGGGAAACAGTTAAGCAATATATAGAAATTCTCTGGAAAAAACTGGATGGGTTTTCTCCAGTTCTTATTCTCATTAAAATCTTCTCATGCTTGTGCTGGCAAGACTGACCCTCAGTGGTCCCTGAGGCAGCCCTACTATGTGCCAGTGCAATGTGGGCTGGAGAGACTGAAGGTGAAACAGACCAGGTTCTGACTTAGGGTCTGAATCGGAGGTCAGCAACTACAACCCACAGGCCAAATATGGCCTACTGCCTGTTTTTGTAAATAAAGATTTACTGGAACACAAACATGCCCATTTGTATATTCATTGTCTAGGGGTGCTTTTGTGTTACCACACAGGGTTCAGTAGATGCAACAGATGGTATGGCCCAAAAAGACCAAAATATTTATGATCTAGCTTTTTATAGTAACAAAATACCCATCCTGGTCTAAACAGACAGGCAGACATAATCTCATCACTCACCACGGCGCAGAGATGTTGAGGGGCAATGTGCAAAGCCCTGGGCAGCCAAGGCTGAGGCTCAGGTGGATGCTTCCAAATTTGCCCCTGCTTGCCCTCATCCTGGATCACAGGCCCCCCCTCGATTTCTCCCAGTGTGTGTCAACATAAAACAGAAGGCAAGGAACTGCCAGCTTCTACCACAGTGGGCTTCAATTGTCACTTACTTATTCCTTGCTGGAGGGATTAATTGATTTTTAGAGAGCAAGGAAGGGAGAGAGAGAAACATCAACTGGCTGCTTCCCATTCTTGTCCTGACCAGGGACCGAATCTGCAACCCATGTATGTGTTCTGACCAGGGATCGGACCCGCAACCTTTTGGTGTATGGGCTAATGCTCAAACCAAGTGAGCTGCTGGTCTAGGACTTCAGTTGTTTTTCAAAGCAGAAAGAAACCCCCATATCTTTCAAACAAAGCCTCATGCAGAAACACAGAACTCCAATATACCAAACGAGAAAGGTAGAACTGTCCTGGCTGAAGAGCAGCTGGCAGAGTTGAAACCCAGTGTCTCTCTTCCTCGTGGCCTGGGTTTCTCAATCCTGGCCCCAGCAACGTTTGGGCCAGGCAGTTCTCTGTTGTGGGGGCTGACCTGCGCATTGCAGGGTCACCCTCACATGACAAATTTCTCCAGACATTGCCACGCACTGCCAGTGAGAATGACATCGTCCTGTGCTGAGAATCACTGCTGTAGTTTATTCTAAAGCTCATAGGACCCCTTGGGTCACAGGGCAGAACCCCCTGAAACTCTGAAACAACGGCATTTCCACAGAAGTGCATAAACGGTTCTTTGTGGGTGTCGGAGGAGCTAATGAGCCAAGAACACTTAATTACGCAGCTTTAAAATTACTTCCTCACTGCCCCCAAACTAACTAGCAGCCTTGTAGAGTTCTTTCACCTTGCCTTTTGGTTTGACCAGCAGGAGCAGGATTATGTACTAAAAAGAGCAGAGTGCCTGGCCCACAGAAAATGCTTAAAAAGTGTTTTTTGAATGAAAGAACAGCTGGTGGAGGAGTCACGAGATACAGGACCAATTTGCTCCTTGAAGTGGATCATCTCTAAGGTCTCTTCTGGTGCTAAATTGTTTCTGAAAAAACAAAAATGAAGCCCTGATGTGAAGACTCCTGCCGTATCTCAAGTCAGAGGAATCTGCTCTCTTTAGGCAAAGTTAAATTGGAAACAGGAATCAACGGGAAACAAACTGACAATGTCATTCATTAGAAGAGAAGAAATGGTCCATGGGAGAAAAGGTATTTTGGCTTCCTTAACGACGACAGTTGTGTAACCAGTGATCTGGTTTTAATCAAGCTATGGTTGTCGCTTTTCAGTACCTCATTCTACTGCATTAGAGAAGAGCACCTTACCAAGTGACTCGATGGGAAGAAAATGCTGGCGCTGCCATCGGATGAAATTGAGAAGAATCGACTACAGCAATGTTTACAAATCTGAAGAAAGAGGCCCTGAGAGGGAAACATTTCATGTGCTGCTGAGGGAATCGCCCCCACCTGGACCGCAGTCATCCTTCCCTGGAGAGTGGGGTATTCCAAACTCCAAAATCCCGTTACTCTACTTTCATGGTCTTCCTCTCCGACAGACTGAAATTCGGGGGGGGGGGCATGGAGTGAATCACAACAATGACATTTGCTCTATTGGTGAAAGTAAGGTATCCATGTAGAATAGTAAGAACCTGTGGATTTTGTCTTTACTTTTAAAGTGTAAGGCTGTATGGCGAATTGTATATTGTTTAAAATAGCTGGTCAGATGATACTGTAACTCTATGGGGCCGCAGGAAGGACCAGCACCATATGAAACAGGTCTGTGAGAGGCTGTGGGTTTGGGCAGCTAAGAGATAAGGAGTAGGAAGTCTCCTGCAGAAAGGACCACAGAGGTGCTGTCTATACTGCCAAGTTCTGGAAGCCATCATATCGATTAAAAAAGGTGTCAGGCTGATGCACTCTGCTCCAGGGTGGTGCACACTGGCCCATTTACATGGCCTCCCGGGTGCAGAGAGCCCGTGTCCACAGGTGCGGGTCACAAGCAGAGGACTGCGGGTGAATCCAGCCCTGGGGAGCAATGACGGAGATGCATGCATGCATCTTTGTCACCTCCTTGACATGCAGCCTACCACCTACTGTGCTTGCTTGCATTTTTCTCCACAAGATGGCACCTACAAGCCTTCCTAGAGGAATAGTTACCTAGCAATTAGTTTAGGGACAATAGACAGTGGTCAAACATTTAAAGGAATGATAGTTGAGAAACACAGGAAGGGTGAACTTGGTCATTCAGGCTGACTGCATGTTTATTGTGTTCTTACGTGCAAGTTTCTGCCATGTTGTTGAGGTATGGTTTTCATTTCTAAAAATATTTTTGTGGAACATTTAAAAATGGTGGGAAAAATATTCAGGACTTTATTTTTAGCATGTTCAAGAGAATGCTTTAAAATGTGTGTAAATGAATTCAACCTTTGGGGGTCACGTGGCTTTTTAGATGTCACTGGGTGATCTTCAGGGTTTGCAGAGAAGACTGGCTGGTGGGTGGGAGGAGATGATGAGAGCAAAGCCTGGTTACCAAAGCACGTGGGCTGGAGTCCCCAGACTCTGGACTGGGGCCATGGCCTACTGAGACGCTATTTTTGAAGATGCTTGGCAGACACAGGCAGTGGATTGCAGAAGGAAGAGACTAGAGGGTAAGATGCATAGACACCTGCAGCAAGATGAGCACAGAGGGATGGGGGCCTGGGCCAGAGAGATGGAATTAGAATGGAGGGCAAGGGCATAGCGACGTTAAGCTGAAGGGAGGGCCAGTGGCCTGAAGGGCTGTCTATTGAAGGTGAAGCGAGGAAGAATTTGGGGTCTGAGGATGTAGGTGAACAATAAGTAATTTTGCCTGTTTCAGGAGGAAACTTCACTGGAAGGAGGGCCTCTGATGGAGTCATCTTAGAGTGAGGGTCTTAGAGTGAGAGTGAACGTGGATCTCGATAATCAGCAGTTCATCCACTGAATTTAGCCATATTAACTCTTTCTCCCTTTCTCATTGGAACTTTCTTCTAGAACCCATTTTCACAGGAAAACTTTCCAAAGTGTACTTTATACTTCTCTGCTATTTTTTTCTTTGTGGATCAAAAATAATGAGCCTTATTTGATCTTCTCTAGTCCCTTGCTACTCAGAGTGTGGTCTGTGGCCCAACTGCACAGGCGTTAGCTGAAAGAAAGCCTATTTGCAATCTTGGGCCCCAGCTCAGGCTTAGTGAATTCGAATCTGCATTTAGGCAGCATCCTCAGGTGATTCCTGTGTGATCTGGAATTATTTGCATTTTCAGGTTGCTTTTTTCTTACTGTGTGGACTTTCTTCCTTTCTCAAGTTGCACGCCAGCCCCTAAATGACAACCAATTCTCTCATCCAGTCAAAAAATAAAAATACGACACTATGGTCCTTTTGCTTACAAACCAACAAGCAATAATACCTTTGGGAAGTTTTTCTCTGTGTGATTTTTAACGGGGACAGGGGAGGTGGTGAGATGCCTGTTTGCAGTTTCCTGAGAATCTCAGTACTGGACCGCAGGAAGGGCCCTGGGAACACCAGCCTCTGGCTTCATAGGTGACGGAGGAGAAAGGACCTCTCCAAGGTGACAGGGAGAGGACTTCTTGATAGACACCTTTTCGTGACACTATGGTGACCTCCTTCTGCCTCTGAGGAGGGTTTTGCTATTTTCTCACAAGTTTCTTCCAGGTTTTTGTTTCTCAAAATGGTCTATCTTCTTTTCTTATTATGTCACCGTGTGAAAAAGGTTTTGAGCTATCAGCTATATAGCTGAGTCTATCTGCTAGAGTAGCAACTCCTTTAGAGAGCAAACTGTTTTTGTGAAAATACTTGGGTACGCTGCCTCGGGGAGGTGGTGGGGCCCTGGGGCTGTGGGGATCAACAGAAACCAAGGCAACAGGAGATAATGGCTAACCTGAGATATGGCTGAATTGGAGAAGAGTTAGGCTTTGCTTCGAGGGGTGGAGAGGGAAGAAATGGACAGTGATGGGGAGGAGGGCCAATGAAATACCTGACTGTTCATAACTGACCCGAAATCTGCAGTTTACTTACTGTGATTTAAACCTCTCTCTGTCCTCAGCCCTCCCAAATCTTCACCAAAGCTCCTGCCTTTAGAATTCCTGGTTTAGATTCCTTGAACCCCCTTTCCATTTTCATAACCTGAACCCAAAACTTCTGTGTTGTTACATCTCTAAAAGCCTATTCTTCTAGGCACATGAGGTTCACCTAAGAGCACCCTGATGTACTCTACACCCACAGGTGATATCATTTCTCTGAGCCTTATGTTTCCTTGCTTGTGAAATGATGGCATTAAAATCTAAATCTTGGATGACTGATCAAGATGGCGGCATAGGCAGGCATGGTTCATCACTTTGTACAACCACATCAAAATTACAACTAAATATAGAATAACTATAACTCAGAACTGTCAGAAATTGAGTTGAATGGAAGTCGGACAACTATGGAATTACAGGAAATCACATCCATCCAGACTGGTAGGAGAGGCGCAGATGCAGAACAGGCTGGTCCCTCATTCACAGGTGGTAGATACAAATTCAGGAGGGATATCCTGGGAGTGAGGAGTCCCAGCCCCACACCAGGGCCCCCAGCCCAGGGTTCCAGGGCCAGGAAGATAAGACCCCACAACTTCTGGCTGCAAAAACCAGCAGGGACAAAGTCAGTGGAAGAAACTTCTGGAGAACCAAGTAGTTCCCCTGAAAGAACCCACACACGGACTCACCAAATCAGACTCATTCCCTCTGAGCTCCAGGACCAGGGTAGCAGCTTGAAAGACACCAATGGCATAATAGGAGGAACTGAAGTGTCTGCTATCAAGATCAGCAAAGGCCACTGTTCCTTTTATAAACCCTCTCCTCACACAGCCAGTAAGCTAGTGCCATATCTGAGACTCCATCAACCTGGCTAACAATGTCTGACTTGCCTTGAAGATCCCCACAGACTCCAGCCCACCCAAGCTTCTTATGAATCCAAGCATTCCGTATGAATGGCTGGCCTTGGCTCACAATTCACAGATTCCTAAGTCTTCTCAAGCAACACATAGCTCCAGTGAGCCCCAGGCCCAGCACTAGTAGCTGCCAGCCTACATTCACAGGTTGGCTTTGTCTGAGAATCTCCAAGCCCAGCACAAGTAGCAGCCATCTCAGATTGCTTTATAGCTCAGACAGGGTGGCCCCAGGGAAAACCAAGGTGGGAGCTCACCTTGGCTTGCACCACCCAGGAAACATGAGGGCCAGTGCACCCAGTGGACCACTACAGACCAAGTTAGAGCACCACCACCCTGTCCCTGCACAGCTGACCCTCCACAGAGAGCAGAGGTTGATGGTAAGTGGTCACAGCCAGTCCTTGCAGTTGACTGACCGGAGTAAATCCTTCCCACTGATGTTCCAACAGCAACCAAGGCTCAACTGCAAGAGGAGGGTGTACTCAGCCCACATGAAGGGTGCACTTCGAGTACTCAGCTTAGGTGATAGGAGAGGCTGTGCCACTGGACCTTACAGGACACCTACTACATTAGGTCACACTATCAAGACATGGAGTCAAAGCAGCTCTACCTAATACACAGAAACAAACATAGGGAAGCTGCCAAAAGGAGAAGATAAAGAAACATGGCCCAAATAAAAGAACAGATCAAAACTCCAGAAAAAGAGCTACACGGTATGGAGATAAACAATCTATCAGATGCAGAGTTCAAAACAGAGTTAAGAATGCTGAAGGAACCTAGTGAGGACCTCAACTGCATAAAAAAGATCCAGTCAGAAACAAAGGATTCACTAACTGAAATAAAGTGTATTAATTATAATAAATTACAAGAAATCAATAATGGAGTGGATAAAGCTGAGAATCAAATCAATGATTTGAAACACCAGGAAGTAAAAAATTATGCAGAACAACAAGAAGACAAAAGAATCCAAAATAATGAGAATTGTACAAGCAGCCTCTGGGACAACTTCAAGAGGTTCAACATTTGCATCATAGGGGTGCCAGAAGGAGAAGAGAATGAGCAAGAAATTAGAAGTCTGTTTTTTTAAATAAAGATTGTATTAAATAAAGATTTTATTTATTTATCTTTAGAGGGGAAGGGAAGGAGAGAGGGAGAGAAATATCAGTGTACTGTTGCCTCTTGTGAGTCCCCTGCCAGGAACTGGCCTGCAACCCAGGTATGTGCCCTGACTGGGAATTGAACCATGACCTTTTGGTTTGCAGGCCTGCGCTCAATCCACTGAGCTACACCAGCCAGGGCAGAATTCTGGTTTTTAAAAATGAAAGAAAACTGGTGAAGGAAATAGACATGCAGTTCAAAGAAGCACAAAGAGATCCAAACAAGATGGATACAAAGAGTCCAATTATAATTAAAATGCCACAGGTTAAAGATAAAGAAAAACATCTTAAAAGCAGCAAGAGAAAAGAAGTTAGTTACCTACAGAGGAGTTCCCATAAGACTGTCAGCTGATTTTTCTAAAGGAACTTTTCAGGCTAGAAGGGACTGGTAAGAAATATTTGAAGTTGTGAAGAGCAGGGACCTACATCCAAGATTGCTCTATCCAGCAGAGATGTCATTTAGAATAGAAGGGCAGATAAAGGGCTTCCAAGAGAAAAAAACCCTAAAGGAGTTCACCATCCCCAAACCATTATTATATAAAATGTTAAAGGGACTTATTTTAGAAAAAGAGGAAGATCAAAACTATGAACAATAACATGCAAAAAATACATATCTATCAACAATTCAATCTAAAAACAAACTAAGCAAACAAGAAGAACAGAGACAGAATCATGGATACGGAGAGCATTTTGATGGTTGCCAGATGGGAGGCGGCTGTGGGAGAGTGGGTGAAGAGGTGAGGGGATTAAGAAGTACAAATAGGTAGTTACAGAATAGCCAGGGGGATGTAAAATACAGTATAGGAAATGGAGTAGCCAAAGAACTTCTATGTATGACCCATGCACATGAACCATAGTGGGGGGATTGCCTAAGGAATGGGGTGCTGGGTGGAGGGGGGCCAATGGGAAAAAATCAAGACAACTGTAATAGCATAATTAAAAAAAATAAAATCAAATTCTCCAGTCTCTTATGAGGATTAAAGGCGAACAAGCAGATGGAGGCACCTGGTCCAGCACTGGCGTGGAGGAGGGGATGGAACACGCTGGGTTGCTTCTCTTTCTCCTGGGGACTGACTGCATCTGCCTCCTTTCAACGACCCCCCGAATGGCCCTGGGAATCCCTATTCTCACACAAGCACATACATTTCTCCACTAACAGAGGAGGCTGTTCTGTTTGCACAGTCCACTGAAAGCCCACTTCTGTTTACACAGGATTTTCAAGTGCTGTTTGAAGCCAGGGCTGTAACAGGCAAACTGCTGTGATCTATTTGCATTTGAATAACAGCCTGGGACAATGGTGATCAAGATTTCCCGAGATTTTCTTATAACTTTGTTACCTCTTTACTTTTTAAAAAATTAAACCCCTCTTTTGTTAATCTGAGACCAGCTATGGAAAACCTCAAAAGTTGTAAAGGGGTGATGTTCATTTTTAGAAACAGAGCGAGGGAGGCTGCCCGACAGAGCTTACAGCAGTCGTACGGGAAATATAGGTGGAAAGCAGATGCAGATGCAGCTCCCAGGAATTCAGGCAGTGAGAAGTCCCATGCATGCATGTGACAGCCATCATGGGTAGCATACATATTATGGGCTAGGCACCTTACATGTGTCATCCTGGTTGATTATCTTGACTATACCTGTTTTGCTGGAGCTCAGAAAAAGTAAGAAAGATGTCAAAGGTCACAGAGAAGTGGTGATGGTGGGTTTAATGACAAGCCTTTGGCTCCAAAGTCCAGGCTCTTTCTCTAGTGCTAGTTGCATAATCCCTTCATCCAGTGGACATTCTTCTTTACTTGTAAGAACAGGGCCTTGTAGATGGCTGCCCAAGGGCCATGTCTACCAAGGGCTAGAATGACCAAGAAATCAAATACGGATAATTTCCTCTTCATGTTTCTGTTTCTAGGCTGTTCTCTGGCTCTCCAGAGACCCTCCCGCAGGGGCTGTACTTGCAGTCTGAGGCATTGTCTCCCAGGAGGACTAATGGAGTTGTTTAGCACCTCCTATAGCTTGTCTTTATTCTCCTGCTCCCTCCAAAATCCTGTGTTGTCTCTCTCCCGTCATGCAGTGCTCATTTACCCAAGTGAAAGAACATTGATCACACCACCCTTCCCTTCATAACAAATTCCTGGTCCTGAGTTACTCGCTGAAATAGTAGCTATTTTCTTCTTTTGCCTTCCTGGGGATGGAAACTGTTTACCAAACTAGAAATGTTTATGGCTCAAGGAAAAACGTCAGGTTCCATGGCAGATATCACTACCCACCCAATCCGAGAGCTTGCTGTTTGGCACGAGAATGACAAAGAAACCAAATACGGGTAAGTCCTCTGATTCTCTCTTCTAACCATAGAGGCATCCCATACGGGCATTTATTTCGTGAAGAAATAAAGACACTGTGTTCCATGTGTGCTCCAAAGGAAGAAATTTGGCTGAAACATTTAAACACAAAGGCCTCTTCATGTTTCTTTTGAAGGATGGCTAAGAACAGGGCTCTCTGTCAGGAGCAATGTGTTCCATAACAAAGCTTCAGGTGGCAGCCAGACGAATCACCCTCCTGTTGGCAGGAATTTTCCTTCTCCGGCAACTTGTGGCCAACAGGGAGGGCACAGGAGATGCGACACCCACACACGGCTTCCGAGCGACTGCCTTCCCAATACGCACTTGCATACACAAGCATTTAGGCCACGGGAACCAGTCGAATAAACACTGATCCTTCACCTTCTTTGGTGGAACCTTGAAATTCTTAGTTTTCACCATTTCCTTCTTTAAACAGATCCTGTTTATGAGCTTTTACATCCTGCCCCCCGACCCCAGATGTGTGAGCCTAAGAAAGGCCGATGCTGCGGTTTCAGGTAATCTGTCCTGCATGGGGCTGTGACATTCATCTTCCCAAGATACCGCTGTCATCGTGTCATTCCTCTGGCTCGAAGGGCTTCCTGATGTCAGCTGTCATTGAAACAAGCTGATTGTTTCCTCCTAGGCATTATGCCTGTACTGGGTCCCTGATTCCAGGTGGAGAGAAGTGCCTAGCGCTGTAGCAGCTCAAGAATAAGCTTTATCCCAGGGGCGGGGAACTGAATAAAAGTAGGCATTTTGAAAACGACCCAGCCTTCTTATGTTTTGATAGCAAAAAATACTCTGTATAAAAGTGACAGTATATTAATTAACAACCCTAATTATTAACTCTGTATTCTAGTTTATTGGGTTGGTTTTGTGACAGTGAAGGGTGCTCAAGTTTGTAGAAAGCATCTGATACATGGAAAGGACGCAATACATGTTATGTTTTATTTAAAGTCAAGTTAAAGATAACATACAGGGAAAATTCGAAGAAATACAAACAAATGATCCTCATTCCCAGCTTAAACAATGGCTGCCTTGGAATGTTATTTCGCTGGAGAACAGCCTGCCTACACTTTAAAGAATGTGAAATGACAGCAACTACGGAAGTAAAAAGAAAAGCATTTCTCCGGCAGAGTAAAATAAACCCTAGCTAAAAGAGAGCCAGAGACGAAGTCAAATAGAGTCAGACATTCGATTTCGACAGCTGATAGACTCTCTGGGCCCTACAAGAAAGGCTTGTTCTCATTATTCGGAGGGGTCTACAGAGATGCTCACGAGCACCGAGAAAAGCAATAGGAAGGACAGAAACTTCCTCCTACTACCGTTCTAATAGAGGAGGAAGGCGGGAGGGGAAGGACCTTGCCAAGGTCACATACCTGAGCATCCGGATGCAAATCCACATCTATCTAGTTCCAAAACCCAAACAGGCGATGTGAGCACAGTGACTGAGGCAGGACCCCTTTGTCCCCCGAGAGCACACGGGCTGCAGGAGCACGAGCAAAGGCAGCTCTGTAAGTGGGTGGACGCGGTGGGTGGCCCGAGGAGGCCTGCTCCACCCACTGAGCACACGCAGCCTGGGGGAACAGGTGGTGTTGGGAGAGACAGAGCCCCAGGTGGCTTCTGAATGTCTGCTCTTCTCTGATATTTCATTGAAAGGAGACATACTATCATCTCGGACTGGCCTTTCATTCTCACTGGGAAGTTCCAATTCCTCAGAAGTGCTGTCTCCCTTGTGCTACTGGGGTACTGGCACTGAAAACTCTCCCCACCCATTCTTCCTGCTGCAACAAAGGACTCCATGGAGGCTTTCTCTCCAGTGCAGGCCCAAGGGTCCCGGACCTGAAATCCTCTGGACAGTCTCTACTTCCAAGGGCTCACTCTCCCTCTGGCCTCCAGGATGTTCTTCGACTACCAGAAAGGGAACCGATAATCAGAGCATCGTGAACTTATAGGTCAGGAGTTCCCTAAGACCATCTTTCCTTTGGGATTACTGAGTCACCCTAGCAATCCTGAGGTACCCTCTTTCCAAGCCGAAGATTACCCTCTTTGAGACTATATTCTATGTATGTTTGAGGGCTGCAAAGAAATCATTGTATAATTTTAATTTCTTCAACTTCTGCTTTAAAATAATGATAGAAAAACAGCTTGCTCCCTTTAAGATAAAGAAACTTCTAGAGATCCTGAGCAGAGGAAAGCTACAAACCCGTAACCTCTGGGCACTACCGCAGAACACTGCTTTTGAGTTTTTCATGACCCCTGTGGGTCCCATGAGTTAACCAAGGCAGTCGGTCCCCTGACGTGAGGAGTGAGCCGGAGAATCCTCACCTCAGATAAGTTGGTCATAGTGACATGGTCGCCACAAACTCATGGTAACTAGCAAAGTGATTTATCTGCTGCTTAGCACGGCTTGATCGTTCCATGCTGTGGCTCCAAATCACCAACAGATTGAACCAGGCTCTTCGATATGAGCTAAATGTCAGAGCACAGACATTGAGCTGTTTGTACAAGGGTGGCACAAGTCACTGACCTTGCTGGTTATGAAAATTAAATTTGGATTTGCTTGCAGATTTAGACCTTACAGTCACCACTGAATGTTAGCAAGAAGCACTATCTCTCCTCGCTGTAGGTCATAGTTCTCTGTTTTATAGAAACATCATTAAAATGGGCAGGAACAAACACAAAATGGATTTGAAACAAAAGACATCTATGCTTTTCAGAAAATATAACGGAAATTTCATTTCATAACAGATTTTTGTAACGTAGAGGAGAACCAAATGGCCCAACCAGTAGGTTGAGGAGGAAGCTTATCATAGTAAGACCAGGCTTATTAGCAAGTTTTCTCACTAAGACTCACAGACTCTTAGAGCAGAACAAACCATAGAGGCCATCGGTCTAACCAAGGTCAGAGGAGGTGCGGCAAGGGGCCACGCTGCATGCTGTGTCAGCCCGCGGCCTGCTGTGCCCTCCTGAGACCCTGGACAGGTCACAGGGGCGAATTTAACTGACAAAACACGTCTGCTACACGAGAGAGGGTAGTGACTTTCAAGCTGTTCCAAAGTTCTACTTTGATGTTTTTATAATCTTTAAAACATTTTTAAAATATGAAGAACTTGACAGACATCACACATTATACTAAACCATAGTACAGACTTAATTATAACATACTGGACACACTGCTACATCAATTAAATTTTATGCAGACAAATGACTCCCATTTTTATTTCATCAAAGTGATTTTTAACGATCTGCAATATCTCAGCTTTGCACAGTGGCGGTATCGTAGCCAACGAGGTTTATCCGAGGCACGATTATTGCTAATTGAAACAGTGTGCAATTTCTTGTCTGTGTTAATCACGTACTCCTCAAGAGCTGCAGCAAAAACAAAACTCAGAAATAACTTGGTGTGTGAAAAATGGTTGGTACATGCAAAAAAGATGAAACTGGACCCCTTTCTTTTTTTTTTTTTAAAGATTTTATTTATTTATTTATCTTTAGAGGGGAAGGAGAGAGGCAGAGAAACATCAATGTATGGTTGCCTTTTGTGCATCCCCTGCTGGTAGTTAGCCTGCAAGGAACCGGCCTGCAACCCAGGCGTGTGCCCTGACTGGGAATCGAACCGCGATCGTCTGGTTCTCAGGCATGCGCTCAATCCACTGAGCTACGCCAGCCAGGGCCTGGACCCCTTTCTTATACCGCATACAATAATTAACACAAAATGAATCAAAGACTTAAATGTAAGACTTGGAATCCTAAAACTTCTAGAAGAAGACATAGGCATTTCTCTTATATACTTTTTCTAATATATCTCCCTAGGCAGGGAAAACAAAAGAAAAAAAATAAGCAAATGGGACTACATTAAACTAAAAAGTTGTTCACAGCAAAGGAAACCATCAACAAAACCTACTCAATGGGAGATGATATGCCCCACTCATACATAAGATGAGGGGTTAGTATCCACAATTTATAAAGAACTCGGACAATTCAACAACAAAATAAAAACTTCCTAAGACGACCCAATTTAAAAATGGGCAGAGGACCTGAACAGACACTTCCCCCAAAAGGACATGCAGATGGCCAACAGATATATGAAAAAATGCTCAACGTCACTAGTCATCAAAGAAGTATGAATTGAAAAACCACAATGAGGTATCATCTCACACCTGTCAGAATGGCTACCACCAGTAAACCCACAAACGACAAGTGTTGGTGAGGACGCGGAGAAAGGTCGGCGGGGGTGCAGACTGGTGTAGCCACTGTGGAAAGTGCCATGGAGTCATCTCAAAACACTAAAAATGGACCTGCCTTATGACTCAGTGATTTCACTTTAGGAAATGTATCGGAAGAACCCAAAACACTGATTTGAAAGAATATACGCACCTCTATGTTCACTGCAGAGTTATTTACAGTAGCCAAGATAGGGAAGCCACTCACCTGCCCATCCACAGATGGGTGGATGAAGGTGTGGCCGTGTGTACGTACAATGGAACGTGACTTGGCCAGAGAAAATAATGGAATCTTACCATTTACGGCAGCGTGCGTGGACCTGGAGGGCATTATACTGAGTGAAACAAGTCAGTCAAAGAAAGACCAACGCCATGTGATTTACTTACATATGAAAGCTAAAGAACAAAACAAACAAACAAACAAAACAGAAACAGACTGGCGGATACAGGGAACAGACCGATGGTTGCCAGAGGGGAGTGGGCTGTGGGGACGGGGGGAAAGGTGGGGAAATTAAGAAGTACAAAGTGGCAGTTACGAGACAGTCGTGGGGATGCGCAGTAGAGCACAGGGAATGCAGTCAACAACATGTAATAATGACAGAAGGCCCAGGTGGGCACTGGAAATGTCAGGGGAACGATTTGTAAATGATGGGACTGTCTAACCACTGTGCGGTACCCTGAAAGTAATGCAAGATGATGTTGAATGTAAGCTGTCATTGCAGAAAAAATGAAATTGGATGGTGAGGCATCTAAACCACTTCTACTTTCCATGGACTAAGTTTTTCATTCAATGAAATAGACACATGCCCTCTAATTGCCTTTATAATAATTATACGTTAATGTTTTAGTTAAAAACTCATTTATACCAAGAACAAGTTTTCGGTCTTGGAAAATTTGTTACATGCACCAGTATCACTGATGTTACTTTCTTTGGAAATAGAGCGTTTCTGCTCAAAAGTGAATATTGGGAGACAGCGTGGCATAGTATTTACTTTTATAATGTCTCACACAAATTACCTTGTTGAATCTTTCCAATGCCACAAAAGGTAAATGATATCGTCATTTCCATTTTAGAGATGAGAAAACTGAGGCACAGTAAGGTTGAGAACACTGTCCAAGATCAGCCAGCTGGTGAGCGAGAGGGTACCCTGGGCAGTCCGGCCCCAGAACCTGGGCTGTTACCTTCACTTGTCACTGCGTCTCCCAGAGATCTCAGGGTGCTGAGTAACCCTCACTCTGTGAGATAGGTCCCTTCTTGGCAAGCGCCCTATCTGCCTGGTTTTGTCTGCTGCTGTCTCGGTGTCAGGGAGAGCCCCAGCTTCTGAGGAAGCCTGTCCATCCCCGAAAGGCTCTGATGTGTAATAACAATACTCCCTTCCAGCCACTGGAAGCCTCGCCCCGTGCCCTGTCCTCCACAGCTCCACGTTCCAGGGTCTGCAGACTCCTGGACACGGGTCTGTGCTCCTTCCTTCCTACTATTTCCCATTTGGTTTCACGTGTCTGCTTAAAACAGGTCTGTTTCTCCACACGATGTTCTCTTTGTCAAGACTGTAAGGTGAGACCCTGGTATACGTCGAGCCCTGGGTTTCCAGATCCAAAGCTAAATCATATGGAATAATTTTACTGCTGTATACTTATCCAAAATATTTCTACCGTTTCTATCTTTGGCATTCTACATTTTCTAGCATTTGGTTTTCCTGAGAAAACAGCAACTTAAAAATATCCATTTCATGAACCTTCTTTCTATGACCAGGTACTCACTCTTTTATTCTTTCATTAAAAAGGTGACATAAGAAATTTTATAGTGTCAAAAAAGATAGAATTGCTACTAAGTAGCAACAATACTGTGTACTAATTAGGAAGTCTGACTTTGCAATCACACTCTCCTGGGACTGCGATCCTGTTGGCCTCACACTGGCTGTGTGATGTTAGGCAAGGTGCTGACCCTCTCCGTACCTGCTCCAATGACTGCAAATAGAGGAAAATCAAAACAACTTAAGGCACAAGAGGAAAGCATTGGTCACAGTGCCTGGCACCCAGAATGCATTCAGGAAGAGTCGGTGATTGTTTAACAGGAGGAAGACAGACCTGCTGGATGGCTGCAAATATTGAAGGCTTTGTCACATGGAAGAAAGATTTATCTGTGACCTCAGAGACATGGCTGGGATGAACCGGGGACCCTCTAGGTGACCCATCCCATTCACCGATCTCGACACAGAGTCTCTGCCAATACCTGCCTCTTAAAGGACTAGAGGTCCCAGCCTGTGCGCAGGCTCAGTGCTGTGCTGGGAACGCAGTAGGCGCTCACTAAACCTGCACTATGCTCAACATTAGTGGTCAGAGCTGGCCGAGGGTGGAAGGGGCTGTTGGGGGAGAAAGGGAGTTCCTTGTCACTAGAGTCATTCAGGCAAAGACTCAATAATGCGTGTGTGGGTGAAGGAAGGCTTTACATTCAGGCATCTCAAAAGTAACATGAACTCACCCCACCACCTAATGGTGGGTGTCCTCCTAACAGAAGGGCTCACCCTGAGAGTTTTCTATTTATTCTGTCGCTGTCAGTAAATGCACCCAGTTGCTCTCTCTTCTCACCTGACCTCCTAATCCAAAAGATCACGATCTTAAGGGGTTCTTTAGGTGCCTTATGTTTTTCAGCGAAAGTCCGTGCACTGAAGGTGCCACAGGGTGAGCACATAATAAACGTCGAGCCCATGAATAGTATGATTGTTATCATTGTCAGTATCACCTGCACCGCCACACGTCTGCTCCAAACCACGCGGCTGGGAAAGAATCAGAATTTTGTTTCTCTGATAACTGGCCATCTTTGTGCAGTATGTTTTTGATTCTCTATTAATTAAAGCCTTCGGCAACCCAAAGATCGTGTGTTCCAGCCAACTCACGATGCCCACGACGTGTTTCCTTTAGAGAAAAACAGACACAGGGGAGAGAAGACAACTCTTTTTAGCCCCCTGACAGTCTCAGCTATAATTGGCCCATTTTTGCCTATACAGAAATCCAAGCCGCTATCTTCAAGACCATCTTCTCACATGATTACTTTTCCCAGATAGCTTTTCATTTTCCAGGGTGCCTCAAATAAAGCCTCAGTGTGTGCGTGTGTGTGTATGTGTGTTCCCACCCAATAAATCTCCTGCTTGGCAGCGTGGCGATGGTTTCTGTGAAAGGGTCTTTGTGTCCCTTTTTGTTTAAGAAGCTTTTCATGAGAAGCCTGGAAGTCAAGGTAAGTGCCGCAGGGATTCGAGGATCTCTTGGCTTTTCTCTGATGTCCAAAGTATCTGCTGGAAAAATAAAGTCCTACATTCTCTGCGACCAGTTAATAGAAGTGACAGCTGGGAGAGCTTCGAATCTGGCCTTAATTAACAGGCACTGCACACATGTGACCAAAGCATATTTGCAAAGAAGAGGCTTTAAATAGCATCCAGTGTGTGTGCGCATGAGGCCATGCCATGGCAGGAAATATCTGCCCATCTTAATGGGATCAGGCTTTTGTGTGCAAACAATGGCGCGCAAACCCCAGCCCAGCTGAGAGCCATTAGAATAGAGTTCTCATTCATCGCGCTGCGAAAGAGCTCTTAAGCAGCCGCTAATCAGAATAGAGAAAAATGAGCTGATGGCCTAATGCAACCGCAATAAAACTGGGTGCCCAAGGGAGTGGCCCCACAGAGACATTGGTACAGTTTACGTGGAGTGGTCTTCGCCTTGAACTTGCTGCCACCCTGAGCAGGGAGGAGCATCATCGCCTTCAAGAACGGCTACCTTTGACCTCGGAGGCTAATTCTTCTCTCTCTTCTCTTTCTTCAGCTGTTCCTTCCATTCCCTCAGTGAGTCAGTTTCTAAGCCCCTGTTCTTCTCTGTTCACATTTGCTATGTGAGTGGTTCCTCAGGGAGATTGCTTCTCCCGAATCACATAGGGACTTAAGAAGGACATTTGCTCAGCTGTGGCCAAAGTGCTGGACACGTCACTGGGTTGTGGAAGTGCTCAGGCTTACCTAAGTACTTATCCCGAAGACAGCAACATCCTGAACACGTGGGCATGCCATGCATGCATTCAGTTCAGACACTTCCATTTCCAGACACAGCTCTAGCAGCTGGTGGTGCAGAGAGATGCTCCCCTGTCCTCGGGGAACTCACCAACCCTCCTCCCTCATCACTGCAGCAGCTGCCCTGAACCGGGTATGCCAAGCACTCTGCCGGGCGCTTTACTTGCAGGATTCCGCAGAATCCTCAGGACAACCCAGCGAGGTGGCTACTCTTTCATCTGACAGATGACAAAACTGAATTTTGAGTGGGAGGGCAATCGGACACCCTCCCCCAGGCTGAGGGAGTGCTAAGCAGCAGAGCCAGGACTGGCGTCAGGCTTGTCTGCTGGCCATGCCCTCGCCCGCCAGGCCGTGCTGATGTTCCTCTCCAGTCATCTGCCTCCTGGGCGAGTGGAGAGAAGTGGGCAAATGGGTTCACAACTGATGAAGATTCTAACCCCATAGGAAAATAAAGAAATAGGAAGACAGATATTAATAACCTAGACCAATACCTGGGTGGGCTATATGTTCAAGGAATCCATATTTGCCCCCTCAAAAAGAAATACTGGTCTGGGTTTCCAGTCACCGTGCTCCCTTAGTTACACCTGTCTGCAACCTCAGTGGAACCATCCTCGCGGGGAGGACTGGCTATTTGCACACCTTATAGGTGGGGGGTGACTTAGAACAAGAATCTGGAGATTTCAAATCTGGAGATTCCAAATCTGGGGGCAGCGCAGCAAACTGTTCCTGGAAGCATCTACCTGCGGAGGTCAACCACCGCCTATAGGCGCCAAAGAGTTTGAGTTTGAGGCAGTGTATCTTCTTTCCTTTATGTCCTCTTCTGTTTCCCCTCTCATCCTGACCCTCCCCCTAAAGGGGCAAGCTGTCAGGGGAGCTGCCGAGTGGGGGAACTGGAAATAAATAACTGCCGTGGGAATTAGGGGACTCGCTGTGGCAACTGGTCCAGACAAGGGCTGAAAGAGCCAGGATGCGATTTCTCCTCACTTGTGAATTAGCCTCTACCATTAGCCTCCACGTCCTCAGGAGAAATTGCACGTGTAAGCTGTTTGTAGGGTCTTCTTATTAATGTAAACAAACAAGACCCTACATGAGCTGCAGAAAAGAAATTAATCAGGACCAGGCAATGTTTCCAGATCACTCACAGCACTTGCTGGAAAAACAAAGCTTTATATTTAAAACATGACAGGGAAAAAATGTGTAACACTTCAGCCCAGGACACATAAACTGTGAGCAGGGGCGTTCATTTGAGCAACACGTAGAGTGAGTGGAAAACACGCAGATGTTTAAAGCACAGTGAGGAAGCCAGTCTAGGGTGTCTGGTCCTGGGAACACAGACCAACAATTCTGCCATGCTGGGAGACCACGGCGGGGCCAGAGGAGTCGTTTCTGGCTGTGTGGATTTCAACCTGTTGCTTGCAAAGAACCCCTGGAAATTCTAGCCAAGAGTCACGTGACCCCAGCCACACCTGGAGAGAGGTCACTGGGTGGCAGAGCAGGGCAGACTTGCCAGGCAGGGTGAGCAGTGCAGAATGGAGGCGATGCCAACAGAGACGGGAGGAGGAGGCCAGATTTTCGAAAGACACTTCCAAAGAGCACATAACAGGATTTCTTGATCCTCTGGACTTCAGGGCCAAAGAATAAACAGTGGCAGTAGCCAATATTCAGCAAGCCGTCTGTCTACTCAGTGCTTTTCATGTTAATACTTCTACCAGGTCTATGAGATAGGTGTGACTATCGTCCCCATTTTACAGATGGGAAAACTGAAGCCCAGAGACGCTAAGCAGCTCCTCCTCTGAGATCTCTCAACTCATGAGACATGGCACCAAGAACTGAACACAAAGCTAGAGACTCCCAGGCCCGTGCTCTTATTCTCGCTGCTGTGGAAGTCGGAGGAGTGCACGGCGGCAGGTTCTCCAGTGGCCCGAACTGAAACCCGGGAGTCTGACACTGAAATGCCCTATTGTTTTCTCTTTCCCTTTGTCACAGGATGTAGTTTCATAGAGGAAAACGGAGGGGCACACGAGATCCCCAAGTCCACACTGCTGCAGCGACTGCCCTGCCCTCCGTTAGCTGGAACCAGGGGGCCCCCCAAAACTGACGTTTCACTCTCAGGACCACTCCCCACTCTGGTCTGTCTTTCCTTCTTCCCTGAGGCCTCCAAGACTCAGCCTCCTTTTCCTCTTTAGCATCTCCAAGACACTTTCTACTTGGAAGTGTCTTCCTACTTTCTGCCAGTGGTCCGTGAGGCCTGACCTAGGCTCCCCAGCTTTAGCACAGGTCTTCTTCATTTTGAGTTCTACCAACCTCTAGGGAAGACAAAAAGAACACACACAGACTTAGGATGCATTTGTCCTTCTTGGCCTTTCCTGTCTGAGTCCCTTGTTAATCAGATTGTGATATCCCGGGTTCCCGCTCCTGTCCTAGTCCTCCGATGGAAACCATGAAAGTCCTCGCTTCCTCAGCCCCGAGCATTTACTAGAATCACGTGGGGACCTCGGAAAGTTATTTATGTCCGGGCCTTCCCCTGAGGCTCTGACCTCCTTGGAGCGGCACGAGCCTGGCCATTGTAATTTGCTGAACGTTTCTCAGGTGGCCATACTGTGCGCCCACTACTCCGAATCCCACAGACCCTGCCTCAGAGAAGGACCCCTTTGCAAGTCCATTCAACAAAGTGAGTGCTTCTCGACGTGGGAGACCTCGTTCTCCCGAGGGAGACACTTGTGACTGTACAACTGGCAAGAGTGGTGCTGACACCTGGATGGTGAGAGGCAGGACGCCACCAAACACCCTCCAATGCACATGACAGCCCCACGGTGAAACGGCTGGTGAGAAACCCCACTCTAACACAAGCGGAGATGCACACTAGTGCACTCAAGCACCCCCGTGCTGCTGAGGGGACCCCCAGGGCTGTGACAGGCCCTGTTTGGAAGGCCTCAGTCGTTAGTAGGCTCCTTCTTTCCTGGGCAGCCTGACCGTTGTCACCCTTCTGGAAACGTTGCAGGGAAGGTGATTTTGCCATGGCCCATGGACTTCGTGCCTGAAAAGGTGGGGCGAGGCCTTCCTCTGTTTCAGGCGAGGGAACCTCACTCTGTATTCCATTGCAGAGACCTGCTGAGAGCGCTCACACCTCTTTAATTACATAAAGAAAGTTCTTGAGGAAAGCATGACACAAAACAAAACCCCTAGAATTGGGGGTAAAATATAAACAAATGTTTTGGCTGATGTAGCACACAGTTTTTAATCACAAAGTGTGTTTTCAGAGTGTACTCAGCTCTGCCAGAATGGCTCGAATTAAAGATCAAAGGCAGTGCCGTGACGAGACAGAGCTGCGCTCCGTGCCAACTTACCATCCCCCTGCCCCTCCCTGGAAATATCCATGTGGTCATCCATTTGCCTAGGATGTGCTTGTCTGAAGCACTAGCTAAGCAAGCATTGATTAAAGGAGGGTGTGTGAGTGTGTGTGTGTGTGTGTGTTTCCTTTTTATTAGGGAAGCTTTATGATGTGATTAGATATTAACAAATTTTAAGAAAAGAAAGTGATCGGGAGCCAGGTTGCAAAGACCTAAGTCTGATGCTTGGAAAGCGTTTCAACTCTTATCGAGAGAGTCCAACTTGAGGCAGGAGGGAACCTGGCCAAGGGGTGGAGGCCTCTCTCTGAGTACACAGGGGGCTTGTGGGTGCAGAAGAGCCACTGAGGGTCCCAGAGCTGGGCCGTCGCCATCACGGAAGGGGGCCCTCCTGCTTCCCGGGTAGGGCAACCACAGGAAGGAAGCTCCTGCCTGTGGAGGCTGCAAGCAACACATCCCGGAGGAAGAACAGACAGAAAGACTGCTCTAGCAGCTGCAAATGGGTGGGCACTGCTGGGGATGGGGACAACGGAGGTGCACGCAAAAAGAGAAACTTCCAGGGAGGCTGATGCCACAGTCTCGGTGTGGGGGGTGGGGGCTGGATGAGGAAGAGGCAAGTCTTTGAACATCACAAAGGGGTAACTAGGAAGTTACGTATCACAGCCTCTGGTGCTGAGCTTCTCAAACTGTCCTCCCAAACACACAAGAAATGGATGTATGACCAGAAGAGGGTAAGAGCTGAGAAAAAAACTACACCTGGGCACTGGAGGAGGAGCGCTTGGGGAGGCCGTTTACTTTGGAGAGACGGTGAGGGGGCGATACCTGGAAAGACAGGCCTCTGCCCTGAGGACTACGGAGGGGCGTGGTGGTGGAACAACAGCTGGGCAAGGCACTCAGGGTCCCTCTGCCTGTCCATTTTGAAGTAGGGCCAACACTGCCAGTTCTTTCAATGGTGCTTGATATGACAGGTTCGGGTCTCCTCCCTGTCTGGCCACTCGCCCTGGACAAAGCCCAGTTTGTCCCAGTTCCTGCTGAGATAGGGCCCAGAGATCTGAAGCCAGCCAGCCAGCTGCGGGCTAGCTGGGCAGAGAGAGACAGTCCAGGCCACTTCTGTTCACGCAGGTGGGGCCTCCATCCCTTTTCTGGCGGGTCCACTACATTGCTTATTCATATTGAGCCAATCTGGTGACAGACTGGACATAGAGGCTGACAGAGTGAGAAAAGTCAGGGCATTTCAAGGGTTTGGGCCAGGAAAACTATAAGGTAGACCTGTAACCAAAACCTGTGATAGCTGTTTTGGTTTAGGTTCACTCCACTAGATTATAAAAGAGCCTTGTTTATCTTTGCATCTCGAGTGCCAAGAACAGTTTCCAGCTCACCATGGGCACTCAGTAAATATTAGCTGAATGACTGGATGACCAAGCCAATTTCTGTCACTGCCAGCCCCCTTCTTCCCGATTCCCAGGGCAGCCTGTCTGATATGCCTCAGCAGGACACGCAGCAGCTCTGAGTCAAGGTGGAAGCTTCCCAGATGGGCATGGACATGAGGGGCCAGCTCCTGCTTCTTCTCAGTTTCTCATCTGGGAAATCGAGTCATCAGGCTCATCAGCAGTCGAAGACTCCCTATCAACTTGATCAAGACTACCCAAACCCTCCACACCAAGGTGTGACCTGTGGACCAGCAGCATTGGCACCGCCCGAGGGCTTGTTACAAATGCAGAGCCACGGGCTCACCCAGACCTCCTAAAACTGAATCTGTATTTTAACAAGTTGCCTGGGAGACTCCTGTATGTGCTCCAAGGTGTGGGAGCAGCCCTGGTCTCTGCCAAATGGGCTCAGACAAGGGGCTCCTTGGTTTAAATCCTGTGTCTGCTCCTTAGTTGCTGCGAACCTTTAGGAGAGTTACCGAATTTTTCTGATCCCTGGTATCTTCCTATTTAATATGGGAATAAAAATGCACAAGTTGTTATGAAACAGTAAAGAGGTTGAGGATATAAAACTATCCGCTGCAGAATCTGACATACAGGAGGGCCCAGGGAATGTTTGTTCGGTCATCCACAGGTGACCTTTTCTAAAACATTTCTTCCTGAGTGCACAGTTTGCTTGCAACCCTCACTTAGGTTTCTTCTTTATTGTCAAAATCAAATTCCTGCCTTGAGCCAGGAGATGCTCTTCTTGAAACCCCTGCATAAATAAACTGCTTCAGCAACGGAGGACTCCTAGCTCAACTGGAAACATCCCTTCTTACTCCGAACCCAAACCTGCTTCCCTCCTGCCTTCTGTGCAACACAGGGCCCTGAGTCAAGGTGGAAGCAATCTACAATCTACCCAAGCAATCTACCCAAGCAATCTACAACACCACTCCATGGGGGTCCTTAAATACAAGAAGACATCTACCATGTCCCTACTGTCATTCGCAGTCCAGCTTCAGCAGGTGACCCTCACATGAGATTTCTGGACCCCTCACAATCCCAGTCAAGCTCCTCTGAAGGCCAGTTGTTGGCTACTGGATATCCACGGGTCCCTCTAAGTAAACCTACTTTTTATCTAATGAAGACTTTACATGTGTCTCAGACTCTCCCAAAGAAGTAATTTCAGTGCTAGCTGGCCCTTTGCTGTCTGGGCCCCAAGTCAGTGATCCCCCAAAAAGCCCATGCCAGGATAAGGAACTACTGGCCCTATCACAGAGGAAGATGTCAGAGTTTTCATCCTACATGAATGCACATGATCTAAGCATCTTGCCTCTGGACACTCCCTTCTTAGGACAAATAGGACACAGTGAGAAGAGACATTGGTGTGCCCTTCACACAGACATGGATTGTGACAGTCCTCTGGCTTAGAAATGGGGCACCTCTTTGTCTCTGAACAGCTCTCAGGGCACTATTTCTCTTTCTGTAACACCCAGGTGGATGTTCCTTTTCTTCCATGAGCATCTAGATATAATATGTGCCAAAGTCAATACAAAGGATACAGAAGGCTTACAGACCAATGGACACTAAACTAAACCGATGCAGTAACAGAACACCTCCTTATGCCTCTCCCTCTCCCCCCAAAGCACTAGGCCCAGATAATTTTTTGGGTAAATTCTACCAAATGTTCAAGGAACAGATAATCTCCATTTTACAAGTTGCCCTTGAGCATGGGAAAAGAAGAGATGCTGATCATACTAATGTCTACCCTTGATTCCAAGGCTGGATAAGAACAGTGAAAGAACCAAAAATAATAAGCCAATGTTCCCTAACTTAATATGCCAAATTCTGGAATAAAATATTAGCTAATGAAGTCTAGTACTAATAATTATAATCAAGTGCTTTCTATCTCAGAATGTTAAGCATGATATGAAATCTGATCAGTCTACCAGTGTAATTCATCCCATCACTGGTTCTAAATCAGGGGTCCCCAGTCCCTGGGCCCAGACCAGTACCAGTCCATGGCCTGTTAGGAACCGGACTGCACAGCAGGAGGTGAGTGGAGGTTGGGCAGGTGAAGCTTCGTCTGTATTTACAGCCTTTCCCACACTCACATTACTGCCTGAGCTCTTCCTCCGTAGGATCAGCAGGGCCATTAGATTCTCATAGGAGTGCAAACCCTACTGTGAACTGCATATGTGAGGGAGCTAGGTTATATGCTTCTTATAAGAATTTAATGCCTGATGGTCTGAGGTGGAGCTGGGTGGGGATGCTAACACTGGGGAGCAGCTGCAAATACAGACTATCATGAGCAGAGAGGTTTGACTGCACAGAGACCATAATAAATCAAATGCTTGCAGGCTCATATCAAAACTCTAAAGGGCGTCCAGCCAAGATGGAGATGTAAGCAGATACGCTTCACTTCCTGACAAAACCAAAAGAAGGATAACAACAAATTTAAAAACAAAAAACAGCCAAAACTGCAGAAAATCTGACACCCAAGGAGTTAAAGAAACATTCAAACAGACTGGTAGGAGGGGTGGAGATGGGAAGCTGGAGCAGCAAGGATGAATGACAAGGTAGCAGCTGCAGACCAGGGTGGGGAAGGCAGTTGCTGGTGGACTGGGCAATCCCACATTTGTGTGAGGATAAGCTGGGATGAGCAACTGGGGAGTGAGACAGACCACACAACCCAAGATTCCAGTGCTGGGAAATAAAGCCTCAAAACCTCTGGCTGCAAAAACCTGTGGGGGTTGCAGCAGCGGGAGAAACTCCTAGTCTCACAGGAGAGTCTGTTGGAGGGACCCATGGGGTCCTAGACATACACAAACCCACTGACCTGGGAATCAGCACCAGAAAAGGCACAATCCACTTGTGGGTAGCAGGGGGAGTGACTGAAAGGTAGGCAAGAGCTGAGCAAGTGGCATTGCTCCCTCTCTGACCCCTCCCCCACATACAATGCCACAACATTGCAACCTGGATTGCCCTGCCCTGGTGAATACCTAAGGCTCCCCTCCGACAACGTAACAGGTGTGCCGAGACAAAGAAACATAGACGAAATGAAAGAACAGATCAAAACTTCAGAAAAAAACAAAGTGACAAGGAGATAGCCAACCTATCATATGTAAAGTTCAAAACATGGGTAATCAGGATTCTCACAGAAATGATTGAGATGTAAAATAAAGGAAGAAGTGAAGGCTATGCAAAGTGAAATAAAACAAAATATACAGGGAACCAGCAGTGAAGGGAAGGAAACTGGGACTCAAATTAATTATTTGGAACAGAAGGAAGAAATAAACATACAACCAGGACAGAAAGAAGAAATAAAAATTCAAAAAAATGAGGAGAGGCTTAGGAACCTCTGGGACAACTTTAAACTTTCCAACATCTAAATCATAGGGATGACAGAGATGAGGAAGAGCAAGAAATGGAAAACTCATTTGAAAAAGTAATTAAGAACTTCCCCAATCTAGCAAAGGAAATAGACTTCCAGGAAGTCCAGGAAGCTCAGAGAGTCCCAGAGAAGTCAGACCCAAGGAAGCACACACCAAGGCACCTCATAATTATATTAGCCAAGATTAAAGAGAAAGAGAGAATCTTAAAAACAGCAAGAGGAAAGGAAAGAGTTACCTATGAAGGCATGCCCATAAGCCTATCAGCTGATTTATCAAAAGAAACATTACAGGCAAGAAGGGGCTGGAAAGAAGTATTTGAAGGCATGAAAGGCAAGGACCTACATCCAAGATTGCTCTATCCAGCAAAGCTATCATTTAGAATGTAAGGGCAGATAAAGTGCTTCCCAGAAAAGGCCAAGTTAAAGGAGTTCATCGCCCAGACCTTATTTTATAAAATGTTAAGAAAACTTATCTAAGAAAAATAATAAGATAAAAAATACGAACCGTAAAATAACAACAGACTCACAACTATCAACCATTGAACCTAAAAAACAAAAACAAAAACTAAGCAAACAACTAGAACAGGAACAGAATCATAGAAATGGAGATCACGTGGAGGGTTATCAGCAGAGAGGGGAAGAGGAAGAGAGGGGAGAAGGGGGAAAAGTTACAGGGAGTAAGAAGCATAAATGGTAGGTACGAAATAGACAGGGGGAGGTTAAGAATAGTGTAGGAAAGGAAGAAGCCAAAGAACTTATATGTACGACCCATGGACATGAACTAAGGGGGAGGGGCTATGTTGGAGGTAGGAAGAGTACAGGGCAGAAGGGATAAAGGGGGGAAAAATATGGAACAACTGTAATAGCATAATCAATAAAGTATTCATAAAGATGGGAAAAAATAAAGGACACATGCTTGTCCTGAAAAAAAATCAGTCAGTGGCAAGTGACAATTAAGCTGCATCTGGTGGCAGGCTATAAAGCCACCCCCCAACTCCCATGTGTGGAAAAACTGTCTCCCAAGAAACCAGTCGCTGGTGCCCAAAAACTTGGGCACCGCTGTTCTAAATAACCAATATGGGCATCTCAAAAGATGCGGTTTAGACAAAGCATTTGTTAAAGTGTGATTCATATTTAAGATAGAGCATTCCTAGAAGAACTTAGAAGGGCACTCCCTGAAGCTGCAAATGGTTATCTATTATCACCTACCCACAGAAAACATCACTCTCAGAAGAGAATATGGAGAGACATTCCCTTTATGGTCTGGAAGAAGGTGAAGATACTCACAATTACTGCTTCTCTCCAGTAACATATGGAGGTCTTGGCCAGTGCAATAACACATGAAAGAAAACAAGAAATAGAAGGACTGGAAAAGATGAGACAAGACTGCCATTCTTTGTAGATATTATGTTTATCTACACTTAGAGGTTTGCCAAGTTGTAAGATACAAGATACTATACCAAGGTCAACTGATATCCAACATACCAATTGGAAAAAGAATAAAAGATAACACATTCTTCACAATAGCATCAAACATTATAAATTATTTAGGAATTTAAGTTCAAAGATCTTTATGGAAAAATGTATACAAATCCTCTTAAAGGGTATAAAGGAAGGCTAAGTAAGTAGAAAGATGTGCCACAATTACGGATGGAAACACCACAATTGACTTACCCATATCCAGTCCAGCAGAGTCCCCTAGACCTCCTCCAGGAAGCCCTCCTTGACTCTCAGGGCGGGACTTAGGGACTGCACGTCTGTCTGTGCTTTCACAGCCCCTGTGCCCATCTCTGCATTAGCACTGTGTCATCTGGCAGTCTCTGCCCCCACCCCAGACAGTGAGCTCTCTGCAGGCAGAGGTTGAATCTTCCTGTCTCCGCACTCCTAGCATTTTGTGGAGTGCTTGGAATATAGAAAGTGCTCAGTTAAGGCTCATTGCACAAATGAATACAAGAGAAACAGGCCCCTGTTTGCATTTTCCCACTTATTTGCTATCTATCAAGATAAACACAAGACCATATTCATTAATGAGCAACGGATAAGGTCACTAAAATAAAGAAGCAGAAGTTAAAGAAGCTCTATAAATCTCATTTCCAAAGATCTCCACAGAATACACTGATTTATCAAAGGTCTTCACTGGCCCACTAGAAAGGGGTTTCAAACTCTGGTGAATCTTAGAGATGGTTAAAAAAAAAAAAGTATGACTGGATCCCACCCCAGGCACCAGGGACCAGACTCTTTGGGAGATAAAACTCAGGTACGCCTGTATTTTGTGTGTGTCCAGACCGGCGGTGGTACAATGGACCGTTCCCTAAGTGATTCTGGCACACGCCACTGTTCGCACAGCTGCTCTGAGGGCAAGCCTGGCGAAGGGTTTTTGCGGGACCTGAAGGACGACTTCACGATACTGTATGAGTTGGGTCCCTGGCCAGTAGTGATAGTGCACGCTCCGTCTTTAGTCTGAAACGAGAAATCCAGACTAGACTTTCACTTAAACAAGGCATCATAAAAAAGAGAGCAGGTGTGAAAACAGTATTGGATTTACACATTAACACCAAATGGGTCCAAAACACAGTGTTTCAATTAAGTCACACACCAAATGCCTTCCATGTTATTTTCATCAAGGACGAAGGCCACCATCCCACGGCAAAGAACTGTACTGAGAGATTTATTGGGCATCTCTTCCCCACCAAACTGTAGTTTAAAGGGAAAGTATTCCTCTAAACTGTAACTTAAGGTGTTTACATATTGCAGGAGAGATCACTCAAAACTATGTATGTTTGGGTGTTTTGTGTAATGGCTGCTGCAGTGTGTTGTCTGGGTTCCTTGCAGGACCGAGGACTCCCAGTGGCCCCTCCCCGGGACGTGTCATCCGCACAAGGAAGCCGCTTTGTTCCTGGGGGCACCCGCCCTTCCTGGGGACAGCCGGCCTCTGCTGACTGCTTGATGGAGGGGTGTCAAGTTGTCTCTCGCCTTCACTGGGACAGCTCTGAAGGGTCACTCCGGCCCCAGAACTCCCCGTAAGATCAGGGGAGGTCTCCATTTTCTGCCCTGGGGTTTTCCCGAGCTCTCTCCCCACCAAGCCCCCTGCACAGTCTCCGACTGTGTTTCCTGGGGAACCCAACCGACGACATCTGTCTGCTTTGTGTTGTAGGACTTGACTCTCTGGTTAGATTTTAAACACTTACGATAACATACCTTAAGATGTCATAATACCGAGTACAGTGCTAAGCAAAATATTGGTCGATTCTCGTTTCTGCCTTTCAAATATTCCTAATGTCCCTCCTTTTTAGCAGAGGCCCAGCTATCAGATGGCTTAGGCTGAGGTTCTAGCTCTACCAATCACTTAGGGGGAATCATTTAACTTCTCTTTCATCAACAAAATAGGATTGACAACAGTACATCACTTAGGGGGAATCATTTAACTTCTCTTTCATCAACAAAATAGGATTGACAACAGTACTTACTCCTCGGGTTGCTGTGATGAATAAATGATACAATGTATGTGAAGCGCTTACTTAGCGCAGTGCGTTAGTAAATGGTAGCTGCTGTTCTCATTGAAGGTGTGAGGCTGACGCCACTCTGGTGGCCTTAGGAACTACCTTCCTCAGTCATCACTTGACTCCTTGATTTTTTCTTTTTAAAAAATGATATCTATTTTAAATATTTATTTACTTATTTTTAGAAAGGGGAAGGAGGGAGAAGGAAAGGGAAAGAAACATCAGTGTGCAGTTGCTTCTCATGCACCCCTTACTGGGGACCTGGCCTGCAACTTAGGCAGGTGCCCTGACTGGTAATCGAACCGGTGACCCTTTGGCTTGCAGGCCAGCACTCAATCCACTGAGCCACACCAGCCACAGGTTATTTTTTTCCTCTTAATAGAAACTGGTCTTCCTGCCTCTTAGTGCTCCTCATCCTTACTCCTTTCCTCCAGTACCACAATGCTACCGAATTAATCTTCTTAAAATATTGCTTTCATTACATCACTCCTCAGCTCAAAGTTCTTTATGGAGTGCACTCACTTATTTTCTTTATCAGTCCAAACCCTGCCCAGCTCAGCGTGGACCCCAGGGATCAAACTTCCCCACAATCTAAGCCTATAGCCACCCCTGTCCCGAGCCTTTCCTTAGCTTAACGTCCCCCCGACTTGGACCGCATAGTCCAAGGCATCCCTAAAGTTCTAGATTTTCCCCTGATTTCATAATTGGGACAAAAATCTCCCCTGATAAGTAAGTTCTTTATCGGGGCTCCTTACAAAGGCTGCTGTTATGAGCCGCCCCACTGGTGCTTGGGTACTTTTCACGTCATTAAAATTTATGAAAGAATGGTAGTAAAAAGTAGAGCGTACATTTAAAACAAGATTTAGAACACGTTAGGAAAAAAGTGAATCCCACTCGTAAATAATACACGAGACCCAATGCTGAGCTGTGATGAGGTAATGAGACATATGGAATTTGTCTGAAAGGAGGCGNATAGAAACTGGTCTTCCTGCCTCTTAGTGCTCCTCATCCTTACTCCTTTCCTCCAGTACCACAATGCTACCGAATTAATCTTCTTAAAATATTGCTTTCATTACATCACTCCTCAGCTCAAAGTTCTTTATGGAGTGCGCTCACTTATTTTCTTTATCAGTCCAAACCCTGCCCAGCTCAGCGTGGACCCCAGGGATCAAACTTCCCCACAATCTAAGCCTATAGCTACCCTTGTCCTGAGCCTTTCCTTAGCCTAACGTCCCCCGACTTGGACCGCATAGTCCAAGGCATCCCTAAAGTTCTAGATTCTCCCCTAATTTCATAATTGGGACAAAAATCTCCCCTGATAAGTAAATTCTTTATCAGGGCTCCTTACAAAGGCTGCTGTTATGAGCTACTACCCCACTGGTGCTTGGGTACTTTTCACATCATTAAAATTTATGAAAGAATGGTAGTAAAAAGTAGAGCGTACATTTAAGACAAGATTTAGAACACGTTAGGAAAAAAGTGAATCCCACTTGTAAATAATACATGAGACCCAATGCTGAGCTGTGATGAGGTAATGAGACATATGGAATTTGTCTGAAAGGAGGCGACTGGCTTCCAGATTTGGAGGTTTGATGCCTCTGTGTTATTTGTATGGGTAGAGATTCCATTTTATGAATAATACCTGGGACACGGTATCCACAGGCAACTTTACAAATTCTTTAAGAAGTTTCCCTGCAGAAAATGTTTAATTAAGCTTGACAGAAACTATCTAGCAGCTTTCATAAGTAATTGCTGTTACCCAGAATAGGACCGACTCATAAACTGCATGATTTCAGAAATGATGAATCAATGAGAATGTTTATAGAAACAGCGTTTTGATTAGTTCCTTCAGACTAACAAATTCATGGCATATGTGATAAACTAGGATTCCTACTGTCAATTAGGAAATCAAAGCCAGCCCTCAAATGTGGCCCGCTGGATAACTGGTCCCAGATTTGGGCCCCGGGAATTGCTAAGAGCAACCACACCACACCTCTGGGCCTCCTTCCTGGGATAGTCAGGTTCAAATTGCTTCAGCTGTCAGCCAGGCTGATCGACACAGTGAGTCAGAGTGCAGACCAGGTGCATTGAAGGGCTGATCAATCAAGCAACAGGTAAATCATTAGGAAGCCACGAGTAGCAGTGGCTTTATTTTATGCATGCAAGGTCAGGAGCAACAAAAAGTCATTATCAATTTAATACAGTAATATATCCTCTTTCACTAGGGTATGAATTAACGCGAAACCTCCATTTGCCCAAAGCACGAATAAGAAATATTTTTTCTTAGATGGCACTATGCTCACAACATATAACTCTTGAGCTTCTAAAAAATCGTTTATGACATCAACCAATATGAAATTATTTTGAATATAGTTTTAATGTCCAAACACATTTATTAGAGAGTAAATAATGTGACAGTTATGGTAACACTCAGCTAATCAATATCAAGAACATAACACCTCAGTGAAATTTTACATGTAATTATCGAATGGGTACAATATTACTGTCTTCCCACACGCCGCCTTCTATTTTTTCCAGAATGCTCTACAGCTACTGAGCGAGTGCATGGAATAGCAAACCAAAAGACTGCAGTGCCGTGGGCCACCGCCCTCAGCGCCGCCCACATGGCCCTCCTCCCAGACACCCGTCTGAACGGCTCCTGCCCTGTTTTCTATGTGACAATCTCCCCTGGAGTCACGAGGATTGTAAAGTCTTGTTTCCAGTCCGTATTTCAATAGAAATTTTCATTTTTTTTTCTGTAGAAACTCTTGATAAAATAGTATGGTTATTAGTACTGGTCATGAATTTCATACTGTATTTAACAGAAATCTAAATTGCTATCAACTTTAAGTTACATCCTGACTTCCTAGAGGTTAAAATGTGGGGAAAAAGTGTATTTTAGTATCAATAACACACATGCAAAGAACAAGAAGTCCTATAATCATCTACATTCTCATTTTATTTTTTGAAATCTCTACCTAAGGACATTTTTTCATTATTTTTTTGAGAAACAGGAAGGGAAAGGGGAAGGGAAGGGAGAGAGAGACAGATGGATGTGAGGGAGAAGCAACAGTTAGTTGCCTCCTATACGTGCCCAGACTGGGGATCGAACCTTCAACCTAGGCGTGTGCCGTGACCAGGAATTGAACCCTGAACCTTCCAGTTAAAGGACAGTTCTCCAACCAAATGAGCCACACCATCCAGGGCCACCCTCATTTTTAAAGGTGAAGACATTTCAAGCCAAATAAGTGATTTGCTCAAGATGATGCAATAGGGAGTGGCCAATAGTAAGACTGGAAAACAGGCTGGACTCGTGGCCAGAAGCTGGCCCCACTGGTTGTTAACCTTTTCGACCCTCCACCCCATCTGAGGGCGAAGATGTGCCCATACCAGCAGCACTGGTCACTGGGCAGCGAGTCTAGGCTACAGGGACGTCGGCAGGAGTGAGGGTGGGGGGGAGGGGGCTGAATCTATCCACTCTGAGGCTTCATTTCTCAACATTCATATGGACACCGGCTCACGCCAGCTGAGGAACTGGTAAATGGCTGCTTTCAGGAAAAAGATAAACAGAAATAAAGAAATGCCAGAGCTAACTAGAAAATTGTTTTCATCATTCAATTTTGTTTTACACAGAATCTGTAGATCTAATTGTGTCATTTGATACCACAACTATTGCTAGGGTTGCTTCAGCTGAGCTATTTGGCTGGAACAATGAGCTGACCTTGATGTCCTCCTGATGACAAATCACCATGCAAAGGAGATGACCTTTGTTGGGTAAAGGGCACACAGATGGTTACAACCCCTAGGAAAAACCTTGGTGTGCCTATGGAGACAAAGCTGGACAGTGGTTTTCTATGTCAATCATCACACACAGATCACCTTATACTTATGCGTAGCATCCTCACGTCTCTGCCTGTCTGCTGCCAGGGACGAGGAAGAAACACCCACAACTGTGCTTTCCAATGCTGACAATGTCAGGTGTCAGAGTAAGCATTTTACATTGCTTATGTCATGTAATTTTTAACAACATCATGAGATCAGTATTACTGCCCTTGCTGTTTGGATGAGAAAACAGAAGATCAGAGATGTTAGGTACGTTTTCCAAGGCCTCACAGGTGGTCAAGTGGGACCTAAAGCCCCACCTGTCTGACCTTGAACACCGGGCTGTTTCCTCTCTGTGCCCCATCCCGCCAGGTGGCCCCAAGGCCTCCGATCACAGCCTCAATGCAACGGGCAGTGCCCGGGATGCTCTTCTTCAACCGACCTCTGGGACTGCACATGCATTTCTTTTTTAAAAATATATATTTTATTGATTATGGCATTACAGTTGTTCTATTCCCCCCCTTCATTCCCCTCCACCCTGCACACCCCTCCCCCACCATTCCCAGTCTCAAGTTCTTTAGATTCTATATTTCCCCTACTATTCTTGCCCTCCCCTCTGTCTATTTTATACCTACCATCTATGCTACTTATTTTCTGTACCTTCTCCCCCTTCTCCTCCTCCCACTCCCCTGTTGCTAACCCTCCATGTGATCTCCATCTCTATGGTTCCGCTCCTGATCTAGCTGTCCTCTTAGTTTGCTTTTGTTTTAGGTGTGGTTGTTAATAACTGTGAGTTTCCTATCCTTTCACTGTTCCTATTTTTTATCTTTTTTTCTTAGATAAGTCCCTTTAACATTTCAGATAATAAGGGCTTGGTGATGATGAACTCTTTCAACTTGACCTTATCTGAGAAGCACTTTATCTGTCCTTCCATTCTAAATGAAAGCTTTGCTGGATAGAGCACATGCATTTCTGAAGGGCTGTGTGCGATACCAGCTGAACAAAAGCAATGCCAAGAAACATTCAAATCACCTCAAAACTTGGTGGGCATTTCCAGCCAGGCGTTAACCGAATTAGCTGGGGAAATAAACTGCTACTGTTGAACAGACTTCCCTCCACGCGTAGTACTCACACTCACTAAAGTTCTACTTGGAACAGAGGTGGGCTGGGCCATTCGTGTTTGTGTCCTGTTTGGGTCTATACATGTAAATAAAATGTACAGAAGAAGAGAAAACTTGAGCCTCAAGGTGACACAATCAATAGGGGAAAAAATGGAAATTTCAAATTGTATTATTACCAAGCTGGATCAAAAGTTTGTGCCGGGTAAGTAGCATGATGAGACCAGGAAGTTAAGTCATGAGACAGCAAGCATTTACGGAATCTTAGGAGCAGGCTGCTGGGAGGGGACAGCGTGAGCTGGTCCGAGCACAGCTCTCCTGCTCCCTGGGCTGCTTCCCACAACGCTGACCACTGACCACTGCACTCTACTGGGTGGGGAGAGACTGCTGGGGTGCTCGACAGTGCTCCCATTCTTTTGCTTACATTCTTGTTCTGGCTTAATTTTTAATTTGTAAAATATGCAAAGATGCAGGAAAGTTATACCCAAGTATTCATTAAATTAAATTTTTGTTAAATGTGACTTAGATGTTTTCTGTTTCGGGGAAACACAATATTATCGAGGCTGTTGAAGAGCCTTTGGTCTCCCTCCAATACCCTCCCCAGGGACAATTGCTGAGGCTGCGGTCTACTCGTGCTCCTACATTGTATATTTTGTATTTTATTAAAAATTTGCACCATTGTAACGTGCCTCCAGTAGCTTGTATTCTTCACTGGGTTGTTTTTGAGTTCTCTCCATGTGGGCCCATATGCATCTAGTTTACTCATTTTAACTGCTGGGCACGTGCGGGAGGGCTGCCCTGCAGTATATACCTACAAGATGCATTGCTTGCTTTTACGGTGTGCACGTTTTCAGTTTTACTAGAAAGTGCCTCTGTCTTTAAATTCACGCCGTTTCTACATCCACACAAGACCTTCCAACAGCACTAGGCTAAGAGAGATGTTTTATGAAAACTAGGTCCAATAAGCATCATGGTTTTCTCCCAAAGACCACTTTGGGTACTTGGATTCAGATCTGTCCGGGACTGAATGTGTTTTGAGCTTTGGGCTGGGACCAGAGGTGGGAAACAAGAGCCCCTTGCTGTTCAGAGGTGTGCGCCGGCCGTCTGGGGTCTGCGGACACCCGCTCACGCCAGCTGAGGAACTGGTAAATGGCTCCTTTCAGGAAAAAGATAAACAGAAATAAAGAAATGCCAGAGCTAACTAGAAAATTGTTTTCATAATTCAATTTTGTTTTACATACCCTTGTTCCTCAAATGTTAGCAATTTAGCTCAAAAAGCTGTTAGTGTTATTAAATAGTCACTAAATGTTGCAAAGAGACAGCTCAGCAAAACTCACAAATCGAGAACCCATTTTATGACCATTGTTTCACCTCTGGGGGTGGCTAGCTGCATTTTGTCCCAGGTCCCTGGGGCCCAGAGGTAATAACATCTGTATTTTTAAGACCAGCTTTGCACCACACCTGCGTGTCAATTCCCTTTTCCGACTTCTGCTTCTAAACCAAAGCCAAATGTTTGGCTACAGATTTGGTTTCCAGGATTCGGCTGAGTATTAAATGCAATAGCTCCACGACTTCACCGGTCCCACAAACCTTTTTTTAAGTGACGTTAATTGAGTCCTGGGAAAGTTTAAAAGAATTGAAATTCTTAGAGGAAAAGGAGAAGAAAGAAAGTGAGAGAGGAGAAGAAGAAAAGGGACAGGCGATGGGAATTTACTGACAAAAACACAAATTAAACCTAAATGATGATGGAAAAATTTTAAGCTAAAAAAAATTAAGAAAAATTATAGTCTAACTTCATGTACTTCCATGAATTTATTTCTGGCTTGTATCTGGTTTTATTTAAAAGGTAGAGATTTGCTACTAAATGTTCTAAAAACAACTGAGTAATTTGAGATAGGATTTTGAGGAATTCAAGAAATCTCAGATTGCAGTTCCCGTTAGTTGACATTTGCCATGATATCGTATGAGGCAGTGGGAATCAGTTCTCCAACTTACAAATTATCTTCTAATAATTAGAAGTAACATAGATGGACCACTCTCTGGTGACACGTTGAAAGTCACTTTCAACTGATGGCGAAACCCTTCTGAATCCCTGCCCCAGGTGCAGGCTACTGTGAGCAGCTGACTGGAAAATAATGTGAATGGAGCCTCCACAGGCTCTTCCCCACAGAGGCCCTGGTCTGGAAAGATTTCATGTTGAGAGCCAATCCTATGCATGATGAATGAAGTGGGACGGTCACGGATGCTTGGGGTTGAAGACCACCCGGCTCGAAAACCTCTCGCCCAAGGCAGGAATCCCATCCGCGGCTCCCAGAGCAGGTTATCCAGCCCCTGTTGGAGTGGAGGGTGCTCCTCGCACCCGGAGGCGGCAACATTCTATTTCCTAGGAAACTCTTCTTTACGGTGGATTGAATTTGGGCCCCATTATGCCTGTCCCTGAGCCCAAGTTCTGTGACTGTGAGTGTTACAGAAGAGAGCATCACCTCTGTTCCAGAGCTTTGCGGAAGGTGGTGTCGCCTTCTGCCCGCCTCTACCGATTCCTCTCCAGGTCACACCGTGACGGCTCTGTCACATGCACTCATCTGACAGGAACCCGAACGCTGGGCCCCAGTCACCCTCCCTTGGGTGTGTCCTTGTTTATCAGAGTTCTTTGTAAAATAAGCTGCTCCGAACAGAACCTAAGGTGGTCTGAGCAGCAAAACTCAGGAGGGCCGTGATTGCTCAGGGTCCTAGATTTCTATTAATGCAATATACAATCGGATTCACTGTTTAAATCTTTTCATCACACTAGTGGTTTTTAATAGCTCAAATTTCCTGATCATTTCTAGATGAATTGCAGATTTTTCCGACCAGCTATTTAAGTTTCTTCCAGAGTTTTAAACTTTTTTTAGTCCTCACCAGAGGACATGCTTATTGATTTTAGAGAGGGGGAAGGGAGGGAGAGAGTGAGGGAGAGAAGCATCAGTTGTTTCTCCTAAGTGCCCAGACTGGGGACTAAACCCACAATCTAGGCACGCGCCCTGGCCAGGGATGAAACCACGACCTTTTGCTTTAAGGGAAAATGCTCCAACCAACTTGAGCCACGTGGGTCAGGGCAAGATTTTATTTTATTTTTTTGAATTAACATCAAGTTTAGGTATCAGTAGCTCCCGAATTTTATCCTGCTTCCATTTTGAAAATGTAGACATTCGTCTGTTGCAAATCTTCTGGTCTCTCACTCAGTCGGCACACGTGTATTTGTGTGTCCATTCCGGGCCAGACCCTGTGCTGGGACTTGGGGAAGAACAGTAAGTGAGACACAGTCTCTGCCTCGAGGAGCTTGTGTCCAGTGGGGAGAGTCATCAGAGTGACCAGAAGGCTGTGGCAGCTCGGGAAGAAGTTGCCAGGGGAGCGCACTCTGAGAGATGCCCACACTAAGGGGGCTTCTCTCCCTGGGCTTCTGGGGCCAGCCTGCACACAGGCTCCTGCCAACAGTTAGTGTGGTCAGGAGCCCGGGCTCATCGCAGTGCCTGGGGGCTCCGCCTCCTCACTTTCCTGGGCTGCTGGTACTGCTTCACCCTGGTAGTTCGAATTTTTCTCAGGTCAAGAGCAATTGCCACCCAGGGAAAGGCAGAATCCCTGTTTCTCTTTGATAGCTTTGGCATTATTCTTGGGGTCCTACGGAGTGGGCCTGGCCTGTTCCTCTCTTTCTTCTGGCTCTAAAGGACGACAAAGACAGTATGAAGAGGAGGGGGAGGAAGAGCAGCTTCCATTTCCTGAACATTCTCTCTATATAAAACACACGTTGTATGTACATATACCTCGTATGTGCTCCTTTAATACTTTTAATACTCAAAGCAGCCTTCTGAGGGAGGTGCTTTTATCCTCATGTACAGCCGGGAAAGCAGGCTCAGTGGCTTGTCTGGCGTCACACAATTAGGGCCCCAAACCCAGGATTCTTGCCCCTTGAATGCACATGTTACCCTGACTGCTTGGTCTGCTGCCCTGCTTATCTGTAGACCAACAAGACACCCTGATCAGCTAGATGCCCTTCTTCCCCGGGTCCTGACTGGCTCCAGCCTTGGCCGTCCTGACCCCATTGCCCTAAGTTCCACTGCTGTGCGTTCATCCTCAGACCCCTGCCCCTGTGGCCAACCTTTCGGACGCCTGCGCCCCGATCTCCCAGCGTCATCTCACGGGTCTCTCTGGACGTTTCCCTGCTTCCTTGGCTTTCATCTTCTTTCAGTGACGTTCCACATCATCGTAAAGTGAATTAAGTTTAGGGGTTTGATATTGGTTGCCTTGTTTTATTACCTCCCGACTTAGTGACGTTTACATTTATTTTCAGTCTTCATCCCTTGGGAGCCATATATCCCTTAGGAGTCTCCCATCAGGGGACCTTGTTTACCTTTCCTGAAAATAGCGCCCCCCCGAGCGTCACCCGGGACGTCATTTCCATTGTTCCCATTTCCATTTAAAAGGGGAGAGTGAAGGAGCCAGGGAAGCAGCGGAGCCATAAAACCCTGGCCCCCTGTTCTCCTTTGCAAAACTAAATGCCTGCCAGTGGACTTACATGGAAGGTGGTGTAATCTAAGAACTACTCCCAATGCCAGCCCTTTCTGAGGTCCTATTTTTAGGGCAGCGTTTGGCAGGGAGGGCGGCACCTCCCTTTCCCACAAGCTGGGACCCCTTGCACCCAGGCCTCCTCTGCTGGTTGGAAAAGGACCCGGCACAACACCCAGCTGGAGCTGGATTCGGTAACTTCTGGGGGTTTCACCTCCGTGCACGGAGATGCTTCTCGCCCTGGCAGGTGTAGCTCATCGTCCCTCTCCACGCTGAAAGGAGGGAGCGACAGTGACGAGTTTCCCTGTCCCCCGTCGCTGCTCTCTTCGACGTTCCACATGTCCCACCTCCACTCAGCATCTCCTCTCCGAGGAGACCTTCCACTCTGACTCTGACATGCGCCGGCCCCTCCCTCTCTTCCTGTACTTGAAGTTTGTATCCCAACCATACGTTTCTGGATTTAATTAAACACTTTCAGAAACAGTTATTTTAAACATTTCAGATTTATGGCTTTTCTTTCCAATGAGGTGATTATAAAGTCAGCACCAAATCTTACTCTTCTCAAAAATCCAGTGCAGGGTTGAGCCGGGCAGTGAGTAAAACCTCGGGTCTACGCTTACAAAGTCATTGACGGACACGACTATTCCCATAGGGTGGCCACTAGAATCGCAGACAAGTAGAGGGCTTCAATAAAGCACATGCATCTTTTAAGTGATAATAACATACATATCAACAAAGCCACGGAGTGCTTTGAAATAATACAAGAAAAAGCAGGACAGCTTCACAGCTTAAACCAAACGATGTCCAGCAAACATCTTTTATGGATCTGCCCTTATGCTTCCGAATGTATCTATCACTCAGTCACAGCCGTCATAGGAGGTCAAGGAGACAGGAGAGTCCAGGACGATCCCAACAGTTTAACTTCAATTGACCTGGGAAATTTACGATTCCATTTAGAGAAACAGAAATATTCAGGAAAGGCCACGGTTTTGGTTTGCTCCCTGCAGCATGACATTTGGTAGTTGGAAAGAAGTGAGATAAATGAGTGGAAACATTCCATGTGGAGAATGGAGACCGGACAAGCTGTCTGAAGGAGTATGTGTGAGAACCAGGAGAATTCAGCGTTCTGTGAGCCAGCAGAATAGACTCCTCCAGAAGTCTCTGAGGAGGTGGAAAAACAAAACTGCGAAAAGGCAATGAGATATGGTGATTAGGCCTCAGGAGTGAGGGGCCGGAGTCCAGATGGGGCCCCATAAGAGCATGAAGCAAATGGTGACGAGGAAATGCATGAAGTAGAGGGAGTTCTTTGCAAACAATTTGGGAAGAAGGGTTTTATTTGGAGCAGAGAAACATTTAGCCAAAACACAGTAGCTGGATTTTGGAGAAATATAGGGTGCTTTAGGAAGCAAACATCTCTATTCTACCATTTGCTGTCCAGCCCCAACCATGGAAGTTAAATGCCTGCAACCGGCTTCCGTGGCTAATAGGAGCATTAATACATGTCCTCTGTAGAGTGGGGAGGATGAGGGAGAGTCTGTTTATTTGGTGAGCTTATGGCCTGATATACATGCAGCAAAGCCTCATTCAGGCCATAGATGGAGATCAGTAATGCTACACTGGAGCCAGATGAACTATACTTACACCCCACATAAAAGGAAGCATACTGGCCAGCTGGGAATTTGGCCTACATACCATCTAATCAGGGCCAGTTTGTGGAGCACATGGGTTCTGCACCGGTTCGCTGGTTCACATGGCATATAATCCACGTGTGGACAGAAGCGTGCTTCAGAGTACGACTGCTGGCGTGGATATAGGTACATAGGCATGTTGTGGAAAAACATCGACATGGTCAGACCAGGTTTGCTTGGGCGCATGTGGGGAAGTATGAAGACAACAGTATTTATGTATGAGTTTTCCAAATCAGCATTTCCTAAAGTTGTTCTGAATATGCAGGATTTTGAAAGGAGCTACAAACTGACCCGCCCCCCACCTCCAGCCCCCAAACAATGGCTCCATGGATACGAAAGTGGGGACATGCTAAATTATACAAAGTCAACCAGGTTTCCTGAGTGCGAGATACCTTAGAGCCTTTACTATACCAGGGGGCCTTGTGAATCTCCACCACGGGCGTACAACACACAGCGTTTCTTGACCTGATCCGCACACAAAGCCCTTTCAGCGCAGACCTGCCACAGGCCTGGAGGCTCTGGAGGACTTCAGGAAAGGCTGCTCTGCGTGCGCAAACTCTGTGCCTGCGACCATGGCCCTCAGCACACGAGAATGCACTCGCTTTTCTGTGAAGTCAAGGTGACTCTCAGAATGCTTTTTAATCAAGGAAGCCGACTCCACAAATGCTTTACACCTCGGTTATTTGTATGACCAGGTGGTTAAGGCCTTTACTAAACAGATGATACCCTCCAAAATGGAATTATTACAAACAGCACAATTTATAAACTTGCTAACTCCTTCTTACCCATGGCGATAGTGCTCTGGCTTCAGCCACATTTAGCATCTGTGACAATCACCCACCTTGCTCCAAGCTCACTGGAGAGCCTTGGACTGAGCCTAATTGATATGGGAACACGTCAATGCCCCAACTCTCTGCTGGGAAACACTTTCACACCTGGGGCCCAATCTCAGTGTGACCTTTTCAATGGCACACAGTTCAGAAGGCAAAGCAGCAGGCTTGAGAGGAAGTTGAACGGCCTCCCATTCTCATCCCGCGGCAATGTGTCAAAAGTTAAAGCAGCCGCATATCCCTCTTCTCTCTGTCAACGGCTGCAGCATGGAACAGCCCCTTCCCTGGGAGTGGGCCCCGAAAGCAGCGTGGCATGCATGGCACGGATTCACATTCGAACAATCCAGCAACCTCTCAGAGCCTGGGACCATTCTGGCTGCCCGTGGCCTGCTCCTGAACGTCCAGATCTGCCACCTTGTGCATTTTCTCTAGGAAACATCTATTTTCAGAAATTGTACAATCCAGGCACCATCTCACAAAGTTTGCTTCGAACACCTGGAGTGGGGGCTACGACTTGAAACTGTGACCTTATCCAAGCTTAGAAAGCCTCATTGCCTGTTTTTACAAAGGGCCTCATTCCCCCTTCAGTGAGAACCCTGACAAAAGCACAGAGATGCTGTTCATTCATGACCCTTTTCCAAAGGCCTTCCGGGCCTCGGCCCCTCTCTGACCACACACCTAGCGTTTCTCATCCATTTCCTGAGAAATGGCTAACAATGTATCTTTCAAATGGCCCAGTACTCCCGGGGCCCCAAACGTCCTAGCTACAAATGGTACATGATAGTCCTGGACCTAAGGGCCTCTAAACAACACTGGTTCATGGCAAAGAGCCTTCCTTGACTCCTGCTCTGCTCCAAGCCTTCCAGACCTGACCCCTGCCTAGTTTTCCAACTTACGTGCTCATCGGCACCCTTGTGGGTGCAGGCATTCCAGCCCACAGTCCCTGCCCCTCTACCCTATCGTGTTGTAGGCTCCGCCTCAGTGGCCCTCATCGGCCAGGCAACAGCAAGCACCCTTTAGGTTCCGACTGAAATGTCATTTCCTCTGAAGCCCTCCCTGCCCTCCCCAGGCAGGGTTAACCCTTCTCTTTCCTCCATACAACACACCAATCGCTCGCTCGTCATGTCATACAAGGGTGGGTTGTTGCGAAGCTGCCTCTCCCAGGTCCAGACTGAGAGCTCCCAAAGGTCCCCAGCGCTCAGCACAGAGCAGGTGTCCACAGCGTCACTGAAAAAAGACGACTGCTGAGTTTCTGCAGTGAATGGGCGCAGGCGTTGCTGAGGGAGAGAACTAGCTCCTGTGGGAAATGCAGGCAGTGGGAAGCAGGTCGCAGCAACGTGGAACAGGCTGGCCTGGGACTGACTGCCCCCCATCTAGTTCTAGAGGGAAAATGTCAACACTTCCATTTTCAAGGAAAAGCCTAGGCCCCTCCAAATGCCTGATGCAGGAAATAGGGGATGAGTACAACGGTACCAGACAACCGGAAGGGTCAGGGGAACAGGAGGGAAATGAAGTCTGTCCACTGGACCTGCCACTGCCACTCACCAGACTGACTGGTGCCTGCTGGCAGGGCGGCAGGGCCGAGGGGCCAGTGCACGCATGTCAGCCGTGACTCCAACGCGTTTTCTTTTAAAGTACCTGAGTGCACGTTTAAAACTGCCAGGGCCTCTGCAAATAGTTGTACATTGAGAATAGAGGACACCATGCTGTTCACCCATGCAGTCCTCTCCACAATCCAGTCTTCTTTTCTTCCTCCCCACTCCCCACCCATGCACACATGCAAATGCACACGTACATAAGTACACACATGGGTGTATGTACACACACGCACTGAGGTGCTCTGAGGGCAGCCCTCTCTGTTCCCTGACAATTTATACCGGGGAGTGACTGTCCAAGTGCCACTTTCTCTTATGTGGGTAAAGAGGTGTGAAGACAGGCATTTGATACAACACGGGGAAGGAGAGTCTATTACTGTGTGAGTATGTTACAGTCAGTGCAGGCAGACCTGGTTCTGTTGTGTGCTTTACTGCATTTCACAGGTGTTGCTTTGTGTTTTTTTTAATAAAGTGAAGGTACAACCTGCCACCCGCAAAAAGACGCCTCACTGTACCGAAGCACTCGCTTCGTGGCGATGGGACGGGACCTGGACGGGAGCCACGGTATCGTCAAGGCGCGCCTGTATGCGAGTGAATGTGCGTAAATCGCCTGTGTCTACTCAAGAGCACAGTGTTAGTGAACTCCTGGAACTTGGAATGTCCTGCACACCTGTCCCTCCTGGTGCGGGACAGACTCTTTCTCAAAGGACAGTCCATTTGCCAGTTTGAGAAGTTCGGTCATAATAAAATTACCATGGCCTCGAGTGTGCCCCAAGGCCTCCGTAAGGACGGTCACTGTGGTCACTGTCTGTTGTCATCAAGCGTCTCTAGAGTTCATTCTCCCTTACTGACTGGAGCAATAGATAAAGTCTGGGGGGACAGAAGAGGGCAGAAGCTGGAAGGCAGGGCCCAGCAGTGGGGAGACACACCCCACTGGGCAAAGCACCACCGGCCGGTGTTCCCTCTGAGACGCACGAGTGGCGGTCACTGATTACTCGTGAGTTCAGTGGGGTCTCCTGGTCAGTACTAGCATGCTCTTCAAGTCAGGGAAGCGGTGAGCACGACTCAAAGCCCTGTGACACAGACCTCTCACCTCACTGAGGCCCCTTTGCAAACAGTGTTCACCTCTTCGCTGCTGACAACAGTCTCGGACTCCACCCCAGGGGCCTGTCTTTCATTTGGACTGCTTATGGGGCCCCAAATGCGCCCGACAGAGTTCATTTTCTCTAAGCTCCTGGCATACAGTAAGCACTCAATAAATAGTAGTTCTGACTGTTATTTTTCTTACACTTCCCATGTGTGACCAGTGAGATTATTGGCCAGTTTGGGTCTTTCAAGAAAGCAAATCAAATCCATGTGGCTAATCTGGCCCAAAGCCCGAGTTAAATCCTGAGGTGACCCTGGCCCTGGGTGTCATTACCTGTGACCGTGGGGTCTGGAAAGCAGAAGTGGCACAGGAGGAATCAGAGATGGAGCCGAACTGCGAACGAGTCAACCTTATACCTGGTGAAATGACCTTCTACACTTTGAACTATGCATCATTGTTTAGGGACTACTGTAGCCAATCCTCTCTGTGGGCTGATTTGTATGAACTCATACATGTTACTTACTCACATTAACAACCAACATTACATTTTCTGTTCTTTCTTCCCCTCGCTCCACATAATCAGTCTTCAGCCCATAAATGCCCAAAGAATGAGAAGCCATGTATGGAGAAAGGGTTCTCTCGTGTCAGCTGGTTAATCTTCAGAGGCACCACCAATATGCAAGCCAGCACTAAGGAGAGCAGGCCAAGAGGACCTCGTACTTCATGTCACTCTCCAGGTTTAAAATTCCCCAGAAGGGTCCCCTACCTGCCCAGGGAGAGGGGCCAAGATGGCTCCCGAATTAGCCACGCCTAGTGGTGGTTCTGTCTTTTACTAGCTGTATGACTTGAAGCCAGTGAGAAAAACCCGTTGGTCTCAGTTTCCTTATCTTTCACGAGAATATTTTAAAGATTAAATGATTTCAAGTTTTAAATTGCAACATTCACTTTTGCAGAGTATGCTGCCGGCTGAGGCACAGATGGGAAGGATTCAACCGAAAGCCAATTGGCGATAAGGATCAGGAGACAATGTGCTCATGTCCTTTGACCCAGTTATGCTAATTATGGGAGTTAATCTTGAAGGCATGATCCAAAACAAAGATTCATACATCTGATGTTCACTGCAACTTTATATTTTCATAAAACTGGAGGCACCCCCAAAGTGCGGTGCTGGGAGAATGATTAAATAAGTCATTGTACTTTCACATAACAGAATGTTAGATATTGCTTAAAATAATATTTATACATAATTTTTAATAATGTGGGAAATCCCCTTTAAATGTTAAGTGATAAAAGATGGAAGGGAAATTACATATCAGGGAGAGACACTTCTCAATGCTAAAACAGAGGATTATTTTCTTCTCTCTACTTTTTGTGTTTTGCAATTTTTCTGCAGTGAGTAGATTTTTAAAACTGACAGATCCCCACTAAAGTCGGAAACACGAACACCTTCACAAAGGGTGCGTGACGCGGCTGGCACACTGTGGCCTAAGTGGACGCTCCTCCCTCTCGGCGCCTCACCAAGCTGCTGCTGACCCGGCCCCTGTCTGCGTGTGTCCCTGCCTTGTTTCCCTCGGACTGGGGGCACTCCCGCACTTCTCGGCTCCCTGAGCCTCCCAGGGCCTCTCCGGATCTTCCACATGCCCCAGTGTTTGTGTCAGAAAATTTCTCAGGGCCTCCTGCCCACACTAAGCCCACCAGTCTGACTCCAGCTGCTCACCTCCACTGAGACTCGGGGTTCAGTGAGCTTCTACTTCCTCGCTCCCCACTTGTAGCCTTCATGCGTTCTGCGGTGGGGGCCACACACGTGTTCATCGAATCGCAGTGAGGGGGACTACCTCACCTATAGACACCGTACCTCTTGCACCTTGGGATTCTCGGTGCTGGGCACAATGCCTGGGTCTCAGCAGTCAGGCAAATGAGTGCAGAAGTGAGAGACTCTTGTTTCAACACCTTAATTACCTGTGGTCACCTCTCAAGGTCCTTGTCATTTACAAATGCCACCCATCCTCGCCTGTGAGTCATCTTGCAAGCTGGACCACCTGCCTGTGCCCTTCCCCATCACCACTGGTTTCCAGGACAGTACAGCTGCCTTGCTCCAACCTCTGCCAGCACCTGTTAGAACCCACCTCTCTCAATAAACAGGATTTCCCCTGCCACTTCCCAGCCAGGGCCTCCTGGGTCCACTGGCCTCTAGCCAGTGACAGACCATCTCCATCGGCACAATTCCTCCTGCAGAGGCCCCAAACTGCACTGACCACGTTGCTCCCGGCTGGCCTCTCTTCTCCCACCAACACTTTTCTGCTGCGGCACCGCTGAGTTCCTGGCCCTGAAAAGCTTTGATGAATTCTTTCTTTTCCCCTAATCCATCCCCCAAAACTAGGCTGTCATCCTGCTCTGCTTCTTTCCCGCTCCAAGATGGTTTCAAACATCATCCGGCAATTTGAAGGACAACCACATTACCATTGCCACTCGAAAGGGGTTATTTCTGGCAGGTCTTGTTCCTTTGAGTGATCTGTCCTGTCCACTTGCGGAGCGGGCGGCTCCCAAACCGCGTCTGCCCTGCTGAGGGGCTTACGTGACAAGCAATATGAAGTGAGTTATCGTGTTGCTGTAAGATGCCCTCATCCTCACAAGGAGCCCGGTGCCAATGACAGAAAAACATATTGCTTCTGGGACCCTCTGCCAGCCTCTCTAGTACCAAGCAGGCTAGGGAGGCCTCTGGGAAAAGGTCCCTGTGTCTTTGGCTTTTCCCAAGGAACAAGGAGGGTATTTGAAAGTAGGGAAAAGAAAAAAAAACACAAATTAAAACAAGCCCTACCCCACACAAACAGAGGCAATATATATTTTTTTAAATTTGCTGCAGTCAGGCTTCCACCCTTACTACCTACAGACGCTTCCCCTGTCAAGACTGCCGGGGACTGAGCCCAGCGGCACCAGACCCAACGGTAAATCACACCCACCCTCTCACAGGACCTGACGGGAGCACTGGGCCCAGCTCACCACTTCCCCTCCTCCAAATACCGTCTTCGGGTGGCTTCTGGCACAACACACTCGCTCTCTGGGTTTAGTCTTCTCTTGCTGGTCGACTTTGGTGAGTCTTAGCTGCTGTCCTGCCATTTCACTGACTTCGAGCCCTGTAGCATCGCAGGGCTCTGTCCTCTGACCATCGTCTCTCCTCTGCTTACACTTGGAAAGCTCGTCCAGTCTCTTGGAACTGAACACCACACTTACTCTCCAGTCTGAAGCTCTCTCTGAACCTACGACCTCTATACCTGCTAGCTCTCTGACACCCCCACTTAGCTATCCAGAGGGCACCCCTGACTTTGCAATTCAAAACCTAGTTCCCCTTCTCCCCTCCCCGTCTGTTCCTCTCACAGTCTTCCTCACCCCAGCTGGGAGCTATGCCCTCCTTTCCATCGTTTAGGCCACAAACTCGAATGTGGCCCTCTGCTCCCCTTTTCCTCTCACAGCCTGCACTCAGTACGCCACTCTCCCTCCAAACCCTCCCTGAGCCCAGACGCCTCTCACCGCCTCCGCTGCTGCCCTGTGACCCAAGACACCCTCTCTCTCTCTTGGGTTTGCCCAGTAGGCAACGGACTGGCCTCCCCTCTCTTGTCCTGCTCAGGCATCGCTGCCCTCCACACAACAGTCAGTCCTGTCAGAATCGGGGTTCTGGAAGACACTCTCCTGGGGCCCCATTTCAATAGTGAATAGGTCAAAGCCTTTAAATGATCTATAATTACCACAAAGATTCTCAGCCAAACCAGAACATTATTTAGAATACAATAATACCAGGGCAATAGGTATACATTTGGATTGTCTGGCAAACAAGATTTACGTTTATCCTTCTTGTAAAACCTAACAGTCTGGTCTACTGTCAACTTTAGGAGGTCGCGCCCTTCCCCTCTCTTCCTCGACCCTCTGCTCCTGCCACACTGGCCTCCTTGCCATTTCTCACACGCGTCGGGCACGCACCCTTCTGGGGCCTTCTGCCCGCACGCCCTTTGTTTACTTGGCTCACACTCGCACCAACCTGCAGTCTCTGTGCAACTGTCGCCTTCCCAGAAACGTCTCCGCTGACCATTCTACTGAAAAACGAGGTCCCTACTCCAAGCATTTCCTAATGACATTTCTTGCTTTATTTCCCCCCTTGGCATGTGTTCTGCCATTATTTCTAAAGCATATTTTGGATATAAAACTTTCCGTGGACAGTTCTTTTTTTCTTTCAGCACTTAAGGATGCATTCTACCGTCTTCTGGCTTGCGTATACAATGAATGTTTTTATACGCCTAAAATGGTCCATAATCGACAATGAACATACACACACATTTCCCAGCCGGTGCTCGTGTGAACTTTTCTGGAGCTCCCCTAAGTCTGAATGAGGTGTTGGTCGATTTGACAGAGATGACACGCCCCCGCCACCACGCACTGGTGGAGCATCCCATCTTGCACCCCGATATTCCGGGCCCTCCTTCTGATTTTTCCTGTTAAACTCCTGTGCCCCTCACCTGAGGCCATCTCTCGGATGTAAGTCCATTTGGTCGGAAGTCCCCAGAGTTCGGAATGGAATGCCATAGATGTCCAGTTATATAGTTTCCTGCAGGGCAAACCCACCATTCCAGAGGATTACCATACAACAGTGTCAGTGAGCAGAATAAAAGATGTCAAAGTGATTTGTAAATTGCTATAAAAATGTCTTGGATTGCCAGTGTTATTACTTGTACATCTTCGTCCCTGGCACTGCAACCAGGCTCTGCCTCCACCAGTGGGTCAGGGAAAGGCTGCCCTGACTGGGAGGAGGGCCTGGGCAGGAAGTCGGCACAACTCTCCATACACGTTCCAGTGTCACTATCCCAGACGCACTACGTCCCAAACGTCTTTCATTATCTTCTTCTCACACTGGGCCTCCTTTCTGCTTCATGTCCGTCCTTTGCACCTTTAGGTTTCCAGCCTTCCAGCCTGTAAAACCCAGAGGTGACAAGGAGAGAAACTTAGGAGAGTCCTCTAACTGTTCCCTCTCCTTCATCTGTGGCCAAGGCTATCATGTTTTTCTTCTCATCCTCTCCCAGATTCGCACCTCCTCTCCATTTGCACGACCAAAACTTTAAACTAACCCCTCTCCTACTCATGGCCACAGATGGCCTTCCTGGGCCCTGATATCTCCCCGTTAACCGGCCCCATATTGCTGGGAAACCTTCCGGCATCGGTGATGCACCGCTGCCCCTGGCACTAGATTAGAATCCCCCGCCAGCAGGGAGGGCATTTGAAGCTCTTCATAACGTGATCCCCTCCCACAGACCCTAGCTGTCACAGCCCACTAGCTGCAGGCACCAAAACTACTCTATCACAAGGCTCCGTCAGTCCCTGTGCCCTGGGAGCCAGCCAGGCCACCAGGGTCTCCATTGTGACCTGGGGGAGACCCAGAATTGTTCTCGTTATCTCCAAAGCCGGTATCGAGTGTGTTACTTCCTTCCAGAGACCCACCACCCACGAGGTTCCACACCGTATGTCGGACAACATCAGTGCATTTATGTGGCGAACCTCATAACTAAGCCTTCAGAAGTTCTGAAAGGGCAGCTGGCAGCGTGACCTAGGGGCAAGATCGCAGACTTTGCATCCAGAAAGCCCCTGCTTTGTGACCTTGAGAATGTCACTTGATCTCTTTGAACTTCAGTTTACCTAATTATTTTTCAAAAATTCATATCCTGTGCAATTTTCCCCTTAAAAGCATACAGTTCAGTAGTATATCCACAAGTTGTGCAGCCATCTCAGTCGCCAGTTCCAGAACACTTCAGCACCCCCAAAGGAGCCTCATCCCTGTCAGCAGTCATGCCCTGTCCCCCCTGCCGGGCCCTGGCGGCCACCAATTTGCTTTCTGTCTCTGGATTTGCGTGAGCCTAAGATTTTATTATCTCTAAACGGAGCACAATAACATTGTATAGGATTGTCGTGAGCCTAGAGGCAATCTTACAGAGCTGCTGGCTCAGAATTTGGCATCCAAGAGCACTTCGACAAATTATTAGAAATGTGCTAATGATTTCTCTGGCGCCTTCCAGTTCCCCAGTATGAAACCCTCAGCTCCAGTCAACTCACCTTCCTTATCACTGCCTCCCTTTACCCGCTCTGTTCTTACCCTGCAGCTCATTTCCGTCCCCTGGATCTCTGCCTCTCCAAACCCAACACTGAAGGCCCAGCTGAAACCCTTTCTCCTATGTGTGAACCTTCCCTGGTGCACCTTCCGTTTTTCCCATGGTTTTCCTAAGCTACCCTCAAGAGAGAAAAAAGCCTTTGCAGCCCGATGTTACAAAATTTCCCACATAATGAGATGCTGGCCACGACTCCAGGCTAATCAAACGTGTGTTTGCTCTAGATTTGGCTTTGTGGCCCATACAGGAACGCCCTTGCACACAGTTGCTTTGTCACATGAAGAAAAAAAAAAAGTGCTACAGTATTTTCAGAAGGGATTCCTGATCTTGCAACCGAACTTCCAGGACCAGATGATGCTAAAGCAATAAAGAGTGACATTTCAGTAGCACCGTAAACGGCAGCTACGTTTGTTCATGTTCTTGTGATTCACAAAATTAGAGCCGTCAAAGATCACAGCCTCTGCATGGTTTATTTAGTTTGGGGAACTTCTTAATGAGTTTGACATTTTTATTAGGCTAAAAGTCTTCCATCAAAGGCTGGTGCAATTATAGTCATTTACAAAGTGGCCAATCTGAAAAGAGGCTTGGCAGGCCTATGACAATTCCTCACTAAGTCCAGCTGCCTGGGAAGGCCCGCCCACTTTCCAGCTCCCCCCCCCCCCCCCGCCCNCGCCCCCCCCCCCCCAGAAGCCCGAGGCCAGCCAGCAGGCAGTGGCTGCAGCTGGGGTAAGGGTGCATGATGACCTGTGACACTCTTTCTAGCTGTGAAATGCTTATGTTCTAGGCTGATCTCACAAGGGCATTAATTCTCCCCACTCTCCCTGCCCAGCCCTTGTGGGAATGAAGGGGAAGGCCTGCTCTCACATAACAAGAATTGTTCAGTGACAGACGGTTTTTAGTGTAATGGAATACTTAATGGTTGGCTCTCTGTAGGTAATGGGCCTGGGTTCAAATCTTGCTCCTGTCATTTACCCATTTTGGGTTGTTGGGCAAGTTGTTTACTCTCTAAAACAAAGTTTCATCATCATTAAGATGGGCATAATAACATGTAAAGAGCTTATCACCGTGTGTCTAGAATGTAGTAAGTGTTCAATGACGGCGTCGCCACGGCTTAGCTGCCGTCACCGTCATCAGCAGACAACACAGTCCTGAACCAGCTGTGGAGGTCGTTAATGATGGTGGACGTGGCTGCGAACTCCCAGCTGCAAGAGAACTAAGTTCTAGGGATGTAACGTACAACACAACTAAAGTTAGCAATACTGTGTGTATATGGGAAAGTTGCCAAGAGTGCAGATCTCAAAAGTTCTCATCATAAGAAAAAAATCATAACTATGCAAAGTGATGAATATTAACTAAAGTTATGGTGGTAATCATATATGTAATATTAATACATATGTTTTGTACACCTAAAACTAATACAATGTTATATATCAACCATACCTCAATAAAACTAAAACTGAAAACTATAAAAACAAACAAAATGACTGAATATGATTCATTCAAACAATTCCCAATGTTTTCCTTTTCTACTCCACACCCCAAATACTTAAAAAGTGTCTGGTATGTGTAAAACACTATGCTATACATTATGGAAATTTTAATGATTAGGAAGACAGATTTTTATAGGATCTTACAGAAGAATAAAAGTCACAGAGGCAGTTATTAAGATAGGACGAAGGAGAAAATAAGGGTTCCAAGAGAAGAGCAAACAAAACCCTCTGGGATTTCAGAAGGGGACTATATAAAAGACCAGAGAGGGCTTCCTGGAGGAGGTAGTATCTGAGCTAGCAAAGTGATGATAAGATTTGACCATTGAAAGGCTAGGGAATAGGCACTCCAGGGAGAGGGTAAGGCTTTGAAATTCAGAGCGCCGCCTGGTGGCAGCCTTGCACAGGACACCGTCTAATCTACAGTATTGACTGTACTTAATTAGTGGTATTTTCCCAAGGCCACACTGCTATAAAATCTTAATTGCTGTTTCAGTCTTTAGGGAAAAAAAAGGTGTTTTTTTTCCTGTTCAAACCAGTCACTTTGGAAGGGAAATTAAATCGGCTTTTACCAGATGGAGTCATAACAGAAAGATGACACTAACCAAGCCTGGATGTTTCAGAATCTGAGACTCGAAAGCTTATAGGAAAACAGAGCCAACGTACATCTCAGGGAGATTTGTAGCGCCGCTGCTGAAAAGGGACTCTCATACTGGGTGCATTGTGGGGGAGACACTGGGGCTTTATGCAGCTCCCGGTCTGTGGGCACAAAGGGAGTCTCCCACACAATGGGGGGAGGCCACGCTGGCCCCGAATGCACACACATTCCCCTGGGCCCCTGCCAGCGTCCACCCGAGCGGCTGAGTGGCGGAATGAAATCGCTCTTACTTTTAAAAAATGTCCTTCATCAGATTTTACAAAGAAAATGGAGCGAGACCTTGCCAGGGCGATGCGTGCGGCCCAGCTGGCGGAGTGCAGCCACCCGCGCTCCGGTTGGGGCAGAGCTCCTGCTCTCAGACCCTTTCCGTGCTTGAGGCACGACTTCTGTGTCCCCACAGGTGGCCAAGGTCTGGGCAGAACAGTGGACGGTTTGCAGGAGTCTGAGCTTCCCACTTAGGAGCTAAGAGAAAACATGATAACGAGTGCTGGAAGGGCCCCGAGTAGCAGGGCTCGGCCTGTGGGTGTGTGACGGTGAGAACGAGTGCACACAACAGCACATGGTGACCCAGCCCAGGGGGCCCGGACCCTCCTCGGGGACAAACATCCATATTTCCACTTGCATAGAAAAAGCCACAGCGAATCAGTCGATACTTATCCTGTACCTACCATGTAACCACTGGATTAGAGACAGAGGCCGAATTCACAGAAACATGCAACATGGTCCCGAATCACAGAGATTCACAATTTCGTTTGGCAGACAAAACTAAGCCACATGAAGTACTTGTGCCTGACGTCATGCAGGGTCTTTACTAAGGCTTTCACGTGGTCCCGACTGTAGATTCTGACAGTCGGGGCCAGTGGGGTTCAGAGGAAGGGAAAGGTCAGAGTGAGCCCAGGTCGTTGTAAAGGCGTCACCAAGAGGGCAGAACTTCTGCTGCGTTGCCCCTCACACTTTCAGAAAGAAGTTCTAGGGGAAACAATACGCCCTCAGCAGTCTTGTGAGACAGCTGCCATGCCAGGTTATCTGGTGTGTCAGAGGTGAGAGGGATATGAACCTGGGGTTGTCCTTGAACCTCACACAGTGGAACAACTATGGCGGAACTCACGTAAGCCCCCTTCTTTCACTCTGGGTAGTGCAAGAATGGTACGGTTCTTACGGAAGGATATTCAGAACAATATGTTTTTCTTTCTCTGGATCCTCACAAATTATATGGCTGGAGGGGCTGCGAGGAAAAGTCAGCACTCAGTGGACCGCGTCTACGGTGTGGGGGCTCTACAGAAAGAACATAAGAAGAAAATTCCTTTTCCCTCTTGGGAGCTTGATTACAGAAATGCTGCTCTTGGCACTGGCTGGAGGCATCCGCCATCTGGAAGAACACGAGCAACTCCATTAACAGCAGCATGGGCTGCAGACAAGTGCCCATGGGATGTGATGGAGGAGCGAGTGTGCATGGTGGTGTTCTCTCCAGTGCTGCCCCCAGGGGTCTTTTGGTCCCCGCCTCAAAAGAGCACTTTAGTTACTATTACCAGCCCGAGTCCTTGGCTGAGTGGAGGACTCCTGCACAGCACAAAGTGGAGGGGAGGAGCAGGAGTGCCACGGGGCTGGAGGGACGTGGACCCAGTGAAATAATGAGCCCTGCCCAACCCTCAGTCGATCCTGGTCTTCACGAGGACCCCTCCAGAGTGCTTATACCTGATGTCGTGTCTGCACCCGGCCGTCCTCTTCTCAACGCCTAACAAAGCCTACAGACTGAAAGTCACCCTCGGGCCACAGTGTGTGTCCTGGCTGACCTCTAGAGACCCCTGAGGGAGACCACCAGCCAAACTGTCATTTCTCCCAACACATGGTGGGCTGGACTCCTTCTGCCCCCGAGCTTGCTCCCGCTCCCCTGGCCTGAAAGGCCTTTCTCACCCATCTAACCTGACCAGTTCTTACCAGTCTCTCCAGGTCTAACCAGCCTTTCCGTGGCTGGCTCTGGGGGGCATGGCAACTCTCCCACCCACCCACGTAGCCCTCCCCACCTCTCTCAACTGCCATCCTCCCCACTCAGCTCAGCCTGCTGTCCGGAGCACCTCTCTCTCCCCCGACAAGCTGGGAGCACCCTGAAGGTCTGAATCGTGGTTTGTTCTTCAGGACCACTATGGGCCCCCCCCCCCCCCCCCCCACAGCCTCCGTNGGGCCCCCCCCCCCCCCCCCTGCACAGCATCAGATTCCCAGCAGGCACTCAGTAAATGTTGAGGGAAGAAGCAAGAGCAATTCAAGGTGGGCCCGAGCTCCCTCCTGGTGGGGCTGACACAGGCTGGTTCCCTGATGAGAGCACCGCATGCAGCCTGGAGAGTGGGAATCCAGCTTGGGGGTGGGGATGGGGTCTGTTTCCCTAACCGGGGAGGCTGTGGATGGAAGAGGCTCTTCTCACATGGGGTGTTGAGCTTGTTAAAAACAAGCGTCGTGGGTGACCCTGCGGTGGGGTATGGGGGTGTGGGCGGGGGAGTGGGGAGCATGCAAGAGACACTAATCAGCGAAGCTCAATATTTGACCAGGGAGCTTCTTGTTTTGTTCTTCCAAACGAAATATAAAGGTTGTGTTCTTTGAAAACATGGTTTTTGGTGAAAAACTTTCTCTCTGTAAATCTTATTGTCCTTATAAACACGTCTGTTACTATGCTCTTTACAGCATGTATTGTCTACAGGAAGAACTGACATCCACTCTGCTAAGACCCAGGGGAATCTGAATATGTTATAAATATATGCAACCAATTTAGCAACTCTCCGAACATTTGCAAAACGCATACCACACACTAAAGATCCAAGCGTTAGTTTGAGGTGGGCTGTTTCACACACACTTGCCTGTTTCAGGAGGGAGATTCTGGGCAGCACCAGGCCTATGACGGAAAGCGTACCCAGGAATCCGAGAAATTCAAGGCTATAATTTAGAAATAATCTAAATAGTCTATGTTCCACCCCAAAACAAAATTAAAAGAACAATATTGTTGGAACATTAAGAAAAGAAATATCTTCAAAGCTGAACTTTCAAGCGAAAAAAAATTGGACAGAAAGAAAAAAGTGAAATCTAGTTAAATATTTTGGTTTAGCAATAGTTCTTTTGGCCTCACCCAGCTTTGTTCCCTAAAGCTTGTGGCTTCAATGTTTCTTGGCTGCCGTCCCCCGTCCCTGGTTGCTGGCTGCAGCTCTTGGACAACCACATTCCAGGCCAGGAGGGCCAGGGTCACCCAGGGCCCAGCACACCGTGTCACTCTCCCAGCCCCCCCCCCTGCTGCGCTCCCCACAGGGGGCAGCATCCTTCCCCAGCTTGCAGGGCTCCACCCCACCGTGCACAGCAGAAACAAACGGAAAATGTTTCCATCACGAACGGCTCAGCCAAATGGAGTCTGAAGGGCGCTGTCGAAGCAAGTAGCAACGCAGGCCTCTTCCACACCGGGAACCGCCTGGATGCAGAGCCCCGGCGAGGTCTCCGTCTGGAGCCATGGGATCAAACTTTTCTTGGTGTGTTCCCGCCGGCCCAGTCTTAGGTTCCTGAGAACAATCTGAATGGCCACTTACGGTGTATAAAATCCAAAACTCTTAGCCATATGCTTTCACACCACCTTCTAGAAGGTGAACATTTTGATGCATTTTTATTGGGTTAGCAAAACCGAGGCTACCTCGGGTATGTGGTGGAAGGTATTCTTGTTTCGTGATAAAGAGCCTTTGGAAATTGCCTTGTATTTGTACCTGGAGGAAAGAGGGAGAGAGTGAAAACCACAGTCACGGCATGATTTTGACGCCGCGTCTGCCCGTGGAGGAGGGGCAGGCTCTGTGGCACTTGCGGAAGGCCCTCTCCCCTCAGACCAGAGCTGCCCCAACGTTTCACTCCTCACTGAGGGGTTTCTCTAAAGACGTGTTTTTAATAAAAGATGGAATGAATACTTGTAGGAAACAAAAACACAAACAAAGAATACCTCAAGGCCATTCTGGTTGTGATTTAAAAAACAAAGAACAAAACAGAACCTTTGCTGGGAAAGAAAAGCAGTGATGAGGTTGGACGGAAGGCCTCCTGTCCTGACTTTAAGGGTTAGGAGAGGCGGAAACAGTCCCCACAGAGCCCAGCCACCTCGCCAACGAATCCAACAAGTGCAGACACACAAATAGCCTCGAAACCCGCCCTGCCACTCCCACTGGCCTTGGGTGAGTTCTAGGTCTCCTTGGGTCTTGGTTTGCTGTGTACAGAATGGGTGTAACAGGAGCTGACATCTCCAAACAGTGAGTGTTGAACTAGCAGATCTTGGGGTGATGGGTGAGGGGATTCTTCTACTCTAATAATTAAGGGGAGAATGGTCTCCCCTGCAGTGCAGGTGCAGTTAATCATTTTTACTTTTACTTTTTTATCCTCATCCATGGACATTTTTTTCATTGCTTTTAGAGAGGGAGGAAGGGAGAGAGGAAAACACTGATGCGAGGGAGAAGCACTGATTGGTTGCCTCCCCTACGTGCCTGGACCAGGGTTCAGACCTGCAACCTAGGTATGTGCCCTGACGGGGAATTGAACCTGCAAACTTTTGGTTACAGGACAATGCTCCAACCAACTGAGTCACACCAGCCAGGGTCAGGTGCAGTCAATTATTAATAGGACTTTGGAAATACAAGAACCAGGAAGGGATGCTTATTTTGGACTGGCATGTACACACATGCAATTTCAGACCCTTTGAATTTCCAAAGTTCTAACCGTACTGCTTATTAAAACAAACTTTTCGGGTTCACGGTGCCTGACTTTCAGGACTTTCTGTCCATCGCACATTTCCAGCATCACTGGTATCTACATGGAAGCACCATTTCACAGCTGCCCATCCCAATCTGATGAGAGAGAGAATCCCACACACTTAGTTCAGCAACAGTACCACCTGCCTTCCCAAACTCAGCTCATCCCGGACCCCTGTGCTCTGGCAACACCCAACTTCCCTTGTTCACGCCGCACCCTGGGTTCACGCCGCACCCTGGAGACTCACTCTGTAGCGCCTGCACTGTCCGTCCCGAGCACAGCAGGTAAAACGCTTCCTCCTCTTCGATGCCCAGCTCAGATGTCATCTCTTCAGAGAAGGCTTCTCAATTCCCCAACTCCACAGAGACTCAGATACTCACTTATCTTTGCTTTTAAGCTCTTTGGGCCTTACACACGCATCAAAAGTCTTCATTTACCTCTCTCTCTCTCTGTCTCTCTCCTGTGCATGCCTCCAGATCAGGACTACACCTTATTTTCCTTTCTGCCCCAGCACATCACACAAGACGGGCACATTGCAGGGAGGGGTTCGGGGGTGCTGGTCGGAGGCAGGAGGGTGAGGGACGGGGAGCACTGCCCTCTCCTGTCTGTGGCCAACACCCGGGGGACCACGGGGACTCCGGAAAGGCTCGGACAGTGTGGGGAACAGCTTGATTTGTGAGGACGGGATCACCTGGCCACACCTGGGTCAGGGTGGATCCTCCTGGCCTAGGGCAGGGGCTGGCTCACATAGGGGCAGAAATCCTAGCTTGAAAGAGATTTATGAAGGCTTGGGAACAGACTGGCGCCAACAATACCAGCAATCCAGTGGGTCCCTGGGCTGTGGGGCAGGAGGGGCAGAGGGAGGCCTGGCAGGAAAAGGCAACCCCACACAGCGTACCCTTGACACCCCATGGAACCCACACCCACCCGCCCCTTTTACTTTCTCATGTTCTTCCTGTCCTTGAGCCACTTCCCCCTTCCCATTGGGCCCCTCTCTGGGTGACTTTGAACAGTTACTGATTTTATAGTAAGAATTTCCAGCTAGACATGGAGAAGGGAAAGGATGATCAGACCGTGAGTGGGTGTAGGGGCAGGAGCTGGTATGAGAGACATTACCATCCTGCTGGTGCCATAGTTGCTCCAGGTACTTGGTATGTTTTTAAAAAGCCCATGGATTTCTTGTGGGGGTTTTTTTTCTATCACAATGATGCTGAGGGACAAGACTGAGGACAGGAAGACGACCTCTGCTGACTTCTGCATTCGATGTAGGTTTGGTCTGACTCCTTCTGGAAAGAACCCGAGCTTCAGACCTCGATTCTCCCCAGCTGTATAGCCTTGGAAATGTTAACTGACCTCTGTGTGAGTCCCATTCCCCCCACAAGATGTACAGCTGCCAGCACAGCCCCTGTTCAGCCCCCGATACCGAGGAGTGGCCCCCTGCTTGAGTCGGCACTGGAACTCAGAGCGTTAACACCTCAAAACTCAATGTTCTTCCAAAGTAGGCTGTTCTCCACGTATGGGCAGGCTTTGTTCCAAAGGTCCATTTGAAAGCTAAACAATGAACACACGTCCCATAGGATGTAAGTTACACATGGTGACTGGGCTCCAGGATGTAAGAGCCCAAACCAGACACACCTGCCCATACAGAGCCAGTCTAGTAGCTTTCGTCACTGCAGACCAGAGCCCAGACCAGAACCCAATACCAAGGAGGACCTGGTTTCCATGGAAAAATGAGTTCTGCATTTCAACTCATGATGCCGCGAGAATGGCTTTTCCTTTCCCCCCACAGAGAAGTCGCTGCTCAGCTCCTGGGCCTGCAGGGCCCTGTGGCTGGGCCTTGGGCAGTGGGGGACTCTGGGGGCTGCCCAGGACCTCCTGCTCTCTGCCGCTGCTCACTGTGGCTCCCGCACACCGCGCATGTCCTGCTGGGTAAAACATCCAGCACAGAGCCCTCACCTGGATCGAGAACCCCAGTAGTTTGCAGGCCCTGGGAACCAGGCTGTCCAAATTTTCTACTTCTTGCCACGGTAACCACATGTTGGCTTCGACATATCTGTTCTTTTCTCTTTCAGTCTCACTGCTTTCTAATACAGAGGAAATAATGTGAGTAGTGGAGCAAAGCTTTTGTTTAAATCCTGGTTATGGCGTTTGCCCAGTGATGGGGAGGCACACAAGCTGAGGTCTTAGCTCTTGCTTCCCTGTCTTTGAGTGGAGGGATATTAATACGTACCTCATAGGGTTGCTGGGAACATTACGTGAGATAATGTTCATAAAACCTGACACAGTGCCTATCACACATCAGAACTGCAAACATTTGTTTTTGTCATTTTTTAACCCTTACCTGAGGATATGTTTACTGATTTTAGAGAGAGAGAAGGGGGAGAGAGAAAGAGAAACATCAATTGCTTGTTTCTGATGCACCCCAACTGGGGATCGAACCTGCTACCCAGGCATGCGCCCTGACCGGGGAATGAACCCACAACATTTTGGTGCACAGGACAATGCTCCAACCAACTGAGCCACGCTGGCCAGAGCTGGTTTGGTCTTTTCTTCCATTATTTATGTGGTGAAACCACTTCTGAACAATACCATTCACATTACTTGCCTCTTCTTGGTACACACCCACTTCTTTTGTTTGTTCATTCTTACTGTATGGAAGATGTCTGGGTTCGTTGAATTTTTTTCCCCCGAGGAAAACATCTGGCTCCAGTCTAAACACCTCTTTCCACAAATGGTTCTGGCTGCAAACGTTCTTGCAGGGGTCACATCGGGCCTCCTTCCCCCAACAGCTGCCCTCTGACATCTCCCAAGCTCTGCCAGCACAAAGCTACCAGGTGTTCACGTCCCCCCTGCGGTGTCATCTGTCATGCGGGAAGCATGGCACGTGACCGGCAGGGAAGCCAGGCCGGCGACCTGCTCCTGCACTTTTTTTAAGATGGAAGTGAGTCGAAGAGAAGCATCATGGCAACATTCTCGCTTCATGAGGATTGAACATGTCTCCACAATCAACATCTTTATCACATGATCATGTACTTGAGATGCACAGAATGAAACACAGAGACGGGAAGAATGACACTTTGGCTTTGGCCAAAGGTGGGCCCAACATGCCAGTCTTGAAGGACGGACAAAATCACAGGCAGGCTGGATTCAGTTTCCTTTTTCACTGCACATTCCTGTCTTGTCTTACTTAGCCAAGTCGTTTAATTTCTCTAAATTTCACCTTCCTCAAGTTTATAAGAATAAACAATGGCCCTGCCTATTTTGTGACCATAAAATGAGAAGTTGCCTATAGAAGTGATTTTCTATTTTGAAAATCCCTTCCAAAATACAAGGCATCATAACCGCTCGCATCCACTGTGTGAGAGTGCCCAGTCTTACTGCCCCCCTGGTCCAGGCCTCCACGGCCTCAAAGCCGCACCGTCGCAAGGGTCCAGATCACTCTGCCCAGCCTGGCTCGTGAATCAGCCTACTGTTCTGCTCCACACACGCATGTGATGGCACACTGTGAGCCTGCACACGACTACAGGGAACGATACCACACACCCAAGTTCCCACGGCCCAGCTTCAGCCCTGCAGCTGCCGGAGACAGGCCCTCTCCCTGGTCCCCTTCCCCTCTCTCCCCTACCAGCCACATGGCTACTCTTGGTTTGGTGTTATCAACCTCACGCAGGCACATGACCCCTGCTCGTATTTGCAGATCCATAAGTGATTCATTGTTTTCCATGCTTTAAAATTTTATGTATTACACATACAATTCAGAAACCCTTTTTTCTTTCATCTCTGTTTTTTTGTCCATGATGATACATGTGACTTTAGTTTCTTCTTTTTTTTATTGACTGTTAGTCTGACTGTCATGACATGCAGAGCCCACCATTTCCTTATCTGCTCTCCTTTGGGTGGACACCGACGATGCTCCCAGTCTCTGGCTGTTGTGCACGGCACTGCCCGCAACCCCACCGTACTCAACTCTGTGCCCTCGCACACAAGACTTTCTCTGGGAGGGATTTTCCAAATCCTTTGGCAGCAACCCAGAGTAAGAAACATATTTTATGCCACTGCATATGATACACGACACAACATGTGCACACACACACAACATGGGACTGTTTTAAGAAATAATACTAATTACCCTATTGCATCCTCCACGACAAGAATATATCCCATAATTCTATAGTTTAAGTACTGTTGACGCCCACTGAATTGACTTCATGATCTATTAATGGGCCTAGTGCTTACACTTGTGGGTAGAAATTTGGAGTGGGTGAAAGGTTACTATGTGAACCATCGACTTTCCATTGAAACACTGCTAGTTTACATTACTCTTCAGCTAACCCCCCCCCCAACACCAACAAAACCCCCCACAACAGTTCCCTAATGTCTAGCGCCCACAGCAATCCTGGGTCTCTGACAGGTCATCAGCCCTGCGCGGGCCTCCCTCCTGCTCCCACAATGCGCTTTGCTCCTGCCTTTGCTCAAACTGTCCCCAAGCCCCCTCTCCCCTCTGTGCACCTGTGTCCATCTCCCATTGAGCATCCGCAGCTACCCCAGCCACCCTCAGACGCCACTATGCTATTTACTCCTTGGTCTTCAACTGCTCTCTGTGTCTCACTTTGTCTCCCCATGACAGGACTCTGAGAGTGAAGACACACCACAGGGAAGTTCTGGTCTAGGATTCAGAGGGTCCATTCTTGAGTCATAAGTCCCAGCTCCAAGTCACTGGGTTTGTTACCTGGGGTTAATCTTTTCACCTCTGTGGGCTCCGGTTTCCTCACATATAAAATGAGAAGGTGGTAGAGCTCATGCTTTTTGGGGAGATGGGGTGAGATCACAGCGGTGGAAGTGCCTGCAGGCTGTAAGGGGCAGAGAGGGTTTCCGAGCATTTGCATCTTCCATGGGCCTCCCTGGGAGGCTGGACGCTCACTTTATGTTAGGCAGATTCCCTCTGGTTGCAAAAGAAGAGTGTGGGAGGCAGCCTTCCCAGCCGCTGCCCCAGGCCGGGACAGCGACCAAGACTGGGGATGTGTGAGGGATCTTACTGCCAGGATCAGCTTATGTCAAATGGCCTGGCTGACCTTAAGACAAGGAGATTACCTGGGTGGCCTAACCTAATCACCGAGCCCTTTAAAAGCCTGGAGTTTTCTCTGGCTCTGTCACAGGCTTGAAGCACAGGAAGGATTTGTCACGCTTTTTCTGGCCTGAAGATGGAGAGGTCACATGGCAAGGAATGTGGGTGGCCTCCGAGAGCTCAGAGCCAACAAGGAAACGGGCCTCAGAGATGAATTCTGCCAGCAACCAGGGAGGTTGGAAGATCACCCCGGGCTCCGGATGAGGAGGGCGGCCCTGGGGGACACCTCGATTTCAGCCCAGGGAGACCCTGGGCAGAAAACCCGGTGGTACTGGGCGTTCCCAGATTTCAGACCTACAGAAATGATGATGTAATACATAACGTGTATTAGTATAATACATTCCATATATAATGCAGAAACTACAACCTAACACATCTTTGTTGTTTTAAGCCCCCAAGTCTGTGGTAATTTGTTGTACAGAAATGGAAAGCTACTGTACTCAGAATCGGGCAGTTTTAGTCACTTGCTAGGTTTCCATTTCTCTGTAAAATGAGTGTCTCTCACTGCTATTGCTTTACCTTCCAAATCATGACGACCCAGATACTTGAAAAGCTAGGAATAGAAAATAAAACCCTGGCTGAGGGTGAGCAGAGCCGAGGGGCCGACAGGAGAGGGGCCCAGCTGGCGGCGGAGACGACCGGGCAGCGTGTGACCCTCCGGCAGATTTCACCGGGGGCAGCTGTTCTACGTGTGAGTACAAGCACCGGGGGCAATAACAAAGCTTCTGACCGGGGTTAAGACCACTGAATTATTACTATTTCTCACATATATTCTCTCCCTTTTCCGGGGATTTGTTTACCCAAAGGTACTTTTAATTCCTGTTCTCAGCAGAAGCTCCGCAGGCTCGCCCTAGGCGGACCACCCCGAGACCAGGCCTGGGCACTCCGCAGCACAGCCAGCCCAGGAAGCGCTCCCGCCGATGCCAGGGGGCCGCCCGCGAGTTATCACTGGGTACTGCACACCGACGAAGAGCCAGATTGTAGGGAGAGTGCAAAAGAAATAACATAATAATATTCCCTTACCTAACTTCAATTCATTCCCAAGTGATCATTTATAACTTACCTCAAATTCTCTAAACTGAAAACATAATTAACTGTAATTTCACAGGAAAAAGGTTAGTGCAATGCAAAGCCCCAGATTAATCAATGAATGTGAAGAAACACCAAGCACCACTAAAGTGGTCTTAGTTGCTTCACTACAATAGAAAACATTGGTGTCACAATATAACCTCATCAAGTGTTTTCTTTATATTACTCAGTCTCCTTAAGGCTATTTACCCATGCATACTTAAGACTATACTAGAAAAACAAAACATATATATGCTACTCAAAGTTTAATAATTCAGCCTTTCATTGAATTACTGGACGAAAGCGTGCTCAGCCAGATGCTGGTGCCAACCGCACCACTGCCCCGATGACCACCCGCAGGCCCCGGAGCCGTGCGGCCAAGCACAAGGTGCGCCCGCGCAGACTGCTTCCGTAAACACCAGGACAGCCCCTTAGAACCGAATCAGGGGCACGAAGTGAAAGTGCAGTAAAGCCGAATAGTTGTAAACAACAAGACAGAATTCCACAAGGCTTCACAGTTTACAAAGCGTTCCTTCATCTTGGAAGCTCTTCCACAATACCACATTTCTGTCCACCTTTGTGACTCTGGAACTTGTCATTCATCACCTTCCTCAGCTGCGGGTCCTATTTAACAACTGTGAAGTCCCAGAAGGCTGGTGACGTCAGCCAGCACTTCAACCCTGGAGCAGCTGGGATTCAGCAGGTGAAGACCCCACCTCCTGCTCCTTCCCTTGCACCTGGTCAGAGAGAGCTCTCCCAACCCCCGGGATGCACAGGACAGTGGCTCCGTCTATCGTGCTCACTCACAGACTTTCCTTGTATCCTGGCACTGATCTGGGGACTGGGAGGGATTGAAAACAGCATGTAAAGCAAAGGTGTCACATTCTGGTCCAGGAAACAAGGCTTAAATACGTGAAATACCTTTGAATGAGAATACTGACGATTTTTTTTTGTTAGGACAGTCCTGGAGGCATTTGTACTTTATGTTGAATGATTCAGTTCATTCAATTTATTATTTAAACAATTCTATTTGTTTTTTAAAGTATATATCACTCCAACATAGGCTTTGGGAGGCTTATTATGAGATATTATAAGGTTGATGAAAGCAGAAGAATCCAGGAAACTGAAAATGTATCCATCCATCTTAAGTGTAAACAAAGCTGTTCAGGTCAAGTGTAAAATCTGAACTTGAGGCCACTTGCATCCAAGGCCAAAGAATAGAATAGAATACAATATAATGCAATACAATGTGTCACATTATTTTGTTATCTGAAAGGAGAAAAACAGGCCTACAGGCCATTGGAAAGTATCCTAAAACTTTCTTATATGGAAGTTTAAGGTCTACTATGTGCTGTAAGAGAAAGTGTCCTGAACAACAGCTATAAAACAAAACAAGCAGATTTTTAATTGGTTATATCATCTTTCGATGTCTACAAAGCTAAGGACATCACAGTGGAATGTACCTGCTGAGGTCCGAGCATCCTAACTTCTCAAAGGCTGGACGCGGGACTCCCCGCCAGAGCAGGAAGGGGAAAATCTCCCAGATTATTTCTCTGAACAGCACCTTTTTAAAAACCACAGTTCGACTCTAGATGGAACAAAACCACACTTTCATTCCCTCTGTTAAGGATCTGATGATACAAACGCATGGAGAAGGAGTACACTAAATATCTCTGTATTTGTTCCCCCTGTTGCTCAACCACAGATTTGCAGAATTTTGAACTTCATAGGTGGGAAATTTTAAATTCCCCAAAATAGCTTTGGAGGCTCTATAGATTTATTACCTTTTTATTGGCAAGTAAGACTTGTCTTTAAATGAAAAAAAAAGAGTATCTACCATCTACTCTATCATTTCATAAGACGTTGTAACACCAAAAAAATTACAAAGGGCATAATCTCAGAGTAAAAGAGAATTTGAACAAATGAGTATATTTAAGCTCATGTAAGCTTCTCTACAACTGTCTTCATTTCCACATTTGGCCCAGGGCCCTGAAACGGCTTTTAGGAGGGCCGGGAAACCCCTGACCCAGACTGCCAGCGTGGGGCAGGCAGGGACAGGCCAGCCCTCACACAGCGACACCACCCCCAACCTGTTCATTCCACGGCCAAATGTGTGCACATCCACTCATAAAGATGACACACGTTTTGTACCTCAGAGGGGCCATCCACAAATGTCCCACAGTCCTTCTTAGAGATGGCAACGAGGGAGTGTCCTCTGGTGGTAAGAAGGGTAACTGCAGGTTTTCCACAAGAAAAATCGTTCTAGAAGATGTAGCTTCCAGGTATGAAGTCTGGCTCCCTATAGGACTTCCAAAATAACTTATTAAAAATAAATAAACAAAAATATCCAAACCCTCAATACATTTCTGGGTATAGAAAGTCAAATTCTGCTTGCTCATTTATGCTTTTAGTCATTTTATTTATCATCTACTATATTCAGAATATGCCACTTACAAAAATATACAATGCCATCAAACAAAACAGGAAGCAAGAAGGAGATCTGGTACAAGGAAGAACGCCATGAAGCTGAAGCTGACGTCAGCACAAAAATACATGTCAACTGGCCTTCCTGCTTGTTAGCTGTGGATCTCGTATTCGGCTCTAAGCTTTCCAGTGGACAACTTGAAGAGAGCAATCCAGAGGCTTCGCAAACCACCAGTCTGTCCGATGAAAACCCAGCCCAACTCAAGAGAAGCCCAGGTGTGCCTGGCACAGAGACAAGACAGGAGTCTCTCCCAGTGTGTGGTAAAAGGAGCCACGTCTCCAAGGACAAAGCGGGAGTAAGTATGGCAACGGAGCTGCAGAGTCGCTTCCTATAATGTCCCTTGCACGTGGCCAACACACCACTGAAGCCCCCTTAGTGGAAGGGATTCTAAGGAGGCCTTTAGTTCTACGGTCCAGGTACGCAGCTCCTGCCACTCTGGCTTGGTCTGAAGCTATTCTAGGGTCTCGAGAGAAATGGATCGTGTCAGCTCCAGGCAATCCCTGCGACTGCACTTGCACCCATGTCTGTGGCACTGTGACGCTGCAGCTCCTGCGGTGAAAAGATGGAGGCTGTTTCCCTACCCTGGAAGGTTTTGCATGCGTCGGCTCACAGTCTTCGAATTCCAACACTATCATGTGAACAAGCCTGGGCTGGCCTGGGGGAGGGTGTGTGGTACCCTTGTCACCCTGGTGGACAGCCAGCACCTGCCAGACACGTGGGTGAGGCTCCCTTAGACCAGCCGGCCCCCGGCTGACCACAGATGCATGAGCGAGCCAGCCAATGTCGGCCAGGCCTGGCCCCGATGGGCAGAACCACCCCAGCTGATCTGTGGACTCAAGAACAATAATAAATGGCTGCAATTTTAAGCCCCTCTTTCCTGCCTTACTATGCATCAACCATCACGTGCAGGTGATTTTCTCCTTAATAATCTCGTGTCCAGCTGGTCCCCTCCATTTGCTCTGTGCCCCTCAGTTCTCTGCCTCTCACCTGCACACGACCCACGGAGGCTCAGAGAGAGGAAGAGACGGCTCTGGGTTACACAACAGAGAAGCGTTGGAGCCAGGGATTTAAACCCTTTGACGTCCGACACCCACTTCATAGTCACCACTGCTTACTCAGTGGGGGAAAGGAGACCCAGAAGCCAGCTTTTGCAACCAGGTGGATGTAGTTGCGAGAGCCAGCTTCCCCCTTCCCGGCACCTTCTTAGATGAGTAGCTTAGTGTTTCCAAACCAATTCTGCTCATCTGAAAAAGGGACGATGGTATCTCCCAGGGTGGTTTGCAAAGTTCAAAATGAGAAAGCTCTTCAGAATCCCAGGAACTCCGCGGATGCTCGCTATTGTGTTGCCACACCACAGGTGCTCACTAAAGGCTGAGTGCGCAGGGGAACGGCTGCCTTCCTGTCTAAGGCTCGGGCCTGAACTGAGAGCTGTGGCTCACCATGAGACATTGCTACAGCAGGGCTGGTCGGTCAGCAAATATTCGTTGAGGGCCTACTATGTGCCCAGGTACTGGGATAGAATGGTGCATTGGGGTGCGTCTGTGCCCTTTCTCAAGGCCTGAATTCTGCTTTCCCCTCTTAATGCCACCTGAACTGCAGGTGTTCTCTCTGACCTCCCTAAGGTTTCTCTGCGGAGTATTTCTGTTTTATTATTTTATTTTTTATCCTCCCCTGAGGACATTTTTCTTTATTGCTTTTAGAGAGAGAAACATCACAAGAGAGAAACATAGATTGGTTGCCTCCCATATGCATCTGCACCAGGAATTGAACCTGCAATCCAGGTACGTGCCCTGACTGGGAATAGAATGTACAATCTTTTGGTTGATGGGATGACTTGTCAAACAACTGAAGCCCCTGGCCAGGGCTGTGCAGATTTTATAAAGAATTGAAAGTCCTCCTTCATTCAGGAGACATTTATTAGACACCCTGCTTGTTCTAGGCACTCTAGTTAGTGCTGGGAACAGGGTGAAAATTAAAGGTAATCAAAGCGACACAATTAGTATTAAGTTACTAAATGAAGTCATGACCAGTGAGGCTGTAGGAAATCAATCAGACCCCATACTGACATTTATTATAGTTCATAAGCCTTCAGAAGCAGTTGATTCGTGTGCTGGCCTTAAGCAGTGCAGGGCATGTGAATGGAGAACATTGTGTAGGGGAAATTAGATTACCCTAGTCCCCAGAGAGTAATTCATTTATACAGTGGATTTGAGGAAATATTTGTACATGAAAACAGTATGGTGTTTAACTTATTTCACAGGTGGTATTTGGGGGGAAGAAGGGGTCCATTGAACAGAACCCAACTATATAACTCACAAAGCAGAGATTAGAGCTTTGAAAGGTCTAGGAACATTCCATTGGTCAATTGGTTCCTAGAGTCAAATACCTTTTCAAAAGTCACATTCTAGTTTTTGCTCAAGGCCAAAACACTGGGGTTCTTGGCTCTAAAGTCAGTAAATCTCATCCACGTTCCTTCCCAAATGTCTTTCTAATAGGCCCCTCCTTCCTACTGTCACTACCACCACCCTCAGCACCCTTCCTTGAATCTTGTAACAGCCTCTTTCAGATGCAACCTACTGTGTGCTGGGCAGTGGCAAACAAGTCACGACTCCTGTGCCCGGGAGGCAATGAGTCCTCACCCACTAACTGTTCCCAGAAACCCCCAGGTCCGCCATCCCCACCAGTGGACGCCACAGTGAGTGTTGTTGAAGGACAGGACTGCTGAGCTCAGGCTTCCATCCGTAAGTCTTAGTGGCGTGGCCAAGTCTTTGTGATAAAGTTACCTCCTTGGAGGGGCATCAGAGGCCGCTCAGGAAGTGTCCCCTGCAGACTGCTCCAGCTGCAGCTCCTGTGATGCCCTCTCAGGGGCCTAAACTCAGGCCAGAGTAAAGTCCTGGCAGGAGCCCAGACAGCCCAGTTCCTGCTCTTGGCCTCCCCTGCCTTTTACCTCTTCCTCCATGTCGCTTTGTCCTTCAAGAAACAGCTGAAGAGCCAGCTACTCTTAAGGAGCTTTCTCTCCACCCCTACCCTAAGACCACTTTTCAGGCTTAGTGAACAATAGAATACACATAACTCTTGGATAATACCAAACAGACTTCCTGTTAGATGACTCAGCAAGCTCTTGCACTGGGGATGGCTCCTGATACTAAGTATCACAGTAGACAGGGCCAGCACTCCACCCCTCCCAAGGCAGGCGTGCCTTTTCTTTCTGCATTCCCAGACCGGGCCCAGCACCAGGCATGAGCTGTGTACCCTAGTGGGCGGCCATGCCACAGCTACCTTCCTTAAAGACAGGCTTGAAGAAATGGGGTGCGGACCAGCCCCAAATCCAGCACGAAGGAAACGGGGCAAGAATAACTGCCTCGTCTGTTCTCCAGGTCACACGGCCAAGGTTGTGATGACTATTTAATGACCCGGGAAACCTGCTCCCGCCAATAGTTATTACCTACCAACGGGAAAGTGACAAAACTGGCTAGGGGTGAGAATAAATAACTATAGGCAAATATACTTTTGTAAATCCAAAATGTGAACAGCAGTACATTTGCCGTGCTGGGATTTTATTTTATTATGTTGTTCTAAATTTCTCTCTGCAATCTGTCTCTCTGTTTCTGCCTTTCTCTCCATCAACAGTGAATGTTAATGGCCTTGATAATAAAGGACAAACATTTTAGGAGAGCTGTTTAGTCCTGGCAAATAGAAACACCCAATCTTCGAAGGTGCTGGAAGAAAGTAACACAGTTCCCAGAGAAGTTGCCAGGGCGAGTCCTAGGCGTCAGGCGGGCCGGCCCAGGGGCTGTCTGGCTCAGTGTGGAAGGTCGCACGCAGGGAGGAAAGCTTGTCCTCGGACTAGAGCTGAAACTTCCTACTGACTCTACAGCACCCTTTCCAACTAAAGCAAAGGGGCTTTGAGTCTCGCTGGGCTACTCCATCTCCTACAGGGCTCAGCGGAGAATCCCGTCCACGGTAGGTGCTCAAAATGCGTTCTGGGGGCTAAATGCAGGCAGTTTTGGAAAAGCACACCAGACATCTGGGGATTTGGCGGGGTGAGCTTGCCTTAATGCAATGGGAACATGGAAATCACATTTTGAAATATAAGCTCAGGGATCTCTTTTTTCCATTAAATAAGGAATTTCTTGGGATTTGCTAAACATTTTGGTTTTATTCGATACAGAAACTTTTAGGCAAAGGAATGCCAGAAACAAACCTGAAAACTAAAGCTCAGGACAGGGTTTATTTATCTGGGCACAGGAAGCTAACAGCATTCTGTCCCCCCGGGAAGCCCTCTGCACAGACATGGCTCACTCGCAGGAATCCAAGACGTGGACACGGGCTCTCTGGGCTCCGCAGAGACTTAAACAGGAAAGAAGAAATACAACTGGGTTCTCCGCCAGGTCTGGATCCAGCCCCAGGCACTTTCCACTGTGAATCTTCCTCAGAACAATCCACGCAGGATGAAGTATCGATCAGTAACAATGAAATCCATGGCTGCTAACACCACGCTGAGGCCCCGTGGGACGCCTCAGGCTCGAAGGGAGTTCTGGATTCTCTCAGTCTGGAAGATGCAACCTGCAAGCCTGGCCCCAGGTAGGCTGGGACCATGGCGAAGGTTAAACGGCCCACAGAGCTGAGCTGGCCGGGCCACACAGCGAGTGCTAATGCGAAAATGACTGGGAACACTTGGAGAGTAGTCTGGGGAAGTGCCTGGAGGCTGGCCCAGCTGGGATGGATCTTTCCAGGCGAGTTGTCGTCCTCCCTGTCCCCCAGTGAAGACCCCGAAGCCGCAGGAGGGGCCTGGCCAACCCTGCACAGTTTCTGGTGGGCCTGGGAGTGCACACTGGCTACAAACTCAGTATAGGATTCTAGAGCTAAGAATCCCAAGACCCTAAGACTCTAAATATCCACATTGCCATCACCATGGTTTCCCCTCCCTAGATCATGAAGTAATGGAAAAGGTGTATCTGAAAATTCTGCATTTATATATTTCAGGCCCACCGATTATTAGCTATATAACCTTGCTTTCCTCGTGGATAAATAATGTCTTTCTGGCCAATATCTCACAGGGTTATGGTGAATAATTAAGTAAGAACCCAAACGGGAAAGCCCTTTGCAGACCTTAAATTCTATGGAGCATTTACCAATACAGGAGCTGTCCCTGACGCGTGGGTTCCTGTCCGTGACTGCGTGGGCTGGGTAGGGCTTGCCACCGAGGAGCGTCCACCTGCTGTTGGGTGGGTAGCACGTCACCGTCCTCACGAATAGGGCGCTGATCCCGAGTCAGGGGCCTAACGTCTTGTCCTCTTTGCACATACACTCCTCCAAAACGCTTAGTGCTGTTCTGCATCCCAAACAGATTCGCTTTTTCCCCCTTTTAACCTATGGGGCATATATCTGATGGTGTTCCCTTCTTTGCTTTGGCCTACAAGGCTCCGAGTAGAATTTCTGGCCCATTCCCAGCAGGGCGTTCCTGTCTCTTTTTTCCTATCCTGAAGTCTCCCTTTGCTCCATATTCCTCCCTTGTTCTCGTCTACATTACAGTCACTAGTTCTTTAAAGGTTGTTTCAAATCTTTGTCAGAACGAAGGCATCATAAATAGATACCTTTGAGAGAGGCACAGGTAAAACTGTTGATTATTGGACATAAGAAGGAGAAACAAGAGTGGGTCTACGCTTGCTGGTCCCTTCCCTTCCTCCACCTACATGAAAACACTCCTGGAAACATGAAACCAAAGGGCAAAGAGAGCCCTAGGGCGGCTCTGCAGCCACGTCCACGGAGATCGGAAGGAGAATCTGTGTCTCCTTAGCGCTGAGGGCAGCAAAGAAAAGAACCCCAACCTCAGATCTCAGAGTGGCAGGCCACATCCTACCTCGGATGGTTCTAGGGAAACACCTATTTTTAGAAAAGAAGACGCGGGGGGTGTCACGGTTAACGAACATTCAGATGAGAGAAACTGCCTCTCGCTGTCCCCCATTTCAAAGTAAAACATGCTCATTAAAGAAACTTTGTCACATATGCTACAGACGAGCAGTAGAAATATTAATCAATAAAAGTCACACACAGAAGCAAGTGTTTTTAAACATCGGCCTTTAGAAAAAGAGCAGTGAGGTCACAGCTATTAACAGTTCTGGAAGCTGCTTCTGGGGCGCTTGCCTTTGTGTGTTTGTCTACTTTCCACGATATAAAAGGGGCCCAGAATCCTGACGCAGCCAAGTGGTGACTCGGTGGGCTCCAATCCGCCTTCAGGGGCCTCCGGGCAACGGCACCCATGACATGAAGTTGTCTCCCACTTCACACGCCAGGTGGGTGACGGCCATCCCCTTTCTGCGGCTGCTCTGAAGAACACGTGCACTGTCCCTTATCGGCAGCTCTCCCACGGCCCAGCACCCCCCCCACCCCCCCACGGGCAAGGGTTCTGTGGTCTCTAGGCGCCAGGACCTCCAGGAGGAGCCCTGCTGGAAAACACCTTCTTTATGGAAAGCTGCAGACCAGCTGGCAGCCCGGCAGGTGCTTGCGGCTCAGGCCAGGTTTGTTTCTCAGCTGGGCAACCTGTTTCTGTGTTTATTTATAACCAACCTATTTCCACAAAGGGACTGCAGGAGGCTCTGAAAGGCATACACAAACAGAGCAAGACAAATATACAAAGAAACCGGGCCAGAAGGAAGAATAGGTAAGAGAAGGGAAATAAAGGGTAAGTTTTGGACAGAGATTGTCTTGTCCAAGAGCTAGCTAGAGGTGAGCTACTCATGTTTCTGAGCTTCCGAATTGCCAAGACTGAGAAGCACACATGACGGTTAATCAAAATTAGTGTTAGTGTTTGGGTCCAGTGAGCATAATTCCATAAGGTCACAGCTAGCACATAAAGAAAAGTAAGGAGCTAGTGCCTTAATGGTTTTATTTCATATGGTGTTGTTTTAGATTTCTTTTTTCTGAAATTCAGTAGTGAATTCAGGCATTGTTATTCTGTAGCAGTGTGTCTAACACTACACACACACACACACACACACAGAATTTCCTCTTTCTGACTGCTGATGAAGCTTCCTCTCGTGATCTTTGCAGACCACAGGTGTCTGGGGTCTGCCTGCACCCTGCCACGTCCTGTCCACACTCAACTCATTGCTTCGAAGGCAGAGTGCTGGGAACACCTGTGCTGCTGTCTGGGTGCCCTGTTCTTGCTGGGAGTGCAGAGAAGCAATGCTCCTAAAGCAGCCCTCAAACAACAATGAAAAGGAGTTGGTGGGCAAATACGCTGCCTGCCTTGTTCCTCTGTTGAGTAATTCTGAGTTCTGTGCTGCGTCGTCTCCCAGAGGCCCCAGCAGGATGGAGCCCCAGCTGCCTGCAGCATCACTGGCTGGATCGCACACCTGTCCCAGGCGTCTCCCCTCTCCCCTGCTGGGGTTTCCTGGAACTACTTGCCAGATGAACCACTTTCACTTGGGACCCTGGCTCAGGGTCTGTGTCTGGGGAACCAAAGCAAAACAAGGACGTTGTGCGATCTAGAGGAACACAGTAAACACAGTGAAGATTGTGACTGCCCCGCACTGGCTCTTACAAGGACCTCTGGGACAGCCAAGGGCACTACCACTCACTCTCTGCTCCTGGGGAGAGGCCCACTTGACAGAACTAAAAGTAGCCTTGCTGTGTGAACTTGACTCAGTACCTTTACCTGGGCTGCACATTCCTAATGTCTAACAAGAGGGTGTTGGTCTGTTGGTCCCCTCTGGTTTTAAGATTCCTTGATATAAAATATGCCAGAGAGCACATGAGTTTAAGCTTTTAGAGGGGGTGGGGATCACAGTTCTCTCTGCCGAAGTGTTTTTCAGAGAGCCCAGTCTGTTTTGAAGCAAGCCCGAAGGCTAGGAAGACAGGGAGGCTACTGGCCCTGAAGGTGAGAAAACCCAATGGCCGGAGAAGCTATTAACCCTCTTGGTGATGGCCAAGGAGGTAGGGAGCAGGGACACAGGGGGCCCAAGAGATAAGAGGACAATTTAAAAACCAAGAGAGGAAATGGCAGGGCCTTGCGGAGGCACAGGGAGTCAATTATAATTACATTGACAATAATTACATTAATCATAATAATACCTGGTTACAGCATAGGAGGGGGATGAGGATTATGGGGCAAAATGACCCAAGAGATGAGGGTTTATAGTACCAAAACTCAGGGCAAGATGGCATCACCCAGCATGGCTGAGGAGTAAGGAGAAATTCCAGCCCCACCTTTAACAGGCTAAACTCACTGTCTTAGTTATTTGCTACCCCAGTTATCTCATCTAAAAATGGGATAATAATCTAAATCACAGAGGGCTCACTGGGGATTCAATGAGTTAGCTAATCCCCGAGTACAAAGTGGACGCTCGGTGCGTTCTGGTGTTGGGTCTGCTGCGTGAGCCCGAACCTAGGAACTGCACAGACAGCTCTGACCACACACCCCTCAACACTCACGGAGCGGGCATTCTCACTCATGAGCTATTTCAAAACCAGAGTGCATTTTTAGTTGATTAAATCCCTATAAAAAGAAAACACACACAACATTCAAACCACACACTGCTACTGAATAACAATGCCTGAATTCACTACTGAATTTCAGAAAAAAGAAATCTAAAACAACACCATATGAAATAAAACCATTAAGGCACTCGCTCCTTACTTTTCTTTATGTGCTAGCTGTGACCTTATCATGGAATTATGCTCACTGGACCTCAGATTTCTCATCATTAAAATCCAGGGGCACTGGGCCTGATACAGTTGAAGGGGTCAACTTCTGGAAACCCCTGAGGAAGCAGAAAACACTCCTTTGTGTGGCCAGAAGGAATGACTTCTGTCTGCCGTCACCACACGTGTGTGCTGAGCTTCTAGAAGCCAGCTCAGAGCATCTGGACTGTAATGACTGCTTTTCTTCTCTCATCAATGAATGGGAAGGAAGTTTTTCTTGTTATCATTCCCTATAATTTATGTCCTTTGGTTTCAGAGGTTCATTCAGAGCCCAGGAAAATCTGCCCATTACTCCTTCCTCAAATTCAATGTTTGTTTGCAACGAAACTTACAAGACAGTCCCTGTAGCAGAAACCAGAGGCAAAGTCTCTCCTGTCTCTTCCAACACATCCTTCAAGGCTGAGCTCCAGCTCTGCCTATGAAAATCTCCCATTTCTCTACATTATGTCAACTAGTGCTCTCTGCACTCCATGTAATTAGCACCTTGTTATATACTTTGCCAGGTTCCAACTGTCTGCACCATATAACTGAGCAGTGGGTTACGTGGGGGAGGTCTACATTCGACCAGCATGTCTGAGCACCATAGTCAAACGTGGGCTCTGGAATGAAGCAGAAGGGGGTTTGAACGCTGGTTCTGCTTTAGGACTATGTGATCTAGGCCTATAATGTGGGCACATCTGTGATGCTCATAAAATGGACGTGTGTGATTTTCACCTGCCAATATCATCCTGATAGGACTCTGTGATCCAGGCAGGCTGAACCCTTCGCCCAACTCCAGGTGTGGGCTTGGGCTGGCCAACCAGCATATTTATTTATTCCCTTGGCTACTGTGATTGGTTTAGGGATGAGCACATGACCTAGGTCAGCCCAATGAGAGCACTAGGAATTTGCTGTTATTGCAGCCACAATCTTCTTAATCAAGATGCCAAAAGGTTTAAAAACCTATGGACTTTTGTTTAGAAGGGGTCTAAGTTTGATATTCAGACTCATTTGGTAGCAATACATGACTTAACTGATATGACACTATTAATAATAGTCTTTACTTAATACGACTTAATATGAACATTCAAACATTTTGCTCTGCACATATTCATGTATTTGACTGGGACCTTGCTCGTGGTGTAATATATGTTCTGTATTATCCTTCTACTATCCTCCGCTTCCCCTGATCCCCCCAAAATTACAAATTCTGAAACACATCTGGGTGCAAAGGGTTCTAGATGATAGGATGTGAACTCATACAGACTTCCTGCTTTTGCACACACTGCTCCCTCCGCCTGGAATGTTCGGCACCCCTCTCCCAGCTTCTTCAGCTGACCAGCTTCTTATCTACACATGCCCCAACCTAAATACCCTCTGTGAAGTACTCCCTGGCTCTCCTCAGCGTAAGCAGCCATGTCCTCATCTCAGTTCCCATGGCACTCAATCCACACACAGGACAGACTCTACACTGCCCGGTGGCCTCTCTGTGCACATCTGTTCTCCCCAGTGGGCTCCTGTGAGTGAGGACTTACATTTGCATCTTTCGTATCTGGTACAATGCCCAACATAAGCACAGCGGGGTCCTGCTGCACCTTCCCAAAGAGGAGAAAACAGGCAGAAACGTAATGAACTGTTGGAAGTACATAACTCCAGTTCTTTAAACTCTGAAACAGAAATCTCAGTTCCAACCTATTCTGTGATGCTGCAGAAACTCTATGTCCCAACAACATAGAAAAGTAAAGCAGGGAAAAATAACCCTCAGTCACAGACTTGGCCAAATAGCACCTCAACCAGGACAACCGATGGAGAGGCCTGCCCCCCTTAACTGACAGATCAGGGCTGCCTCCGACAAGCACATCAAACCGGGGGGCTAGTGCACGGTAAGGCCTCAGTACATGTACACTGCATGGGCTGAAGAGTGTATTCAGCAGTCAGATACATTTATGGGAGACAGAAGCAGTAACTGTGGGGAAGGGAGCTCTGGCTGGATAGCAACCTTTTCTGAGTCTGGACAAAGCCATCTCTATTGAGGTTACTGACAGACATACTACGAAACAGAGAAATCAGAGGCCACGTAAGTACTTAGAATCAGGTTATTTGAACCCAATAAAAATATGCAAGCTTTTAAAGAAAAGTTGCTGTCTTTCTACTTCACTGTGCCTTTATTCTCGGGAGTAAGAGCCAAAATGATGAATCACTGTGGCATGCATCCGGTTTTCAGTCTTGGCATAAAATTCTGTTAATCATCAAAATGCTTCATGATTAGAGGGTCCCTTTCATCTGACGATCCCGTAGTGCTTACTCAGGGCACTTAGGGTTTCAATTCTCTTTGAACGACTTTTCCAGAGCTCCTAGAATAGTCCGTTTGAAAGGAGCTGCCTCCAGGGTACTAACGGAGTTTTCACTACCCGACCCTCTCAGTGGAGATTCCTGGAGTGGTTTTTGCTAGTGCATCCCCCAGCAAAACCCCGCTGCACCTCTCATCTCTGAAGGGTGTCTCCTCAGTCAACACACAGCTTTTCTGCTTCAGTCTGACATGAAGGCTCAATAATTGTGTGCTGCATGCACGCACCTAGGGTCCAGGGCTGTAGACCACAGGGCGATGGGGGGTTGTGGGGATGGTTTCCCAGCCTTAGGCTGCTAACCAGCAGAAGAGCGGATGTTCATGGGGAAAACTACTAAGAGGGCAAACGAGGTCAAACCAGGTCCTGGACTTGGTGTTACGGAAGGTGCCAAAGCAGAGGGTGCTCGAGGATCTGTGATCTGTGTACTGACAGAGGCAGGGCTTGCAGTGGGCAGGGAGGGAGCTGTGTGATGAAATGGACACAGCACCACACCCGGACTGGCTTTTCTGCTGCACTGTAGGGGCAAGAAAGCTAGAATGTGAGGTCAGGCTCTTGCTCAGACTGGCTCACTAATACGTGGCAGTCACTTAGCACGTACTGGGCCTGCAGCAGGCTCTCCAGAAGTAGTGCTGGCGAACGCAGTAGAGGCCCGGGTCCCACCTTCCCCCCTACCTCCCCACCACTTTCTAACAAACTCGGATGGTTGATGTATCCATCTAATGATCACTACAGGGTCAGCATGGGGGACAAACTGCACACAGCTGAGCTCTCTTACGAATTAGCTTTGAACACATTGAACCTGGCGTAACCGTTGCTGCCATGAAGAGTTAAAGCCACACCCACTCTCTTTCAGGTTACCCCACGTTTTCACTCTCCCAAGGGTCTCAGGTGCTACAACTAGGCCCATGACAATTCCAGACCTTTCACCCCCAGCTCCCGGTTGAGCAACTGGGTGGTCTTGGGCAAGCCATATAACCTCCGAAAGACTCCATTTCCTCCTGTGTTAAAGTAGTGGGTTGGACTAGATTATCTCTAAGGTTCTTTCTCAAATAATGTTTCAAGAGAGTGGAATTTGGTACACAACACAACTTTTTGACTCTAGGGAAGACAGGGTGTTTTTTTCTGATTTATTCTTCACCAACTGGGAAGGCATGGTCAACTCGTCCTAGCATTAGGAATCCTGTTTTTGCTCTTTCCCCCTTTTCAACTGCACAGCCCTATCTTCCCATTTGAAAGCACCCTAGATAGTTCCTTCCCCTCCCCCTCCTACTCAGAGCCTCTGACTCCATAAGATGTGACTAAGGGATCTGGAGCCACATTTGGGATTCCTGACTGTAAATCTCCTTTCTCTAGATCTGCTTTTGCTCCTGCTCTCACGCATGCTTCCTCAGCTCCATGCTCATTCTCTCTCATTCTTCTCACTTTACGTCCTACTTTAATTGGACAATACCTGCTTGTAGCTTAACTCAATTTCTCTGGCCTAACTGAAGAATCCTTCTCCATTAGGCTTGAGAGCTCACATTTTCATGAGAAGGATAGCTGTCATCCATTGAACATCTGCTGTGCACCGAACACCTTATGGAAATGACCTCTTAAATCTTCCCTAAAACTCCTGATGTTGACATAACCCTCCCCATTTTAAAGATGAAGAAAACGACGCTTAGGGAAGTCGCTTGGCCCGCCCAAGTAAGCATTTTGCAGAATGGAGATTCAAGGTCAGGCCTGTGTGTCTCAGAGCCCATGGGTATTCTCCCCTCTGCTGAAGACAGTAACACTATTCAGGGGTTTGTATTCCTGAACACTATTCATCACTATTTGTGATGCCCATTTGTAGGTTAGTGGCCATTCTGAGAGTCAGAGAATCTTAACATTGGAACGCATTTAAGAAATCATTCAGTTTTAGCGACTTCTAGTAGACCTAAGAAATTTAAGACTATACCCATAGGTGAAACAATGATATAATGATATAGAAGAATACACACATATTATATACATCTATATTTATAATAAAATGTTAAGCATATCTTTACAAGCTACCACAGAACATTTACAGAAATTGGTATACTTGGCCACAAAGAAAGCCCCTCCCCTTTTTTTAAGGCTGAAATGGTATTAAGTACAACATCTACTAGGTGTACTTGATGTCTTAGCCAAAAGGAAAAAAAATCAATTGCCATTGTCTAAATATGCCCTACCTTCCCAGCTGAGTACCTCTTTTATTCATTCCATTCCAGAGACTTGGAATGGCTTCCTTCACTACCTGTCTATGGAACTCCTAAGTACCCTTTAATCCCATGTTAAATGCTCTTTTTCCCGTATGGTTCTTGATCCCCAGCACAGGGTGTGATGTGTATGCTGGGGCAATTCATATCTTAGCCTCGCCTGACCCACTTGTTGGTGCCTGCCTTTGGAGGACAACGGAGTGTTTCACCTCCTTATGAATCCCGCAGTGCTCTGCGCAGGCCTGGTACACAAAACAGCACTCAACATGCTGTTGTTGAATTTCATGGACAGGAAGAAAATTGTAGGTAGGCAGACTTCGGTATATTGTAACACAAACCACCTGGTCTTTTACATCAATTACTCATTCTGTCCCTTAAATATGCCTGCATTAACATTTTAGCATTCTTTCTATCCATTCATATTAACTTTCCAAGCCAAAGTAAATACATTTCTATAATACGTTGAGTCACAAAATAAGGTTTTTAAGTAAAATTACTTTTAAAGGAGAAGTGCCTAATTGAGTGTGCAGGCCAATAACATAGCCCAAGAAAGTAGGCAAAAAAGACACCCACGACAGCATTTGTTCTGAGACTAAATATTTCCATTTAGAAAATACGTGACTTTCTACTAAAGCATGAACTATTTTTTTGGCAAGTGATTTTCTCAAAAAGTGGCCATGAAATTTTGTTTGAGCCTCCCCAATACGCCAACCACAACCTGTAATATAGCTGAGCTGCTCTGTAACACTAGTTACAGAAAAGACAAGCCAAGTCGAAGGGACACGCTGAGGTCATCCTTTCCATGCGTATAGACCCTTACAGTCTGCAGAGCACGTACATCGACATCACCTCACTAATAGTGTTCCTTGTAAACCACTGGGGTGAATATTTCCATTGTCCCCATTTGATCGATGAGGAAACAGAGGTCTAGAAAGTCATTTGCCCAAAAAATATCTTTTGAGAGAAAAAGGAAAAGGAAGAAAACAAGAAAGGATAAAAATGTGCCTTACAAAGGATCCAGAGGGCAGACTTCGCTATTTGTTTTTCTCTTTTCTTTTGTAAAAATTCATAAACAGGGACCTCATTTATTTTTTTAAAGATTTTTGTTTATTTTATTTTTAAAGAGGGGAAGGGAGGGAGAAAGAGAGGGAGGGAAACATCAGTGTGTGGTTGCCTCTCACATGACCCCAAAAGGAATCTGGCCTGCAACCCAGGCAGGTGCCCTGACTGGGGATGGAACCTGTAGCCCTTTAGTTCTTCAATTCATAGGTTGGTTCTCAATCCACTGAGCCACAGCAGCCAGGGCAGAAACCTCACTTAAAATTGAGTCACTTAAAATAGAAGAGAGAACTGTCACACACATGTCACTCAACACACACTACGGACTCCAGCAGGATCGAAGTACCTTGCATCTCCCACCACATTACTGCCTCAGCAAGAGGAAGAAAAAATTCCTCTTCAGACAATGACAACTCAACCAATGGGAGGCGGCCATAACTCAACAAAAAGAAAGTCATTGTAACTTAAACTTTCAGTGTCCTCCAAGGGACTCCTCCTTTACAACAGCCTCACCTGTGTCCATAAAAGTGTGGTCCTCTCTTTGTTTCCCTGGACTTGCATGTGGTGCCCTGTTACACTGCATGTCCCCAACTGCAGTTCTTATTGATCCCCAATAAGCTCACTTTGCTGGAAAAATATCTGACTTTGTTTAGGTTCAACACTCACCAAAATTCTATTCTAATGGCAGAAAAGACATACCGGTTGTAAATACTATACAAAAAGAAAAGATACAATCAGCAGATAAAAATTGTTGAGGATTTTTTGGATATTAGAAAGTTTTTGTTGACCAGAAATCATAGCAGAAGAAATAATCAAAACAGACTATTGCAGAAATGAGAAATTGCAAGGGTCTATACGCATGGACCAGGAACAAGAGCAGGACTAACAGGACTGCCTGAAGGACAGTGAGGTCAGTCACACCTGACTCTCCCACAAGCCAACAGAGCTACTGGTGGGGGGTTCTGATGTATAAGAATGGGGAAAGAAAAAACCCAGAAAATGTCACCACTATTCACTGGTGACCTGATCATGTTCTTAGAAATTGTAAAAGTTCCTATAGACAATTGATTTAAATTAACTGGAGAGTTTTGCACATTGCTTGGATATGAGATCATTTGCATTTCTACCATTAGCGACCAACAAAATTAATTTAAAAATATATATGTAATTTATAATAATAAAAATATAATGAGGTAGCTAGGACTAAATCTAAATAAAATATGTGGGACACCTTTGTGTAAAAAATGATAACAATTTATTGAAAAGCTTCAAAGAAGACCTAAATAATATAAAGCTTATACTATGTTAATGGATAGAATGGCTCAGTGTTGGAGTGATGTTAGTGCTCTCATACCTACAGATTCAATACAATTCTGATAAAAATTCCTAAAGGATTTTCTAAGGAAAATTGATGTTAACCTCAAATTTTAGAAAGAGCAAATGTCTAAGAATAGCAAAGACATACCCAAAGAATAAAAAATAAGGTGGTTAAGTGGTCCCGCGACACTTCATTGCCGACACGAGAACACGGGAACTAGATCTCTTACTCACACTGTGCAGAAAAAACAATTCTCAGTTTGTTAAAGACAAACGTGCAGTGCAAGACCTCAATTACTGTAGGGAAGCACATAGGGGACTGAGTCTGTAACTGTGAGATCAATATTTTCTTAAACAGGCATAGGAAGCGTTAGCGTAAGGAAATAAAACTGATAAATTCAAATCTACTGACACGAAGGACTTCTGTTCATTAAATGACACCATAAATGTCTAAACACAAGCCATAAACTGGAGGAAATGTGACATGGGGTAACGAGCAAAGATTCATACTCAAAGTATACTTTTAAAAAAACTTCCTAACGTGTGAGAAAGTACAACTCAAATTTAAAATCAGGGAATAGACATGAACAAACATTTCACAGAAGAAGAAAACATGCATATTTTGCCCACACACACAAATTGTCGTGTAGCCGCAGTTGGTGACCAGGGAAATGTCCAATAACATGTCCCAGTAAAGAGGTCACAACTGCTGTCGCGCAAGCATCAGCCTGTCTGACAACGCCAAGTATCGCTAAGGAGTTAGGTCACCGAGAGAACCCTTATACACTGCTAGTGGAAGTGAAAACAGGCACAATTCCTTGAGAAATAAATTTGACATTTTCTTGTAGATTTAAACACACTATGACCCAGGAACTCAACTCCTGAGCACGTACCCTAAAGAAACCCTTGCCTACATATGTGAGAAAACGCGTGCAGAAATGCCCATAGCAGCATTATTCACGACGGGAAAACACCAAACAAACGCAGCAAGAACCCAACTGCCGACAGAGGGAAAGGTGGTGGGTTACACAGGAGAAGACCCCCAGTAGGGCGAATGGGCGGGGCGACCGGCAGCTGCCTGCACCATCGTGGAGAACACAGAATCAAGCTGTGTGTGTATATAACCAAAAGCCAACAAAAAAACCCACTACATTCTTTAGAGATATGTATGTAAGTGAGAAATTATTAAAGTAAAAGCCAAGAAAATGAGGACCATCAAATTCGGGATCATGGCTCTCCACGGGAGAGAGGTGAGGAGGAGGTCCCTGGGAACGGCCTGCAGTGTTGGGGACGCTTCAGCTCTTTAGCGGGGTGCTGGGTTCACAGGTGTTTGTTTTATTATTTTGCTTCATAATTTGCTTATATGTCATATTTATGGTCACATAGATATAAAAAGTATTACACATTTTTTTTAGAAATGAAAGAAAAGGGAGCCAAAGACCGCCCCTCCACAGAAGGGCTGGTTTAAACACCATACAAGATGAGAAACTTCTGAATTTATTTTACAAACTTAGCAAAACCCTAGTTTTGCTATAAAGCACAATAAAACAGAGCCACGCGCCAATGGCACTTATGAAGAAAGACAAAATTCAAAATGAATATTCAAAAATCAAACCCAATTGCAAATTTAACGAGTATGTCACCATGATTATGAGTTACTTCCAAGAATGCAAAGACAGCCCAATATTAAAAAATATTAAAAAAACTAGTATTCTAATTAACTATATAACTAGGGTGAAGGAGAAAACCATGAGCATTTTGATGAAGTCAAACAATGTTTGATAAAATTCAACAATCATTTCTGAAAAAAAAACTTAGCAGGGAACCTATAACTAGATAAAACTTATCTGCCTTAAACATCTGGCAGGCATTGCACATAGTGGTGAAATATTAGAAGTTTCCCACTTAAGTCTGGAGAACGACAAGAATGTTCACTTTCACAGCTATGATTCAACACTGTGCACCGGAAGTCCTAGCAATCGTGAGAAGACAAGAGGTAGAAACAAGAGACACCGGCCGTCAGAAAAGAAGCAGTGAAACCATACCTAGCCATGTGACTTTTGACACTTTAATTTTTTTTTTTTAAAGATTTTATTTATTTATTTATTTATTTTTAGAGGGGAAGGAGAGAGGGAGAGAAACATCAATGTATGGTTGCCTTTTGTGCATCCCCTGCTGGTAGTTAGCCTGCAAGGAACCGGTTTGCAACCCAGGCATGTGCCCTGACTGGGAATCGAACCGCGATCGTCTGGTTCGCAGGCCCGCGCTCAATCCACTGAGCTACGCCAGCCAGGGCGACACTTTAATTTTTTTAAATTATGAAAGCTGCAAGTTGTTAGGCCACTATTTGCAAGTTATAGGGATAATACACACATACACACCTAGCCACACATACATGCACACACTCGTACGATCATAAATGTGTAGAAGTGGTTCTAGAAGGACAAATGCTAAGTTGCTAGCATGGTTTCACCTGAGGTGGGAAGAAGGATGGGGAGAACGTGAAGTGAAGAGGAACCTTTAACTTCTTATTCCTCGTGTTTCTTTATTGCTTGAATTTGTTTTTACAACAGCAGCTTTCCTAATTAAAAACACTACAAGTGTCAAAAGTCGTAAGGCTAGATGTGGTTGACTCAAGGCTTGAACTCAGGTCTTGATTTACCAAGTTAGTTCCACATGGTTGGGTTTCATTTTAGGCATCAGAAAGGGAAAGGAAGGGGGAGCCCTGAGAAGCATCCACCAGGAATCAGTCCTTAAAGGCATTACATTCATCCTGCGCTCCTATTCACTGCAAACAACACTCCAGGCACTGCTAACCATGGCTAGCTTTATATATACGCTGTCACTGTTTACCATGCAACTCAATGTTTGTTATTTAATTTGATTTAATCCTTTAGAGTAATTTCAAAAATCTATGACTCAGAAAGTGCTCCTCAGTGCTAACCTAAATGACATGCCATCAAAAGATAATCTTAAGAATGTAGACATGGAATTTCCGGAAGTTCCAAAGTCACGGGGTAAAAGCTCTGACCCCCACAATCCAGGTGCCTGAAAACCCCGTCACTTCGCCTCGCAACGCAGGCTTCTGGAATCTCAGCGAAGCACTGTTTCCAGAATGTGCTGTGCTCTTATTCCTGGGGTTTCACAGACCTCTTCCCTCTTCCTGGAATGTCCTCCCTCCCTCTTTTCCATTTGAAATGCCTACTCAGTCGTGCAGAAAAGAGTTAACAAATGTAGCAGATCTGATTGTTTCCTATTAAAAAAGGCCTGCTTGCGGGGTTGGCCACTGGCTGGCCTCTGAGACCCTGGATTGGGGGAGGGTGCCCGCCATTCCCAGAACTGTTAAGAGTGACCCACCGTGACCACACCGTACAGACAACATGATTTATGCTGAACACCTGCTCCCCGAAGGGGTCTGTGATGCTGGTGCATGGCAGGCAGCGGGTGCCCACGGGGCCAGGGCCAATAAAAACCCTGAGCGCTGAGTCTCTGACAAGCTTCCCTGGTTGGCAACATTTCACGTGTCATCACACCATTCCTAGAAAGCTGTGTGTCCTGTGTGCCTCTGCTGGGAGAAGAGCCTTGGAAGCTGGTGCCTGGATCTCCCTGACTGTTCTCTTGTTGACTTTGCTCTGCTGTCACTGAAGCAGCGCAGAGCTGTGGGTGCAGCTACGTGCTGGGTTATCAATTTGCTACCTGGGCTTGTCCGGAAGACCTCAACACACAGTCCTTCCAGTCTCCATTTAATAGGACATGGCCTATGGCATCTTTCTCATGGTGTTGGACAGATTTCATCGCCTCTTTGAATCTGCTCTTTGCAATTAAAGAGTTTCTTATTGCATGATCATTGACTGTTTGCATGCTTTTAAGGTTGTGCTGTTGTACTGCATTTAAGGTATAAGCTCATCAAAGACAAAGATCTTACCTTCCCACCTTCCTTTTCTCATCACTCAGGTGGCACACCCTGGTAGCATTTGCAACAGTAATTGTAGTAACAGCCAATAAATGCTGTTTACCATGTGCCTGATACACCAAGCTCAGAGCTCCATACACATCCCATTTAATCCTTCTAACCATTCCTTAAAGTAGCTAGTGATATCCTCATTGTGAAAATGGAAAAAAAAAAACCCCAAAAACAGAGGGGTTATAAGTAAGTGTTAGATGAGTGAATGAATCATCTAAAGAGCACCATTTTAGCCTGAGCTGCAGCGTTGCAGCTACAAACTCATCCGTACTTCAGCTTAGCATCTGCTATAAACTATTGCTGAGGACGTTACTGCCCATGGCACGGATTTCACTTATTATGTAGTGAGTTATTATTACATCACATCCTTTATTTTTTATATTCTACTAGATAAGGCACGCTTACCGCAAACAACTCAAAGGTACCAAAGGCACTGGGAAGTATGGACGGGCTCTCTGTGGCCCTCCTCCCCAGTCACTCTAACCCCCCCCCACATGCCCAGTTCCTTATAGATCCTTCCAGAGAGAGAGGACAAGCAAACATGTTAACTCATTTTATACACATTGTTCTGCAATTTGATTTTCTCACCTAACAACATAGCCCGGTGGTCATTTCATATTGGCCCATATAGAATACCTTCATGCTTTTGAACATCTGCATACTGTTTCTGGTCGAGAGACATTTAGATTGCTGCAATAGCCTAATTATGAAAAGTGGCTCAGAGAACATTTTGCACGTTCTGAGTCATCTATAAGAGATAAAGTGTCAGACCTGGGAAAAGCAGGGTCGAGGAGATGTTTATTATTTATTTATTTTGATAAAAACATTGAAATATCATTAATAAGACATCACATTTGCTCTTTTAAAGTGTACGATCCAGTGGTCTTTAGCATAGTCACAAGACCGTGCAACCATCACCGTTATCTAAGACCAATACATTTTGATCGCCACAAGAAGAAATACTGTACTCATTAGCCGCCAAGATTTTTAAAAAAAATTGGTAGGCTTTGTCAAATTGCTTCTTCATCAAAACCGAAATAAACATTTTTTGACTTACTTCTACAAATTTATCTGACCACAATAGATAGAACTGTACAGGTTTCTAGTTGCCTGTCCTTCCTGCTCCCTACCTGAAACAGTATCTTATTGGTTTTACCTGAGAAGGCAAGTCCAAGTTTAGGAAGGAAATTCCCCCTGGCCCTGCCCAATTCTGCTGCAAAGAAACTGGATCCTGGCATGTTTCCCACACTGATGGATGCACCAAAAATCTGGGCTTACCTTTCGGTCCTTTACATTCTTTTAGGGGATGCCTGCGACCTGTACAAGTGAGCGTTGCTGCTATCCTAATTTTGACAAGGGCAAGGGCAAAGACATTGTAGTGTCCTCCATGTTTTTTTTTTTTTAAGAGAGAAACATCAATTTGTTGTTCCACTTATTTATGCATTCATCGGTTGCTTCTTGTATGTGCCCTGACCAGGGAGAGAACCACACTCTAATCCAGTGAGCTACCTGGGCGGGGCCCTCTATGTTCTGAGTTTAATGTTTCTGCAACCAGAAAATAAAAGAAGGAAGAGTCCTTTGTGTTTNTGTAGTGTCCTCCATGTTTTTTTTTTTTTAAGAGAGAAACATCAATTTGTTGTTCCACTTATTTATGCATTCATCGGTTGCTTCTTGTATGTGCCCTGACCAGGGAGAGAACCACACTCTAATCCAGTGAGCTACCTGGGCGGGGCCCTCTATGTTCTGCACGCCTGGAGCCACGTGGCTATCTGCACAGAGTAACAAGCCTGCTGAGACCACAGCCAGCCTTGCAGTTTAATGAGTTTAATGTTTCTGCAACCAGAAAATAAAAGAAGGAAGAGTCCTTTGTGTTTATCCTCAAACCCATACCCTGGCACCATACCAGGTTGTTCTGTCCTTGTGCCAGTCACTGGTGCCAACACTGCCAGCAACAGGATGCCAAATGAGGCTTGCTTTGGATTACACCCTCTCCTCCCACCACCTGCCAGCGTCTGTTCATCTGGAAGGACCGCGCACCCTAGAAAACTGACCGAGTTGCTGAGTGGCTTTCAGCCCCCCGCTGAGAACACAGCCAGCTAAAAGCCACTAGGTGTAGGCTTTCTTCCCCTTTCTTCCTACTCCTCATGTGCTTTTATGAACATCCAAGGGGAAGACAATTAAAGCCTGCAAGAAAACCGGCTAGCAGAGAAAAAGGAAATCTTGGTGACTTGGGGACGACGCCACATGTTTATGGGTGAGTTTTGTAAGTAACGTGGCTATAAAAAACAGCCTCTTATAAATAAATGCCACATTCTTCAAAGCTCCATATAAACTACATTCTTTTTAAGGAGGGAGGGGGAGTTACTCACGTTCCTTCCTCATCATTTCATTTCCAAGAGGGGAAAGGAATCCCACTAATTGTACAACTTCCGAGGAGCACAGTGCTTACGGAGCCACAGCTTTGCAGTGTGCAGACACACCGCACGCACGCACGCACGCACGCACACCCACACGAGGGAGAAGAGAGGAAAAGGCACACGGGGGGCTTTATTTAGCACAGCAGAGCAGAACAAAGGGACAGAAGAGCAGGCATTTCATCACTCGTGCCTGGGTTTTCTGGCTACTGGGCACGCACACTTTAACTCGGAATACAAAGTTCCTCCGCCTTCCACCCCCGAGGGCTGAGCGCCGTCAGAGCAGCACCGAGATCTGGATGAGCCTGCGCAGTTCCCTTTCATTTTTCATCTGCTTCGCTGATTGTAAAGGGAAACAGAGACACTCTTGCCTTTCTGCATGTGACACAAGGCTGGAGGCACACACATTCCAGAGTGGCCTTTCCCCGGGGCCAGCTGAGTGCAGGTAACTGAAACCTGCCCTTGGCCCCGCTGTTAATAAGAGTAATTGGCACGCCACTGAGGGCCGCTGGAGCGCCGAGAGTCGCTCTGGACGGGGGTCTCCCCGGACCATATGCCCGTGCAGCACTGATAGAAATATTTTCCATATGAGCTCGCCTCTCACATGCCCAAGAGCTCCAGGCTGAGTTAGGCCGGCACATTTGTCATTTACTCCGTACAGTGAAAAATCAACAGGGAATTTGCGAACTTCAACTACAACTAGAGGGCAATGGTTTGCTTTCAGCTTCCAGCATCACTAACCCATTCAGTTCCTCCAGTTCCCATTCAAGCCCTCGAGACCCTCACAAGCCCAGAAAATATCTGAAGGGCAGAGGGCCAGGGCAACTAATTGGCTAAAAGCCTGAAACAAGTGACCCACTCTGCACGCCTGGAGCCACGTGGCTATCTGCATAGAGTAACAAGCCTGCTGAGACCACAGCCAGCCTTGCAGCCTGGGTCTGGGATCACTGTCCTTTCCTCCTTTTAGAGCAGAGAGAATAATTAATTACACATTATTGCAGAGCCTACCCTGTCCTGACAGTGCCAACAAAAGACAAAGCTGTGAGGTGGCCCCACGGACCTTTCCGGAGACACACTCTCACTTGGCTTTTCAGAGAGGAAGACAGATTCAGGGAAGGCTGACCTTCATTATTCAAGCATCTGTGCCTTTTCATCAGCGTAAGGAGTACAAGGAGGGGACGAGGTCAATTTACTTCAGGCAAGGATGGATACACCTAAGTGCTTCCCTCTCTGGCCACATGATCACCCCTTCCAATCTCTGCCTGTGTCAAAAATGGGCACCTATGGGCTTCGATGATGTTCAGAACTGTATGCAGCAAGCAATAAACTAAACCAGTGACAGCAAGTCATCCTCACGGGCCTCCAACGCGCCCCCTTCCATGGTAGATCTGGACACGTGCCTAGCCCTGAGATGCATCACTGTCCTTCCACAAACCCGTGAGAGAAAGTTGAGCACAGACTTTTCCGAGCACATCAAAGGAAAAAGGGAGAAAAGGTAATGCAAAGGCAGTGAAGAAAAGCAATTCCTCTAGCATGCACATTTTCTCTGCAACTCTGGAGAAGAGTTCTCAAAAGGCAACAGTGTCCGTGCCTAGCAGGGTCTGACACGCACGCTTTCTTCATTCTGCAGTGGCAGGAGAAACGTGCACCTCCAGGCATCTGTCATCAGGGCCATGCCAACTCCCCCGGGCAGCAACTGCACAGCCTCCGAATGAGGTTTTACAAATTACAGGTCTCTTCAAGAAGAGAAGTCTGCCGAAAAGAAACGGCCGGGCAAGCCTAAAACAGCAGTATACAGCATTACTCTTTGCAAAGCATAAAAGCCCATTCCCTGATCCCTCTTGAAAGACAGAGAGAGAAATATAATGCTGACAAAAATACAACTTCTGACAAGATATTTTATTTGGCTTACCTCTCCCCCAGGTCTTGCTAACACTGCTGTCTGAACGTGGAGCAGTGTTAATATCAGGTAGCTGACAAACATTATTACCCAAAGTTAGAACGGCCCTAGAGGAGAGCTCCGTCTGCCAAGTGCTAACAGCAGATGCACTTGTGTCCCGGAATCCAGCCCTGGAGTTTCGCTAGGCACCACGCCGCTCCCGCTGCTCTCCCTCACTGTACTACCCGGAGCTCCGTGCTCAGCCTCTGCTCGGGACAAAACTGGTAAGCTGATCTCTTCATGTAATAACTTCTCCCGGTTGGGGGAGGGGACAGGAGCCAGCTGGGAGCTGGGGGGCTGCCTTTAACAGAAAGCAGAAAGGGGAGGGACAGAAATGATCAATGTGGAGCTCTGCATCTGGTCTCATTCATGAAAAGGCTCCAAGGTAAGCACTCCACATGCAGGAGGACGACCCTGCTTCACCAGCTGAGGCAGGCAGGAGGCGGTGAGCTGCAGCAGAACGAGCTCCTGGCTGAGAGTGGGGAGATGGGAGGGAGGGCCTCCTAGTCCCACAGCTGCTGCCAACAAGCTGTGTGTGCCTGGATAAGTTGCCAACCCTCTCTGGGCATCAGCTGGTTTTCTCACTGGGTTCTGGTTTGATGGCTACAGAAATCTAGGCAGTCAAAGTCTGCATTATCAAGGGCAGTCTCAATCAAAGAAGTCATAAGGATGCTGTGTGTTTATTCACTGATCATATGGAACTGGAAAAGCCATTATATCCCTCTCTTGCTGACTCTCTGGGTCGCCTAACCGATGATGTAAAAATACATGGTGAGGTGGGGACGAGAGAAGCCCAGGTGTCAGGTGGTATTGGCAGGGCACACTGAAAAGCAGGGTGGGTGTCAAGTTGATCCTCTGGGTGAAGGCAGGTGAACCAGGTTCGGTCTTGGGGGCACAGGCAGCATGGGAGCAGATGGGGAAGCGGGTTCTGCTAACGCCTGCACACAGTGCACCCGAGACGCACCTTGCTGGCCAGCTCTTACTGTGAGATCACCAGGCTCATGGTGCAAAATGGGTTGAGAAGCCAGCAAATACTAGATTCTACTTAAAATGGGCCCACAGAACCATCACGAGGGTGTTGGCGGTCACAGAAGACAGGTGGACCGCATGGCACAGAGGGCAGCCTGGGCCTGGAATCCGGCTGACCCTTTCAAACCCCCATTCTGCTACTGACACCTTGTGAGTCTGGGGGTGACTGGTTAACCCCAGGGAGCCCGGCCGCCCCACCAGTGAAGTGTGGACGGCCATCTAATAGTTATAATGACTGTCATTTGGGTCACTAAGTCACAAAACTTGGCACAGCTCCTGACACACAGTGAGTACTAAAGATGCTGGCTTTCTTTTTGACCTGAATAAATACTGGCACCCAGTCCCCGAGGATAAATTAATAGAGACTTGAAAAGCTTCAGGTTGTGGGCATTTTCCTGCCCAATGAGGAAACTTTAGACCAAACTGTAGTTAGTTGCCATCTCAGGTTGTTTACTTTCACCAGTCACATGACAAGTTGGTAGCGGGCGTTACATGGGAGGGCTGGGTGGAGGGACTTCCAACCCCTTTGTCCAGAAGGTACGATGAAGGAATGCGTTTCCTCTCTTTCCCTCCCCCTTTGCTTCCTCCTTCTTCATCATCCTCATCATCATTCCTGTTGTCTGCCTGCGTCCATTCTGCTTGGTGACTGAAGGGGCACTATCTTCTCAGTAAGTTCACCACAAATGCAGAAATTGCCTAAGAAAGCAAAAGTTCTTGAATGTCCAGGGGTCTTTTCTAGTGCGAGGGCTGGGGGACTTTCTGCAACGGGCCAGAGAGTAAACATGTTCTGTTTGCAGGCGATGTGGTTTCTGTGGCAACCACTCCATCCTGCTGCCCCAGCACGAGTGGCTGCTGACAGACACATGGGTTGGCCCGGCTGGCTTCCAATAAAGGTTCATTTACAGAAACAGGCAGTGGACCAGACCTGGCCACAGTTTGCCAGGCCCTAGTCTAGGCACTTCCCAGTCACGCTCCCACCCACTGCAAGCTGACTTCTGACCCCTGCTCCCCCATGAGGACTCTGGACATGTCACCAGTGGCCCCTGTGTCATGAAATGCATGCAAAGGACAATTTTTCAGGGCTTATCTTATTTGAGTTCTTTGCAGCAGTAACTAGCATTTTCTCCATATTGTGGTGAAATATACCGAACACAAAACTTACCATTTTAACCATTTTAAGCGTACAGTTCGGTGGCATTAAGTGTATTCACAAGTTGTGCAACGACTGCCACTATCCAGTTCCGAAACTTTTCCATCATCCCACACAGAAACCCCTTCGCGCTACTCCTGGTAACCTCTACGCAACTTTCTGTCCCTATGACTTTGCCTGTTCTTGGTTCCTCAGACAAGTGGAATCACAGAATATTTGTCCTTTTATGCTGGGCTTACCACACCTTAGCATAATGTTTTCAAGGTTCATCCGCACTGGAGCATGCATCAGAACCTCATTTCTTCTGAAGGCCGAATAATATTCCACTCGATTAGGTACCACATTGTGTTTATCCATTCGCTCATCTGTTGATGGACACTTGGACTGTTTCTACCTTTTGGCTACTGTGAATACTGTAGCTATGAACACGAGTGGACACGTCTCTGTTTGAACCCGCCTTCAGTTCTTCTGGTGTGTGCTGAGGAGTGGAATTGCTAAACCCTGTAGTCATTGTGTTTAACTTCTGGAGGAGTCACCAAACTGTTTTCCGTAGTGGGAGCCTCATGTTACATCCCATCAGCAATGCCTGAAGCTTTCAATCTCTCCACATCCTTGCCAACACTTCCCGCTTTATTGGTAACAGTCATCTTGAGGGATGTGATGTGCATACCCTTCTTTATGAACCATCGGTAGCTTCCAGAAAGCATGAGCCAAAATTCTGCTGAGCACCACCAGCTCAGCAGCATCCTAAGAACTTTACAGATGGCATCTCATGTAATGCTGACAACAGTCTTATGAGATTAAACAACTTGCCCCATGTCACACGCTGGGACGGTGGCAGAGCCAGTGAGCTGGCCCCAGCAGCATGCCTCTGGAAGTCAGCTCTTAATGACCAGCTTGCATGGTCACCACTTCTCTGGATGTGCTCCAGTCTCCGTGCCACCTCCTGGTCCCAGCCCCTGAACACCTGGGCTCTGCGCCCCCCACCCAGTCCCCATGAGCCACCTCGTCACTCTACCACCCCAGCCACCCTCCAAACGCCAGACTCTCCACACAGTCTACTCTGGTTCTTCCTGCTGACCTGCGGGCTCCTGTAGCCAGTTGCCTAATGGATACTTGGATCTTTCAAATATACTTGAAACTGAATGGGGCTGAAAAAGAATTGGTGTTTCCCCGAAACCTCTTCTTCCTCCTGTTTTCTCCATCTCAGGGAGGGATATCATTACCCATCTTATTCCCAGAGGATGGAAACTGGGCGTTGTTTTGAGTCTTCCTACTCCCTCGCTTCCTCATCCAAACCATTGCCAGGTCTGACTGAGTTTCCTTCTGGAGCCCTCTCCAGTCTGTCCGTGGCCTCAGATTCATCTGCCCCTGTTCCCATCCTTGGCTAAGGTGACGTCTGCCAGGTCTGTCCACTGTAAAGTTATTATTTCTCCTTTTCCATACCCTATTCATTAGAAATGAGTCATTAAGTCCGGTGGAATTAAGCTCCACTTCCTGGAGGGGGAATATCAAAAAATATTTGGACATATGTTAAAACCATCACAAAAATTAATACACATTTTGGGGGAGATACTTTGAGGCTATGCAAATATCCTGTTTCTCAAAGTTTCACCGGTGAATAATCTGAATGTTTACCAGGAGGTTTTGCCTGCAGTGATTACCACTGTGGTGCTCTACATGGTTACTTTCTGCTTCCCTCATCCTTCTCCATCTACTAACCAGAATTCATCAGTAGGGAAGAGGTGTCCCTCCTCCCCCAATGATTTATTAATTCAATCATTTATTTATTCTTCCATGCTTCCTAAAATCTGCTCATGACTCCCCACTGGAAAAGAAGTCCAAACCCCTTCATAGGATACTTTGCAGCCTGGTTTCCTCCCGCCTGCCCCTCCAGCCTCCCCTCCTGTGCCGGTCACACACACTCAGCTCCTCAGACAACTCGAGTCACGAGAGTGACCCCAAAGCCACGTGTTCTTGTGCACCCCGCCTTCTGTCTTGCTGGCCCCTCTGGAGTGTCCTTGCCCTATCCTCACAGGGTTAGCTCCTGTCACTCTTCACATCTTTGGAAACTCAGCTCCAACTGTTTAGAGGCACCGGAGAGTGAAAACCACCTCCATGGCCATCGATAAAGACTGAGTCATTTGTGACATCCATGAAATGGGACACTCTACAGAAACATAAATAATAAGTGAAAAAGAAAAGCTGAGCTTGCTTCCTAAGTAATGACGTGAAATGTCGCCAAAATCTGCTATTAGTGAAAAAAAGCAGAATGCCCAACAATGTGATTATTGTCCCATTATTTGCCTGCAAATGTATCTAACTGCTTGTGGGTGAGTATAAGTGTAACTGCTTGTGTTCTCGGCAACTGAGTGCGGAAGAACACCCCAGAGGCCAGCAGCAACGGCTGCTGCTTCCAGGCAGGGGGACTCAGTAGCTTCAGGGCAGAAACATGAGGGAGAGGTTACTATCTCACCACTTAGTCACACGTGGCTACTTGAAATGTGTCTGTTCCAAACTGCTGTGAGTGAGTTATAATGTTAAATACACTTTGTACTAATTCAAAGACTGGGTACAAAAAAAGCATGTACAGTATCTCATTAATATGTTTACATGCTGATTCGATGTGGGAATTATAACTTTATATGTGTGGATTAAAAAATATAGTGTTCCTAGGAATTTCACTTCTTTTGTTTCGCTTTTGAAAATGTGGCTAAAATGTGAGATCACATCGCATCTGAACTCACATCATATTTCTACTGCACAGCACTTCTATGACCCTTTGCTTACTGCATGACTTGTCCAACGTGTGCAAATACAGCTATTCAAAAAGTGAAAATGAAGTAACAGTAGCAAGAACAGTTAATAATAGAAATAAATAAATGCACACACGAGTCCCCTCCCCCAGTGATTTATGTAAATGCGCCTTGTCTGGGAGTTGAGCCTTGCCAGGCTCCCCACCACGCTGAGGGCAGAGCCCTTGGCCTTTGTCCCCCTGTGTCCTCTGATTGCCTCCAGTGCAACAGCTACCAAGCTGTATTGTAATTGTTAACTAATACATCCACGTTGGTGTAGCAGAGAGGGAGGCCTCTAAGACAGCAGATGCATCTTTCTGTGTTCCCACGGCGCCGCCCAGAGACCACCCTGCTTAGCATGTGCTGAATGTGCAAGTGGACGCTGGAGGGCGCTATAGAGACTTGTCTGCTTGTGACTGGAGAAGGTCTTCCGATGGCAGAAAAAAAGGGAAAGCAGATAGATATTCCAGAGGGTATACCACTCAAGGAGATGCGAACAGTTTTCAGCCTAATGTTCGGGTGACCTACCTAGGGAAAATGTAAATAAGTGGGGGAAATGTATCAAAAAACAGTGAAAACAAATGTTTTCCCAAGACCACATATTTCATGTAAAATATAATCATGTATTTCTGTCTTAATGACAAAGTAGAGAAGAATGCCGTCCCTTTGTGAAGGAAGAAGACACAGGCTTCTTCGCAGAGGTAGAGACTGTAGGACTAAACTGCTCCAACTATGTTTCTTTAAATATGCTAATTATGTGGAATAGGTGGGAAAGTCTCTGTCAAGTGCCTGGCTGTGGGTCTGGGAGCAGAAACAGGTGTTAGTGATTAACTCTCCCTTTGTGTGGACCAAGATGCCATTAAATAGCCAAGGAAGTGGGAATGAGGAAAGCAAAGGGGAGTTCTCTGCTCCATTTCCCTTAAACACAAGGAAAATCCTGAGAACCTACAGCATTGGGAGTCACCCCACCCTTGAAAGGGGGTCACAGCCTGGCTGCCTGGAGCTGTCAGCAGCAGGGCAGCCCTGAAAGGAGGGCTGGGCTTTGAGGTACAGCCAGGAGGAGCAGGCCCGGAGAAACCGGCAGCGAGGTGCTCACGACAACTCAGGGCAGGCCCACCGGTAACCCAACGCAGAGAAGGAGCCAGGACTGTCCCTGGACTGACCATACTCTCTGTTTCCAGCGGTCAAGGCAGAGGCTCCCTAACTGTGTCCCTGGAGCAGTAGCGTCAATATCGTCAGAGAACCTGTTAGAGACGCAGAGTCGGGGCCCACCCCAGACACAGCGAATCAGGAGCTCGGGGGTGGAGCCTGCAGCAGTCAGAGAACTCGGCTCTAAGGAGCAGCTCTCTGTCTAGGAACCCTTAATTCACACTGTATAGCTCAAAAGCATCCTTGACAAAATTAATTTTCTTAGAAAATGTGACTGTCAGGTATTAAAACACAGAATAAAGCTATCATTAAAACAGTGGCCAATACTGCCAAGTGATGGATATACACTATTTACACAACTAAACCTGGAAAGGGATTTAGTGGGCAGACAAAGAGCCGCTACTTCAGATCTGCAAGGAAAGGAGGAAAAGGGGTCGGGAATCTGGCTAATCACTTATACCACGTGCCAGACATAAACTACAGGTAGACTAAATATGTTAATGCAAACAATAGAAGCATAAAAGGAGTAAAAGAAAATAAGTCAATATTTCTATATTCTTGGAGTGGAGGACTTTTAACATAGCTCTAACAAAGAGAGAAATCATAAAAGACTTATACACTATATACATTTTTGATTCTGTAAATAAAAAATACCATAAAAATTAAAAGTCAAATATGCAGCGGAAAATTGATTTCCCTTGTTTATTTACTCAAAACGTCAGGACTCACCCTGTGTTGGAACCTGAAGGTACAACAATGAGCAGAAGCAGCTCACTGTCCGATGCGGGAAGCCCACGTTCATGAACCCCAACAAGAAAATTTAAAATTGCAACGTGAAAGGGCTACAAGGGAAAGATACGTGGCGACATAGAGGCTTTCCCTCATTAGGGAGACTGGCTTGCGGTGGGAGCAATACTGGCTTTCACGAGGGCCTGAGAGGGTGCAGGTGTGGAGGGAGAGAGACCGAGCCCAGGATTAGGCTGAGACAAAGGGAGGGAGGGCTCAGGATAAAGAGTTGGGTCTGGTCCTAATGAGAATCTCTGTTAAGGGGGGAAGGCAGTTGTCACAAGACTAGATATGCTTTTTGCAAAGGCCACTCTGTTTCTGGAAAGAGGATTGTAGAGGGGCCATTGTGGAAGCTGGGAGGCCAGTGAGCAGATTATGGCCATAGTGCAGTCAAAAGGGATAAGAGCTTAAACCAGGATGGTGAAAGAAGTGAATAATTTCAAAGATAATGTACAACATGCGTAAGGGAAAAAAGATTGAGTCCATAATATATAAAGAAACTGCCACAAATCGGATAATGACAGTTTCAATGGCAAAAGGCTGGAGGCAATGTCTAGCCATGGAGGAGTAAAATCCTATTCAGTCATTTAAAGTGACATGTCATAGTTATTGGAATGGGCACATTTTGATGTCATATTGCTTTAAGACAAAAAGTAGGTGATATAAATGTAAGAAGAGTCTTTTTTTCAGGTAGCACTGGTATAACTGGATATCCGCATACAAAACAATGAAGTTGGGCCTCTGCCTCACACAGCAAACAAACGTTAACTCGAAACAGGCCACAGACAGGCAGGCAAGATAATGGTCCCTCCTAGATGTCCGTCCAAGCTCTAATCCACCAGAGTGTCAGCTGCTACGCTGCCCGGCAAAGGGGAGTCAGGACAGCGACAGGGCTAATGCGGCTCGTCAGAAGCCTTTCAAGTAAGGAGGTCATCCTGGAATACACAAGTGGCCTCCAGGCACTCACAAAGATTCCCGAGTGTGGAAGAGCAGCCAGGCAGAAGAAAGAGCGAGAGGAGCTGATGAGAGAAGAACTCAGCCTGCCGCTGGCCACTCTGAAGCTGAAGGAGAGCGGTGCCCACAGACCCGGCAAAGGCAAGGAGACCGGGACTCTCCGCAGAGCCCCCTCCGGGGTGCTGCCTTGACGACACCTGACTTCACCCAGGGAAGACTGTTTCGGACACCTGACCTACAGAACTGCTGGAAAATCCACGTGTGGCAACTTGAAGCCATTAAGTGGGTGGTAATTTTTTTATAGCAGCCATAGAACACTAACATATAAAACTATAAAATTCCTACAGGAAAGCACAGAAGGAGTAATCTCATGACCTCGGGTAAAGTGGTGGTTTCTTACATGTGACACCAAAAGCACAAGTGACAGAGGAAAACAATAAATAAATGGGACTTCACCAAAACTAGAGACTTTGCTGCTCATGACACCATCAAGAAAATGAAAAGCAACCCACAGAATGTGAGAAATATTTACAAATTACGTGTCAGATAAGAGACATGTATCGCAGATACATAAAAAGTTCTCACAACTTTATAATAAAAAGATGAACAACCCAATGGAAAAATAGGCAAAGTACTTGAATAGACGTTTCTCCATAAGAGCTGGACAGATGGCCAACGAGCACATGAGAAGATGCTCAACTTCATCGGTCATTAGGGGAATGCGAATCAAAACGACGGTGAGATACCACTTCATGCCCGCCCACCAAAAACACAGGTAGTAACAGGTACAGGCAAGGATGTGGAGGAACCGGAAACCCCATCCACTGCTGGTGGACCTGCAAATTGGTGCAGCTGTGTTGGAAGACAGGCTGGCGGCTACACCAGGAAGCCAAACGTGGATTCACCATGTGACCCAACAATTCCAATCCTAGGTGTATGGACTCGGGAGAAAAAAACCAGACGTCTGCATAAAAACTTGTATACGGACGCTCTAGCACATGGTTCATAATAAGAGCCAATGAGTGGAAACAGCTGAAATGTCCCTCACCCGGTGAATGGATACCCATGCCGTGGTGCACATCCACGCAGTGGGGTATCTGACAGTAAGAGACACGCAGTGCGGATATAGGCAACAGCAGGATGGCTGTAGGAGACACCGTGCTGTAGTTATGGGATGCACCACAGGACTGGGGGTAGTACATGTGGTCAGTGAGTTTATCTGTAGCTGAGTTGTTAAGCTCCCTTCCATCCTGTCACGCCATATGATTTATTTTTTTCATCTCTGTAGAGAGGATTGAGAACCCTTCCCAAGGATTCTCAAATCAGCTGGTGCTGGCCTGAATCCTTGGTTGCCTTCTTTGGTCTATAACAAAAGTCAGCGAGCTTTTTCTGTAAAGAGTCAGATAGTAATAGCTTAGGCTTTGCGGTCCGCACAGTTGCAGCTGCTCCGCTCCGCTGCTGCAGCTGATGGGAGCACAGACGACGTGTACGTGAGGCCCACGCTGGGCTCACATAAACTGTGCTCACGGAGAAAGAACATATTGTGCTAAGTAAAGACGCCAGTCACGAAGAGCACTTGTTAAATGACTCCATCCATTTAAAGGAGACGTCCAGGACAGGCGAATTTATAGAGAGAACAGGCGAATTTATAGAGAGAGAGCAGACCAGGAGCTCTCGGGGCCTGAGGAGTAGGAAGACGAATGGCGGGTGACTGTGAACGGGCAGGATTTCTTCCCGAAGTGATGAAAATGTCTACAAATTAGATTGCGGTGATGGCTGCACAGTTTAATATACTAAAAATATGGCATTATACTCTATAAGTGGGAAAATACTATTTGTCAATTATTTCTTAATAAAACGTTTTAAAAAGTAGGCCATAAATAGCATCCTTAATATAATTCTATCTTGAGTAAACACAAAAGATGATTATTACATTCTTGTTTGAAAAATTTTAGTTATTCTCTCCTCTACAATGAGTGGCAGAAAAATGCAATAAGAAAAATAAAATTATTTTTATTTGAAAAAATGGCGACAATAATAAAAATGGGAAACACTAGCATAATCAATTAACAAATGAAGATATACAAGCACAATATTAAAACAGAATATTCGTGAATCAAATGAAAAAAGTAACATCAGTGGCAACCAAACAGTTATGAAATCAAACAACAGGATTCTGCGTCCACCGAGACTGGGCAACAGCGTGCAGCAGGCAGCCTGGCCAAGGCCCGCAGCGGGTACAAAGCACAGCAGGTGCTCTGAGAGCCGGCTGCGCCAGCTCTGGGGTGCGCACGCATCACCTGGCCTCTGCAGTGAAGAGCCACCAAAGTTACTGCTTCCTCTTTTGATCCCTGGTCTTTCTTTACCTTTCCCCTCGCCCTCCCCAGCACAGGAGCTGAGCTGGCAGAGTGTCCTGAGGCAGAAAGTCTGACTTCTGTTAACCTCAGCTGCTGGAACCAGCAACCACCTTGGCCCTGACTGTGACAGGCCCCCGGGCTGCCAAAACGGCATGTGAAGGCTGGGCGTCTGCTCTGCTGGGGTGTTCCCCAGCTCGCACAAAGAACTTGTTCATCTTTCCATAACGCAGCTGAGCCTTGAACAACATGGGATTGAACTGCGCAGGTTCAATTATACGTGGATTTTTTTTTATTAAACAGTGCAAGTGTATTTTCTATTCCTTATAATTTTCTTTATAACATTTGCTTTACTCTAGCTTACTTTACTGCAAGACTATAGTATAGAATACATGTAACATACGAAGTAGGAGTTAATTGACTGCATATGTAATTGGTAAGACTTCCAGTCAACAGTAGGCTATAGGAGTTAAGTTGGGGGGCATGCAAAATTATGTGTGGATTTTCAACTGTGCAAGGGTCAACACCCCTGACCCCATGCCGTTATTCAAAGGTCAACTAATTTCTCCTAATAGTGTTTTATTTCCTTCTCCCCATTAAAAAGATTTGAAGACAATAACTTGAAGACTGTAGCTGCCAGTAAGAGTGGCAAGAAGATCCCCACACAAACTGTAAGCCTAGAAGCCAGCACTGAAAGTGCTACTATCCAGCAGTCAAGGATGCTTGCCCAGCTCCGAGGGTGATAATTCATGTTCCTAGGCATAAGTGCCAAACAAAATCTGGTAAACCAAACCATCAGGAGCAGGTCAAGGCTTCAGCAGTCATTGTGTGGATGGCTTCATATTTATCGTGCTGGGCATTAGGCTGGGAGGTAGACACAATCTCATGTAAGCTTCAAACCCCCTGGATGAAGTGCCCTTCAGTTTATGGCCGATGAAGCTGAAGACTAGGGAAGGTACAGTTATTTTTAGCATTGTCTTTGTTTAAGAAAACACAAGAGCATAGAAAATACTTGGGAAATTATTTGATTTTCTGATTTATGAATTTCTAATAACTTAGAAAAAATAATTATGTTTCTTCCTCCCATCTTTACAGAGCTCCCCTCTGTCCAACCTAGCACCTGGCATCAGGAATATTACATTAATAATGCATGTAGTTAAACATTAATCCTGGATTTTGGCTGAAACTGTTAGGCGAAAAATCAACTAGACTTCTTGCTGACAGAGAACCTTGTTCTGTATTTCCTGTGATTGACACATGCATAGCCTATTTTGCACAGATGAACTATGTAGGTAGTTTTAAGCAATTATGAAATTTGTTTTCCCACAGTCAGAAAACATAAAACGATGCTGTCATGTTCGAAACAATGTCAAATGCATCACAAGGGGAGAGTTTTTAAAATGTACCTCTAGTTTCCTCAAGTTTGTCAGTCAAGGTCATGCTAGCTGCTGTAGCAGATAACACCTGGAGGTTTTGCTGGCTTCACACAAAGAGCTTCCTTCTTGCAGGGGCGCAGTCCTGGAGGTGGGGCAGGTGGCGCTGTGCTCCACATGGCCTGCCAGGGGCTCTGCCTGTTTCAACACATGGTATCCACAGACTTCAACACAGGGTGGCCTTGGACACTGACATCCGCCTGGCAGGAGGGGACAGTGTGGGGGGCCCCTGGGACTGCCCACCTGCGACTGGCCACACCCAACTGCAGGAAGCCTGGAAATATGAGCTCACTGTGGGCCCAGAAAGAGCCACGGGTTTGGCAAACAAAGCCATGGACCATTGCGGTCAAGATGTTCTGAAGGGGAGGGGCTGATCTGTTGCCTGTGATGTGTGTTTGCAGTAAGTGACCACGGATGGCCAGACTCACTCCTTACTACCTAACGTACAAGGCGCACATGTCTGCTGCTCAGATCGCCCCTCTGCCCTGCTTCCTCTAAGTCCAATCAAGAGGCCTGACGAATGCACTGCAGAAGCATGTCTCACGGTCCTCATCAGCGGACAGGCAGATACATCCGCTTCAGAAACAGGGGCTGCGGCCCAGCGAGGAAGTTATTGCTTATATTACTGGCACGGACAGGCAAGGAAGTGAACATTCACTGAGTGCCTACTCCATGCTGGCGCTCGATAGGGATGGTCTTATTTAATTCTAGTAACCATGGAGGAAGAAATCGTATTTCCATCTCCATTTTCCAGATGAGAAGACTGAGGCTCACAGAAGCAGCTAACTCTGCCAAGGATAGGAAGTGGCTGCCAGTCCGGGGGTTGTCCAAGTCTGCGTACTTCCCGCCGAGGCACTGACTCACACAGACCCAAGGGTTCTTAGGCGACACCGTGGGGAAGCTTGGGGAGGGAAGGAAGGCCCTGGCGTTCTCAGCAGCCACGACTCTCAGAGAGTCAAGGAACCCTGTCTATCACAGAAATGTCACAACACCCGGGCGAGAGAACTTGCCTCCAATCCTTACCACCAACCCTGACAGTGGCAGAGGGGAGGGACGAGGGGGAGTTTCCAAGTGAGCCGCCGTCCCTCGTTTTCCGTTTTTGCGGTTTCCAGTAACAGTCACTCCGAAAAAGCTGGTTATCTGCCTGAGAGCAAGAGATGTCGAGACACTCTTCAGTCTTACCTAGGGCCATTTTCCTGGGCTCAAACCTGGCATCTATCACAGAGGATACTAAGGTATAAACGGAAACATGGTGGGGAGGGCGGCGGCAGTCAACCAAACTGAATGCCCGTGAAGAGCAGCGCAATTTAACGAACATTCGGAAACCCCGAAGGAGGGCTGTGAACACGAACTGCCGTAGGCGAGGGGGTGTGTGCACCAGAGCCTGACTGGTATCGCTGGGAGCAGGTCAGCCGTTTGCAGCCTTTTCCTGCTGTCTGGGAGGCGCACACTCAAACACTCCCATTTTGGGCTGTTCTTTTGGAGGGCTTTAAAGGTGAACCCAGATTACGGAGAAGAAAGCTTTAGGAAGTTCCGAGAACTGCCCAGAGTTGTCACATTATTCAGTTTTGTTGCTCTCATTTCAGAAGAATTGTTTACTTTCCCATCATCCGCTTTTTTTTTTGTATGCACGAGAAGGGTTTGCACATTTCACCAAATGGGCATTTCTCATATGTGCTAATTGGAGGTGATGTTGTATCTCTTACCTTGTGGCACTGAAAGTTTTGCCTCCACCGTGCTGCATCCCCTAACCTGCTCAGTTCAACCGCCATCTGACAGACGCTAACGAGAGAATCAGTCCTAGGTTGAAGCAGGAATAAATTTTACATCCAGATCAAAGTTTGGCAGGAGGCCAGGTGCCACGGCCACATAATAACCCACCGCTGGCTCTAAAGATCTATATCACCTAACTGGAACGGTGGTAGATAAAAGTCACCGCATTTCACGGGTGAGATGCTCAGCTCCCTTTCACATGCACAGTCCTTCATCTCACCCATGAACATGCCAGGAGACATTCAACATCATGTTTCAAATGCAGCGTTGAAGACATAGTTTCTTCCCAGAATTAAAACAAACAAACAAACGAAACACGACTTTAAAAAAGAATCACTAAAGCTAAGAACAGCACCATAAAACTGCCAAGAATGACAGAACTTCTGTTTACTCAGTGGACCTTGAAGTCACTGTCTCCTAACAAGAAAGAAGTGACTTGAAAATATTCTGCCTGTGCCAGCGATGTGTGATTTAAGGGAGGAAATACTTAGGGGCTTGGGAGACCGTTGCAGGGAGCCTGGAAGCGGGCTGCAAGTTGGAAGACATTTGCATTCCCTGGAATCGAGGCTCATTTCTCTCTGGGAACTACAAGGATGTAGAGTCCATAAACTGTGGTTTTAGAAGGTCCCTGAAGCAGGCAATGAATCAGAACAAAGTGAAACTCTGTGCAAGTAGGTAGCAATTTATCGTGGCTTTGTCCCCAGTATATAGAGGAAATTTCAGACATTTGCAATGAAATAGTGGAAGGTCAGTGAAAACACTTTAAAATTTGATCATGTATCCAGGAGTGAGTGTAGCTGAGTAGGGTTAACCCTTCTCATTTCCTTGGCTCAGTGGATTCGGCCGCTATTTTCTGGTTGCCTGCAGTGTGCAGGAAGCTAAGGGATGAACGGGCTGCAGGTCTCGAGGGAACGGGGAGGGCACTGCGTGTGCAGTTACAGATGCCGTGGCAGAGCTCCCGTGTATCAGCCCTTCCCACCAGCACTCACCGAACAGCATGGTTTTCTACTGCACTTACGGACCAGAGAGAGGTCTCTGCTTCTCAGAGTCCCCAACAGATTCCAACCTTTCAGCAGGGTTTAGGACGCAGACGTGCGCGTCTGGGTCCAGTTTCCACACAGCTGGAGCTGCCCACGGACTGTGGTAACGGCAGTCAGTACTTCTAACTCACTGCTCGGGAAGACATCCCACCGACACATAAAATCTTCGCAGGAGGCTCCTTCTGCGTTGTAAATCTCTCTAACCGGCTATTGACCTCATAATTTGAGTGAACTTATCCACGGGTACTTTTCACCCGCCATCTCCCCTGATGGCTCTGAGCCCAGGTCTGACTCTGTCTGGGTCTGTATACTCTGCTGCCTTCTGCGTATTTCCATTTGCAAGTCTGCCCAGCATATGAAATCTAAAACATCCATGATTAACTTTGTAAAGTTAACCTGGTGGTTACGGATGTCAGTTTTAACTCCGAATGCCTGGCGTCACATTCTGGATGCACCATACGCTCCCTCCCTACGTGTCCCTGGGCGGGTAGCTTAATCTCTATGTGCCTCGTGTTCCTCGTCTGTAAAATCTGACAAGGGATGGCACCTGTCCCTTGGGGCGGTCATGAGAATTAAATGAGGTATCACATGTAAAACAATGGGGTGTCTCATGCATACAGAGGGCTCAGTAAAAATTTGCTCTTTTGACAATCACTTCGAAGTTAATGTCTATATTTGTCACTGGCACCGGCCATCGTTTTCTCCGGGAGGCAGGCAGTGCTAAAGACTGGAGGGCCTGAGATTCCTGCAGCATCGGGGGCAGGGGAGTGGGGAGGGGGGCAGGCTGGGGAGGGGCACCTCTGCTCTTGGGAGGGCCCTTTCCACACATGCAGGGGGTGGGTGGGGGCAGCAGTGCTTTGAGGTGTAAAGTAAGAAGGGCCCCTAGCTCATCTGCACCCTCCTCCTGTGCTAGCCCTTCACAGCACCCTTCCCAGCATCCTTATCCCCAGGCAGTATGGGAGCCACACCCAAGAGATCAGAGTTGGCACAATGGTGGGCACTTACGGGCCACACCTGCTCTGAAGCGAAAGCTTCTACTGTGGATAAGACGGCACCAGAGGAAGAAGAACCCAAACCACAGGTTGGTCCCACAGACCACTCGCGTCCGAGGCAGCTGTGCAAGCCTTTAAGTAGCTTCTGCCAACTTCCTCTGTCTCTGGGGCCATCCTTGATGCCTGCAGGGGTCTTGGGAAACAAACTCGGCCTCAGCAGGCCACCCAGCTCAATATTCTTCACTCCATCCTTGTGGCCCTCACTGGTGGTTTCTTTTCTCCCCCACCCCTACCTCAGAGGGCAGGGGCGCCGCCTAAGAGCTATATGTTGCAGAGATGTGTGGGTCATCCGTCCTTTGAGATGATCTAGGTGGAACAGGTCCACAGTCAAATACTTTTGGGAAAGGGTGGCTCTGCAAGGCCCCGTTAAAAACTCACAATACACATGGCGAGCCCCAGGCTGAGAAGGGCCGCAGAAGAGAAGCCTGCTCAGCCCCGCTTGACCCAGGGTTTCCCAGCTGTGTTTGTCCGTGGAGCCATTTCTCTTGCATTACCTGCTGCCATTCCGTGGTCCAGTTTTCCACCACACACTTTTGAGAAACATGCTTTAGGGACAAATTTAAAGTTTCTCTTTCTCTTCTTCATCACACACCTGGTGATCAAGTCCCGGAAATTCTTTCAACACACATCCCCGGGTTCCACCTGCCCCTTTATGCCCACGGCCTCCACCCTGAGCCGGCGCCTCAGGTCCTCAGTGCGGACCAAGGCTGAGCAGGGGGCGCGCCCAGCATCTCCTTCCCACCCTGCGGCCCACCCCCATCAGACTCTTTTCCTGATGCCCCCCTGTCCCTGTAATGAATTGGCTGGTGGCTCCCCTAAAAGTTACATTCAACCCCAGATCCCTCCTGCTGAATGCGAATGAAGGGGTTCAGGACACACTCCCCTAAAATTGGCACCTTGCCCTATTGAATATTTCAAGTGAGAGGAATTTGAAAAATGGCATCTGCAGGAAGGACTCTCTGGTCTTCCCTGAAGCAGGTTATAGGACCCCAATGTGTGAGGTCTCCCTGTTCCCGGAGGAAAGGAGCACCCTTACCTCCAACACAACGAGACCCAAGAGGAATCTGAACACTTGGGCCTTGATAAGGTTTCCAGTTTACTGTGCTCATCCCTTACACCGTTCTGCTCTATAATGTTTTCCCACGACACTCTCTGCTTCATTAAACCTAGTAAAAAAACACTCAGGTTTAACTGTTTCTTCAGGTCTTCATACCCCTTAAAGGCTCCATGTCGCCAAAAGCTTATATTAAACAAATGTATGTGATTTCCTCTTGTTAATCTGTTTTGTGTTACAGGGGCCCTAGCCAAGAACTTAGGATAGAAAGAATATTTTCCCTCCCCTACATGACCTTATTTGGATAAAGTGTCTTTGCAGATATAATTCAGTTAAAGATCTCAAGATGAGATCACCCCGAATCATCCAGTTGGGTCCCAAATCCAATGATGAGGGATACAGAGACTGCACTGATGTAGCCGAGGATGCTGGAGCCACCTCGAGGGCTCTCCCCGGAGCCTTCGAGGGGAAGCAACTCTGCCGGCACCTTGGTTTCGGATGCCTGGCCTCCAGAACTGAGAGACGGAAGATTCCGCTGTTTCAAGCCACCGAACCATGGCCATTTGTTACAGCAGCCCTAGGAAACCGATATAGTCAGCACGACGTATTTTTGCTCGTCTCCAAAAACGAAGCAACCTGAGCCGATGTCGTTCCCATCACGTGCCAGATAGCAAAGTGTGGCCACTGGGTGGTGGCATATCCAAGCACCAGGGAAGCTTCCAGAAAGTTTGCCCCCACCCCCCATCCAGATTGCAGACTGGAATCTTCAACTTTAGAACTCATTAGGTCCTTATTTCACCTGCCAGATTTATTGCCGCAATGCCAGATCGCTTGGTAAATAGCATCTGAAGACACACACTCATGAACTCTGCCACCGAAACACTTTGGCTCCACTTAGAGACAGAGTTGTGAAATTGTATATTCCAGGAAGCACGTGGAAAGGAAATGAAGACTCTGTGTCTGCCTGTGGCCCTTGCTTGTATTTATCCTCCCCACTTTTATCCAGTCAGTAAATGTTTATTGAGCACATACTGAGTGACAACCAATATCCTCATGACTGGTTACATTGAAGCATGAAATGCTGAATATATCTCTCTTTCAATCAATGGGCCATATTTTCTGCTTTCCCAACATTCATCCTGAAACCCCATCTTCCTTTAATTGCCACATGCCCTGGCCCTCCCTCACCTCCACGCCCCACCCAACACCTTCCAAGAGAACTGTTTCTCGTGGGTGGTCGGCTCATGCTTCGGACTGGGGAGGCAGCCCAGAGGACCACTTTGAGTTTGCTTGTACCAAGACCCTACAGTACAGCATGCTGGCTACTCTGAATAAATGTACGGCTGTCGGTAATAGATAATAACAAATATATAATCATCTGAATCATTTGGGGGAGGTTTAAAGACATAAACAAAATGTACATCTAAGACATAGGATTTTATTTTAGATAGAAAAGGTGCTCTGAAGGAGGAATTGGAGGTCCAGGGCCTGGCTCTGCCACACTCTCCAGTTGGGCATCTCCCTAGATTCTACCTCTGCAGCCTGAGGAGTCAGCAGGCTTTGATGATTTGCAAAGCCCAAGTCCAAGTCCAAGTCAGTAAGGTGCAGGAGAGCTTCACTGGAATAGTGCGCCTGTGATGAGGGTCTGGAAGTTATATGAGTGTGTTCAAGTCTTGAGGCCTCTAACTCTCAAAGCATTTGTTATGCAAAGAGACACAGACTGGCTCCCCACATGGGTGGCTGTATCTGCCCCTTACCAATTTCTGTAATAATCTCTCCAAACAATAAACCCTTCAGGACAAGGCTCTCACCTCACTCATTTTTGATGTTTGAAGCCTGGAACATAGTACGTGCTCGATGTACTTTTTTAAAACAAATGAACAAATGTGTGTTACGCATGACATATTTCTCAAGAGAAGCTCGAAAGGACATTAAGTGACAGCAAAATCTGTTCCGGCAGGCGAATCAAAAGAAAACAAAACAAACTGATTTACAGGTTGATGAATTCTCATTCTACAAATGAGGGGCTGACAGCAACCTCAGAGTCTGTCTCCTCGCTCATGGCCTTTGGCAGCGAAATTCACGGCCCCTCCTCACAGGTTCCATCGTTCTGGAAGCGCAGGTATTTTCAAGTTGGAGAAAAACAGACATCTGATTAAACAGCGACTTTGCCAAGATCATGGAGCCTAAGACACTGAGGTCAGATTATCCACCCATGTTTTTTGGATAGGAATAGATTGTTGTCAAATAAAATGTATTTCTTAAAATGATGACATGGATTTAATTAAACATGATGCCTAAAGAATCTTATTTATTTAAACAATTTCTTTAAAAAATACCCTACATTTGTTTTCTTTTAAAATCATGGAAAACTAAAATACCTTAGAAGCACCCCCCGTAATCCTACCACTTCTTCTGTTGAGAGGCAGGGCAGGGAGAGTAGGGAAGTGGACGGCGTTTTAGGTGCCTATTAAGTGGCACTAAAAAGTGGGGAGTGTTATGGGAATAGTGTCGCTTTTAGAATTAGTAGGAGAAAACAAATAAGTAAAGTGGCGATTTCTTTCTCTCTATTCACATCAATCCCTCAATTCCCATCCCCGTTTCCCATCACGTCTGCGACCTTCAGGTTGCTCCAGAGCCTGAGCGTTGGTCTACTGATGTTTCAAAATCCGTGTGCTCAGGGGAGACCGTGGCTGTTCACTCCCAAGGTCGCTCTTCCAGCTTTGCACAGTCGCTGGTTCGTCTGGGTTTGCAGAGAGTGCCGAGGAAGCGCGCCCCCAGCCCAGCAGGCGTGCGTCCCTCCCTTGTAGCAGAGCGGTCAGGACTGACCTCGGCTGCCAGGCTGCCGTGTTCAAATCTCAGGTCCAGCCCTCACTCTGTCTCTGAACCAGTCACGTAACCTCCCTAGAACTCAGCCCAGCAGAGAAAGGGGAGCAAGAGTGGTGGCTATAGCATGAGGCTGTTGTGTTTATTGAAGGAAAAACATGCCAAGTGCTCAGCATAGAACGTGATATGTACTGAGTGCTTAATTATAGACAACGATTAGTATTCCCAAATGACAGTCATGGCAATATATTCCAGAAATGTATAAATACAAGCATTTTCCCCACCCAAGAGCAGCGGGACAAAAGAGGTCAAAACAGTGACCTGCTTAGATGAAACCGTTCTTCCCCCACGGGCTGCCTAAGAAAGTCATCGCGGGGAGGAGGCCGGCTCAGCCCCAGTCCCGCCCACCTACAGGGAAGGCGCTCAGGGGTGCAGGGCCTCCAATGCGCTCTGATCCAAGCCCTTCTTTTTGTGCCCGTCAGCGTGAATGGCATCATGGAACAAACTTGTTTGCCTTCACCACCGTCTCGCAGATCACATTTGTCATCTGGGTCTCATCTCCAGACCAGCCTCCCCCGCCCTCAGTGAGGTCACTTTTCAACCCTCTGTGACAGTCCTCAAGCCTTGCTTCTCAGACTTCCGCAATTAAGGATGTCATCCCAGCCATGCCGAGCAGTAGCTCCAAGTTTCTTAACCCTTCTGTGTCTCAGCTTCCTGTATAAAGTGGGGCTAATAAAAGTATGTACAGTTTAGGATCATGGAGAGGACGAAAGAGGTTAGTCCAAGAAAAACACTCAGAATTGCGCCAGGCACACAGTACACACTCCGTAAAACTAGCTGCTGTTACTACAGTTTGCCACCATTGCTGCTAAAACCAACGCCCCGTGGCTTCATCTTCTCTGAATGTCCCCTTCCCTTCAGCCTGCTGACTCGGCCTGGCTGGCCCCTGAGGCTCCCACCTCACAGGGTGAGTATCTCAGGGCTTGGATGGAGGTAAATACTCCCCTGTCTCCCACCCTCTTGCTATTTCCAAAGCACTATCCCCCTTACTGAAAAAGCCACAGCCCCTCTGAAGTTCAGGTTCTTCTAACCATTTTCCCTACTTCCTGCCTTGCTCCTATACTGGCTTATCTCTAAAGAAATACCAGAGTGATCTTTTCAAATTTCATTCAGATCACGGAACTCTTCTGCTTAGAACCCCTCTGTGGTGTCCTGTTATACTTGGAACAAAACCCAAAGCTTGTCTACGTGTCTGACCTTATATTACATCTTTCCCTGCTATAGGCCACATGGCAAAATTTGCCTTCTTGCTTCTCGAAATACATGCACTTAACTCTCCTGTGCACCTGCCACTTCTGCTACCCTCACACTTGCACTCTGGATTCTTCATATATTCATGTCTGAGTTCAAAAGCCATTTTCTTGGAAAATCCTTCCAAGAGCTCCCCAAACAAGTAGCCCCAAGTTCACTATAACTATATACACCATCAAGTGTTCTTATGGGACTACCAACCTCTGAAATAATCTAGATATTCTTTAACTTACTTTTTTTGGTTTTTATTCTCTAGGATATAAGATCCATAAGACCATGATCTCTTCTTCAATGTTTGTTGTGACACTCCCTGTGTCTAGAACAGTGCCTGGCCCATAGTAACTATTAGTTAACGTTTGATAAAAAATCAAACACAGAACCACAGGATCCAAAGACCACAGAGCTCTGGCATTGGACAGACCTGGGTTTGAATCCTTGAACTAAGTTCTACCACCGATGGGTTGCGTGACCATGGACAAGTTATTTACCTCTCTCAGACAGAAGTTCCTGAAACTAAAATAGGTGCCTGTGTGTTGGTGGGGGAGTGAGTAGCATCCACACTGTTGGTGTGTAATGGAGATTAATGAGATTGTGTCTGTAGCACTCAACACACTGCCGGGCACATTCCAAGCATTCAACAAATAGTTGTTACAGTTATTATCATCCTGAGGACAACACGGACTTTAAACTCCAGTAAAACAAAGGTTTCTTAAACTTGGATCTGTTTCTCTTTTCCAGACTATAGAGCAACACAGAAGACGAAGGAGGAGGAGGAGGAGGAGGGAGAGGAAGAAAAGAGGAAGAAGAGGAATAAAAGAGAGAGGAAGAAGAAGAGGAAGAAGAGGAGGAGGAGATTAAACGAAGGAGGAAGGAGTCCGGTCTGTTCTACTCCTTGATATTCACGGCTGACAGACAAGACATACAAATGTCTATGCAGCACTTCCCTCCCTCTAGGAATCTTCTAGAAGCTTTCCAAACTCTAACAGTGTAGTTTTTTATTTTAAAAGAACTCTTGCATCAAGACCTCTAGGCAATTCTCTGCTTTTCAATTGAGGTGACCAATGCCACAGAGGGGACTTTGGGCCTTTCTTCCATGAGCCTGAAGAGAAGCATGTCCAAAAATTCTCTTGTTCTTTCAACGGTGGCTTTGGAGGACAGCAGGGTAACGCAGGCAGTTTGGTATGATCACAGCACTAAGGAGCAGGCAGGGCTGGAGTGAAGAGCAGTTTGATGTTAGGGGTGCTGACCCGGGGGGGCCAGAGGGCCTTCCACAGTGAGATGTCCGGGGTACAGCCGACCTCATCGCTATGGTAGTCTGCTTAGAGGCATCCCTTATGCATGCTGCAACTGAGAATATCCTTTGGCCTGACATGACTGTAGTTGAAAAGTAACTTACAATATGAAATGCAAATACACTAAGATTTTTGAATTAGGGAGATTTCTGGTTGAAAACATAAAAGGGACTGCAAGAGAGAGAGGACTAAGGGCAAGACGGAAGTGAGGCTAGGACACAGAAAGGCGGATCAAGGGGAAGGAGCGTGAAAGCAGAAACTGCACAGACACACGCAGAAAGGAAAGATGGATTGGGAGTCGGGGGAGAAGGGTGAGGTGGCAGGGACGGGGTCACGAGAGCTGCAGGGAAGAGGCAGATGAGGGCATACCGAAGTGAATCCGTCATTCAAGTTCAAATGCCAAGGCTGGCCTTGCTGCTTACTCGGATAATGGTCATCGGAATAAATTATCACCTGACGTTTTTTCTAGCACTTCCTAAATTAGTCACTATTCGCAGTTTTTGGATAATCTGACCATACATTAGCTAGCCTCGTGCCAATGAACGCAGTCGAAGTTCCCTGGGCAGACGGCTGGCTCCCACCTGCACTGCCCGCCGCGTGTCCGCCAGTCACAGGGCTGCTGAGGAGTGGGAGTTGGCTCATTCAACACAGGAACTGAATTTTAAATTTGATTTCATTTTAACTTACTTCTCAGATAGTGATATGTATATCAAAGGGGGTAAAAAGCGAGCTATATCACCCAGTATACAAATGAACAGTTAAAAATTTAATAGCTATGTAACTATTTTAAGTTATGTTAGAAAACTCTAACAAGCTCATCAAAGAGGAGTTCAAAGATATTATATTGCTTAGAATAAGAAAAACTGAAGGACTGCATTTCTCTGAAGACAGATACAAAGTAATTAATAGTAACATAGCACATGAAAGTGACATAAATTGCGAAGGCTAAGTGACTAAAGTCTGGAAAACGCTGGCATGGACATTATTTTCCAAGTGCATCACATGGAGGATTGGTATGGACTGAACTTGGTGACTTTGAACTCATAGAATAAGGAGTCCTTTTTGAATGGTCGTCATGGAAGAGTGACATAGGAGAGGAAGGTGTGGGACTGCAGAGATTTAGGGGAATTCCAGCCAGCTCTGCACGGCTGTAGAAGCTGCCGGGCCGCTCAACACCTACGCCCCAGCTCCCGCTACGCCCCAGCTCCCGCTACGCCCCAGCTCCCGCTTGCTGGGTGACCGGGGCAAAATGGGACAAGCATGTTCCAGAGGCACTCTGTGGGGTCAACAAGATAGGCGGCAAACTGCAGGGAACCAAACATCAACGTTACTCCGTCTTATCCCCTCCTCTCTTTCCTCAGCTTCATCTCCTCTTCCAGGATACCGCGTGGATCCCATCTCAGTGGATCGCAGACATGGTATCTTAATGAATACTAACCAACTTCTGTGCTTTTGGCTATCTTGTTTCCTGTGGTACACTGACCGCAATGCTTCCCTTTGGTCCCCAAACCTTTCCAAGGCCCAGGATAAGTGGTCCATGATAAAACCTAGGTCTCTGACTATACGTTTGCTTTTGGTTATACATGTAGGGTGTGTGTCATCTTGCAAGGTCACTGGATCTGCTGGTCCCCTGAACGAGCTGCCAGGACTTTGCCAGAGTGTGCCCTGAAAAGTGGCCAAAGCACTGGTTAACATCCACTTTCTGGCATTGGGAACAATTCCTGGAAAAGCCACTTCCGCAAAACCCAGGGCAACTTGGAATAATCTGAGAGCAAGACACAATCTATTCCCTCACTGAGGACACAGAATTCTGACCTGGCAGCAAACTAGCTGCTGGGCTTTTTTTTCCCTTTCCCACACAAACTGCTTTTCAAAGGCCTGATGTTCTCACTTTACTAGCCCAGGCTGGAGAAGGCACACATGAAACAGCCAATGCTTTATGGGATGTCGTCACTGAAGGTGCTGTAGTGATTAGGTCCTCCCCAGTCCCTCGGCTTAGAGATGAGGCCATGGAGGCCCAGGCTGGGCAAGCAAGTGACTTGCCCAGGATCACAGGTAGTGACGGGCAGTGGTACAGCCAGTCCGAAACCCAGGTATCGGGGTCCAGGATCAGTCCTCTTTCCAGCACCCACAAGTTTTGTACTTCATCACACATCAATCATGTTCCCAAATCAACACTTAAAAGAAATATTTTTCATTACAAACTAGCGGAATCCAAAAGGAGATTCAGGCATTGCTTGGCAGGTGAAGGTAGGCAACATGAAAGGTTAAGTTCGAACCCTGACAACTGAGAGGGACCAACACACAGTCTGTGTACCGGGGGACACAGGATTGCACATTCATTCGCTGCTGGTGAGAATGAAAACTGGTAAAACTATCCTGAAGAAAAATAATCACAGTCTGAACTAAATGCCTTAAAGAGGTCCAAACCTCAACTCTGACCCAGAATTTCCACTTGTAGGAACTTTCTGTGAGGAAATAACTAAAAAAGACAGCAAACATGGACAGAAAGATGTTCTCTTGCAGGAGGGTAGTAGGTGATAGCAAAACTGGAAACAACTACAATACATTAACAGCAAGGTTTAAACAAACATTCTGATCCACGAGATGTTACGTACCCGATAGAAAAATTAGCTCTTAATATCCTTTAACAGACAGACATTTCATATGTTGTTTAAAAAGCACATTAAGTATAATCTTATTTTTGTTAAAGTATTTTTTTATTTACCAAAAAATAAAAAAAATATCTGAGATTATCATTGGATACTAGGACCTAAGAGGTTTTAAATTTTTCTTCTGTTTGTATTTTCTGTTTCTTTACAGTGGAAAATGTACTGACAAATTCATAAAGAGTTTTGAAAGGTCTTAAAAGTAAAGTGAATTTATTATTTACTACCCAAGGCGCACACCAGCAGAAGAATAACCTTAGTATCTTCCCTACTGGCAGGCTCTGAGAGCCACAGGGTGAACTTCTCTCTGCCCCGGGGTCTGTCAGGCCCTGCCGATTACTCCTGCAGGCGGGCGCCATGGAACCGGCTCTTTCCATCAAAGTACCATTCCGAGCCTCATGCCCGGGACAGAAATGTGACCTCAGTGACTACGGCCCACGTGGCCACAAGGTATTCCTGCCTCCCTTCTGCTCCCTTGCGGCTGTGTCTGACTCTTCCTCACCTTCCTTCTGCACTGGCAGTGGCCCAAAGGGGCTACATCACATCGGCGGGCCTGAGTTCAAGTACCGGTCTGCCATTTATTTGCTGCACGTCTTCCAGTATCTCCATCTCTCTGAGCCTGAGTCTCTTCTTGTGTAAAGCTCTAATCTACACAGAACAAAATGCACAACCCTTCAGGGTACAGTTCACTGAGTTTTGAAAAACATTTACAAATATTATAGATATTTACACTCATGTAACCACCATCTTAAAATATAGAACATTTCTGATGCTCCAGAAAGTTAATAAAATTATATAAGTTTCAGGTATACAATTCTATCATACATCATCTGTGCCTTGTATTGTGTGTTCACCACCCCGACTCAAGTCTCGTTTCATCACCATTTAATCCCCTTTACCCTCTTCTACCTCCCCCATCCAACTCCCTTTCCCTCTGGCAATCGCCGTACTGTGGTCTGTGTCTATGAGGTTTTTTTTCTTAATCTCTTCACCGTTTTCACCTAGCCCCCCAAACCCCCTCCTCTCTGACAGCTGTCAGTCTATACTTTGTATCTATGAGTCTGTTTCTATTTTGTTAGTTCATTTTGTTCATTAGATTCCACATGTAAGTGAAATCATATGGTATTTGTCTTTCTCTGGCTGGCTTATTTCACTTCGCATAATGCTCTCCAGGTCCGTCCAGGCCATTGCAAAAGGTAAGATTTTCTTCTTTTTTACTGCTGAGTGGTTTTCCATTGTGTAAATGTACCACGGCTTTTTAAAATTCTCACTTGAGGATATGTGTATTGGTTTGAAAGAGAGAGACAGGGAGAGAGGAAGAGAGAGAGAGAGAGAGAGACATCGATGTGAGAGAAAAAACTTCAATTGGTTGTCTCCTGACTGACTGGGGATTGAATCCTTAACCTTTTGGTGAATGAAATGATGCTCCAACCAAATGAGCCACCCAGCCAGGGCATACCACAGCCCTGGTACGGTATGGCTTTTTATATCCATTCATCTACTGATGGACACTTGGGCTGCTCCTGTATCTTGGTGATTATAAATAATGCTGCAAAGAACATAAGGGGTACTTTCAAGTTAGTGTTTTGAGTTCCTTCAGATATATTCCTGGAAGTGGGATCATTGGGTCAAAAGGCAGGTCCATTTTTAATTTTTTGAGGTATTGCCACACTGCTTTCCACAGTGGCTATGACAATCTGCATTCTCACCAACAGTACAAAATGGTACCTTTCTTCACATCCTCGCCAGCACTTGCTGTTTGTGGATTTATTGATGATAGCCATTCTGTTAGCTGTGAGGTGATATCTCATTGTGGGTTTAATTTGCATTTCCTTGATGATTAGTGATGGTGAACATCTTTTCATATGTCTTTTGGCCATTTGTATGTCCTCTTTGAAAAAGTGTCTATTTAGGTCCTTTGTCCACTTTAAATTGAATTGTTTGTTTTTTTGGTGTTGAGATTCATACGTTCCTTATAATTTTTTATATTAACCTCTTATCAGATGTATTGTCAGTGAATATGTTCTCCCATTCAGTGGGTTATCTTTTCATTTTGTTGATGGTGTTCTTTGCTGTGCAAAAACTTTTGAGTTTGATGTAGTCCCATTTTTTTCTTTTGTTTCCCTTGCCTGAGGGGGCATAGCAAAAAAAAAAAAAAAAACAGTGTTGTGAGCAATTTCCAAAATTTTACTGATTGTGTTTTCATCTAAAATTTTTATGGTTTCAAGTTTAACATTTAAGTCTTTGATCCGTTTTGAGTTTATTCTGGTGTGTGGTGTAAGAAGGTTGTCTAGTTTCATTTTTTGGCATGTGTCTGTCCAGTTTTTTCTATACCATTTATTGAACAGACTCTCTTTACCCTACTCTATGTTCTTGGCTCCTCTGTCAAATATTAATTGACCATAAAGATGTGGGTTTATTTCTGGGCTCTCTGTTGTGTTCCATTGATTTCTATATCTGTTTTTATGCCAGTACTATGGTGTTTTGGTTGTTGTGTAGTATGGTTTGGTATTACGTAGTATGATTCCTCTAACTTTGTTCTTCCTTCTCAAGATTGCTCTGGCTATTCTGGGTCTTTTGTGTTTCCATGTAAATTTTTGGAATATTTGTTCTAGTTTTGTGAAATATGCCATTGGTATCTTGATAGGAATTGCATTGAATCTCTAGATTGTTTTGGAGATATGGACATTTTAATGATATTAATTCTTCCTATCCATGAGTACAGTATATGCTTCCACTTACACATATCTTCTTCAATGTCTTTCTTCAGTGTCATATAATTTTCCAAGTATATCCTTGGTGAAGTTTACTCCTAGGTATTTTATTTTATTTTTTTGATGAAATCCTAAATGGGATTTTTTTTCTAGTTTCCCTTTCTGATAGATCATTACAGGCATATAGAAATGCAATTGATTTCTGGATATTTGTTTTGTATTCTACTACTTTACTGAATTCCTTGATCAATTCCACTAGTTTTTTTGGTGGAATCTTTAGGGTTCTCTATGTATAGTATCATGTCATCTGCAAACAATGATAATTTTATTTCATCCTTTCCAATTTTGATGCCTTTTATTTCTTCCTGTCTGATTGCTATGGCTAGGACTTCTAGTACTATGTTGAATGAGGATGGGGCAAGTTGACATCCCTGTCTCATTCCCGACCTTGAGGAAAATGCTTTTAGTTTTCCCTCTTTGAGTGTGATATTGACTGAGTGTGTTGCATATGGCCTTTATTATGCTGTGGCGTGTTCCCTCTATTCCCACTTTGCTAGGAGTTTTTTTCATAAGTGTGTGGTATATTTTAGCAGATATTTTCCTTCATCTATTGATATGATCATGTGGTTTTATCCTTTATTTTGTTTATGTGGTACACAGACACAAAAACTTACTCTGAGATATTCACTCTCTGGTAAAGAAAGCCAACAAGTAAAGAACCTTCCTTCCACAGCACGGGAAGTGTTATAACGCAGGTACGAGATGCTACAGGAGTTCAGGGAGAAACACAGTATTTCTTCTGGAGGCCCCAGGACACTGGCAGTGGCAGTGGCATTTCACAGAGTGGGCAGGATATGAGCTGTGCATTAAACGATAAGTAGCGATATGAAAGAAGGACAAAGAAGGCTGGGAACAGTAACAACAGAAACTTGCTTCTCCAAACTCTGAGCCTCCTAAGATGCTAGAAACAACTTGGTTATAGAACTTATACCTAGTTAAACAGAATGGAGGATGGAAGAGAGAACAAAGAAATGAAGTAACAGCTCTTTAACATTAAAAATAAGAAATCCTACCAGGGTGGGTTGCACCGACATGGAGTATGTCCCACTGCAGTGCTGTCTGAGGTGGGGACATGGAAAGAGACTGAACAAGAAATAGGTGCTGTCAATCCGATTGCCCTGTGCACTTCTCTTTAACAGTGGCCCAGTTAAATGTTTGACCTCTGTCTGCCTCACCTCTGCGGAAGCAAAGACCAGGTCCATTTGGCTCACTGTCTTACCCCCAGCACCATGGCCAGCAAACCCAGGCACTCTGTATTTCCTAAAAAAACAAGGCAGTGAGGTGGCGGGGGTGGGGGGGAGGGACACTGACTGCTCTTGTAGCCAAGTAGCTCATCTGCACGTCAGGACCTTTCACACCTGGGTGTCTATCTTTCCTGCCTCGTCCTGAGCTAGCAATTTCAGCCTTGCTTTGCATGTTGAGCACCATTTAAACCACTATAATTCCAAGGTGGCCTTAGAATATTTTGTTTGAGGGAGAATTGAGGGGGAAATTCTTGTAGAATAGAAAAAATTTTAAAGTAGTCCCTAGGACTGGTTCAAACCACTTTTACTTAACAGAGAATTTCTAGGGGAAGGAGCCCTGCTTAGGGATCTGACTCAGAAAAGTACAAATTTACCAGACATCTAACTGGGCATAAAAACGGTTACCATTATTATCCCTTATTTCAGGTGGTAACTGTCCTACAGAAGTAACTTCTGTTATTTCTGAAGAAACACCGAGACGGAACTTGTTCTTTTCTTGAAAAACTGCATTCCTGGGACAAACCTGCCTACGGAATAGGCCTGCATAGAATGGGGACGCATGGCACCAGAGCAGCCTGCTGTCAGGGACATGCAGATGAAAACCCCAAAGAAATGCCGCCTCACACCGACCAGGGTGGCTGTAATCAAAAGGGCAGATAATAAGAAGCGTTGGCCAGGATGTGGAGAAACCGGAGTCCTCACACACTGCTGAGTGTTAAATGGCTCAGCTGCCTTGGGAGACAGTCTGGCAGTTCCATGAAAGGTCAAGCAGAGGGTACACATGTGACCCAGCAACCTCTTTCCTAGGGACGTGCCTAAGAGACATGAACGCTTCCATTCACACAAAAACTCCCATGGATGTTCATAGCACCATTATTCACCATCGGCAAAAAAATGAAAATGCCCCATCGTCCATCAACGGGTGAATGCCTAACAAACCGGCAGGTTCACTCAGTGTGACATCATTCAGTTGTGAAAAGAGGTGGCACACTCATACGTGCTACCCACACGCAACATCATAAGCCCGAAGAACACTGTGAGTGAAAGAAGCCAGTTACAAATACCAGATATCGTGTGGCTCCATCTATATGAAACGTCTAAAGCAGCAAAACTATAGAGACAGAAAGCAGGTTAGTGGTCGCCAGGGTTTAGGGGTGAAGGTCTGAAAAGAGACGGTGAGTGACTGCTAGTGGGTACAGGCTTTGAGTGTGGGGTGATGGAAATGCTACAACATCAATAGTGGTGATAGGTGCCTTTGTGAACATAGCACAAAATATTGAACGGCACACTTTTAAGGTGTGAATCGTACGGTATGTTAGTTATATCTCACTAAAGTCGTGTGTGTGTGTCTGTGTATACACACACATATATATACACACACCCAGAAGAGGAGCAGGACAAAGTTTCCATTACAAAGGCAGCCCAGACTGTCCCCGGACCTGCTGCTCCTTGGGTGGAAAGGGGTTCAAGGTGACACCAGAACCACTCTTGCATTTCAGCCCTGCGCTTGCATGTGAGAAGGGCCTACAAATTATGAAGCTAACTTTCGGGAAACTAATTCTGTGCCATCTGACATAGTAGCCACTGATCACGCATGGCTATTTAAATTTAAATGATTAAAATTGTAATGAAATGGAAAACTCAGTTCCTCAGTGGCACAAGTCCCATTGCAAGTGCTCCACAGCCACCTGAGGTTGGTGGCGACCCAGGGCACAGACACAGAGCGGTCCCATCATCTCCGAACTTTCTCACCAGACGGCGCTGCCCGAGAGGGCTCGGGTGGCTACTGGGAGGGCCGGTCACTCCCACCAGTCCTTCTAGCTCTCTCAAAAGCCCAGAGGTAAAGAACTCTGTCAAGAATTGCTGTCGGTAAAGCTCTGTGTTCTGACCAGACACAGGGCGGGTCCCTGTAGAGAGGAACCGCAGTGGGGCCCGTTTCTGTGTGGGTGCGCCACCGCACATGCGCACTGGCTCGGTCCTGCTGGGACACGGGCTGCTTTTGATTTCTTTAAGAAAAAAGAAAAGAAGGAAAAGAATCCCAGTATTGTTTTTATAATACTGGTGGAATAATAAACAATTGTTTAATGTTCAGAGCTGTGAGACGAAGCCCATAGGGGAATAGGAGGGAAGGTAAATCAATATTTAGCAGTAGTCCTTATCCCACATTAAATATTAGCTTAAACTTAAAACCCCCTGGCTTTTGTTGCTGCTTTTCCTTAGGCCGACATTTCATTGGTCTCTCGCTCTTGGAGAGAAATAATCATTCAGGAAGCAGTGGGAAGTATTTGAACCATGTCCATTATATACGTTTTACTGTGGTCTTTAATAGTTACTGTAAACACAGGGGTCGCAGAAAAACACTTCCAGGCCGACATGGTTCAGACGGTAACACGGTGACGCACAAATGTCACTGGGAGTCAACCCGTGTAACCAATGACACTGTGGGGGGACCAAAACGAAGGGGCGTTTGCTGAACGTTTTGACCAAACTTTGTGAGCCGAACTGGGGCTCGCATTCCCCAGGTTTGCGGTGACCCTCAGAGGCAGAGACACGGCCGTCCTGCTCGCCCCGCTCGGACGGGGCCACGGGGGCACAGGCTGGGCACAGCAGCTGCCCTCGGTCCCATCTGCACAGCCGCACCCCGGATCTGTCAGCCGCTGGGAAAACAGTGAAACGCAGTCTGCGGAGAAGCCGGAGGAACGTCTCAGCAGGGGTTGTGAAGCCCCAAACAGGTCATTCTGTAACACCGGTTAGAGGGTCCGCCCAGCAGAGTGCCTATTGCATATTACAATATTCATGGGCTCTACTTTCCCTGGGGTCCCTAATAAAGATCCTTTATAAACACTAACAGACTAGAATTCCCGACACCATCTCCACAGGGGGTGTTGATTAAATACCAAGCGTTTCTCATCAATGCTAAGGCTAAGCCCTGAGAGGTGAAATGACTTGCCTTAAATCACAGCTCGCCAGGGAGAGTCCAGGTGCGCTGGCATCTGAACCTGCTTTGTCAAACCTCATTACGATCGTACAGCATATGACAAGAAATACAATCACTATACAAAGACTTTTGGAAGTTAAGTGGTTATTTAATCAAAGTCACTTAAATGATTTATGGAGAGAAGGATCAAAGAATTAATGTTACAAAATTAAGCGAAAGCCAAAAAGCAGTGGGCTGGGGTAGGTTGGGAGGGGGTGGATCTTGTTTTCCCACGTTTTAACTTTTTTGTGACATTGAACTCAACTAATGATTAAATATTTTCAGTGCAAGCAAATCACCACCCCCGCCCCACCAGGTAGAAGGAAAATGACAAAATGTGTGCAGTTCAACTCAGTGAGAAGACCCCGGTTTTCAAATGGTCTCCTAGTCCTCCCGCCTTCATTCCCAACATTAGGTACAGAAATGGGGGGATCTATTCTTCCTCTGTCCTTTCAGCCAAGAGCTGAGAGGGAGCCTGGCGATGCCAACCCCTGCCCCCCATGAGAACACCCACTCAGACGAAACTGGTTGCCAGTCCCATGAAAAGGCTCACAAGGAGCACAGCGCCCTCTCCTTCCCCCTCGCTCTCCGTTGCTCGTAAGTTGGCACCTTACCCCCCATTCATGGCTCCGCTGGGAACAGAAGCCATGTTTTGTTTCTCCTCTCCCCCACTCACCCCACCCGCCGCCCCTCATCCATGCTGTGTATTGCAAGCTAAGCCACCAACATATCACACTCATCTTCTGGTATCAGAGCCAGCACGTGAGAAAAATCCATGTTTTCTTCTATTTAAACAAAAATAAAAGTGTCTAACTCTTTCATGGCCACCTGAGGTAGACAATAAACAAAAGACTGCCTGCTGCTTCTATGCATGAGGAATACCCAAGGTAACAGGTGAGCTAAGGTCCACAGAGAGACCATGGTCCAAACACAGAAAGTGAGGCTGGCCTACAAAGAAGTCTTGTCCCATTTTACTTGACTCTCGTCTCTACTCTTAATCCAGGTGCCACTACCCACATCTTCCCGCTGCTTGTCCCCACACCTTACTCAGCTTCCATCTCCGCAAGGGCCTTGCCGACTGTGTAATCTAACAGACCACCACCCACGCCATCTCTCTCTCTCTCTAGCTTCTTTCTCCCATTTAACTCTTCTTCAGAGCAGTTACCACTGGCATTCTGTGTCTGTGCATGTGTTCCCTGTCTGTCTCCCCGCTAGAACATAAGCTCCACGAGGGCAGGGACTTCTGCCTGTTCACTCTCGTCTGTCGCCCCAGCACATGCCTGGTAGGGCATGTGCTTTTAGCAGCCACTCAGTAAGTACTTGAGGAAGAAATGAATGGGTGAACGAGTCACTGCCATTCACTGAGAAAACACTTACCGAGTACATAATCGTGCCTACCCATTACTAGGTAGCAGACACTGTGCCAAGAGTTCTATCAGCAAGATCATTGGGTATTCCATCACAACGGTTTCCGGTCAGTAGGCAATGGTCTGTTTTCAATCAATAGAAGGCAAACCCTAATGTAAACTGTGAATTTGGGTGACGATGAAGTGTCGATGTGCACACCTTGGCAGAAGATGCTATTAATGGGGGAGCTCTGCCTGTGTAGGGGCAGGGGCTTTGTGGGAGACCTCTTACCGTTATCTTCCTCTTATTGTTGTTGTGAACCTAAATCCACTGTAAGAATAATTAAGTCTTAAAAAAATGTCTCTTGCCCCAGTATAGAAGTGACACATGGCCCCAGGTTTATTCATTGCCCTGTCTTCCCTCCAGCACAGAAAGCTTATAACTTCTGCCAATATGGGTATTAGAATGAATCCTACTGTGTTCATTTCATTTTTAAGAAAACTTCGTTATATTTACGCACTGGAGCTTACTGAAGAAAAATTCTTTTTAAAGCCCATAAAACACCACAACAACCAGATTTAAATGTTTTCGTTTAATCTGAATAAACCAATTTGTAGCTTGTAGATGAATTCTCCAAATAGGTAACAGATGGTAAGCTCTTTCAAGTAAAGAATCTTCAGACTCAGGCCTGGCTGGTGTGACTCAGTGGATTGAGTGCTGGCCTGTGAACTGAAAGGTCGCTGGTTCAATTCCCAGTCAGGGCATATGCCTGGGTTAGGGGGCCAGGTCCCCAGTTAGGGGCATGCAACCGATAGATGTTTCTCTCCTTCTCTTTCTCCCTCCCTTCCCCTCTCTAAAAATAAATAAATAAAAAACGTAAAAAAGAATCTTCAAACTCAACATTTACCTATGATTGACTACTTTTCTTAATGAAGAATCTATTAGAAATTCCCTGTTAATTTCATATCAAGTGATTTCTACTGACTACAAGATACAGTATGGTATCTAATATGGTGAAATCAGCCAACATAATATGTGGGGTATGAAGTTCAGCACACCCAGGTCTGATTTCTACCTGCCACTAATCAGCTGTGTGAAGTTACGCAAGCTGCTTTAAAACTTCTTGGAGTCTCCATGTCCTTGCTGCTCTATTGTTATTGTTTAATTAACAAGTCATAACTATTTGGTCTGGGTGTTGATTTTACCCCACTTGTAAGCTAATGAGTTTATTGCTGGCAGAAGATGTGAGACTTTTGGCTCAGAAACACAAGACTTCATTACTCACAGTGCAGCAAGCAGCATGGAATCAGTATTTGCATCTGTGGGGACAATGCAGAGGGTGCCCGAGAGATGTCTCACGTGCAGTGGGTTTGCCCTGCAGCTGAGGAACACTGAGTGGGTAGTGCAATGCTTCTACAGCAAGCCTGCCCCTCCTTCAGGGGTAGCTCTTACCTCATTTCTCAGGCTTGCTTGCTGAGCCCACAGCCCTGGCTCAGGTAAAAATCAGTCATGCACTTATATTCTTATACTCAGCAAGACACACAAGAATATGAGAGAACCAGGGAGAACTGTCTTCCAATGACAATGTGATTAAATTATGCTCCACAGTGGTACCCAAAGATGTTACCTGTCTCCCTCCTCTCTTTTTCTCAGAAAGACATCTTTTTAAAAAAATTATCTTTTTTTGTATCATCACTCCAAGAATTCTAAAATGTTTGTACTGTGAGGCATTTTGGAAACCAAATGGCTGTGAAATTTTAGGAAGCTATTATAAATCACACAGAATTTTTTTAATAAATGGAGAAGTCCTTTATATACTGGTAGGAGAAAAGGAAAGATTTGAAATTATACAATTGATCCAAAATGATACAATAGTACCTAAAATATTTGGCACATTAACATTTTTCTGTGTTTTACAGACTCTATAATGAAAATGCCATATCATTTCACTGCTCTGAATAGAATACAGTGCGCCGGTTCAGCGCCTTCCCGTCACAGACGAGGAACTGAGAGGCAGACAGGTTAAGCGACCTCCGCCAGTTCCCCAGCAGGTCCTTTGCAGGGCTGGGACTGGGATGCACACCCCAGTACTTCTAGTACCGTGCCTTGTGCCTTTTCCTTTGGGGAGGTACTAGGAACAGCAGGGCAAGGCCAGGTATAGAGGGTCTGGCCAAGGTAACTACGAGTCTTTGACCTTGGAGGGAGCAGTTCTTTGCCTGTTGGGTGACTGCTGGAAGCTAGACTCAGGTTCCTCCACCCACTACATCAGTGAACACATGGGATTCCCTTAGACCTTATGGTAAAACCACTCATTGCTAACAGTTGGCAGCCAACTGAGATGTGGTTAAACCCAGGGCAAGCGAAAGCCCTGAGATTCCAGGAGGCAGCACTGAGGTCGGGCTTTGGCATAAACTCCTGCAGGGTTGGCTTCAGCCTGAGCTCTCTGAATGACTTGTCTAGACAGCTCCCATTTCATGGGGTAATTAAGGGTCCCCTTGCTCCCTCAGCGATGTTCACAATCCATGTGGCACATGGATTCTTCCTCTACTATTATTTTCAAATGACATTATTGTACCATCGTACTTTTTATTTCATTTTTGGTAGCGATGCCTTTGCTAGTCCCTACCCAGGAGAGGAGCCCAACAAAGTTATTAGGAGATCTAATGGGGTCACTGAGCTCAGTTCAGTTAGAGTGGGGTTAACCCGGTACAGTTAGAGACAGACACCCTGGAGTGCCCTGGAGTTTGTCGCTAAAGGTCTTGCAGTGAGCTTCTGGTCCTGCTTCCATGGGGAGTTTGCCTGGGGAAGGCATCTGGCTTTCTGACCCCTGTTACAGACAACCTGGGTTAACATTCCCACACTGAGTCCAGGCTCTTCTCCAGGTGTGAGGGATATCAGACCAAAGATTTGGTCTTTGCCTTTGTGGAGTTTGGGGTCCAGAGGGAGGCAAAGTTTGCATTGAGGTAACTTCTAGAAACTCGGTGACTTCTCCCCACTTCTCAGCATCTGCCTTTCAAATGTTGGGACATTGGAGGACACAGAATCCCCAGCTAAGAACATGTCAGAATGTGGCTGAAAGGAAAACGCATAGAGTATTTTTTGGACTACAAGGTGCACCGCCCCCCCCTCTAGTTTTGGAGGAAAATGAAGTGGCAACCCTGCTTCTGTGACCCCACTCCACTGCCATTTCCACCCGGGCCCCACCCACCAGCAAGCCAGGTAAGCTACATTCAGACTATAAGATACACCCCCATTTTCCTCCCAAATTTGGTGGGGGAGGGAAAGCGTGTCTTATAGTCTGAAAATATGGTAGCTGACTACAGGGCTCTCAATACAGACTTCTAAAAAACCTTCAAAATAGTGCCCTTAAAAATAGGTCAGTTTATGGGAAAACTAGGGGCCAACCATCTAAAACCTATACAACTTTGTAACCAGAAGGCAGCAAACAATAATAATTTGTTCTTGAGATATAATTTGATAGCCCAAGTAGGAAGCTTAGCGTTCTGGAGTCTGCCTCAGGATGTTAGAGGTGTACAGGATGAGAGAGTGGCGGTGTGGCTTGCAGGTGCCAGGTGAGCCATGCGAGGCAGCGTGCCCAGCCTCAGGGCAGCCCTGACCGGCAGGGGAGGAGGCACCACTGCCTGCAGTCCCCGAGCCCTGCAGGAGGCGTACTGCTTGGGGGCAAGCCCTGTATGCACTCCTTTCCAATTCATTTAAGATAGGCCTGTAAAGGCACCTGCAAATGCAGCACCCAACTGATTTTTTTTTGGTCTTGTTGAAATTTATAATTCTTTTCCCATTATACTGCCTCCCCCATGACTCAGAAAAGTCACAGATGAATCAACTTAACTTCCATTTCATGGTATATTGACATTATTCCTCCTTTTCCCAGTCATCTGTGGACTAACCAATGTCATAGGACATGAGCTGTAAGGGAACAGAGCCCACATCTCAGGAGAGATGCATCTAGAATGCAAACCCCATGAACCTGGCAGAAAGGTCCAGCCACGGCAGAGGCCTGAGGCCAGTTGAGGCCAGAAGAGACAACTGGCCCTCCAAGCCCAAGTAAGGGATAGAAATGGGATATAATAGGGTCTGGGCTTCCTGTATGCAACCTGGAGGTTTAATACATTATACGGTTTTATGTGGAATACATGCCTTTTCCTAAGCTTGTGCTGACATTCTTATATGGGATGGGATGCCCACTGTGTGTCACTTGTGGTGGGTGGGACCAAAGTCTGGGCCAGGCAGGCCAGGTGTTTAGTTAAGGCTGTGCGAGAGGCAACCAACTGATGTCTGTCTTGCACATCGATGTTTCTCTTCCTCTCTTTCTTTTTCCCTTCCCCTTTCTCTAAAAAATCAATAAAATATTTAAAACCACAACCTGGATGTGGTTGGTATGTGAGTTCCAAAGCAGAGCAAAACTGTGGTGACACATTTACTGTCCTACCTGTTCATTGGCTGCTCCTTTTGAAAGCACATGGGAACCTGAGAGTGAGGAGAACTCTGTGACACTTGCCCAGGTCACCCAAGGAAGAAGCAAACCCCAATCCTATCGTCAAAAGATATTTCACTCCAAGATCTAAACCACCAGCCCTTCTGGCCAAGATGGAGGCATAAGTAGATATACTTTGCTTCCTCATACAACCAAAAGAAGGACAACAACAAATTTAAAGACAAAAAACAACCAGAGATGCCAGGAAATCAAACTGTATGGAAGTCTGACAACCAAGGAGTTAAAGGAGAAACATTCATCCAGACTGGTAGGAGGGGCGGAGATGGGTAGCTGGGGCTGAGAAGGATAGCAAGGCAGAGGACCTGGTGGGTGAAGCAGTGGCTGGTGGACCGAGCAATCCCACATTCATATGCAGATAAGACAGGAAGAGCAACTGTGGAGTGTGAAAGACCACACAGCCCAGGGTTCCAGTCCAGGAAAATAAAGCCTAAAAAACCTCTGGCTATAAAGCCCTGTGGGGGCTGTGGTGGGAGTAACTCCCAGTCTCACAGGAGAGTCCACTGAAGAGACCCATGGGGTCCTAGAATGTGCATAAAATGCAAGGTAAGTGACTGAAGCCTGCCGAGAGCCAAGCAAGTGACATTGTTCCCTCTCAGACCCCTCTTCCACATACAGCGCCACAATGCAGCCACACAGGTTGCCCCACTCTGGCAGTACCTAAGGCTCTGCCCCTTACTATATAACAAGTGGGCCCAGACAAAAAATATGGCCCAAATGAAAGAACAGGCCAAAGCTCCAGAAAAAACACAACTTAGTGATGAAAAGATAGCCAACCTATCAGATGCACAGTTCAAAACACTGGTAATCAGGATGCTCACAGAATTGGCTCAGTGTGGTCCTAAAATAGAGGAAAAAGTGAAGGCTATGAAAAGTAAAATAAAGGAAAATGTACAGGGAACCAACAGTGAAGGGAAGGAAACTGGAACTCAGTCAACAGTTTGGAGAAGGAAGAAATAAACATTCAACCAGAACAGGATGAAGAAATAAGAATTCAAAAAATGAGAAGAAGCTTGGGAGCCTCCAGGGCATCTCTAAACGTTCCAACATCTGAATCACAGGGGTGCCAGAAGGAGAAGAAGAACAAGAAATTGAAAACCTACATGAAAACATAATGAAGGAGAACTTTCTCAATCTGTCAGAGAAATAGACTTCTAGGAAATCCATGTAGCTCAGAGAGTCCCAAAAAAGTTGGACCCAAGGAAGCATACACTAAGTCACATCATAATTACATTACCCAAGATAAAAAAAAATGAGGAGAGAATGTTAAGCAGCAAGAGAAAAGGAGGCAGTTACTTACAAAGTAGTTCCCATAAGACTGTCAGCTGATTTCTCAAAAGAAACCTTGCAGGCAAGAAGGGGCTGGAAAGAAGTATTCCAAGTCATGAAAGGCAAGGACCAGATCCAAGATGACTCTATCCAGCAAAGCTATCATTTAGAATAGAAGGGCAGATAAAGTGCTTCCCAGAGAAGGCCAAGTTAAAGGAGTTCATCATCACCAAACCCTTATTATATGAAATGTTAAAGGGACTTATCTAAGATAAAGAAGATGATCAAAACTATGAACAGTAAAATGACAACAAACTCACAACTATCAACAGCTGAACCAAAAAGCAAAAACAGAAACAAACTAAGCAAACAACTAGAACAGGAACAGAATCACAAAAATAGAGATCACATGGAGGGTTATCAGTGGGAAGTAGGAGGGGAAAGAATGGGGGAAAGGTACAGGGAATAAGAAGCACAAATGGTAGGTACAAAATAGACTGATTGAGGTTTCGAATAGTACGGGAAATGGAGAAGCCAAAGAACTTATACTTACGACCCATGGACATCAACTAAGGGTGGGGGAATGCTGGTGGGAGAGGGGGTGCAGGGCACATAATCAATAAAATATACTTAAAAATATCTAAACCAGCAAAAATGAAAATGAGAGATAAGGAACAAAGTGAGGATGTACTAAAGAAATCTAAGTCCTCGTGGGAAGGAGCCAACTCCACACACCATGTCTGAACAGAGAAGGGATACCATAGATTTTTTTTCATGAACAAAAACATTCGTTGATGTTGGGCACAAGTCACGATTAGAAAACATGTTCATGCACATTTTCCCTCAGAAATACATAAACAAAAACTATTTTACCCACCTGAATATTTTTTAAAGGATTTCAAAGTTCTTTGTTGTTTGCCTCTCAAAACAAATGAATCTGTTTATACAATTAAGTAACAGGCCCAAATTCGAGCCTTCGGGACTGTGCTCTTCAGACCTCTTCATTAAGTCACAGTGATAGCTATTAAGCACTGAGGGACTGCCAAAGACTTCTTGAACTTTCCGAATTGCCATAGTTGTACAAGATCAGGTAACTGTGATATTTGGCTTTTCGTTACTATTTGCCTTTCCTATTTGAAATGTATTTTTCCATCTATGTTTCTGTTCCTATACAAACTCAAACCACTTATATTTTCTTTACTTTTGCAAAAGTTTATTTTAAAGTTTGAAAGTTTTGATTTTTAAAGCTTTGCTTTGGACCACTATTTTTCTGCTTTGCCCTTGCTCTTTGAATCACAGATTTTGCCCGTGCTTGAGTTGACTGCCATTTTTCTCTCACATTGTTTTTTCTGTATCTACCTCTGCATTCCATTGCTTATATCCTTTCCCATGCCTTAAAAGCATCACTTTAAAATGCCTGTTTCATGCACGCTCTTTGACAATGTTTAAGCAGATACTCAACAAACCTCTATACAAGGACAGACTGGTGCTACTGAAGCAAGAGAATAATTGTGGGAAAAGGGTCTCAGTTAAGATACGAAGGAACAAGATCTGATGTTTTGAAGGGCACCTCCACATCACTTAAAGCGAGTTGAAAGGATGGAAGGTGGTCCACAAATATGGGTCTTGGGGGAAGGCCAAGATCTGTGGTCAAAAAATTAGTCAGCAGGAACATCCCCCGTGAACTCATGTGGATGTCATGTGCCCCCTGATATGACGTGACAAGAAGGGCACTTCACCTTTGTGGGAGTCTTCCCCAAAACCTAGGACCCCAGTCTAACCATGAGAAATCCCCAGACTACCCCATTTTGAGGGACAGTCTACAACATACTTGGTCACGCTTTTCAAAACTGCCAAGGGCATGAAAACCCAGAAAGACTAAGGAGCTGTCACTGACCAAAGGAGACTAAGTACGTGTGCTGAACTCACGTGAAGTGGGATCTTGGATTGGATCCTGGAACAGAAGAAGGACAATGATGGAAAAACTGATGACCTAAATGGCCTAAAGCTTAGTTAATATTAATACACCACTGTAGGCGTCTTAGTTCCCCAAAGGAACCTTGGTAATGTAAGATGTTAACATCAGGAAACACTGAAAGTGGCTAAGTACACAGAAATTCTGTATTTTCTATAAATCTAAAATTACTGCAAAATAAAAACTTTATTTAAAAATTAATTGAACAATAAGTTATTCTCAAGCTCCTTGCACTTGTAGCTTTATCCTGTGGTTCCATTTTTTTCTTTACTTTTCCACACCTCTTGTATTTATTTCTATACTTTGTGACATGAATGTGTGCCTTTAGTTTTTATGCTTCTACCATTGTTTCTTCTGAGGTCACCTGACTTAATTAAGAAGTTCTTTAGTTTTTCCATCAATTAATTCTTCTCCATACATCGACAGTAGTGACCATCCTCACTTTTAATTGTCTCAGCATCCGTGACCCTGCATTCATTCATTCATTCATTCATTCATTCATTCCCTTATGCATTCATTCAACACATATATATGGAGAGCCCTTTAATAGGCTGGGCCCTGAGCTACTGCTCAAGATATGCTGGTGACTTAGAGTCCCAGCTTTCAAGTCATTAAGATGGAGTAATGTGAAACTATTCTTGATTCGCTGTCATAAAATAAGGGTATGTAGCAAGGGTCTTACTAGATATTTAAGGTATGATATTCTCTGCTAATCAAAAAGCCTTCATTTTTCTACCTTCTTTTCTACTTCTCCCTTCCCTCCTCCAGCCAAGACCAGGATATATACTTCCCTAAAATAATAATTTACTGAGTAACTGGGTTCCAGAGGCTGGCTGCATAATGAATGATGGAGTAAACTTGGTCTTCATGGTCACATGAGTTAAAAGACTACAGCACAGACAAAAGGTTCCATTTGCCTGTTTGGTGTATGATTTTCATCTACTGGAAAAAATGGGAAGGTTGCCTCCAAGAGTTGATTCAGTACTTCTTTTGGCTTTGTAATCCCTCAAAAATCTCAATTCAGGATCCAAGAGCAAATAAATAAAGCCATGACCCTGGGGGGTAATATTCCAGGGAGGGGTCAAGAGGTCAGAGGTCACCCACCTAGAGGGGTGGGTGACCACCCCTCTTTACATAGACTTTACATAGAAGCCAGCCTTCCCTGCCTCTGAAGGTTTTACTTAGGGCACTTCTGGGCCCAAAGAGATCTTCAGTGGATAAAGCCGCATGACCCCCTAGGACCACAGAGTGTCATCTCCAGGACTGTTGCTACTGAAATCAAATGGAGGGATGCTAGAGATAGCCAGGAGTCAGGCTTCGGCTGTTGGAAACTCACAGAGTGCCTGGATTTGGGGCTAAGGTTGGACTGCAATATAGCACCACTGAAGAAACTCCCTCTTTCCTGCTGTGGCTCACCAGCTCATGACCTCACCAGCTCACGGTGAACGTGCCAGTTCTCTCCATAGGCCAGGTGGCCTGGCAGCTAAGTGGTCCATGGCCTCCAGGAGGGAGCCTCTCTTGTGCTTGCCTACCTGGTGATGGTGCGTTCGCACACTCACCTGGGAGTACATGCCCTTGCTGCTCTGGCTGCTGCATTACTCATGGACTCTGGGAGGGGGCCTGAAATGGGCAGCAGCCAGGAGCAAGCTAAGCTACCTGGATGACTCCTTAGCAGCTGCCTGTGGGCTCCAAAGGACGGTACTTTAAAATGGAGCAGGAACTCTGGGCACTGGCTGTTGTTTCCGCCTTGCTGAGAGTGGCTGGACTTTGTCTTGCTCTTGTAGGGGAGATGGTCTTTGAGACAGGAGCCCACTCTTCTCCCAGGTCGGCTTTTGTGGGGGCAGGCAGCTGAACCTCTGTTTTGTTTTCTTGTTTTGGTTTGGTAGCAGTGTGCTCACCCCAATGCTATAATGACAGCACAACTCGCCGAAATATGAATTCTTGGCTGTGGTTCGTTTGCTAGATTTTTAGTAAACCTCAAAAACACCCTTATTGAAGGCTCTCCCCCAGCATGTGGGGGTTTTGTTCATACCTCCTATAGAATTTGGTAACTCGTGCTGTTCTAAACTGTGTATACATGTGTTCACATGGCTTATATGATATCAGTTTATACACATATATACACACATATACATGCATACATATATAAATGTAAGTTCATATATATACATATCCATACACATATATACATGTGCATTATATTTATATATATAAAAATGTGAGTTCAACTGTATGCAAGTTCGCTCAACTGCAAACTCTGAGTCCAACGGCAGCTCCTGATGCGATGCCTGGCCCACAGGACAGAGGTAACAGCACAGACAGTGTCAGTAGTGAGGACTCCAATATTTGGCCATTCATCAGGAAGATCTCATCTATAAGATGATTTGTTTTCTCTCTCCAACTCCCATTTCAACATTTCCTACCCTTTTTTTATTTAAAGTGGACAAGAGCCTAAAATTATCACCTGCAGAACATCTTGCCTCTATTCAACATACATTATGATCCAGTCTTTTGTTTTTTAAGTCAATGGTTTCAACTTTTCTTATATTTTGCTTCCCAATTTTTTCACATTTGTCCTCTTGTCTCAAAGTTCCTTCATTTATCTAACTTGTGAAGAATAAAACTTGACACTTTATTATTGTACATGGCTAAGCTGGAAGCTTTTTAGTAATAGATTTTATAATTATTCAAACATCCTTTGTACCTGCTTTTGGGGAAGATATTGCGTCTCTGTTCATCTGTGACCCATGATGACCTCGAACTGTTTTCTACCACAGAAACTCACAGAGAAGCACATATCTCTATCCTCACTCATTTCCCATCCTGACTCTGATGAATGTTCAGACTCCTGGTTAATTTCAACAGCACATAGAAAGTGTTGAGATGTATTTTTAAGTGCTTTCTGGACTGGTCCTATATTAAATACAAACAACTCTAACTATCTCCAAAACCTAAATGCATGAATTTGCCCTCACGAGACACCATCCTTGGCGGTAACTACACCAACTCTAACGAGCATGCTATTTATCCCTATACAATGGGGCTGTAATTAAGGTCCACTTCCCACAAATCTTCTGGAATCTTATGAAAATACGTCTCTGTGATGGGTATCGTGGATTAGTTCTACTTTATCCCTAAAATCAATCAATGTCAAAGGCCTCATTCTCAGTTTTATATTTAAATATGTTCCACATTCCTGCACAGATCTTAAACACAGTTAAATAGGTATGTTCGCTGTGGGATTTTTTTCTCTCTTTGGTGACAGAAATTAGGTAATGCACACTAAATACAGGGGACAGAGATAGGAAGGGGAAGTCACAGCGATGACTCAATGACACCAAAACGAAAAAGATCCAGAAGCTCAGAATGGAGAGGGTCATCTCCATCTAAAAGCTCACATCTGCCTTCGGCTGTCGGCCATTCACAGGAGGCTGACAGGTCAGAGGACACCGGGCAGTCTCACCCACTCAGTCCCAAGGTGCCCTTGCGGCGTTGAAGCACCCTCCCCCAAGAAAGGCCGACAATGACGTTGGCAGCACCTGGCCCTGGTGTGAAGGCAGTCAACAGCTCAGGTTGGCAGAATTGGCAAATACCAGCATGAAGAAGAGAGAAGAGGAGAGGCGGAGAGAGGAGAGCAGAGGAGGAAGATGGGGGGTGGAGAATGAGAACGGGCATAAATGGAACACAAACTTGGAAGTCAGACACGTCCACTGTAGGTGAGCGCAGACTCTGCCCTGTACTAGCTTCATGATCTTTAACAACCGAGGTTATTAAGTGTGTCTCCAAGGTCCATTCTCTGCAAAAAAAGGAATCCAACACTTACCTCATAAGTTTATACTGAGAATAATCATATAGAGAAAGTGTTTGATACACTGCAAGTGCCAATATGTGTTCATTGCTTTCTTTCTCCCTTCCCCCCTCCTCCAAAAGAAAGAAATAAAAGAAAAATCTATAGCTTTGGTAATTTTTTAAAAAACTATTTTTATTTATTTATCTTTAGAGGGAAAGAAGAGAGGGAGAGAAATATCATTGTACGGCTGCCTCTCATGTGTCCCCTGCTGGGAATTGGCCTGCAACCCAGGCATGTGCCCTGACTGGGAATCGAACCGTGATCCTCTGGTTCATAGGCCTGAGCTCAATCCACTGAGCTACACCAGCCAGAGCTTGGTGATTTTTTTCATACCTTTTTCTCATCTACAACAATCTTATTATATATATATATATATATATATATATAAAATTTTGCTAAGCACCCATGACATATAAACCTGGCCCTCAAATTGTTTATAAGATAAAGATATGGAAAATACAGTATAGTTGTCCCCCCTTATCTGTGGGGGACACATTCCAAGACCCCCAGTGGATGATTAAAACCAGAGTATATGGAACCCGATGTATACTATGTTTTTTCCCATTTATACATACCTATGATAAAGTTTAATTTATAAATCAGGTACAGTAAAAGAGTAACAATAATAACTGATAATAAAGCAGAACAATTACAATAACATACTGTAATAAAAGCTATGTGAATGTGGCATTATTAAGTATAATGAGAGTTACTTGAACATATGCAACGTGATACCGTGACAGTTGCTCTGATGACTGAGACAGCTACTCAAGGGAGCGCATCGTACGCAGCATGGAGACGACGCTGGACAAAGGTGTGATTCGCACCCCAAGCGGGGCAGTGTGAGAGTTCATCACACTACTCACAATGGCGCAAAACCCACGAATTGAGTTTCATTTCTGGGATTTTACATTTGGTATTTTTGGACAGCTAAAACTGCAGAAAGCAAAACCAAGGATAAGGCGGGGACTCCCATACATGGTGACATAGCAAAAACAATGTTGGGGACACTACCTGCGGCAAAAGTCAGCGATGGAGAGACCACTGTTCCGTGGATGGAGCACAAGGAAGAGGCTTCCTCGTGGGATCAAAGTTAGGGAAGAGACACAGGAGGGCCTTCTCAGCACAGAGGACAGTCTGAGGCACAACTGCAAAGAGGGGACAGCAACTCCCCTCTTTGTGTCAGGGGGACAGGCACCAGGAGCTGGTTAGACCAGAGCGAAGGGTTTGTGTTTGGAAGAAATGAGAGACCGTTTGATCAGTGCCAAGCTATAGCACTTCACCTGTCATCGATTTAAGACTAATCAATGTTATGTCCTGAGAACATTAACCTGCCGGCTGCCCTGCAGGGGCTCAGTGGAAATGGCGGGACCCAGGGGCAGCGGCAGCACCCGCGGTGGCTGCCACAATGTTCAGGAACCAGCGATGAAACCTGGACTGGGGTGGCCCTGTGAGCAAGAGGGAGGAATGAGTCTAGAGTGACCCTGAAGGAGAGAAGCAGTAGGGGAGGCAGCCACGGAACGAGAGAAAAGAGAGTGAGAAACAATTAAACACTGATCCCCAACAACTAGCAGTAAGGTAGCACAACTGGGGTGAAAAAATTCAAAGTATCCCGAAATACATTTAAGGCACTTACACACAGGGGGGAGGTTTGTTGGTCTCAACCCGCAACGGGCCTACAGTGCTGGCATTTAATTAGGTGAGAAATAAGCAGCTTTCTCAAGAAGAATGTGTTGTCCCCCCTACGAAAGCATGATAAATGACAACACTACAGGGATTATTCCCATGGAATCCTTCTGATCAGACAGCGTTACAAAACTTAATATTGTTTTGGGTAATATAATCCAACACCAGGGTTGCCATGGGTTAAAAAACTACTTAATCATTAAATTGGACTGGCTATTAAGGTTTCCATCAGCAACTCGTGATGGCTTCCTGCCACCCCCAGTTAGGACGAAAACTTAAGTCATTGTAAGAATCGACCTCCACCCCACCTTTCCCTCATAAAGAACTGACTTTCCTTTATATATAATTTAACCCCCAAAGCTTTAATTCTTCACTTTGAAAATGTAATTGGTGGGCACCAGACATTCTACATGCCAAACACATTGGGTTGATAATCCTGAAGCCACAGTCTCCTCCTCGGGGCACCAAAACCGTTTATTTTTGGGGACCATGCCATAAAAACCCATAATGTCTATTCAACAAATGAGAAAGCTTCGCAGTCCCATGGTTGTATTCAAAGACTGACAAGCATAAGCCGATAAGCAGAGAGAAAACAGCTGCCACCAACTGCAGCCGTGCGGGGACCCTATCACCCAGCGAGGCTTGCTTAGCGAGTAAAACTTCTCCCCAGGAAACTTCAGTCTTAAGAGATTAACCTTTACCCCTATAGACAGGACTCCTTGAACAAGAAAGTAATATAGTAAGCACTTCAAAATAAATGTACATATATGTGTGTGAAATATATATGTATATATATATATTTCACGTACATGTGTACTTCGTACACATGGCCCTACTCCCCTTTGCTTCTCCTTATTAAGAGCAGTTGAAAACATTTAAATTTATACCTCGCATTCTTACTGCAGAAAGATACCATTCTGGAAGCAACAACTCCAGAATCTGTAAGACACCCTTCCTTTTGCAGAACGCCCTGGGGTTAGAGCGCGAGGGTACTGCTGGCGCTGTCATTTCTTGGGCGGAAAAGTCTGACGTCCGCCCAGGGTTCCTGTTTCTCCTTCTCTTTGCTTATTAATTCACCACCCTGCTCAAGCCCAAAGCTTCCAGCAGATGCTCCCAGAGTGGTGTCTCTCGGTGTCAACTCTCCCACCACAAGGAGAGAGCGGGTGGAGCCTGTGCCATCGTCTTTTCCTGCCTCTCAGATTGTTTTTGGCACGGACTCTGAGTTACTTGCCTCTACTCACTCTCTCATTTTCCCTCCGGACAGGACCCTGGCTCTAATGCCACGCCTCAGTACGCCCGACTAAGTGACTATAGCTGCTGCCCTCTCTTGCTGTTAGGGATGCCAGTGGGCGCTGCAGGTTCTGGGGAAGCTTCTCAGGCTGCAGCGCTTTGCTTTTCTCCCCTTCCTTCATCCTGCTGCCTGGAATGCGTTTTCTGCTGGCAGGGGTTCCAGCAGCCACCATGGACCCCGAGGCAACCTGGATGAAAGTGGCGTGCTCAGGGTGACAGAACAGACAGACAGGGAGCCCGGGATCCTCGCTGCCCACACACAGACTGCTCTGGGGTGTCAGAAAACAAAGGCCACCTTTGGGATGATGCCACGGTCATTCTGAGCCTTCTCTTCGTGCAGCGGGTTCTAATCCTAAAATAGACTTCGTTTCAGTAGCTTTCTACTGTAAATGAAGTCAACTTTTGACATGGAAAAGTTGTTTTTTTTACTACGAGGTAACATTAGGAAGCAAAAGCCATAGTTCAGACAAGTTAGAGACAGGTACAACTCCACATCCCTGAATTATGTCAGTTTCACCCAGGACAAATGACAGTCCAGACTGACCTGAACTTAAGAAACCAGAGGATGGTATTTCGCTACAGCCCACCCCCCTCCAAAGGGAAAGCCTCTGCTCCCAGGCAGGCCAGTCCTGAGCTGGGAGTTCACTGTGTGGGGAGGAGGCGAGAGTGAACTCCAGTTACTCCCCTGAGTATGAACAGAGGAAGCTCTGTCCTGCAAACTCCCTAAGCCTGGAGCTCTATCGCCTCTTTAGTGACTCTGCCACTGGCTTCAACAAGATGCATGTTCTTCTCTTAAATGAAGCCTCATGAAGAAACTAAAATGAAGGTGGACGGGTACCCTGGGGACAGTGGATGTGTTTGGAAATAGAGCTTGAGCCTTCTCCTACGCAGTACAGGAGGGAAGTTTCCCAACCCCAGCCCTTTTCTGTTACAATGCTAATAATACTGACTCTGTAAGTCTTTTCAGCCTCCAGTCTCCAGCTTCCTGGACCCAGCAGCTCAGGGACATGTTTCAGGATGTGTTAGGTATGGGATCACCTGAGCAAGAAAAAAGTGCTTTGTTTTCTCCTACATCTAACTATTTTTAACTAACAGATGGAAAGTATACTTTTTAGTATTTTACTTTAGAGTGATATTTTTAGGGGACATTGGGGACCATCAGTTAATGACAATAAGATGTTCAAAGTCCATCCCTCTGCTGGGGCCGACCTCTGCCCCAGGGCGAGGCTGGCTCCTGAGACTGCTTCGTTCCTGGATCTTGGCATTGCGGGCGGGGCTGGGATTGCCCCAAGCAGTGAGAGGGGGTGCTCCATTTTAGCATTCTCAAAAATAACTAGTTCAAGTTCATAGCGAGCAAAGAAAAGCTGGGTTATTGGCAGTTGTCAACTTGAACTGTTAAGCTTCTACCTTTCAAGGAAGCTGTGACTTAGGTCACTGGTGCCCTTTCTTCTCCCTGCTTTCTGAAAAGCAGTAAATGGTCCACAATTCCCAGGCCTCCCTGGCCTGCACCTCGTGGGCCTGCACCAGTCAGCAGCATCAATACTGTGGAAGGTGCGTGGGCCACTAAGCGGGGCCGGTAGGGGCCTTTCTACCGGCACTTCATCACGGCACATAAATCCTTCCCAGGCCCTGAAAGAGAAACACGTGCCAAAAATATGTCGATTCACCAAATGTTTTCATATCCTTAGGGTATTTTATTTCTTTTGCTTCTTGTGACATAAATAGCACATAACCCTGACCCCGGGATTTTTGAAAAAAAATCACCAGCTGTGAAATTTCACTAGCACTGGCACGAAATCAAGACCCGAAAGTAATTCGCCCCAGTGTATAGGGCTTCTGTCCGCCTCTGATGGAGCTTTGATTTGGTAATGGTTTATAAGGCCACTTGTCTTCCTGAACTGAAACAGAACTTAAAAGAAAAATACTGAATTTGCTAATGGGCAAGGCTCCAAAGAGTATTTTGGGGGGTCCGCGGTGTGGCGGTGGAGGAGGAAGGGGCCAGAGTGGGAAGGGAAATTTTATAATACGTACTTAGGTTGCTTGAAAGCTTTGAAAAATATTTAATTAAAGTCAGTGTCCTGTTGGATCAGGGAGCTGCTTATGCTTGGTGCTGCCTCTGGACTGAGACTTTGGGGCCCACAGACTTGGAACCACTGATGCAGGACCAGGGCACAGGGCTTCCCAGCTTGGAAGGTGAGGGGAGACAGGATGAGCCGGGGACCGCGATGCATCCAGTCTGTTTTTTATGTTGGTGTTCACCTATGGAATTATAATGTAAAAAGTAACACCCTCCTCCCAACAAGTTCAGTTTGTAAATGAAGCCAGTAAGTGAAAATTGAAAAATACTTTTCTCTACATTGTTTTTCTTACAAACTTCAGGTGTAATAAAAAAGCCTCCCATGTTGCTTAAGCATAATTTCCTAAAAAAACTGACCCTCAGTCTTCACTCAAATTAAAGTTGGATTACATCTGGGTGTTCCATCAATCAGATGCCACCTGAAAGCCATGCTGTGACCAGGCCCTTGCCTGTGTTCACAACCGAGCCTCACACTGTCAGCCTAAGGCCAGAACCAGGCCACGCAGGGTTGAGGTCACATCCAGTGCCACCTCTAATGAGCTGTGCTCTGCTCCCGGGCAAGGGAGGCTCACAGTGCAACAACGATGGCAGTCACCATCTTCCTTCACAAGGCAGCTGTGGTCGACCCAACACCCCGTGTGTAGCACACCCAACACAGTAGATGGTACAATAGTGTGAGATCAATAAAAACCTGCTGTCTGGATGAAAGAAGCTGTCCTTAGGACAGACAGAGTCCATTCCAGCAACTTCAGGGCCCCCCAACTGTGTGCTTTTTCTCTGAAGTGTATGGAGTTCTTGGACTACAAACAAAGCCCAGGTTCATACACTAATGTTGATGTGTACTGTCATATGACTCACACACAACAACGCGTTAAACTTCCCACAGCCTCACTTTACTCAGCTCTGAAATGGGGATAATAGTTAGCTACAATCTCCTTGTGGATGATAACAAGCACACGAAGGAAGCCCTTGGTTCCTGTGGGTGCTTTACAAATACTGTGTATTATTAAGTTTGAGACAGCTCCAGTCCTAATTCAGGGGAAATCATACACAATTATTTAAAAATCAAAGAAATGTGAAGAGCGAGAGGAGCAGGGACAAAGCACCGCTGTGTCAGCCAAGCTTGGGAAGAGTCCAGGTGGTCACACAGTTAAGTGTCCAACTCTCCGACCGCCTCAGAAAACCTGCCATCATCTCATTGCCCCAGGGTGCGTGCAGCACAAGGACGGGGAGCTGGCTCGGTGGCCACGCTTTTATGCCAACCTACGGAGGTCTTGCCCACCCACTTCTCCTCTGAGAAACCCAAGCAGGTTTGTTTATTTTAAGACAGGAGGAACAGCCATGTGGTTTAGAAACATTTTTTTTTTTTTTTTTGCTGTCTCCTCCCTGCTGAGATGCCCACCTGAATTCAAACACTGCTATTTGGAAAGTTGGATGGCTGATACGGTTTTCCAAGGGCCACTTTACACATTACAGCGATTAACCCTTTTTCAAGAGTGTACTACAGTTTCTGAAAAACATAAAGAAGACATTACAGGAGCCCGAGGGTTTAAATGTGGCATGCTTCCAGAATAACACTTGCCACGTGGAAAATCCATTCCTGCCGCCAGGTTCCATGAATGTGGAACTGACTTAAGGGCTCATTTAGGAACCACGAGGAGCAGTTCCACTTTGAAGAGGACCCTGCATGAACTCTGGGCCTGGGCAGAGCAAGGAAGGGGGTTGCTTCTTAAACTGCCATGGTTCTTTTCAGGAAGGTTTCTTTTTCTCAGCCTTGGGGAGGTGAAGCCAGGCCTGTCGCTTTCCCACAGAAACATGCGACCCTTCAAAACAAAGCCCAAGGCGTGAGGACTGCCACACGGCCTGAGACCCACGGTGCAGCGGCCACTTAGCTAGGGGGGCTGAGGGCCATTGTACAATATCCATAATATTTGAATGTGTCTCACAGATCCTGAAAGCAAACCCAAAACTCCAACAGGAAAATGTGCAAAGAGCATGAACAAGTAATTAAAAAATGAAAGTGACAATTGTGAAGAAATGGTTCACCTCACTGATAATCAGAACAAAAATAAGATAGTATCCTCCAGCTTACAAAATTTCTAAAGATTAAAACATACGACTGCACCTCATGTTGTCAAGAATGTGGAGAAAAGGGTAAACTTTCATTCTGTAGTAATGAAAGAGTGAATCAATCTTCTTGGCGGGCAATTTGCAAACACCATAAAGATGTTGATATCCCTATGATCAAATAGCTTCTTTTATAGATGTTCCTGTGGAGAAATGAAACACACATGTATATAAAAATGAACATGGAAAGATGTTCACTGAGTATAAGGTTGCAAATTGTTTCTGTAAAGGGCCAGATACCATGTATAGCAGCTCCTTACTCTGTAGGGAGAAACTAGCCACAGACAACTCAGTCAAATGGACATGACTGTGTTCCAATAAAACTTTATTTACAAAAACAGGCTAGAATTGGTTCATGGACTATCATTTGCCAACTCACATAGTGTTATTTATAATAATAATAAAAATAGAATCACCTAAATGTCTAACAATATGGAAATGGTAAACTAATTTACGCAGCTATTACAACTTTTTTTTTTCTTTTAGTAATTTGGGAAAATGGTCATGTGAAAAATGACCGTTTAGATTTCTTTTAAAACTGTAGATTTATATTAATCCCAGTGTTTTAAAGAAAAAGAATATGTAAGCATGGAAAAGGAATTAAAAGAAATACAAAAAGATTTTAACAGTGGTTGTTTTTATGTTTCTCAGGATCTGAATTTTCTATAATGTGTGTTTTATTTTTAAAATAGAAAAAGTGTTTAAAATGACAGAAATGAACTTCTAGTGTGAATGTAGTTGCACAAGTCAGTATTCCCCAGCCCCCCTCTAGCTTGTGGAAATGATACAAAATGAACACAAAAGGAAAAAACACTCTTCCATTTCAACAAAACTAGGACAAAAACAGTAGTTTTCTGTAACGGATAAAAAAAAAGCAAAGAAATTTTCTTTGGAGCTTCAGAGAAGGAAGTGTCCAAAGGAGGAGAGAATTGGTGGGCAGAAGATTTCACAGAACGATGGCCCTCTGAGGGGGGTGGGCCCCTCAAAGGGACCTTGCCAGGGCCACTGGTGGCAGAAAGGGGACCAAGCTGGGCCGCAGACCGGAGCAGATCATTGTCATGGGACTAAAGCCTGTGGTCTCTTTTAAAGATGCGCGCCCACTCTGAACCCCTGCTCTGTGAGAGCCCTGTTCTATGACACCACTTCTCTATGACACCCCTGCTCTATGACATACTTCCTGTATGACAACCCTTCTGTACAACACCCCACTAAACGAAATGCCAGCTCTGTGACACCCCTGCACTATTCCACCCTTCCTCTATGACACTGCTGCTGTATGACACCACTGGTCTTTGACAACCTTCCTGTATGACATCGCTACTCAATGACACTCCTCCTCTACGACACCCCTCATCTATGACACCGCTACTCTGTGACACACCTTCTTGACACTCTTCCTCTATGACACCCCAACTCTGTGACAATCCTGCTCTATGACACCCCATTTCTATGATACCCATGCACTATGACACCCCTCCTAATGACACTCCTAATCTATGCCACCCTTCCTCAGTGACACCCCTCCTCTATGACACCCTTACCCTATGAAACACCTGCTCTATGACAACCTACCTCTATGACACCGCAACTCTATGAAAATCCTGCTCTATGACACACCTTTTCTCTGACACCCCTCCTCAATGACGTGGCTTTTCTATGACACCCCTCCTCTGTGACACCATTACTTTATGACAGCCCACCAACATGATACTCCAGCTCTATGATGCCCCTCCATTATGACACACCTCTATGACACCCTACCTCTATGACACATGACTTCTATAAAACCCCTCTTCTATGACATCCCTCATCTATGCCACCCTTCCTGTATGACACTACCCCTTATGACACTCTATGTCTATGACACAGCCTCTATGAAGCTCCTGCTCTATGACACCCATCCTCTATGACAATTTTTCTCTATGACACCCCACCTTATGAAACTCTGGCTCTTTGACATGCCTTATCAATGACACTCCTCCTCTATGACACCCCTCCTACATGACACACATCTTCTATGCCACATTTCCTCAATGACACCCTTCCTCTATGACAGCTCTTTCCTATGACACCCTTCCTCCATTACATGCCTCCTCTATGACACTCCTGCTCTATGACACCCCTGCTCTGACACCCCTTCCATGTGTCACACCTGCTCCATGACACACCTCCTGTAAGTCACCCCTCCACTATGACACCCCCTCATCTATGCCACCCTTCCTCTATGACACCCCTCCTGTATGATACCCAACCTCTATGACACAGGACTTCTATGAAGCTCCTACTCTTTGACACCCGTCCTCTAGAACACCCCTCCACTATGACATCTCTCCTCTATGACAACTTTTCTCTATGACACCATTCCTTTATTACATTCCACATCTATAACACTCTGCTCTGTGACATCCCTCCTCTATGACATCCCTGCTGTGACACCTTCTATATGTCACTCCTGCTCTATGACACACATCCTGTATGTCACCTTTCCTCTATGGCAGCCCTCATCTATGACACACCTCTTCTATGATATCCCTTTTTTATGATGCCCCTCTTCTACGACACCCCTCCCCTATGACACCGCTCCACTATAACATGCCTCCACTATGATTCTTTTTCTGTATGAAAGTCCTCTCTGCCACCCTTACTCTCTGACACCCCTCCTCTATGACACACACCCTCTACATCACCTTTTCTCTATGACAAGCCTCCTGTATGAAGCCATTCCTTTATGACACTTCAGCTCTATGACACCCTTCCTCTTGACAGACCACCTCTGTGACAACTTACCTCTATGACACACTTCTATGAATCTCTTGTTCTGTGACATCCCTTCTCTATGACAACCCACTTCTAGGACACCCCTCCACAATGACTTCCCTCCTCTATGACATCCTCCTATATGACATTGCTCCTTTGTAAAACATGCTCTCTATGACACTCCACCTGTATGACATTCCAATAACACACCCATCTATGACACATTTCTTCTATGACACCTGTCTACCACATGTCCACTATGACAACTCCTCTAGACACCCCTACTCTATGATACTCCTGCTCTATGCCACACTTCCTCTATGACACCTCAGCTCAATCACACCCCTGCTATATGACAACCTCTTCTATAACATCTCTCCTCTTTGACAATCCTCCTTTATGACACCCCTCCTCTATGATACACCTGTATGACACCCTACCTGTATTACACATAATCTCTATGAAACTCTTGCTCTATGACACCCCTCCTGTATGACACCATTCATCTATGAGAGCCCACCTCTATGCCACTCCTTTTCTATGACAACCCTCCTTTATGACACCCCTCCTGACACTCCTGCTCCATGAGACACCTCCTCTATGACAACTTTTCTCTGTGACCCCATTCTTCTATTACACTCTACATCTATAACACTCTGCTCTATGATAGCCCTCCTCTATGACATCCCTCCTCTGTGACACACCCCCTCTATGACACTCTTCCTCTATGACACCCTCCTCTCTGATATGCCTCCTCTATGATACCCCTGCTGTGACACTCCTCCTCTATGTCATCCCTGCTCTATGACACAAACCCTGTATGTCACCTTTCCTCTATGACAGCCCTCCTGTATGACACATCTCCTCTGTGACACACCTCCCCTATGACACTGCTCCACTATAACACTCCTCCACTATGATTCTTTTTCTGTGTGACATCCCTCCTCTCTGCCACCCTCTCTCTATGACAACTCTCCTCTATGCCACCCTTACTCTATGACATGCAACCTCTATGACACCTTCCTCTATGACACTCCTGGTCTACAACACCCCTGCTCTATGACATTTCTCCTATATGACACACTTCCAGAAAACCTCTCCTCTATGATGCGTTTTCTCTATGACACCCCACCTCTGACAATGCTGCTACATGACACACCTCCTCTACGATAACCCTCCTCTATGCCACCCTTTTCCTCTATGACGCACCTCTGTGACACTGTGCCTCTATGAAATCTCACCTCTGTGACACTCATCCTCTATGACACACCTCCTCTATGCCACCCTTCCTCTATTACACCCCTTTTCTATGAGACCCTCCTCTATGACACACTTCCTCTATGACACCCCTGCTGTGACATTCCTCCTATATGTCACCCCTGCTCTATGACACACCTCTTGTATGTCACCCCTGCTCTATGACACACTTCCTGTATGTCAGCCTTCCTCTATGATACTCCTGTAGAACAGCCCTCCTGTATGACACATGTCCTCTGTGAAAAGCCTACTCTTTGACTTCCCTCCTCTAAGACATCCCTTTTTTATGACACCCCTCCTCTATGACACCTTTCCTCTCGACACCACACCTTTATGACATTCCTCATCAATGACAGCCTGGCTCTAACACACCCACCCTCTATGACACCCCTCTTCCTTGACATACCTCTTCTCTGACACCACTTGTGTATGTCACCGCTCCACTATAACACTCCTCCATTATGACACCTTTTCTCTATGACATGCATCCTATATGACACCTTTTCTGTATGACAAGACTCCTCTAAGAAATTATTCCTTTATGAGATCCCATTAGTATGACACTCAGGCTCTATGATACCCTTCCTCTATGATAGAAATTCTCTATGACAGAACTTCTCTATGACAATATACCTCCATGACATACAACCTATATGAAACTCTTGCTCTGTGACACCCCTCCTCTATGACATTCCCCCTCTATGACACCTTTTCTCTCTGACACCCCTCCTTTATGACACCAAGCTTCTATGACACCCCTCCTCTATGACTTCCCTCCTCTATGACATTCCTCCTTGATGACACTCGGTATATATTACAACCCTGCTCTGAGACAGCCCTCCTATATGACATGCCTCCTCTGTGACACACTTCCTCTAGGACACCCCTCATGTCTGACATCCCTTTTCTATGACACCTCTCCTCTATGAAAACCTCCTGTAAGACACTCCTTTTGTATGACACCCTTCCTGTATGACAGCCCTCCTTTATGACAACCCTGCTCTATGCCAACCTTGTTCTATGACACCCCTCCTCTATGACACTTTTCTGATAAGACACTCCTCCATTGTGACACCCCTCCTGACACCCCTACTGTATTATATCCCTGTTGTATGACACCCTTCCTCTATGACACTCATGCCCTTTGACACCCCTGCTCTATGACACACTTCCTCTATGACACCTCTGTATGACAACCCTACTCTACAACACCTCTATCATATACCTGATCTATACCATCCTCCTCTAGGACACCCCTTCATGACACCCCTGCCCTATGACACCATTCCTCTATTACACCCCACCTCTATGAAACTACAGCTACATAACATACTTCCTCTATGACACCCCTGTCTATGAAAACTCACCTTATGACACCCCTCCTCTATGGCACCATTCCTTTATGATACCCCACCTCTATGACTCTCCAGCAAGATGATATTCCTCCTGTATGAGATCCCTCCCCCATGACACAACTCCACTATGACAACTTTACCCATGACATTTCACCTTTATGTTACCTTTGCTCCAGGACACCCCTCCTATATGATGCCATTCTCTTTGACATCCCACCTCTATGAAACGCCTCTGCTATGACTTACCTCCTCTAAGACACCCCTTCTCTATGACCCCTTTTCTCTGTAACATCATACCTCTATGACAACCCTGGTCAATCAAAGCCCTGATCTATGACACCCCTGCTCTTTGACCCCCTACATCTAGGACACTCCTCCTCTGTGACACCTCTTCTGTATGACACACTGGGTCTATGACACCCCTCCTATATGACACCCCTCGCCTATGACATCTGTCTTCTATGACTCCTTTTCTCTGTGACACTCCACCTCTATTACATCATTCATCTACAACACCCCACCTCAATGACACTCCTGCTATGTGACACCCCACTTCTACAATACCCCTCCTCTATGACAAACCTCCTTTATAAAATACCTCCTCTAGGACATGTCTCCTCTCTGGCACTGCTCCTCAATGACACACCTCCTCTATGATGCCCCACCTGTATTACACCATTCCTTATGACACCTCACTGTTGGGAACCACCCTGCCTGGTTTCAGAAGCTGTAACCCCTCATGGCTAAGGCTGAGTGAAAAGACCCCGGGACTATAAGCCATTTAGGAGACAAAGCTTATCTTCCTTGTAGAGGCACTGCCTCTTTCCCCTTTCACCTCACCCTGTTTGGCCCTGGGCAGATGACCAGTTAGCCAATGACAGGTAAGATTCCTCAAAGGAGGGATGACCTAAGACAGGCATGGTTGTGAAGGGGCCCTAAGGGAAGGATTTGGGAGGCTATGGGAAAAGGGGGTGATGGACCCTTGCCCCTCAGCTTTGACATAGCCTGAGTCCTCATTCTGTCAGCAAGAAGTCTCCTAATCTCTTGGCTGCCTTACTTCCCCTGCCTGATTTAAGCCTGAAACAATGCCAGAGGTGGGTGTGGCCCTGTGCTGGAAAGGGCGGGTTCCCTAGGATGCTCAGGCCAAAGAAGGAATGCATAAAATCCTGTGAAAACTGCTTTGCTAATACCCTCAATTTAAATGATAAGGGTCTAAGCTTGAAATGAGTTTGATCCCCAAAAGTTTTATGGCCCTTTAGCTATCTGACCCTGACCGAAAATAGACCCTCAGAGTTCTTTGAATGTTATCTATTTGATCATTACTACCTGACAATGACTGATGAGCTTTCCATATATGTCCTGTATTCCTATGCAAATTAAACCCAATAAAAGCCTGTGCAGGCAAGGGTCGGGCTGGTCCTCTCTTTCACTGACAGAGTGGCCGCATCATCCCTTTTTCTCTACAGGATTTCTGTAGTCCGTGTGAATCTGTCTTGTCTCATCCATAACACTGTGGACATTGCAGGCCAGTGTCCGCATCACCCCACCTCTATGATACTACTGCTATGACACCTCTCCTCTATGACATCTTTTCTTTATGACAAACCTCCTCTCTGACACCATTCTTTATGACACCTCATCAGTATGACACTCTGGCTCTATGACACCCCTCCTCTATGACAGTTTTTCTCTAGGCCACTCTTCCTCTATGACAGGCTTCTTCTATGACACCCCTCCTGTATGACACCCTGATCTATGCCATCCTTCTATGACACCCCTCCCCTATGACACCCTTTTTCCAAGACACTTGTCATCTATGACACACTTCCCCTGAAAGCCCTAGTCTTTGACACCCCTGATGTATGATACCCTTTCTCTATGACACAATGCTCTGTGATACCCCTGCTCTATGCCACCCTTCCCTTATGACACCCCTCCTCTCTGACACCACTCATGATACCCCTGATCTATGACACATTGCCTCTATTATACCCCTCCTCTAGACACCCCTGTCCTTGACATTTCTCCTCTATGACACTACTGCTTTATGACACAACTGCTCTATCACACCCCTCCTCTATGCCAAACCTCCTATATGCCACCCTTTCTCTATAAAAACCCTTTTCTATGACACCCCTCCTCTATGCCACTCCTGCTCTGTGTCACCCCTGCTGTTACACCCCTCCTATATGACACCCCTGCTCTATGACACACCTCCTGTATGTCACTTTTTTGCTATGACACCCCTCCTCTATGACATCCTTTTTCTATCACACATCTACGCTATGACACTTTTTCTCTATGACACGATACCTTTATGACATTCCTGGTCAATGACACCCCTGCTCTAATACACCCATCCTCTATGACACCCCTTCTCTGTGGAACACATCTTCTATGATACCCCTCCCGTATGACACCCATCCACTATAACACTCCTCCTCTGTGACACTTTTTCTCTATTACAACCCTCCTCTATGCCACCATTCCTCTATGACACTTCTGCTCTATGACATGCTCCTCTATGACACCCCTCCTCTGACACCGCTGGCTCCATGACACCTCTGGTCTATGCCACCCCTCCTCTATGCCACCTCTACTCTGTGACACCCCCTGATCGATACACTCCTTTTCTATAACACCCTCCTCTATGACGCCCCTATTCAGTGATACATCCCTGCTCTGTGACAGCCCTGTTCTCTGAAACTCCTGCTCTATGACACTCTTGCTCTATAACAACCTGTCTTGAATTATCATCCATCTCTATATTTATGGTTGTATAGCTTTTGATTACTTCTTCAAAGACCAGTAATTTTTAATATGCAACACCTAGGGAATATGGTCCCCATGAGCTTCCTGCAGGTATTTCTAGCAGGTGCACAATAGCCAAGCAATGACAGGAAAGGCAAGCGTGGGCACTCCGAATGCACTTCACTGTGAGTCTAAAACTACAGCCAACGTGAGGATTACATGTTAGTTGAGAAGAAAATAGATATTAGTGAATTAAAAAAAAAACAGAATAAAAAGAACTAAAAGGTTTTTTTGGGGGGGGAACACAGTTAACTTGCTAACTAACAAGAAAAAGAGATGGAATAGTAAGTATACAAGTAAGAAATATTATGAGGAAATAACTACTAAATATATGCAAACTAAAAGAACAATAAAAGATTACTCTGTTAAAGTAAAAAATGTATTTGAAATCCTAGATGAATGGGCAATTTTTGAAGAAAATATACCTATGTATAAACTGTAATATACCTAAAATAAATATACCAAGACTCCAGAAAAGGAGAAAATGTAAACAGGCCAGTTTCCATGGGAGAAAAACGAGGAAAGTTGACAAAGAGCTTCATCTTCTAAAACGTACCAGATCCAGCTGGTTTTCCATGTAGCATTTCCACCGAGTTTCAAAGAACAGAAAATTCCAATGTAATTTGACCTATTCTAGAATGTAGAAATAGAATGAATACTCCCAAGTTTTCTGATGTGTGCCACAACAGAATGCAACAAAGATTTCAAAACTAATGCCATCAACCATCACTTATGAATCCTGAAGCAAAAATCCTAAATATTAATAAACTGCTAAGAGTTTAGCTAAACTACTCCACCACCTTTAAACTACACCTTTAGCTAAACAAAGGTGTGGCTGTCTTACAGTCCCTTTGTTTGGGCAAGTGGCCTTCTGTGATTTTACAGGGATACTGGCCACCTCTGGGAAGCACTGGCCCTAGATAGCAACATAGCCTCAGGGTCACGAAGCTTCTGGTATAATGACCCCAACAGCCCTTGTGATCAACAGTCTGCCTCCCAGCACCTGTGTGCCTTGTGCTTCAGAGGAGACCCGCATGGGGCTTACCCAAACCCAACCGCTTGGTTAGAATGGATCAATCAGGCCATAGCTTGGGAACCCCAGAGCACTCCACCCAGGGACCCTAAAGAAGGCACGTGCCCAGGTTCTGCCCCTCACTCTCTATACTCTGCCTCGACCTACCCGTGTGGCCCTTTGAGGTATTTCCTCCAGGACCTTTGAGTAATAAACTTCCGTATTTCAATTTCTTTTGTGGTCTCTTGTTGAACTGTGGCTCATCATCGGCACCCTGTGCACCACTTAACAAGTGTTAATTCCGAGAAGTCACAACACAAACAGGATCCAAGACGGTAAAAGAGCCATGCATCCTAACTGGGTGGAGGCTGTGCTAGAAACAGAGACAGTTTCACAGTGGGAGACACATTAATAGAGTTTATTTTACCAATAAGTTGAAGAAGAAAAATCATAGTGTAACATCTGTTCTTGATAAAAACATTCAGTGATAGAAGAATCCTTGCTCCCTGGGATAACCGTCACTCTCTCCCAGCCCCAGAGCGAGCACCGTGCTGAAGGGGAACTACAAGCAGTGTCTTCGGTTGTCAAGAAGAAGACAAAGATACAAAGAGTTAACTCTTATTTAACTTTGCACTACCAGGAGTAGCCTACATAATTAGATCAGAGAAAGAAACTAGGCTAAAAATACCAATTAGAAGAAGGCAAGATGGTCCCTGTGTTTAGATGGTACGGTTACATACTCAAAAGGAAAAAAACACTAAAAAAAACTAATGAAACAGTAAACGAATTTAGTATACGTAGAAAAATTATCCAGATTTCAGAAACTTTTATATTTACAAAAATAACCAGAATGAAGATATAATTGAAGGACAGATCCCATTTACAGCAGCAACAAGAGATAAAATAAACAGAAATAAATTTAAGAAATGTGAAAGTCACTTATAAAACTCTAAAATGTTCCTCAAGTCCCCCCAAGAAAACCTGACCAAATGGTAAGGCGTACTGTGTTCTTGAATTGTATACACTTAACAGGGTCTTAACGTGAGTATCAGCAGTTTCCTGCCCTTGAAACTGACTGATACCGGCATCCAGGCCGTGTGCTGGGCCCAGGAGGACTGCAAACCCAGGCCAAACAAGAGCCGCCCTGGACCATGTTGCTTAAGACCTCATATGCTGGTTGGTAATGTCTCGTGTTTACAATGATTAAAATACGAAAAAAAGAAATCTATGTATACCAAGACTCAGAAAAGGCAACTGGATTTAGCAACAAAGAGGTTACTGCTGATCCTTGAGAAAGCAGTTCCCACAGAGTAGCAGGGCTGGAAGTGAATCTGTGTCTCTTAGCCACTCATTTCAGTGCGAAGACAAGCCACGGAGCTTCTTGCCTGATTATAGGACACTGAACTGAGACAAGAACTCACCTCCTGCTCCAAGCACATAGTAAATGGGACAAAATGTACATACATTAAAAAATTCCCACATGGCCAAATTCAGAATAGGAAAAGGACGTCCTGCGACTTCATAAAGAGGAAATGCAAAGTCAGAATGTTGCACTGGTGCAAAGCTGAATGTCTTACCTAATAAACCCGCAGGGTGAGATCTGAATGCAAGTTTAATGCCATCTACAACTGAGATGGTAGCCAGCCCCTCCCAGCTGAAGGGAAGCTGGATCTGAGGGGTCTTCTCAGCAGAAAGCTGGGAGCTTCATGAGCTGGTGGGGAACCACTCAATCAGTGGTGTCCTCAAAAACCGAGACGAAAACATAAAATAAGGCCAGTCACTGGGCAAATCTGCAGCATCCCCCAAAGGCAAATTCCCAGTCCTCCCCGAGGCGCTCCTGCTGAATCCCGGGCAAGTGGGTCTCTCCACCCAAAGGACTCCCACTAAATCGGCTCCCACTCCAACACTGCAAAGCCTGGGAGAAATGCCTCACTGTGAGGCAGCGCCAGCACTCACAACAAAGGGGTCACACCCGGACTTCAGGTAAGAGGCCCACCTGAAAGAGACTTTGAAAATATTTCTAAAATGTTTATGAAGATAGAGGAAAGAGTGGGAAAAAAATAACAAAACCCCAGAAGAAAATGGGCATCAAGGAGGTGGGCAGCTGGTTCCAATGAAGAGTTCAGTAAGACATGAGTTTCACCTGCAAGCAAAGTGATACATAATTGGGAAAATGAACACATTAAGAGCTAATTAAGTACCAGGCACTATCCTAAACTGTACCTGTTGCATATAATGCCCACAACAACTGCCCTGGGGGGTAAAATGACTAGCGCCCATTTCTTTAACCTGGGCCTCAGAGAGTTTAACTTTTCCGAGGTCACACAACTGGAATCGGATTTGGAACCCAAAACTAGGAAAGAGGGAGACGCCATAGCTGCTAGAGAAAAGTCTGTAAAATCGAGGGCTTATTATCACCAAAGAAAGGAGAATTAAAGAAAGTGCATTTTAAAGGAAGATGGATGCCTCTTGAGTGCTCACTTGGAGAAAAAGGAATAGTTGAGATGGAGAGGAGGGTGTGTAAGGGTGCTCAGGACTACAAGTGCAATACACAATGCTCACATCCCCACACTGGAGTCACCTCTTCCTCACGCAATTATTCTAGCAGGAGAGGAAAAAAATGATCTGACTTCAATTTGTTCAGCATTTATTTTCTAAAAAAGGATATTTGCCACAAGTAATTACTGTGAAAGGGGAGCTATTTCTGGTTTCAAAGGTTTTCAATCATGAAGTGGTATTTGACGACGTAATTATTTCCACAGGCTGGAAAACATGCTTGTCACCAAACGACACTAGTAACTGAATTCGACCACAAAGAAAATGGTATATGCATTGCTGATATACTTGGTCACTAATTTTATAGGAATAATAACAAAATGTATATTAACAATGATTTGCCTTTCTATGAGAGGCACTGTAAAATGATGTAGAAAACCATTTTATGCTCAGTTTTGTTCTCAGAGAGGGGAGAACTTGGATGTGTGCTGTGATCTCCCCTTTGCAGAGGTGGGAGGAGGAGTCCAGGCTGTCCCTGCACCCCGAGTCCAGCTCCCACTCACTAACGCCGCCCTCTGCCCAGCGAGGTTGGTAACATCGAATGCACTGGAGGCAACGGTGAGCTTGATTTTCTCTTCGTGATCTCAAAACATTTTAAAGATGGATTTGCAATAAGTTCCTCCTTTACCACTAAGCCACAGTAACTTTGAGCCAAAAATAGTCAATGATGGTGAACTGTAACTCTACCCAGGGAGGTAAATGAATCACAGAAAAATTCCTTAGAGGGTTTCTAGTTCAACCATGTCAGCTTAGGGATAAGGATCTGAGGTCCAGAGATTGCCTTTGAGATGGACCTTGGCCTAGAACCTGTGTCTTCCAGTTCCTTACCCAGGGCTCCAGACCATGCTGATGGGAATCAGGTCAGCTGAGTCATGGCAGAAATATATATTCATATGTGAGTTAAGGGCACCTAGACAAAGCCATTAGCATTAACGAGAACAACAGGAGTGCAGTGTGGTTACCCGCCAAACACCCCCTCCTCAGCCCTGCCCTCTTTCTTCCAAATCTGGAAACACTAGCTTCTAGAGGAGCTGGGGAAACAGTGTATTTAAAGATACATTGGTTTGAACGTTTGCTGGAGATCACCAAGCTGGTCGGCAACAGTCGGGAGGAGAGCGCAGGGCTCTGGCCAGAGGTCTGTTTCCCAGAAGGTGGGAAATCTTAAATGAAAATCCAACCACGATGCATATGTTATCATTAGGACCAAACCCACTGTCAGAAACCATGACCTCTTCTAAACTACAATGCTGCAGACTGTCTCAAAGAGAGAATGTTGACTCCAGGTCTCACTCCATCACAGGTCTGCCTCAGTCATGAATTCCCTGTAGCTTCATGGCTAAGTCACTTCACCTCCCTAAGCCTCACCTGTAGAATTGGGGCCAAACATGTCACAGTTCCACCAACCTCAGAGTTGAAAAGGGAGTTACAAAAGATAAAAGGATGTGCTTAAAGGACGGTGATGAGAAAAAGGCACACAAGAATTTCGAGGTTGTCAATGTTACCTTTGACCCTGGTCTGGAGTTGAGGCTAAGAGCTCTCTCTGCCTTTGGATAAAGTAGATCTGGCTTAAAAGCCAGGCTCTGTGCAATCATAGTTGAAATACACATGCTTCCTGAGCCTCAGTTTCCTCAAATTCAAATTTGGAAGGATCATAATAATACCTATCTCCTAGGAAAAACAACTTAGGAACTGACCCACAGCCAGTTTATTCTTCTGATGTTACTCACGGAAACAACAGCAGGCGGGCCTTTCTGAAAGCGAATTTAGAAATGTGAAACCGTTCTCTGTGGCTTCACTCATGATTAAATCATGCCGGGGGAGTCAGTAAAATCAGTAGACAGAATTTTCCCCCTGGTCGGAGCATTAGGGGTTTTGTGGAAAAATATTTCAAAACCTTCCTTTTGGGAACACAGTCCTGCTTCCATCTCAGTTTCAAATCTCCAATCCCAACGAAGCCCGGGTTCAGAGAAAAGCTGTTCGATGGGCTGGTGTGAAAGAGACAGCACGCTCACGCGAATGGGGGCGTGAGCCCTTGCTCACTTGTTGCTCACTGCCCTCTGAGGGAGGCAGCCTGGGTGCTGTCCATTCCCCAGAAGAATAAACTGAGGCCGTGAAAGTTCAAGTTACTTTCAGGAGTCAATCGCCAACCAGTCGAAGGCTCTTCCTGTGACACGGCACCGCCTCTCACTCCACTTGACCAAATTTAAGAAATTTACCCTCACCTAAATAAAATGTCTGCCAACAGCCAATATGCCTCAATATTAGTAATCAGAAATATTTGATCCATTATGATGCCAACATATGAAATAAGATCCAAGCCACACATTTACATATATTCGCACATATAAAGTTCGGGGAAGGTTTAGGAAGAAGGCACTGGGGAAGAGCAGTCGCAGGCCTCAAGGCCGCAGTCGGCCTGACTTGATCTGTGTGTCTCCCCAGTTTGGGTCCCTCTGTGCCCATGGACAATGCTTTTGTATTTTGTATTCCTTGTTAAGATACTTTTACTGGAAATCCAACACCTATTCTCACCCCACCTTTTTAAAATGTCTTCCTCAAAAATGCTCACTTTCCCAGTCCTTCCCATAGTGAGGGATGAGCACGTCAACAGTTTTGGCCAATGAGATATAAGCTGAGCTCGGCTGGGGAGGGGACAGGTGGCAATTTGGGGAAAGTTTTGTTTTCCTGAGAAAAGCTATAGATAGTACTGCCCTTTCTGTCTTTCCTTCTGCCTTGAATTCAGATGTGGTGGCTGGAGCTCCAGCAGCCATCTAGTGACTGGGGGAGCGAGGCTACTGCCCACCCACAGACTTTTTGTTACGAGATGAAAATAAATCCCTCTCTGTTTTAGCCACTCTAAGTTGCTTACGAGTACTTGGAGCCAAACACTTTACTAAATAATATGGCCCTTTTGTGATCAGAAGAGAAGGGATCATTTTTCAGCCCATGTTGATGTTGGGCTTTGGGAAGGCACTTTTGGTTCTGGGCTGTTTTTCCGGTTTTAAATGCCAAAGGAATGTGTTTTCGAGGAACGGCTGGAAACGCACCAACAATCCCGACCTTCTTCTTCCCATTCACATGCAGGAGTTCACCCAAAACATTCACTTATTAGAAATCACAGCGTTCTCATAAATGCCTACGGACTGAAAGACTGAGTTAATGAGGTGAGAAAATAATGCTCTGGTCAACAGACACAGTGAAGTAAATGACTGCTCCATCATTTGGGCACATTCGATATATGTGCATTTTCTCTCTTCCCTTGCTCCTTCTCGCCTTCCTTCTTTCCTTGGAAATTAAAAGACTCAAAGAACCAATGAACAAAAGAAAGATGGAGGCTAAAGTAAGGTAGGGAGAGGAATAAAAAGCTAGGGAAGGGGAGAAGAGAGAGAAAAAAACGGAAGAATAAGGAAAAGAAGCTTTTGTCTCTTTTATCTGGGCTGCACATACCAGAGAAAATCATTTTCTGTTGTCATTGCTCTTTGGAGTTCAGTGAAGGACCTTAGCTACTTAGAAAAGTCCTTGCTATGCTGTGAGGGAACTGATCTGCTTATATTTTCAAATCTTAATGATTATTTTTTATTTTTTATTACTTTTTATTTTCTCAGGCATTCTCGAGTTTTTATATGCAGGTTTTATTGAAGGAATAATTCAGATTTGATAAATATACTTGGAAGCTAAGAGGTACCTCTCAGTACCTTCCATAGGAGCCAAATACTACGGAATTTCAAAGTTACCAGATTACCATATCCTGGGTCTTTGAGAACTAATTGGGACTTCTTATTTCACAAAGTCTAAAGGTTACATATAAGACCAAAATTTGTCATTAGAAATTTTTTCCCCTTAATCAAATACAGGTTTATTTTTTTTGCTTGTTTTTTTTTGACTTAGTAAATACCTCCTTTTTCTGCCTGAAAACAATTTTGTTTTTTAATTTTTTTAGGGAAAATAAAAATTATTTTATTAAAATTATTTTATTGTTTAAGTACAGTTGTTTGCATTTACCCCCCACCATTACTGCTATAACCCAGGCATCCCCATCTCCCTCCCCTGCTTTCACACCCCCTTGGTTTTGTCCATGTGTCCTTTATAGTTGTTCCTGAAAACCCTTCCCCCCTTCCCCACCATTATCCCCTCCCACCTCACCTCTGGTTACTGTCACATTGTTCTTAATTTCCATGTCTCTGGTTATATTTTGCTTGCTTGTTTGTTTTGTTGATTAGGTTCCACTTATAGGTGAAATCATATGGTATTTGTCCCTCACCACCTGGCTTGTTTCACTCAGCGTAACGTTCTCCAGTTCCATCCATGCTGTCAAAAAGGGTAGGAGCTCCTTTTTTCTTTCTGCTGTGTAGAATTCCATTGTGTAAATGTACCATAGTTTTTTGATCCACTCATTTACTAATGAGCACTTAGGTTGCTTCCAGCACTTGACTGTTATCATAAATTGTGCTGCTATGAACATTGGGGTGCATAGGTTCTTTTGGATTGGTGTTTCAGGGTTCTTAGGATATAATCCCAGCAGTGGAATTGCTGGGTCAAAAGGCAGTTTCATTTTTAGTTTTCTGAGGAAGTTCCATACTGTTTTCCACAGTGGCTGCACCAGTCTGCAGAAAACAATTTTAGATATCAGTAAAAAAAATCTTTCCTAGCCAACTGTTTTGTTTTAAAACAAGAAGAACAAGGGCAGTCTGATCACATGTATAAAATTCCAAAGTTATACACCCTTAGACCTTTGACCAAATGTCATTTCTATGGGTTTATACTAAAAAAAAATATCAACCAGGTATGCAGGCTGTATAGGAGTGTTCATGCCAAAGCTTACAATAACAAGAAAAATAACGAGAAATGGTTTGGAAGTATTTCCTCTCCATTATGCCCCTCTCTGGGGATCCAGAGAATGTCCTGCTCCCTAACTGTAGGCTGGGCCACATGACTTATTGTGACCAGCGGAACATTCGAGACTGAGATGCCATCCAATGCCATCCAATGCCATCCAATGCTTGAAAACCATTTGTTGATTTTGTTGTTGTTACCATGAGAAGAACATGCAACACTAGGTGCTTCAGGATGAGAAAATCCTAAAAGGGGATGAGAGACTCGGGAGCAGAACCCCCCCCCCCACATTGTGCTGCACGGTCGCCCCACCATTCTGCAGACTCCTGAGCAAGAGGTGGAAAGCTCATTTCTGTATGACACTGAGATTCTGTTGTTGTCTTTTATGCAGCATTATTATGACCACAATTGACTGCCACAAGACTAGAATGTCAAAAAATAAGGAATTTAATAAATCATGATACTTATAATAATTAGTCATAACTAATGATAGTGATCTACACACTTATTGACATGGAAAATATCTAAGATGTATTAAGAAAAAAGCAAGTTATACACATGTATGTGTAGTATAATCATATCTTAAATTATATACACATATGTGTTTACATGCAGAGGAAAGAGCCTGGGAAGAAATGTACCAAATGTTGGCAGTGTTTCTCAGTGAGTGGTAAGAATATAAATATTTTTACTTTCTTCCTTATAAATAGCTGTATTTTTATATTAAAAAGAAGCTTACAGCAACTTTAAGTCAATGAAAATAATAAAGTTATATCATTTAGAAAAATAACTAAAATGTATAGACTTCTGCCTTAATTTGCTAGGTATCATTGACCTTCAATAAAAAAAAAAGTTATGTACAAAGGACACATACACAAGGCCAAAAGGGGGTAGGATCTCATGAGGGTGGGAGGTGGGGATGGGGGTTGGGAGGAAAATGGAGACAACTGTACTTGAACAACAATAAAAATAAAAGAAAAAAACAAGTTATTTTCTTCTCCTGAAGAGTTACAGGTTTTTTTTTAAATCTGGCAACTGACAGCTGCAGTATATTGCAAAAATTAAATCAAATTACCTTCGACATACCCCAAACAGCCTAGCCTTTTGTTCCCTGATTTTGTCTGCTTCTTACATCAACTAATGAAGTGTTTGTGAATTAGTCCTCATACAATTTCCCAAAGGTCAAGTCAACCTTCTTTCCCACCTCTCACTCGGGATGATTTCTCCTTGATCTACCCACGAAACCCTCAATCCAGAAGCAAGGATTAGGAAAGTGCGGACTCTAATAAGAAAAAAAAGTAATTTGATTAGCATCAGGGAAAGAGAAAGCTTACCCACTGCAAAGGGCTGTTTGGTATTAGAAACAGATGCTGTGAGCACGATAAACAACGTGGACAAGAGGGCACAGAGAATGGTACCCTACTCTCCTGGAGATCTGGGTGTGAAACACGTCCACCTAATCCTAACTGAGGGGAAGGGCAGTCATTAAAAACATGTAACCAAAAAAAAAAAAAATCTGCCAGTGATCAGCTTAGCATTTACAGAGCCCAGATGTGGCTTGCAAAAACGTTCTGCCTAACGTCCCCGCAGGTGCTCCTGTGCCCTGGGACCGCCACCGCGCCACCAGGGGCCCGCTGCTCTCTGGTGTTAAAGGTTATAGTTGTTTCAGTTATAAGACGTGAAGCAGACCTGTGGTTTCAGGAAATATGAAAGACCTGATCGCCTGCAGAAAAAGGACAGAAACTTTCATCTCGGGTAACCGTTCTCTAACGGCCCATTAGGGGGCACTGGGAGGGACGGGCTCTCTGAGCGCTCAGCCACCGCCCAGGCTGTGGAGGGAGGCCCAGGTGGGGCATGTCCCTTGCAATCTCTCATTTGGTTGCCAGGGTCCTCCCATTATCAGAAAATATTTGTTGTTATATGGTATGTAATTATAGCGAGGGCGTATGTTTTAAATCACATAAAAATGACTTGAATTTTGGTTGCTACCTACAACTGAAATTCTTTCCAGTTGAAATTCAAGATCTAAATCTGCATTATTTTACGACAGGTTACTAAAACTGCTATGGCTCTGATTTTGCTAATAGTTAATACATTCTTTGGTGGAATTCACCAAATCACTTTCTCTACTAAAAGTTGCATCTTTCTACTTAATAAATATATCTCTACAGATACTGTACATGAGTGTTCATTTATAAAAATATGACAGTGAAGGGCATAATTCTTTATATTTTATAACCTGCCTTATGAGGGGCTTAAATAAATATATGCAACAATACAAGCTCGCGTACATTAAACTAAGTAGGAGAAACAACGAGGCCAGGAATGGTGCAGGCAGACAACACGTGTCTTCTCATGTACTTGCTGGAGGTCGGCACTGAGCTTTCTGCAATCCTGTCACACAGGATTCCCAGGACCAGAGTAGCCTGCTTGCTCAGGATGAAGGCAGCTAATTCTGCTCGGCTAAACCTGAGGGAAGTTTCTCCCTTGGGTCCTCATTAAGAGGCTGCTGTGGAATGTAATGAGCAACATCTTGAAGGATTATGCTGCACAGAGAGGGCTAGCGGTGTCACAGGGCTTCCACAGCCCAGGCAGGCTGACCGTGTAAGCCCCTCCCCCACGCCCCCCAGAACAATTACACCCTGACGGTGTAAGCCCCTCCCCCACGCCCCCCAGAACAATTTCACCTGGGCACGTGCCGCACCTGATCCAGAGACAGACTTAGGAGCACAGAAAATGACTGTAATCGTTTTTCAAGCTGCAGAATGCTGTCTTCAAACAAAGACTTTCTGGGGAGTGAGAAATACAGAAAGAGAAGCAGGTTTGGGGAAGCGGATGAGGCGGGCAGCGTTCAGGGTGCCGAAGGCAGGCTGTGGAGGGACATCCAGCTGGAGACTCAGGACAGGCAGGAAACGGGCAGGGAGACCCGGGCTGCTGCCGAAGATGGCATTCGCCAGTGTGGAGGTGGAAGCTGAAACAACAGGGAGATTGGACCCAGCTGTGGGTGGAAATGGAGGAACTGAGGACCCACAGGTAAGAGAGTTGTTCGAAAAAAAGGGAAGTAGAAGCTTTTATTTCTTTTTCTGTAACACACAGTGTGAGGCTCCCAACGTGGCCTCTGTGTCACTAGTCTCACTCCTGTAGCTTTGATTGCCCTCCAGGAGAGGGGCCTTCAGTGTGGGGACTGGAAGTCAAGGCCGGGGATCTGCAGGGCAGCACACCCCACCCTCCGCCTCTGGACTCCTCAGGACAACTTCTCAACACTGTTCTCTTCACATGCGCACATGTGCTCACAGCTTTACAAGCTGCCTGTGCTCGTTCCAGTCAGGTCCACAGTGAAGAGAACAACGAGGCGCTGTCCCGTGGGGGCCAGCTGGCTCAGGGCAGGTCTGAAGCCTCTTTGCAGTGCTGCGACGTCATGGCGCTGGTGTTGGACACGTACTATAATAGTACACATGATCTGCATGCTTACCTTAGTGAACAGTGCTACTTTAGAGAATGATTTGCACTTACACCCCCATGGACCATGGGGATACACGTAGACAAGAGTGGGCATGGCCAAGTTGCTCAGAAACCTGAGTTTAGACACTACTGGGAGGAAGTGGGGGTCTCTACCCCCTTCTCTAAATGGGAGGGTGCTGCTGGGAGCTCACTGGAGTTCACCATAGAAAAAAGAAGGGTTACAGACCTTCCTGAAAGTTTCATCAGAATTAAGACCAACCTAAAGAAAAGGAAGGTTTGACAGCTGCCTGGGGACTGACAGGGCAGCTGGTGCTTCCAAAGGCTCACTTTCCTAAAAGCAAGTGTCCCAGATGTTTCTGGCACCAGGGGATCCACTGCTCAGCAGACAGCTTGGCAATGACTCTGCTGCAAGGCCCCCTCTAAGACGGGTAGAGGGAGACTAGTACAAGGTCCTGGCAACTGCTGTGGACGTGGGGACTGCCTTGAAGGCGAGTAGCAGCTGCCAGTGGGGACATTGGAAGCTGTTTGAGAGATGCTAAGGGCAGCTGAGTATCAGAAGCAGCGGAGGAGGGGGGCAAACTGTAATCAGAGCTACCGTTGGTGGAGAGTCAGTGAAGTGTGAAGCCCTTTGCTTAGTACTTTATATGCACGCACGGCCTTATGTAATCATGGTCAAACACTATGATCCAATTCCCACTTTAGAGGCAGAGAAACTTGTGGAAATTCAGTTAGAAATGACTGAGTGGAGATTTGAACCCAAAGCCCATCTGTTGACCATTTCTTTCTTTTTTTTAATAACCCAAATCAAAGCTATATTTCAAATCTGAAAACACTTGAATAACACCCTTTAAATCCTTCTGACCTACCATTGAGATTAGACTAGTGACTTCAGTGGGGCTGGTACTGAAGACAGGTATCGGGAGCACCATGTGAGAGAAAAGAAAGGCCTCACACTTTGTATAAGGGTAGATTCCATGCATTTAAGAGTCCAGAGGTCGAAACCACTTTGAAGTCCTGGTCGAGAGGTTGAAGCCATCGACTTTTTTGCTACTAGACCAAACCATATTTTGATCTTTTTTTGGCCATTTCTTCATGCTTACTCCCTGATCTCTCATTACTCAGGACCAGCACAGACAGCACCGCCGGGGAGCTTGTTAAAAATGCAGGCTCTCAGGCCCCCCACGGCCTCCCAAATCCACATCTGCATTTTAACGAGAGCCCCATGTGCTCGGTGTGCATCCAGGTCTGAGACACAGGACCCGGACGTGCTGCCACTATTTGGGTAATTAACAGTCAGCAGAAAGGGAACGCAAGGTGAGACAGCCACAGACCAGTTTAGATCACAGCAAGTTGGGACAGCCACTTTGGGGGACAGTGTGACAATATCTATTCAACTTTGAAATGCATATCTACTTAACTCAGAACTGCTACTCCAAAGAACTCATCCTACTTATAAACTCATCTACATGTGCAACAATCTACAGCAAAGACCGTGATTGTGTGGAATAGCAGACGCCAACAGGCGCATCAGGTCGGTTCCCAGGAAGAAGCAGATGGCGGGTTCAAACCGTGACAGGCCGAGTAGGACGCAATAGAGGGACTGTCAGCAAAGTTGTGGTAAGACAAAAGAGGATGACACGATGCGGTTGGTGGTTCTCACCCATCGGGGTCACCTGGAGGGCCTGTCCACACACAGGCGGCCGGGCCCTGCCCTGAATGTCTGAGCCTGTGGGTCTGGGGCGGGCCGAGCACCTGCATTTCTAAGTCCCCTGGTGAAGCTGATTTTACTGCCCTGGCACCACACTTGGAGAGTCACTTGAATAGTGAAGTAACCTAGGACTAGCTAGAGTGAAGGAGAAGCCCTCAGGCCCACTGGGACAAGGGGAAGGACAGACTGTTGGAACCTGGGAAGAGATGATCATGTAGAGAAATCACTTAAGATGACCTTGTAAGGAGCAAGACAAGAGAATAAATACTCCAACCTCACTCTCTTTCCTTTCTGTCTCATGTTTGGCTTCCCACTGGCTGAAGGACCTGGAGGGGAAAGAGGAGGATGATCTGGTCCAACAGTGGATTGACTACGTGAAGCCAACGAGAACTCTACAGACACGAGCAAGAATAAACCAGCAAATGCCGAATGGCATGTGCTGTGATGCTGCCGTCCATATTCAAAGGGTGCAGAATACCCCTGTGAGGACATGGGAGGCTGTGAATGAGGGTGCCTCTGCCTCCGGGCACCGGGACTCTGTGAGTGGACAAAGTGTGAGTGCGGAGGGAGTCAAGAGGGGTGGGGGAGTACACCTAACCAGAGAACCACCAAAGAGGAGCAGTTGGTATCCAGAGACTGCCTGGAAAAGCCCAGCACCAGCTGGGCCCATGAGCAGACCAGAGGCCACCCTGAGCCAGCCCACACGGCCTGCACTCAAGGACCACACTGCGGTGGGTTGCATCTGGCTGCACATCTGAACCACCCGGGGAAGCTTTGGAAACTACCACACAGACCCTGGGGTAGGACTGGGCTTGCAAGCGAGAATGTCCCAGCCACGTGACTCTGTGCACTGTGCTGGCCCCATCCCAACCTCCCCAGGACCCCACGTCCCTCCTTGACACCCTCTCCTCTGCCCCCAGAAGCTGTGGCAATAGGAAGGAATGCTCCCTGCCTCTCCTCTCTATGTAGGGGCTCAGGGCACAGTGGTGAGACCCCCTGCCCTTGTTACAGGGGTATGAGTATATCAGGACTAGTGCTGAAGCTGTTACTACTATTAGAGGGAATAGTAATGTGCCAACAGGTTGCCTTGTGGATTTGAAAACCCAGACACAATGACTCTGAGTAACGCCGTCCACACTCCCAGTGGGGGCAGGGCCTAGAGAAAAGGTTGTAGCTCTTAAAATGATCTTGAATGATGTAAAAACTGGTTACGATTCACGAAGCTGAATACAGTCCGTAAAAACTGTGAAAAGATTAGGTGACTTCGGGAAACAAAGAAGCACACAAGAACCAACCCTAAAAATGCACGATTTAAAGCAGACCCCACCAGGTAAGGGCATCTGCCACCAGCTGGCCAGCACGACCGGGCGCCCTCCCCTCCAGGGCCGTGCAAAACACTCACACTGCCTCCCACTGTTTCAAAGGTCCCATTTCCTCCCAGCGCCGGTCTTCTAAATTTAGAATGCAAAGTTTACCACTCACGCAGTTTCAATTAAGATGACATATGCTTTATGAGAATAACATCCAGGCAACCTCCTATACAATCAACCTTTCCGAAAATCAAGACGCCTGTTTCCAAGCAGGTCAGTGAGCAAGACTTCAAAGATGCATCCAGAGAGGACTGTTTCTGGAACACTCATCTTGGAATGAGGGAGAATTCTTCAGGGAGACAGCCCTAGCTTGTCTGCTGTGGAACTCTGCCCATCTGGGCAGCCAAGCCTTTGTCCGCTAGGGAAAGCACAGAAACCTTCCACTGGGGAGGTGCTGACTCGTTTGAGTGAGAGCAGAAGTGAAGACTTGCAGGGCTGGTCGGAGCCCCTTAGAAAAGATCCCCACTCAGATGGGCCTTTCACAGACACTTGAGATAATTAGTCCAGAATGGATTAACGCCAGCTGGCGAGGATGATGGTAATGAATGACAAACAATAGTAGTATTTGTTGAACACCTAAATGTGTACCAGACAGCATGCTGAGCACTTTACTGCACGAAGTTTGTAAGTATGAAACAACAGTCGTAAAATATGGCTACAACTGTTATGCATTTCCTTGTCACAAAGATGGGTGAGTCGCACGGTCACCGGTTACACTGGTAAGATGGTGACCAGGCTGGGATTCCGCCCCACCATGCGACCCTGGAGCCCAGGCTCTGAACCCCCCTGCACAGGGGGCTCTCACAGCCACTGTTACTGAGCACTGTGAAGTGTCTTACTTGAATCTTCCCGATGACCCTGCAAGGAAGGTTTTACCAACCTGTTTTCTAAAGAAGGAAACTGAGGAACAAATAGTTTGGGGGATTCACCTAAGGTGTGTGGCTGAGCCAGGGTCTGAACCCAGTGTTTGCCCCGGGGCACTAGACGATACTTCTCCTGTCACACTGCGAAAGACAAATGTCTGACTGAGGTCACAGAGAGGCAAGGGCAGGAGCAAAGTGGAGAATGGGGCACAGTGGGGCTAGGAGGCCTCACTGGGGCACACATGAGACCCAGCATGCCACCTCAGAGCTGGGCCATTGGAGAGCTGAGGGTGAAACACTCTCAAGGCACGAAACAGAAAGGATTAAGCATGTTTACTATCACAAAGGGAGGCAGGGCCTCCTGTAAGAATATTCTGGAAACTCTCACCTGCCTCTCCTCTATGTCCCTGCTTGCCCTAGTCCTTCATTCTGCATCTTACCACCCGGAGGGTCAGTGTGCTCATGTTCTTCAGGGGCAGCTGGTATGGGGCGGGGACGGGGCTGAGCCACAGAGGCAGTAGCCAGGGAAGGGGGCCGTGCTGCAGAGGGGCCTGCAGCAGGAGAGGGCCACGGAATGCTCTGCAGACCCCACACCAGCAAGTTCTTTCTGGTTTTGCCTCATAGGTATTTTCTTTACTTAACTAAATAGCTCAGACACACAAAAAAATAAAATAAAATGAACAGTCTGATAACTGTAAATACATGGCCCAACTTTTAAACTGTGTAAGAGCTTAAAGTCCTGGCTCAGTCACTTATTAGCTTTGTGACCTTGAACAAGTGACTAAATTGTGTGACTTGGTTTTCTCATCTATGCAGTGGAGTTAAAACTAGCGTCTACCCAATAAGGTTATTGTGAAAATTAAATTAATCACATAAAATGTTTGGAACCACACCTGGCACTCCATCATATATGTAAATATCAGTAATTGTTAGTTTCTAGTTGTGGTTGATGATCGATTTTTAACAGACCTTTCTACTGAGATCACGGAAGTGCAGCGTTCACGAGGCTCCAAGTAGTCAGCCCCGAGGAGAGAAATTACATTTTCAGTTTTATTGGTGCCCCCTTGGGTGGGGAGCTCTAACCAATGGCCAGATCCTGTACCATTATCTTTGGATGCAAATTATTATTCCACATCAAAGTTCTGACTTCGAAAAAGATTAAATTTATTGAGAGAACACTGCTTAATAACAATACCTATTATAAATTTCAGGTGCACAGTATCCTAGCAGTCTGCATAGTCTACTGCATACTCATGACTCAGAGTCCGCTTCCTTCCACCACCGTGTGTCTGACCGCTCCACCCTGCTCCCTGCTCCCCACCCTGTTCCACTCTAGCGACCACAGTCTGCGGTCTGTATTTATGAATTTTGTTTTGTCAAAGCTCTTGCTTTTGATAAATTAGCAGTAATTATGAATCACTTTTAGAAAAAATAACAAGTTTAGTTTTACAAAAAAAACTTGAAATACTATGAGGTCTTTAGGTTAGGGGAACTCTCATACTTCTTGCCTAAAGCTGAGCGATTGTCTCGTACCTGTTTCAGACCTTCCCACAAGTTGGTCTTTGCCTGTAATGTCTCTGACTCCACTTTCACAGGCCTAATGGACTGCTATTCGTACATTCAAACCCAGCTCAGGTGTCTCATCTGTGCTGCTTTGACACTGTGCATATACTTCTACTGTATGATTTTCTCTGTAGCGTAATTGCTTATGTTAGCTTGCCTCACTAGATACTTGCCTCACTAGATAACTCAGTATCTAGTGGTCTGAAACACTGGGTTCAGACCCTGGCTCAGCCACACACCTTAGGTGAATCCCCCAAACAAAGCCAAAGGCCGTGTTTCAGTTATCTTTGTGCCTTCATCATTTAGAACGTGGTGTTCATTCATCTGCCCATCAACAAGTGTCTAGGGGAAGTCCATGTCTGCCAGCACGTGAAACATTGAGGAAGGACACGACAGTGAGAAAGATTACTGTAGTGGAGATCAGGGCGGGGGAGGTGACCACATCGTTTCCTGCCTTCCTCCTCCAAAAGAGCAGTCTTCCAAAGCTATATTTGATGCAGATGTGTTGAGCGTCAGTGAATGCATATCCAGCTGAATGTGTTCATATGGGTGCTGGGTAGCAGAGAAATATCATCTGCGTCTCACTTCACTGGAAGGGGGCTATCAGCAGAAGTTGGTGGGTAGCTCCTCAGCTTTGAAACCAGCCACCAGTGAGTGTCTGTGAACCTGTGGGATATGGGGGAGCCACACCAAGGACATTCTTGCATTGCTCTTTCACGGTTCACCATGGCTGTTGACCTGTGCACCCACTGTTGCTTTCGGAGAACTGGTAAACCAGGAATTGTAACCTAAGTCAAATGAGACTATGATATGTATGTGCAGACCAGGCTTATATGTTCAATCCAAGGTACCCCATGGGCACAGAAGCATGGGGCCTGGGCAATGCAGGGCACAGGAAGTTAGCATGATTTGTAAGATGGAGAAAATATTTTCAGCAGAATCCTCTTTGGAAGTGAATTGTAGGTGTCTGAGAAAAATATCCTACATCAAAGGTGAAGCGTGAAGGGAGCCTGATCATATGTCAAACTAGGAAGGGCAAGGAAAGATGGATGCTTATTGTTATAGGTGTATGAGTCTACAGAATGTCCTCCAATATTTATTCTCCCTTTCTTCCATAGTAACAGGAGCTCCACATATTAGCTGGGCACATCTGCACAGAATACAGACTATATTTCCCTGCCTACCTTGTAACTACACATGGCCATGTAACTAAATTCTGGCCAATAGGACGGAGGCAGAAGTGCTATGTGCAACATCTGGGAAATATTCTTAAAGGAGGAACATATCCCCTTCTTGCAGGCTGGAATGTATGCAAAAGGGCTGGAGCTGCAGCAGTCATTTTGGATAGTGAGATGACTTTGGAAATAGAAGCCAAATAGGAAGGAATAAGATGTAGGAAGGAATAAGATGAAGGAAGGTCTCATGCTGAGGACAACAAAACTGCTCTGCCACCCTTTGTCTTCTTTGATGTGCCACGTAAAGCCACCTCTCATGATCATTTGGTCTTCAGTAAAGTTAGCCAATTCACGAAAACCAAACTCATACCATGTGTGAAAATAGATTTAGAGCTTAGCTAACAGGACAGAAACCAAGGCAGCATGAAGGTGCAGAAGTGAAGAGGCCTAGACAAGCAGGAAGAAGCAAGTTTCAGAGTCTCTGGACATCATGGGAAATGCCTTTCTATTTGAATTCAAGAAGATTTCTTGAAGGGAAAATTAAATTAATAGTCAAAACATGTAAACTGGATTAGAAATGGGAGGGCAATACCTCAGAGGGAACACCCAGTTAAGGTGGCAAGGAAGGCTCTGTAAGTTGCCAGGCATTAGGCCCAGAGGCAAGAGAGCTCGTGTCCAGGCCCGTGTAGCTGGGATGAAGCTGGACAGGAGTAGAGGGGAGGGCCAGGACATGGCCCTCCCCCTCATGTCCAGCTCATGAAAGGTCTTAGAGACTTGTGAAGGAGGTGAAGATTTCATCCTAAGGGCAATGAGGCTGGAGTTTCTCCATGTTTCATCAGAAGAGTCTGAGGTTGGCGTTGCCCTCTGGAAAGGTAGCTCTGGCTGCAGCACATAATGGCTCAGGGTCGAGCCAGCAGGAAATGGGGGTCCATCTCTAGGCCACACGGCAATCTGAGCAAGCGGTAAAGGTGGCTCCACCAGGGGATGGCAGAGGGGCAGCATCTGGAGCACAGAACAGACACTTGAGGGAGAAGACCAATGAAACCCACAGAGTCCACGGAGAGGTTCCTGTCTCAGGGCCAGGGAAGGGGGAGGTCTGGTAGATAAAGGACATGACCTTTTTGACCTTTGGGGGCCTGTAGGTAGAGGGCTTGGGGCACAGGTGGGCAGTGAGGATCAGTAGCACATCCAGGTCTGACCCTTTTCTGTGGCCCAGTTTCTCTGCCTCAGGCCTCCATCCTCCAAGTCTAACTAGAAGAGGGAAAGAAAAGGAGGAAGAAAAAATATCTTCTAGAATTCTCAAGGAAGGGTAGGTCAGGCCCCCTTTTCTACACCAATTTCATCCTGAGCCCTGGGGGTTGTCACAGGAGACTTTGGCATTTATCCCCCACCCCATGGAATTGCCAATAAATAGGCATTCTCCTCTTTTTTTTTAGGATAATATATTTTTATTTATCTTTGCATTTTTAATATTTAACATAGTATTGGGCTCTCAACAGGTGCTAAATAAATTACTGTTAAATTGAGCATGCATAATAATAAAAATAACTTTCTTATTTTTTAAAATTTTATTTATTTAATTGTTGTTCAAGTACAGTTTTCTGTCTTTTACTCCCATCCCAGCCCACCCCCCCAGTGCTCCCCACCTCCCTCCCATTTCTACACCCCTTAGTTTTTGTCCATGGGTCCTTTATACTAGTTCCTGTAAACCCTTCCCCCTTTCCCCTGAAATTCCCTCTCCTCTCGCCTCTGATCACTGTCAGCCTGTTCTTTATTTCAGTGTCTTTGATCATATTTTGCTTGCTTGTTTGTTTTGTTGTTTAGCTTCCTGTTAAAGGTGAGATCATATGGTATTTGTCTTTCACTGCCTGGCTTATTTCCCTTAGCATAATGCTCTCCAGTTCCATCCATGCTGTTGCAAAAGGTAGGAGCTCCTGCTTTCTTTCTGCTGCATAGAATTCCATTGTGTAAATGTACCATAGTTTTTTGATCCGTTCATTTACTGCTGGACATCTAGGTTGCTTCCAACTCTTGGCTGTTGTAAATTGTGATGCTATGAACATTGGGATGCATAGGTTCTTTTGGATTGGTGTTTCAGGGTTCTTAGGATATAATCCTAGCAGTGGAATTGCTGGGTCAAAAGGCAGATTTATTTTTCGTTTTCTGAGAAAATTCCATACTGTTTTCCATAGTGGTTGTACCAGTCTGCAATCCCACCAACAGTGAACTAGAGTCCCCTTTTCCCCACAACCTCTCCAACACTTGTTTATTGCTTTGTTTATGATGGCCATTCTGACAGGTGTATTTCATTGTGGTTTTAATTTGCATCTCTCTGATAGCTAGCAATACTGAGCATCTTTTCATGTGTCTCTGGATCCTCTGTATGTCCTCCTTGGAGAAATGTCTGTTCAAGTCCTTCACCCACTTTTTAACTAGGTTGCTTGTCTTCTTAGAGTGGAGTCGTGTAAGTTCTTTGCATATTTTGGAGAGTAAACCTTCGTCTGAGGTGTCATTGGCAACTATGTTTTCTCATACAGTTGGTTCTCTTTTTATTTTAATACTGTTTTCTTCAGCCATGCAGAAGGTTTTTTATTTTGATGAGATTTCATTTGTTTATTCTTTCCTTTATGTCCCTTGCTCTAGGGGACATATCAGTAAAAATGTTGCTGCATGAAATATCTGAGATTTTCCTGCCAATGTTCTCCTCTAGGACTTTAATGGTGTCACGGCTTATATTTAAGTCTTTTATACACCTTGAATTTATTTTGCTGTATGGTGTAAGTTGGTGCTCGAGTTTCATTTTTTTGCATGTAGCTGTCCAGTTCTCCCAACACCATTTGTTGAAGAGGCTATTTTTACTCCATTTATGTTGCTGCCCTCTTTGTCAAATATTAATTGACCACAGGTCTATTTCTGGGCTGTCTGTTCTGTTCCATTGGTCTATTGCCTGTTTTTATGCCAGTACCAGGCTGTTTTGATCACAGTGGTCTTGTAATACAGTTTGGTATCAGGTATTGCAATCCCTCCTACTTTGTTCTTTTTTCTCAAAATTGCTATTTGGGGTCATTTATGGTTCCATATAAAGTTTTGAAGTGTTTGTTCTATGTCTGTGAAATATGTCATTGGTACTTTAATAGGTATTGCATTGAATCTGTAAATTGGTTTGGGTAGTATGGACATTTTGATGATGTTAATTCTTCCAATCCATGAACATGGAAAATGTTTCCATTTGTTTGTGTCTTCCTTGATTTCTTTCTTCAGTGTTGTGTAGTTTTCTGCATACAGGTCTTTAACCTCCTTGGTTAGGTTTATTCCTAGGTATTTTATTACTCTTTTTGCTATATCTAATGGGATTTTTCTTGATTTCTGCTTCTGCTGTTTCATCATTGGTATACAAAAATGCCTTTGATTTATGGATATTGACTTTGTATCCCACTGTTTTGTCAAATTCATTTATTAGGTTGAGCAGTTTTTGGGTAGAGTCTATAGGATTTTCCATGTACACTATTATGTCATCTGCGAACAGTGAAAGTTTTGTTTCCTTCTTTCTGATTTGAATGCCTTTTATTTCCTTTTCTTATCTGATTGCTATGGCTAAAACTTCCAATACTACATTGAATAGAAGTGGTGAACAACCTTGTCTTGTTCCTGATCTTAGTGAAAAAGATTTTAGTTTTTTGCCCATTGAGTATGATGTTGGCTATAGGTCTCTCATATATGGCTTTTATTATATTGAGGAATGCTCCCTCTATTTCCACTTTGCTGAGTGTTTTTATCATAAATGGATGCTGTACCTTATCACAAGGTTTTTCACATCTATTGATATGATCATGTAATTTTTGTGTTTACTTTTGTTTATGTGATGTATTACATTTACTGATTTGTAAATATTGAACCATCCTTGCATCCCTGGGATGAATCCCACTTGGTCATGGTGTATGATCTTTTTAATGTATTGTTGGATGTGGTTTGCTAATATTTTGTTGAGGATTTTAGTGTCTATGTTCATCAGCAATATTGGCATGAAGTTTTCTTTCTTTTTGTGTCTGTATTTGGTTTTAGAATTAGGATGATGCTGGCTTCATAAAAATAGTTTGGGAGTCTTCCATCCTTTTGCATTTTTTGGAATAGTCTGTGAAGAATAGGGGTTAGCTCTTCCTTAAATGCTTTGTAAAATTCCCCTGTGAAACCATCTGGCCCAGGACTTTTGTGTGATGGGAGTTTTTTGATTACTTCTTCAATTTCATCTGCTGTTATTGGCCTGTTCAGATTTTCTGTTTCTTTTTTGTTGAGTTTTGGAAGATTATATTTTTCTAGAAATTTGTCCATTTCACCTAGGTTTTCAAATTTCTTGGCATACAGTTCTGCATAGTAATTTCTTACAATCCTTTCTATTTCTGTGGTGTCAGTTGTAATCTCTCTTTCATTTCTTATTGTGTTTATTTGTGTCCTCTCTCTTCTTTTCTTGATGAGCCTACTTAAAGGCTTGTCTATTTTGTTTATCTTTCCAAAAAGCCAGCTCCTGGATTCATTGATCCTTAGAATTGTGCTTTTAGTCTCTATGTCATTTAATTCTGCTCTACTCTTGGTTATTTCCTTTCTTCTACTTGCTCTGGGCTGTCTTTGTTGTTGTTCCTTTAGTTCCTGTAGATGCAGGGTTAGGTTGTTTGTTTGAAATGTTTCTATCCTTTTTAGGTAGACCTGTATTGCAATAAACTTCCCTCTCAGGACTGCCTTTGCTGTGTCCCATAAGTTTTGGGTTGTCGTGAGTTCATTTTCATTTGTTTCCAGAAACTGTTTGACTTCTTCCCTAATTTCATTCTTGACCCATTTATTGTTTGGTAGCATGCCATTCAGTCTCCATGATTTTGGGTGTTTTAAGTTTTTTCCTTTGGGTTGGTTTCCAATTTCAGTCCCTTGTGGTCAGAGAAAATGCTTGGTATGATTTCAATTTTCTTGAATTTGTTGAGGCTCGTTTTATGTCCCATCATGTGGTCTATCTTTGAAAATGTTCCATGTGCATTTGAAAAGAATGTGTATTTAGCTTCTTTGGGATGAAGGGCTCTCTATATATCAGTTAAGTCCATTTCATCTAGGGCATTGTTCAATGCCACAATATCTTCATTGATATTTTGTTCAGAAGATCTGTCCATTTTTGACAGTGGGGTGTTAAAATCTCCTACTATAGTTGTGTTGCTGTCAATATCTTTCTTGATGTCCTCTAAGATTTTCTTTATATAGACATTCTCCTCTTTGTCACTATTGAAAACTCATGTAAAGTGTCCAAAGCATTCTTTCCCATTCCCTCCCCACTCCAGTTGATATCATATGCTTTGCAAAAAAAAAAAAGAGAAAGCAACAATCCAAGTTTTGGGAAATAACCCATTAGATTAAGCTTTTTGCAACAGGGGAGACAAGAACCAACAATGTAACTGATGAAGTCGGATTTATATGTAGGTAACTTGGGCTGCAGGGATAAAAAGTCTGGGCAAATACAAATCTTAAATTTAAATGCATGTCACCCAGATCTTAAATAATGAGTCCTCTTTCCTTTGGGCTCATTAAATTTGAAGCCAAGGAGGGAGGCCAAGGAGAAAATAAAGCATAAATCTATCCTTTAGCTTTATAAAATAGAAAGGGCTTGAAACTCCCCAAAAGGTAGCAAGAACAGCTTTTAAATCCTGCCTTTTCTCTGCCCCTGTCTACCTCTCACAGCCACCCTAATTAACTGCAGCCCGAGTGTCAAACTGTGGGACCGCAGCCAGGATGCAGCAGGAGCCGCTGCGGAGTTCAAAGGGCCCGACGGTTTGTTACGCTGATGTGATGATGGAGGCCGCCGCACCCATCGCCCTGTGGGAGATCCTGCTCCAATTATTAAAACCTTGTTTTCTTCAAAGTGAAACGTAAGAATAGATTAATACATTTGAAAATGAGTATAAACTGGTTCATTTAGTAAAGAATTTCAGTGGCTAAAAGCTCAGATTTCCTAGCGTTTAGGGGAGAGCCAAGAGCTTGAATTCAGTTGCAAGCCGCTCACCCACCAGGAGCAAACCAGCCCGGGGAAGGGCCACACAGAAGTACAGGTTTCACTCAGCTTGAGAACTTTCCAATGCTCACTTTCACTTACTATTTGGGGAAGATAAGTTGAGGTTTAAAATGCATATATTCACTTTCCTAGGTAGGGAGTTAAGGATGTAAGGGAAGAGGTAGTGTTTTCATCTCTGGGCACAATTTATAGTCATAGTTTTGGAAAACCACAGAATGAATGAGAAAGTGGTAGCTGGCTACCTAAGTGGGGCTCATGAATCAGGTTTCTATGAATTTGTGGGCAGAAAGTGTACCTCTCATTCCTAGAAGAAACACAGAGTAAGCTTCTTGACATCAGTCTTGGCCATGAGATTTTTGGGCCTTTTTTTTTTTGATTTGGCACCAAAATTAAAGGAATATTATCAAAACCAAATAATGGGGACTACACTAAATTAAAATGGTTCTGCACAGCAAAGAAGCCATCGCCAAAATGAAAAAACCAATTAGGGAACTAGAGAAATATCTGCAAATCATATATCTGATAAGTAATTAATAGTCAAAATACATAAAGAACTCACACAACTCAATAGCATAAAAACTAAACCAATTAAAAAATGGACAGAGGAACTTCAGAGAAGACCTACAATGACCAGCAAGGACATGGAACAGTGCTCAACCTCACTGATCATCCAGAAAATGCAAACCCAAAGCACCATGAGACAGCACCTCCACCCTGTCCAAACGGCTGTCACCTAAAAGACCAAAGATCAAAAGTGTTGGTGAACGTGGAGGAAAGGAAAGCCTCGTGTACTGTGGGTGGGACTGTAAACTGGAGCAGCCACAGTGGTGAACAGTATGGAGGTTCCTTAAATATTAAAATAGAACTACCGTATAATCTAGCAATTCCTCTTCCTGGTCTGTATATAAAGTAATGAAGTCACCACCTCAAACTCACTCCTGCACTCTTAGGTTCACTGCCGCACTGCTCTCAGCAGCCCAGACAGTGTCCATCAATGAGCAAATGGCTAAAGAAAATGTGATGTCATATATATATTTCACTATATGTGCATATATATAGTGAAATATTATTCAGCCATAAAAAATTTCCACCATTTGTGACAACATGGATGGACCTTGAAGGCATTACGCTAAGTGATTTAAGTCAGACAGAGAAAGACATATTCAAACACTATAGGATCTCATGTATACGTGGAATTAAAAAACAAAACTGAAATTGTAGAAACAGAGAAAGTGGTTGGCAGATGGCCGGGAGTGGGAGCTGGGGGAAATGAGTGATCAAAGGTATGACCTCCCATTTATAAGACTAATAAGTCTGGAGATGTGGTGTGTGGCTAGGTGCCTACCACCACCAGCACCGTGCCATGTATCTGAAAGCTGCTACGTGAATAGACATAAAAAGTTTTCATTACAAGAAGGAAATCTGTAACTGTGCGAGGGGACGGATGTTAACTGAACGTACTAGGGTGTCACAACACACACACACGCACATCAAATCTTCACGTTGCACACCTAAAACTAACACAACACTATATGTCAATTACATCTCAATAAAACTAGGAAAGACGAAACAAAATTCTAAAAAAAAAGGATAAAAATGAAACTGTTTATATATCTCAGAACTGGGGAAGATATTTCTCATCTGGAGAGTTTTAAGTTTAAGCTTTACGGGGGGGAAACAGCCAGACGAAACCATGAGGCTCTGCTAGAAGACGCTGAGTGAGTCCCTGGGAGAAGCACCAGAGCCCTGTGCTTTCCAGGAGAAAATTAGGGCAGCTGACGGAGTGTGCTGCTCACAACTTAATGGCCTGCAAACCAAGAGACAGGCTGTTACCTTGAACTGTTACCCTTGATATGAAGTACCTTTTTATTCTTCTCATCAAGAATGATGCTTGGGACTCATTACTACAAATAAATCAGCAAAAAATAAAAAGAAAGAAATGTTCTCTAAGCTAATGGAATAAACAGTACTGGGTTGGGAAATGGAACCCAGCCTTCTCGCCCATTTATCTACCCACTGCCTTTCCAATTTTTCTGACAAGTGAAGAGCATGCTGAGTGACGAAGGTCCCAGGGTGGAGAGGGCCAGTGTGCATCTTACATGTACTAATCAATCCAATGGAAATCTTATCCTGGTGGGAAACAAGGTCTGAGCCAGAGTAGGCTGTCTAAACCTAGTTGCCAAATCTAAGACCCAAACAAAATGTGCAAGACAGGGCATAAAGCCAATAAGATGGGAGAAATCCTAGGTCCTTACACATAAGGCTGGACCTGGGTTGGTGGGCATAGCACATGTTTGAAGAAATTCCTAAGGTGGAACAGAGCTGGCCAGGATGGCTTGTTGTGGATTCCTGTCTGGGTAGTTTGTGGGGTTGTACAGCTTGCATTAGAAAGTCTGGGCATGGCATGAACATCTCTAGCACAGAAACTTACACGATGTACTCAACTATTCGGTGATTTGAATTATGAACATCCATGAACCTGAGAACCTAAGTATGGTAGGGAGCAGACGAATGAGGTTAAGTGGGGATGGACCCAGGACAGCTGGAAAGAGCAGTTGATTCTAATCAAGGTTATAGTGCTTATGAACAACCAAGGGCCAGGGCCAGGGGACAGGCAATAGATATGTGCTCATGAACCTGGCAGGCCCCTAGATGGAGCCAGGAGATGGGTGGTTAGGGAGCTGAAGCAGAGGACAGAACACTCTCCAGTTCACTCCATTCCCTTTCTTCCCCTGGAGCAAGAAGCAGGTCACTGTAACTGCCAACTGTGAATGTCAGAGACCCAGAATGTATTGATTAGTCAAGGCATCTGGCAAAGTCTCTCAGGAAATTCTTGTGGACAAGATGGAGAAATGCAGACCAGATGACAGTGTGGCTTGGGCCACACATAGTTGGCTGGAAACCTGCTCTCAAAGAGTGCTGACGGAAGGCAGGGAGGGGTCTAGTAACTTGTGAAATGGTTCTGTCACTGGTCTTCTTCCACTATAAGAGACTTGGACCCAAAGAGAGAAGAAACGCCGACCAAGATCACAGATGACACAACACTGTGAGAAATAGCTAATACAATGAAATCAAGATTTACGAGTTAGCAAATATCTAAATGACTTCAACGGAATGGAACGGTGAGTTGTACCAACAAGATAGAACTGGAAGGAGATACATGTGAAGTCTTTAATTCAGGTTCAAAAAAATAAATTACATGAATACATGGTTGGGAAGACCTAACCAAGAATAGTTCCCTTCAACAAAACACTGATTGTTTTAGTTGATCATGGCCCAAAATAGTCCAATAGCTTGACCCGGCTTCAAAAAAAGCTCACGTCGTCTCTGTCTACATCAATAGAAACATCGCATCCACATTAACTGGAAGAAACAGCCCCACCAGACCCTGTCCTGTTCGGAAGCGTGGACTGGCACAGTGCCTCGCGATGGACGTCATGCAGCAAATACTTGTCACACAAATAAAAGGACACCACGCTTTTCAGATGGACCTTGAAACTAAGATAGTCAGGGATTTGGAGACTGTTTGCAGAAGAGAAAGCTGAACAGATACGAAATGTTTAACCTGCAAAAGACTCAGGAGACCCACATGAGAGTGATTTTCAAATATTCCCAGGAATTTCCCATTTGGTTTTGCTCCAGATGGAAGAAAATTAAGGGCCAATGGTCAGGAGATCTGTAGAGATAAACTTGGCTCAAGCAGCAAATGAGAACTCTCCATCACTCAGAGGTCAGGGCACTAAGCCTTTTCTCATGGACGATATTAAGGCAGAGTGGGGTGATCACCGCCACGTTGGCAGGCTTCGGAATACACACCTCCATACACTGGAAAGCTAGGCCTGGAGGGTCTCTCAGTTTCCTTCCAACCAGCTGTAAGAGGTAGGATTCTAGGATGCTTCTGGTCTTATTCTTTTAGCTCCAAGTGAACATCCAGCTCATTGGAGTTGGCTTGCCAACGTGCAAAGCTTCACGCCAGGCAATCTTGGCTATGGATTTCAAAGCAGCAGCTAACAAAAGAGCCTGGACCACACTCCAGGATTGCAGTCCATGAAATGGTAACTTGGGAAAGGAGGTTCCTGTCTGATTTGTTTTTTTTAACTTTTCTCAGTGCAAACACCAGGGAAGCAGAGGAAACTGACCGCGCTCATACGGCTTCCTCGCAGTGGAAGAAAACCCTGCTTGGAGATGGTGATCAAAGCAGGCTCCAACCTTGACTTCTCTGCGCTGTGTTTTTTTTGTTTCTTAACAAACATCAAATCCGATGTTTGGAAAGGAAGACCTCTTTTAACAGCTCGCCATGTAATATTGACACTGTTTGGTGGTCATAGTTAATACTGAAGGAACTTAAAAATCCCAACAGCACCTTTGCTTCTTTATTTGAAATAACACGACGGGATTTTTCTACTGAAGGGGATTGAAAGTTATGATGGGCCACGGAGTGTGGTAGCTCACCTCTCAGAGGGGCTCCAGTCATCCCTGCCTATTGCTATTCATGCCCTTCTGCTGTACCCTCATACACAGAAGAAGGCTAACCCCTGAAACTAAGAGGATATTTAGGAAATGATGAGGTGTGATTTCCGAGGCGAGGCCACACAATACGTTGGCGCTGTTACTGCATGCTTTCCTGGGTCATCTGGGGAAGACTACGCCACGCTGTAAAGATGCCCCAGCAGTCTGTGTGGTCAAGGAGCGGAGGCCCCCGCCAACAGCCGGTGCCACTGCACACGTCTCGTGAGCAGGAGTCTCGGAAGCAGGTCTAGCCCCAGCTGAGCGTTGAGATGACAGTGGACCCAACTAATGTCTTGACTGTCACCTCAGCAGAGACCCTGGATCAGACTACCCACTCACTCTGCTCCCGAATTCCTGACCCACAGACACTTTGTGAAATAATAAGTATCTGTTATTATTGTTAAATGGCTAACTTGTAGGACTGGCTACCCTGCACAGTGAATGGTGACTTAAGCATCTCTAGCAAACTGTGCTCTGGCAACTTCCAGTTCTATCTAGCTGAGTGTCGAAGACTAGCCACCAGCAAGGACAAATGGCCCTGACCTTAAACACTAAAGGCAGCTTAACTGTGGTCAACCAGAGAATATTCATCATTGCCACAAGCAGCCCTTTTCTACTTTCAGCAAAGAGAGAGCCACCAGCCCAGGGAGAGAAAGGCCAGAACTCAGATAGTGAAAAGTGTCTGTTGACTTCAAATGGTCCATGACAAATCAGCACCCACTGAGTCCTGGACATTACTCTCGGATTCTGATGTGAGCTCGGCATTTGAGGTATCATAAGCCACGCTACTGTTTTCATAATGTGCAAATATGTTCACATGCCACACAGCCCTGCTGGCAGGCAGAATAAATTCAATGTGGAATGCACTATGAACCATTAATTTTGGGAGAACAGGCATGATATTTAAGTGCCTTTTACTATACCATTTAATTTATTCCCGGGGTTACCTGGAATCAATAGCATGCTTTAAAAAATCCGGCAACTTGTGTTTCTTCTCCTTGCTTATCTGCCTCTATTTTTTTGAGTGCTAGTAGGTGATTTATTTCTTCTATTAGCATGAGTTGGCTCTGAACAATTGGCCTAAACTTTCCCTCTTAGCCATTCCCTTAGGGAACCCTTGGGGAATATGCCAGATAGAAAATCGCCATCAGTATCGTGGGCCACAGAGACCAAGGGGTGGAGAGGGTGCAGGTGCTGAGAAACATGAAGAGGGTGCCCTGGCGCTTCTCACAGGAGAGACAGCTGTGTGGCCAGAGGCGGAAACTTGGAGCCAGGACTAGACGTACAGAGGGCTGGTCACTCCAGGGCCACAAAAGTTGTGGTTGAATATGGCAGGGGACGAGCTCCAGGCTGCATGGGACTAACCATAGAACCTTTAAGAGGGAACATAATCCAAAAAAATAAAAAAGTGTAAAGTTTACTTGTCTATTAATACCCCTCAGAATTGAACAATCCACTGGCCCCTGTCTAGTTCAGAGGTACGCAAGATGAGCATATCCTTCACAAACTGAGATAAATTACTTATTATGTGACTCCTTAGTTTACACATGTTTGCTTCTTATTTATATTTTGTTGCAGTTCAAGGATCATGGATGATTTTTACTTTGAGGGTGAGTATCTTCCTGGATTATTAAAATTAAAAAGGAATCTAATTACTCTTGCTTGAAATATTTTGTTTGATGTGAGACTCAACTTTTTTGAAGGAAACCTGCAGAAGGAATATTTCAGTGTACCTTGAGCCACACAGAGTGAACAGGGTAGAACGCACGCCTAGAACGGCACTGGGATCGGCCGGGCAAAACGCATGTGCACAGATGAGAAGGTCGACTGCGCCCCGAGACTTATGGAGAACTGACAAGGGCGGAGCTAGGAGTTCATGAGAAGGCTGTCTCAAGTAAACCGTTCAGTTCCTTCTAATATAGTTTCCAACTACTGTTGACCTTGAACAGCAGCAGGGGGGAGCACCCACACCCACGCAGGCTTAAATCCGGATGTTAACTTCGACCACGAGTTCTCGCAACCCCTCCCCCATCGGAATCCAGGAGGCTCAAGTCCCTTCTGCGCAAAGGTGTAGAATACACGGCGGGCCGTCCACATCTGTGGACTCCCCCGCCTGGGATCGAAAACAGCGTTTTGAATCCGTGGATAGGAAACCAGGGGACATAAAGTGACGAGTGTATATTTACTGAAAAAATTCACACACAAGTGGGCTCAAACCTGTGTTGTTCAACTGTATTTTAAAATAAAATACAGGCCACGATGAAGGATTCATGCAGGGAGAGCCCCACCTGAGCATCCAGCAGATCCCAGAACTTGTGACCAGGCTGTTCACACTTTGTAGCAGTGTAAATAACAGTCAAGTGCCTGGCTGGTGTAGCTCAGTGGATTGAGCAGGAGCCTGTGAACCACATGATCGCGGTTCGATTCCCAGTCAGGGCACATGCCTGGGTTGCAGGCCAGTTCCCAGCAGGGGACTCACGAGAGGCAACCATACATTGATATTTCTCTCCTTCTCTCCTTCCCTTCCTCTCTAGAGACAAATAAATAAAATCTTTTAAATAAATAAATAACAGTCAAGTGTTTGATGCGTCTTTAAAAAATTCTGTGTGTAAGAATAAAACATAAAGTTGCAGAAACCTCACGGAAAAAGACTGACTTTCTTTTAGTAAGATAGATGCTTCGAACGCTTTTCCCAATAATAACTAAGGATAATAAAAATATTCATCACTATTATTTCTGTTCCAGAAAGTTCTAGGGTGCCTAGTGTTTTGAAACATGACAGTACATGATCAGTTAACATTTGCATTATATAATTTATGAAGTACTTTTGGCACCTGACTTTATTTGGGCTGACTCTACCGAATACTGTAATACTGTATCACAGGTAGTCCTGATGAAGACCTGTCTGTTAAATTTATTATCCTAGTTTCTCAGACAAGAACATGAAAGTTTAGAAAGAGAAGTATGTTATCTATGATAATATTGCTATAAATATACTAAAATATAAACTAAGACAAAATATAAAGCTTTTCCCTCCAAATCTGAGGCTCTTTCTACCATATAATAGACATATCCACACAAATCAAATTCCCACTTATAAAATACTTGTTCAAAGCTTACATGATTTTTTGGCAAGTCAGTGAACTTCTCTGAGCTTCAGTTTTCTCACTTATGAAAGAGGAATATTGATATTAAAAATTAATTTAAAATAATTAAAATTAATTAATTTTAAATCATTAAAATATTTTTAATTAAAATTATTTAAATTAAAATAATTGAAATTAAAATAATTTTTAAATTATTGGCCATTAAAGAATTAAACTAACATATAAGCAAAAGAGAGCTATTTTAACAAGATTACATTTTCACAGATTGTGTTACTTCTAATGATTTATCCCAGAACTAAAGGTGCCCAGAAACCTCCTGGTAAAGGGCTCTGGCACTTGCAGGTGCCCGAGACTCAACTGCCTGTGCAACATGTGTGTGCCAGGCACTGACACAGTGCGTGGAACCCGATGGTCAGCAAGAGGGACGAAGACCGTGCGCTGATAGGGCTCACATTCTGGTGGGGGTCGCAGCCCATAAACAGATAATCCAAAAAAGGCTGTAACCTCAGGCCACAGTGCTGGAGGAAAATAAGGCAATGTGAGGGAGCGGTGCATGCCAGTGGGGGTGAGGGGGCCAGGACGGTCGGAGGTGGACACTTTCAGGGGAAATGTGAAAGGAGTGAAGGAGTCACCTTGCAAAGATCCCAGGGCTGAGTGCTCAGGGCAGATGTCACAGTCAGTGTCACCCCCCTGAGGTGGGCAGAGCTTGGCCAGACCCAAGGACAGAAGGCCGAGCTGGCTGACGCTAAAAAAGGGGGCAGTGAGGAAGAAGAGCAGTTGGGAAGGGCCAGATTGCAGAGAGCCCTGCAGTCCACAGCACGGAGTTCGGGTTTAATTTCAGGGGACAAATCTCCACTTCTGAACTTCAGGCTGAATGTACAGGTGGGAAATACCTGCATCACCACCACCGAGAGGCCGGCTCCTTTACAGGCCTGGATGGGGCCTCATCCTTGCCTACAGGACACCCTTGAGGCTCTCTTGTCTTCCTGTCCCACCGCCCCACTCCACCCCAACTCTCCTTCCATTTCTAGTAAGGGCTTGTTGAGAAGGAAGCAAGTATTGGGAAGCAGTGCTTCCAGATGGGCTCTTGCTCTCAGCAGGCCCTGAGATGAGGTTTGACTCTTGACTCTGTCGCCAGCCAGATAAAAGACCAATAGCAAACGGTGTGCACCCGGCTAAGTGAGGATTGTGACAGAATCTACGGAGTAGGACTGGGGACCGACTGGGATGGCCAGCCAACACGCTCAGCAGAGCCGCTCACTCTGCTACGCGTGAAATACCGCCCATCCTTTCTGTCTCAGCAAGTGTGGTCATTTCAGCATTTTCACTATCTGCCCGATACTCCGAGGTAGTTCCTTTTTTATACTGGCAACAAGTCTCCTTGGAAATGGAAGAAATTGTGTAGGAAAAGAAATGCATAAGATGGCCTTAAAATCTGAGGTGAAGGAACATGCCTTGGCACTCCTTGGATGCTTCAACGGGGACATTTCCATCTATTTATTTAAGTACTCCAAGAGTAAACCACAGGAGGAGAAGGCAGGAAGAGAAAAGTTCTTTCCTCAGGCCCAAACCAAACACCACAAAATAAATGCTGTCACTCACGCTAGGAAATTCTAATGGAGAGAGGAAAAGCCTGCCCTTGTTTACAAAAGAGGCGAACTGGGCTGAGGCTGACCCTTGACGCTCTGCAGGCTCAGAAAAGTCAAGAGACACAACAGGTCTTGAGACTCACCAGGAAAAGCCCAGAGAATCGTGTGGCCCTGAGGCAAAGTGGGCAGCATTTTCCCTGACACCCCCATTCCCCTTTTTCGCATCTACTGTGTTGCATTTCTGTGCTTTTCATTACTCCTTGTTCCTCTCCCCAACTCTCCACCCAGCTGGGGTTCATCTGGCATAGATTACATCCACCAACTCACTCCATGCTAAGCCTGGGTGTCACGCTGCCAGGAAGAACAGCATTCTATTCCAGGCCAATTCCTTAGGTCAAAGAAGGAATCCCTAATGCAGGGCCAGGGGCCAACGGCAGACGGATCCGCCTGAAGGGCAAAGCTGCCTGGAAGGTTGAGTGATGGTTGATTATTAAAAGGTGAGCCTCTCCCACCCATGACTTAGGGCCAATGGGACAGTGGGTGGGGGTAAAGGATGTCACTCCTCCACCAGGCTCTCCTCCTAACCCCACCCACCCCCAAACCTCCAATCCAGCAGACAGTCTGAGCAGGAACCACAGGCTTCTCCGTAAGCACAGCTCCAGAATAAGCCCTGGGACCCTGCCTTCCAACCTTGGGGTCTGCCACCCCAGGCCCCTCTGATTCTGTCATTGTGGTGCCACTGCTGCTGCAAGTACGAATCTGGAGAGGTCGCCCGGTGTTGGGCAGAGGCAGGCAAGCAAAGGCTCGCCTTCACCTTCCCCAGCCCCTCCCTCTCCTGCTCTGCGCACCTCCAACCCGCACTGAGAGCAGAGATGCCTGTGGCCAGGAGAAACCAGACGCCCCAAAGGATCCACAGGTGAGGCAGATATTTTTGCTCGGCAAAGGTGGACGTGGGCAGGCCGAGGGAGCCCAGAGGGAGCCCAGAGGGAGCCCGCGGTTAAAGCAGCAGAGAAGACCTGGCTCTGGAAGGAGAGAGTACTTATCCCTCCATCTTGGTCCCCATTCAACTGAGCACTGGAGTTTTATTTATTCAGTCAATTTGGCGTGTCTTAGTACCCAATTCCGCTTACTTTCGTTCCTCTTTGGAATGACCTTCATATTAGTGAGAGATGTTTGGAGGAAGAGGGACAGAGGGAGGGGACAAGGCTGCCATCACCCCACTGCACTGAGAAAGCCTTTTCAATTACTTTCCTGACCACTTAGAATGAATTTAATGGGCTGTGCTTTTCCTGGGACATTTTTTCTTTGAACTTAAAGACTTCCCTTCATTGCACGTTGCCATAATATGAACCAGATTTTTTTCTCCCTCTTGTTTGCTTAAAAGGCGTTAACTATAAATTAGAGTATCTTAAGGGTGAGGTGTCACAGGCGGGCCAGGGCTGCTCAGCCCCTGAGCCCACAATGGGGAGAGGGGCCAGGCCGCCACCGGCTTTGGCAGCTGCAAGGAGCCGCAGGCCAGGGACGATCCCACCCTCCTTTTCAAAGCTATCTGGTTACTTCAGTGTACAGGAAAGGCCTTGTCTGACTTAAACGTTAAGTTTGATTCCTTTAAAAATTTTTCTTTCTTTCCTGGAGGAGCAAGAAAAGAAGAGTGATTTTAAATGTACAATCCTTCTGAGTTATTTCCCGCACAGTCCCCTCCTTGTAAAGGGCACCAAGGTTAATTTGTAGCAAACACCCAGGGCTCCCCTCTCGGGAGCTCCTCACCTGTGGGTGAGGCCAAGAGGTGGCTGTGCCGATCGGGACACTAGCAGGCGACGCCCGCCACAGCGGACTGTTTGGCTGTACCAGCTGTCAGATTCCCATCGGAGAATCTTCACAACTGCACAGACCGCCTCCTCCGTGTCTGTCTCTCGTGCAAAGTGGACCCCATGGTTTTAGGGCAGTTCAGCTCTGTTTTCTAGGATACCCAAGTTCACAGCTATTATTCAATGTCAACATTTAGGGAGCATCCACTGATTACTCATTATTTACCAGGCACAGTACTAAAGAGCGTCACATCTGCTCATGTCACCAAAAACAACGGACAATTACTATGCAATGCATTGTTCACTTGTGGTGGGCGACACTCTGTTGCTCCTTGGCTTTCCGTCCACTGAGGCATCAAAGGACAAAGGTGACCACAGGTCAGTTCCTGAAGGCCGTCTCAGATAGGAGAGTCTGGCAGCCAAGCATTTTGACTTGCAGGAACTAGGTGCTTCAGATCAGAAGAGTTTACTTTTGAATTCTGAACGGGCTTGGCCGACGCTGGGGTCTGAATGCAGGGTGGGACTTGGGGCAGAGGTTGTCTCAGTCCCCTTGGGCTGCCGGAGACAACAAAACACCAAACACTGGTGCCTTGAACAACAGACATTTATCCTCTCATAGCCCAAGAGGCTAGAAACCCAGCTCGAGGCCCCACAGAGCCGGTTTCTGGTGCAAAGTCCCTTCCTGCTGCAGACACTGCCTTTGTGCCATGCCCTCACAGGGCCTTTCTGCTGCTTGTCTGGGTGGAGATGCGTCCCATTGCGGCGAGAGCTTCGACGTACAAATTTGGGGGAAAGAGACACAATTCAGTCCAGAGCAAGAGTAAATGCCTTCCAGAGCTGGGAGAGGAGTAGAGACTGGGAGGGGAGGGGCTGAAGTGTAGGACCAGAGTCTTCGGCACACGCGGCCCCCACCCAGTTCAGGGCAGAGACATTGGAGGCAGGAACAGAAACCTGCAGAGAGCTAGCTGGGAACCAGAGCCAGGGAAGGGTGTGTCATCCTCCCCACATGGAGTGGGGGGTCGGGCACAGGGAGACCCCGCACTGAGTGTCGTCAGCAAAGCAGGAGAGCTGCAGGAGAGAGGGAAGAAACAGTGATGTGCTGAGCTGAGCCAGAGGCCCTGAGGCCAGTATGCGGCTGTGCCAGGGAGAGGCCCGCGATCCTGGGCTCAGGGCTTGGGACCATTAGCGGCTGAAATGGAACTGAGCTAGGGAGGAGGGGCCCGAGGAAGGACTGGAGTCCATCAGCCCTCAACTGTGCTGTCCTGGAGCAGAAGCATCTAGAACAGAAGGGACGCCCAAGGACTCAGTGCAATACAGACAGCAGTCGACTGGCCAGCCCCGTGGTACCGACTGTGTGCACTGCCTTCCTCCCCTTGGCTCTCCTGGGAGAGCAGACAGAGAAAGGGGAAGCGAGGGGAACCCTGATAAGAAGGAAGAAACTGTGAAGGATAAAGGATTTTGCCAAAGAGACTGAATTAGTCCAGAAGACACTTCTAAACCAGAAATGACCCACTTTAACTGACCAGATCAAATACCACTCCCTCTCCCAGGCCAGGTGCCTCCGTCAACCAGGCAAATGGGGCCGTGTGAACAAAGCCCATCCCCACAGACTACAGTATGTGCGTGGCTGTGTAATTTACACTGTTACCCTACCTCGTGTGCTGTGAGATTCACTATTTTCACCCTGTGGGTGAGGAAACCAAAGCTCAAAGAGTGGACACAACTCGCCTATGGGCACACAACTTTAAGTGATGGAAGCTGGGTGTGAACTTGAATTGGCAGCGTCTGAGTTCAGTGTGCTGTGTCTCTGTTCCCCGTTCTGTGCTCCGCCCACCCTCTCCAAGCAGGCACAGCCCTCCTTCCTGGGTTGTGAAGAGCAAGAAAAGAGACCCTCAGCTGCCTGCATCATTTGCAGCCTGGCCCGCAGTCATGGGCACCAGCAGGGTGAGTGTACACTTTTTTCCAAGCCCACATTTCCTCTGGGCAGCGACGCCAACCAGTGAGTGGAACACATGAGGCCATGTGGACAATTACTCGAGTCGCTAACTCTGATGACCCGACCTGACCTGGTTTAGAGAGAGGCGACAGGTCTGCTGTCCGACTCGTTTTCACACGTGCGCCACTGCACTGGGGACATCTGTTCAGCACCAAAACCCTCCTTCCTTTGTCCCTTCTTTTGATTTCCGATTTGCACCTCACATGTCCCCAGGGCTGTCCGTGTCTGCCATCTGCATCTGCCCTGGACAGTCATGCTGCATCAGAGCCCTGATCTGCCCCTTTGCATTATCATGTTGCTTTAATATGGGGGGGGGGGTAGTTTTTTGTCCTATTTTTAAACCTAGGTGGTCTTTTCCTAAGTGTCTATAAGTCCTATTACGCATCTGTGGTGAAAGCTGTCCAAAGAACTAGACATTGACTTTGGCCAAAAAATCTTCCAGAGACCAGTTGGTGTTAAAATGACTACTTTTCATTTTCTACTAGTTTGGGGCCTGAATTTTGTTGCAAACCAATTTCCCTCTAATCAAGTCTACGTATTTCTCAATGCTATTTTAAATTGAGTCTAGTAACAGGTTTTACTCTCAAATCTAGCTGCCTGTACTCCCAACACTTATTACAGCTCAAGTTGAAATGGTCATGAAATATTTACACAGAATAGGAATACCCGAGAAACACTGCTGCCCTTTGGGACTGTAACGAATGTGGGGCAGTGGCGATAATAATAGCCAATGTTGTGAGTACTTACTGNACTTTTCATTTTCTACTAGTTTGGGGCCTGAATTTTGTTGCAAACCAATTTCCCTCTAATCAAGTCTACACATTTCTCAATGCTATTTTAAATTGAGTCTAGTAACAGGTTTTACTCTCAAATCTAGCTGCCTGTACTCCCAACACTTATTACAGCTCAAGTTGAAATGGTCATGAAATATTTACACAGAATAGGAATACCAGAGAAACATTGCTGCCCTTTGGGACTGTAATGAATGTGGGGCAGTGGCGATAATAATAGCCAATGTTGTGAGTACTTACTGTGTGGCAGGTGCTGCACCAGGTGGTTTTCACAGAATTATCTCCCTCAGCCGTCACAATGGCTGTGGGAAGTCGATTTTGTCAATGCTCCCATTTCTCTGAAGCACAAAGAGGCTATTTAAGCTGCCTAGGGCCACAGACTAGAGCCCAGTTCTCACTGATTCAGAAGCTCATGTTCTTCCCATTCTGCTCTATGGCCACATAGGGACGATGTCCATCATGCCCCCAAATTACCAGGTCGATCGGTAGAACAAGAGTAGGATAGCTGTGGTGCTTAATAATAGCATAACGTGTTACACCTGCCAGAATAACGTAAGAAGCAATCACCCTAGTTACTAACTCAACCCAACACATCAGCCTTCTCCGTCTCAACAGCTAAGTCAGGGCTTGGAGACTGAGCCTCCTAGGTGAGGACCACCTCGGAGTGCGTGGCCACATGGACAGGGGTGGTCACGCAGCGGGGGGCTGGAGCAATGCCGAGGCCGCCCGCTGGTCGGGCGGCACACCTGGGGGAGACTGGCTCGTCTGTTTGGGGTTTGCCTGCTGTGGTTGGCCCAGCAGGGACCTGGGGTTTGAAGGAGAATGAACAGAAGGCAAGGGGCTTTCTATGTAATCATCAAATGTGTTTACAGCCAGTCCCCAGTTTTCAGCACCTTTCCTTTAACCAATCCATTCACCCAGCCACGCCTGAAAGCCACCTACATTTAAGTTTTCACCACCTTGATTCAAGAATTTGTCAGTTTCTCCCAGGCGGTTAACATTACCAGCCAGCCGATGCCTGGTCAATGTGTGAGTGCCATCTAGCTGCGAATGGAGGTAACTGCAGGCCACAGTGGGCACGGGAGGTGAAGGGGCGGGGGGGAGGTGGCCCTGAACCGGGCTTTCCTCCTGTCTTTGACTGGCCCTCACAGAGCAGGAGTGACTGTGTGGGATCCTCAGCACACGCGTGTACACTGGGCACACCATGGAGATATGGTCTCTGTTTCTGAAGACAGGGTTAGGTAAGGCTGGAAAAATAATTTAATAAATCTCATTTCTATTACCCCAAGATCATATGCACTGAAATTACCAAATGCCCAGAATGTTAGAGGGGTTAGAACCTGAGATAAGGGTGGGTTGTTTCCCAAACAATCTCTGCCACCAAATTTCAGGTTAAATTTGGGCAAATGAGATCTTTCTGGGCCCCAGTCCTCTCAACATTGCCTCCCTAATATTCTCAATGTGGATACCGGACAGTGTGATGTAAGGCATTCTCATAGGGCTTGGTTCTAAGATTTAACACAATACTTCCATGTGACAGCTTTTATTTTTAAAGAATTGTTTTTAATCTTTACCCAAGAATATGTTTATTCATTTTTTTTCAAGAGAGAAACACTGATGTGAGAGAAAAACAACGATCGGCTGCTTCCCGTAGGCAGCTGACCAGGGATCAAACCTGCATCCAGGCATGTGCCCTGACCAGGAACTGAACTCGCAACCCCCTGGTGCATGGGCTGACACTCCAACCAACTGAGCCACCGGCAAGGGAGCCATTCATTTTCTTATCAAATATCAGAGTATGTGCCAGTAATGGTACCAGATACCAAGGGTGCAACCTTGAGACACCTGTGGTGGGGGAGCTCCAGGGCAGTGTGACCCACGGAAGGTGCTGGAAGGAAGAGGAGGTCACAGAAGTTTCTGTAAGCTGACTCCTTCATTGAGTAGTAAAGAATTAGCCTGGTAAATCACTAGGAATGAACTTGGCAAAGGAGGGGAAAGAGGGCTACAGCAGATTCTGCTGTCTGACAACCCAGCAGGCAGTCCCCTTCCTCCAGGCGGCCAGTGCCCTGGTTTCATTCCAGTGTCCTTCCCCCCTGTCCCCACTCTTGTGACATCCTGAATTCCCTTTGCAGGGGTGGTTCAGGATGGGCATGAGACTCAGTGCTGACGGTGCCTAGAAAAGCTTTCTTCCCTCTTAACGAGAGATACGAACAAACTCTTTTCTTAAACATTATAACGTATAACGGGTGCATAGGTTCAAGGTCATGACGAGTTTGAATGTTATGGATTAACATTAGACATATACAAATGCACATGCCCCTGATCTATGTAACAATATTTAAGAAATGAGTTTGTGTCCCTTAGGTCAGCTGTGACCCCCTCTGGGTTAAAGACATTCAGTGTCTCCGCCAAAAAAGTGGTGGGACAAAGGGACGCTGCCAAGGTAGCAGGGACCTAAAAGACCGGGGGGGAAACTACCGGGGATTTTGAGCATGGAGTGATAGCTTTCCATGGGTGATATTTTAGAAAACGACACTGGCAGTTGTGCACAAGGAGGACCATAGCGGCGACAGACAGGACGACCGCCGAAGTGTCTGCTTCACCATCTACACCAGCAGTGACAAAAGCTTGAAGAAAGAAGCGGTGGTGAGAAGGATGATGAAGAGCAAAACAGGAAAACCTACTAAGGAGGTGGTTTATCTTATAACCTCGTCACTGTGGGATGTGGTGGGGAGAAAGAAAGAGGAATTGAAGACGGCATTCATATTTTTGACTAACTGGTGACTAGTTGGGTGTTGCTCATGAAGCTAAAGGAGAAAGCATCTATGACAGTAAGGTTATTTTGAGGAGGGGGTTTGGGGGATGATAAAAATAAATTCAGTTTTAATTACTCTGGGACTCCAGGTCCTTGCTGGAAAGGTAGGCAGAGCTGTCCAGCACGCAGCTGCCGAAAGGGCGAAGTTTAGGCTGGTCTCATGACCAGGCCTGGCAAGAGCTCCTCACACTCAGTGCTTTGGTGTGCAAGGAAAGCACAGTGTCCCCAGGGCGCGTGCACTGGCATGGCAACATTGCAACCCAGTGATCACGAGAAGAACTTTCTGAGCCTTGAGCCACAAAGCTAAATCGTCGTTTCTTCCCTGTCAGCCCAAACACTGGCCCGGACCCTTTGACCTTCAGGCATGGGCATCCAGCTGTCTACCTGATTTTGCCATTAGAAAGACTGGGGGGTTATCTGAGAAAACGGAGAACCCCTGCTAGTTGCTCAGAAGGGGAACAGAGCAGATTCTGGGGGTGCTGCTGTGAACAGGACACATTGTACTACACGGCTGTGAGGTCAGGGGTATCCAGATAAGCCCCGGCAAATCATGAACAGGTCATATGCCAATAGCTCCAGATGAACAATGTTGCTTTCTGTGGCAAATCTCCCGGGTAGCTGAATAACAGGTCCGTTTGTTCACCTGAATAAACATCTTTTGAACCAGTGCTACGTGCTGACTCACTGTGCTGGTCAGCAGAGTGTCCACGATGAGTAAGACGAGGTTGGTCACCAGTTCAAGGTATTTCTGGGCATCCAGAAGGAGATGGACATGCAAATAAAAAAAGGGCAAAAAAGAACTCCAGGTGTCTTGAGGGAAGTCTTTGGGGCACAACAGCAAGAGGCATTCATCCTCTCCTGGGACGAAGAGTAACATCATGAGAAAAAAAAATGACACCTAAGCTGAATATGCCAGGTGGACAGCTATTGGCCATTTGTTAAGGGAAGAAGAGACATTCCAGGTAGGAGGGTCGGGGGCAAAGCCGAGAGGCATGAAATGGAGACACAGCCTATTCAGAGAGCTGTACGTGGTCTGGTGCGCCTGGGGGATGTGCTTTAAGAGTGGAGAGGTAGGCGGGGGCTCGATCCTGGAGCGTGCTGAATGCCATGCTAAGGACCTTAAACTTGATCTGTGGGCCCAGAAGCAGGGAAATAACTTATTCTGATCTGTATCCTAGAATCGTCTGGCAGCGAAGTGAAAGCTGAACTGCAAGAGAATAAGAAAAGGGGTAGGAAATTCAGTTCGGAGACGCCTGCAGTGGCCAAAGGACGAATGACTGAAGACCTCAAATGAAGCAGCAGCATCGAGAGCACAAGGAAGGAGCAGACACAAAAGGCTCAAGGACACAGAATGGACAGACCTTGGTTACCCAGCACTGGACGTGGGGCGGGGGGTGGTAAGAATGAGGAAGGCGTCCGGCTGTCTGGCTTGGGAGATGAGCGGCATGGATGGAGGGGCCACTTGCCAAAATCAGAAACACGAGGGGACCAGCAAGGTGGGAGGGAAGTAGGATTTCGGACCAGGCCACACTGAATACTTCTGGGTGGAAACTCGGTGTGAGCCTGCAGCTCAGCAGAGGCCTGGACGCAGAGGACATGGGGATTCTCTCGGTAAATTTCTGTCTTCTGACCAAGAATTAAGTTGATAAACAGCCAGACAAGTTAGGAATGTCACTTACGGCCATGGAAGAGATGGCATCAGTCTAGGACCCTCAGGCTGGTTGCTTTCCACACTCCGCTGGCTTCTTAGGCACGAGTGACTCCCAGCGTCTTAGGCCGCAGGGGATCCGCAGACGACCCCCTCCAAGCCTGCACTCAGTGTGAACACCCTGTCCGGCACCGGCTGTCAGTTTGTGCCTGCCTGTCCATCCCTCTGTGGGCCTGCCTGCCCGGCACCCCCCCAACTACTACACCTACCGGGAGCTCACACTGTTCTGAATGGGGAAGGCATGACCACATGAAATGGGCCAGTCTGCTGGTGGAAAGTGTATTTCCTAGGAATTCTGCTTAACGTTGACAAAAGGTCTCTTGTCTTAGAAAGTACAACCTTGGCCTTGGGTGATCATAGGAGAGACAGATTTACAACTGAGCAACAAAGTCATTTACTCTTTAAAAAAACCTGTATAACAGAAGGAAGATGCGGTAGTCTTCACTTCTAGGATTTGCTCAGGACCTTTCTTCTAAAAAATAAAATGGAAGCACTTGGAGAGCTTTCACTATGCAGCTTTTATTTTGAAATTACATTTGTCACTTTAATTACACACATAGCTTAACCATTTAAACAATATTTGGGGTAGAAGGGAATGGGGTGGGATATAGCTTTGAACGTGACACCTTTTATGCTTTTCAAAAGCAGCTCAGCAAACGGAATTTTTAAAATGATTTGGGATGCAGCAGTTCTACCAACGCCCAGCAGGGGGCCTTGGAAGTGACAATGTATAGTGACACCCCCACCCCATCACTCCCACCCCTCCCTGAACAGACAGTCTCACAGGACTGTTTCAGTGCCTCTTCTTTGCAAAGGTTGTCCCTCCACATATTCAATTCCAAAATACACCGTGGTTTCCAAGAAACGTCAAGAGCAGCAGTGTTCACATACAGGAGGACAGGGATCTGTTCCTCTCTGAATGACAGCGGGACCCGCAGTGGAGCAGAGCCACGTCAGGCACGGGACGCGCAGGCAGACAGAACAGCCTCGCCGTTTGGACACAGTATTTCTGGGCAGCCCGAGCAGCCCACGGAGGTCAGGTGCGGAAGGGGAAACACGGACAGGTGTCCGAGCCTAGTTCAGCGCCCCTCCCCCAAAGAGAGGCTTCGAATGCCCAAAAGGATTCAGGGCAAATCTTCCACTTTCCCTCTCCAGTTCTGTATTTTGAAGGAATGTGAACATAAAGGAGAAGTTGCGAGAACAGTTCGGTAACCGCCCACACACCCTCCCCCGGATTCAAACCATTTGCCACACACGTTGTACATTCTCTGTCCAATCTATCCTCTTCTCTCCTTCCTCCCAGATCGCTCAATTCCATCACCACTTCTTAAGCTCTGTCAGTCCGGCCTCAAGGGGCTCATTGTTCATCAGGGAGGTCAGACGTGTGAACAAATACCGGCACTACCATCTAATGAGAAGAGCAAGTGTGTCAAACAAGGCACTGTGGGACTGGGGAGACCGTACAAAGAGAGATGATGACCCCTGCCCCCATCCCCAGCCAAGGACTGCTTCCCGGAGGAGACCTATGTGGGAGGTGGAGGAAGTCAAGGGTTTGTAAGCAGAGGGAACAGGGTAGAAAGGTGAGGATGAATCAGTCCTGTGTCCAGGGGCCGTATAGACTTTTGTTTGTCTTGTTTTAAATCTTCTGCTCCCACCTCCTCCCTTCATGCGGAGGAGCAACGGGAGTTAACAGAGCGAGCTCATTAGGTGGGCCAGGCGTGTGCTGAGGGCATCACGGGCATCTGCTCATTTAACCCCCACACCCTGGCCTGGTCAGTACCGTTATCAGCCCTATGTTATGGAAGTGAAACACTGGGATCAGGATAGTGAAGGAATTTGACAAAGGAGACCCAGCTCGTGAGTGGTGGAACAAGTAATTGCTTCTGTGCTTCACCTTCTTACCGCTCTATAGGGAAAACACTCTTCCCGTGATGCTCTACACCTCCTTGCACCCCTCTTTCCCGTACCTTGTACCCCAAGGCAGCTCAGCAGTAGCTTTTTCAACTCCAGTGCCTTTTTCGACAGAATGGTCCCCTTCACCTGAGCCTCACAAAATCCACACTTTCTGTTCACATCAGGATACAGTTCCCATTGCTCACTGTTCCCACGATCTAGTTACAACCTTCTGGACAATTTCTACACCTGGTTCCCCCTCCGTTTTTGCTGCCCCCTCAAGGGCAGATGTCAAGGTCCAGCAAATGGGCCCCAGACACGTCGCCACCACTGCCACCACCAGAGCTGCCCTACTATGCACCCCACGCTGAGCCGAGGTCTCTATCCACCAAACAACGTCTCGTTCAGTTCTCTCAGAACTTCGTGAGGTAGTCTCAGCATCTCTCTACTCAAGGGGATGGAGTCTCAGAGAAACTATATGACGTACTCAAGGTAATTTGGTTAGTGAATTCATACCCACACCTGGGTTGGAAGGGGCCAAAGAGAGCTGAACTCAAAAAACAGATTCAGAGACAAGTCTGAAAGCAAACAGCAAACAGAATTTTACTGTGCATGTCTGTACACAATATCCCTAAGTCTGAAAGCAAACAGCAAACAGAATTTTACTGTGCATGTCTGTACACAATATCCCTCAAGTGTTATTTACAGTTCTTGGTGCTGTCATTGAGAAGACATCACCCTTCTAACTCAAATTTCCCCAGTTATTACCCCCGTCACTCCACTTCCACTTCCACTTAAATAGACATTCAGGTCTATTTAATCGCCAATCGTGAATTAAACGATACCGTATTTCTCTGTGTATAATGTACTCCCTTGCACACTATACATGGAATTATTATACCCATGGTACATAATCATTATACCCATGTATAATGCACATCCTTATTTTTTCCCCTCAAAAATTTGGGCCAAAAGTGCACATTATACACAGCAAAAATTAGCTCTTTCAGATGCTTTTAAGGACATGTAATTCCAATACTGAACACTAGATGTCACTATCAACCAGTTATATTAGACCTCTGTAAGATATCAGAAAAAGTCATCGCGAAGTATTCAAGTCACATTTACTTGTTATTGTGCTACATGATCTATAAAAGCTGGAACACAGTGACAAGACACATACTTCTATTTAAAAAAATATTTCATGTTCTCTAATTTTACTCAGAGGGGCCCAAGTATCTTTAAAACAAAAAGCCTATATTTTCCCCAAGTGAGAAATACACTAGCAAGAACACATTAAGTACCACTGGACCACCAGACACTGTACTTTATTTATATCACATATTTGAAACCTTTTATTGTATGCAGAAAGTATTTAGATTAGGCTTTTAGAAACTGATTTGAAACCCCAAAGATACAAAGATATTTCACCCAGGAAAAGCTCATTCTGGCCCTCACAAAGAAAGACAAACTTCAAGGTTTTGTCAAGTACAGTTTTGGGAAAACAAGCCAAATGTTTGAACCCCAGATCCCTGTACATATATGATTATATTCAGTCCCTTCAGGTGCTGGTCATGGCCATTACTGATCTTCCTTCCTTAGCCCTTTCGAGTGAGTTTGGACACAGAGCAAACACAAGTCTTTCCTCTTGGTACCCTCTCAAGACTGGGTTAGGAGACCAGGTTCATAATATCCCTAAATGCCACAATTACTAGCATTCTGCTGATAAGTATGAAAATAAAACACAAGAGAAATACATAGAAAAATATAAATTTTAAACTATTAGGAGGTAGGTTGATAAACTCTAAAAAATCCGAAGGATCCATCTAGAATAAAATTTGTAAACAGTATTGTCTATTTTTCTAAAGGACAGAAAATAGTACCAGCAATCTCTTTTTCTGGTTTGTTCTGAAAAGCAAATAGCTGCTAGAGCTTTTTGTGTGTGTTTTTCAATTACTTTACTAATTTTTTCATCTCGGGTACTCTTCATATTTGTAACCTCTGCCATACTAGTCCTAAAAACCCGTAAAACATTAGTTTTTCAGTCAAGCAAAAACGTATTGGAAATAGGAAGTGTGGCTAAGGCCCCTACAAACAGATGCTTCTCCGAGTGACAAACAGCCATACCCTCCACCGTCCACGCGCGCATGGGCTGTGAGGACGAGCAAGCTCGCCTTGCATAACTTTAAAGGCTGGAATGTGTTATTTTGCCATCGAAACATTTGTTCTGGTATTTGACGTGCAGACTAATGGAATAGAATAGAAAGCCCATATGTAAACACCCCCATGTACATACAAATAGACATACATGCACATGGTAATAAAGAGTGAGCCCCGAAACAGTGGGGGGGGGGTGGAGATTCCTTCTCTTATGGTAAAGGAAGAGCTGGGTGGCCATCTGAAAAAAAGTGAGATTGAGTCCATGCCTGACATGAGGGTCAATTCCAAGTGGATTTGTATAAAATGTAAAAGCACAGAGCCATATATTATGGAAAGAAGACAGAGCAGAATTTTTCTTCTTACTTTAGAATGTAGAAAGGCTTTCTATGGAACAAAATCTAGTGATAAAAGTGAAAGTTGCTGCTCTGGCTGGTGTAGCTCAGTGGATTGAACGCAGGACTGCGAACCACACGATCGCGGTTCGATTCCTAGTCAGGGCACATGCCTGGGTTGCAGGCCAGTTCCCAGCAGGGGACACATGAGAGGCAACCATACATTGATATTTCTTTCCCTCTCTCCTTCCCTTCCCCTCTAAAGATAAATAAATAAATCTTTAAAAAAAAGAATGAAAAAAAAGTGAAAGTTGCTAAATTCACCCCTTAAAATATTCAAAACATCTGCATGGCAAAAAATAAATGAAGCCCTGTGTGTGTTAGTGAAAGACTGCCCCCAAACAAAGCAAAACAAAACAAATCAAACCCTACAATTTAGATCATAAAAAGCTCCTCAATGTATGAAAAGCTCCTACAAATTAAGAAAGACCAACAACCCAATATAAAAACAGATCACACAAAAGGAATGTACAGGGTCCTGGGTCAGAGGGCGCATGCTGTCCCCGGGGGCTGGGATGAAAGCAGGTCAGGTGAGGTGCCGAAGGCACAAAATTTAAGAAGACCTCAAGAATTTTATCCAGTTAAATGCCTCCTTAAAATCTGACCCTTATTCATCGTACTCCAGTCCCTGTGGTTCTTAAACACATGACAAGATGCTCAACCTCACTCAACATAAGATAGTTGGACATGAAAACTACCCAAGACACTAATTTTTAACCAATGAGATTGGCAAAAATCCAAATGCTGGACAACACGCCACGCTCAGACATTGCCGGTGGGATTGTGAATTGGTTTGGCCTCTCTGAAGAGAGCAAACTGCCACCCACCAGGCATTAAAATCATAAATACTACAAACTCTTGACTCGGTTCTAGAAATTTTGCCTACAGAATTTACCACACTGGCAAACAGTAAAACGGCCCATGCATGACCATGTTTACGGCAGCGCCGCTGGCTGCGGTGAAGATCGGACACGGCCTGCACGTGCACCCCGGTAGAGAAATCGCAGTTAGTTCAGCCAGTGCGGCGCCGTGCAACTGCAAAATGAGTGAAGACACTCTTTAGATATCGAAATGGACACTTCTCCAAAGCATGTTAAGCAAGAAAAGCAAAGTTCACAGTCATGGGTGTGTGATGTGCTACCGTATGTGCCAGGGAAAAAAAGGGAAAATAATGTGCATGGGCTCCTAGGTGCAGAAAAGTATCTGCCTTAAGAAAGAAACGGTGAGAGTGGTGCTTGTTTCCTGGGAGGGGGGGGAGGCGGGGGGGACTGGAAACTGGGTGAAGAGGCAACGGGAGTCACGGAAATGTATCATTATCTATTAAAGTACAAAATAAAAAATATGTCTTCATCTAGGACTTTGGTCCCCAAATACCTATTTCTCTCTAGATGCACAACACCTTGGAATACTTTTCTGAGGCTTTTCTATCACAGCAGCAACGTTTCTGACTCTGGTTTGACCTGACCCCTGGCAGAAATTTAAGCACAATGCCCGAACTTGACGTTAGGATAATGGGCTTTCCCTTCCCGTCTTCACTCAGACATCTAGGCTCTGCTGGAATCATCGTCAGCCTACATTTTTTTTAAAAAGCCTGACCCTGCACTAGCATCACCCGTGAGGAACACGGGCTGACTGGCAAGGCCGCGCACCGGGACCAAAGAGGATGGGGCCGCTGCCCCCCTTGCCCTTGTCCATCTGGGGAGAGCCTGCCTGTGGTTTGGGTACGCAGCACGGGTTTCTGCACCCATAGAATTGTATTCTGTGCCTTGTGGAGCAGCAGGGGAGCACCCATAAGTCACGCAGGCACGCAGTGAGCGCTGCGTGACCCTGCAGTGCCCGCATGATAACAGGTCCTGCTCAGATGGTGCGTCTGGTCTGTTTGCTTTAGGGGTGCTGATGGGGTGGACTGGGGCAGATGTAACTGTTGGGCCCAGAGGGCTTTTTCTGCTGAAGCTCCCTCTCATCTCTCAGTTACAAGTCTCAGTCACCACCCCTGCCAGTTTGGACAGAATACTTCTTTAGTTCCCTATGGGAGAATGCTGCCCATTAAAGAAAGGTAAGGCAGAGGAACCCTAAATTTCTCTCTCTTCTGATGCTCTGGTGTAGGAGGGGCCTGCCCCACTCTTCCCTGAGCAGCCCCTCTTTTCTCTGTGGTATTGGGGAGCCTGTCTGACCCCCAAACTTGCTCCCGTTAGGCCATCATCCAGTTTCTAGGACAGTCTTTCTGTGCCTCAAGGATGATTAGTGGAGCTAGTGGAGGGCTGGCTTGCTTTCTTTTTATTTTTCAATTATAGTTGACATACGTTTTTATATTAGTTTTAGATGTGCACATCAGTAATTGGATATTACATAACTTACTAAGTGATCATCCCGATGAATCTCAACACCCCTCTGACACCTGACATACTAGAACATTATTGACTATATTCCCTACACTGTACTTTGTATCCCCATGACTGTTCTGCAACTACCCATTTGTACTTCCTAATCCCTTCCCCTTGTTCACCCATCAGCCCCAACTCCTCTTTCATCTGGCACCATCCAAATGCTCTCTGTATCTATGAGCCTGTCTCTGTCTAGCTTGTTTGTTTTGTTTTTTAGATTCAGTTGTAGATAGATATTATTTATTGTCATTTTATTGTTCATATCTTTAATACTTTTTATCCTTCTTCTTAAAGCAGACCCTTTAATATTTCATATAGTAATGGCTTGGTGATGATGAACTCCTTTAGCTTTTCCTTCTCTGGGAAGCACTTTATCTGTCCTTTTATTCTAGATGATAGCTTTGCTGGGTAGCGTAATCTTGGTTGTAGGTCCTTCCTTCTCATTACTTTGCAAAGTTTCTGTGGAGAAATTAGCTGACAGTTTTATCAGAGCTCCCTCATAGGTCACTAACTGGTTTCCTCTCGCTGCTTTCAAGATTCTCTCTCTGTCTTCATTTTAATCATGATATGTCTTGCTGTGGCCTCTTTGGGTCCAACTTGTTTGGGATTCTCTGTGCTTCCTGGACTTTACGCCTATCTTCCTCACCAAGTTAGGGAAGTTTTGTCATTGTTTTTCAAATAGGTTTTCAATTTCTTGCTGTCTTCTCCTTCTGGTACCGGCATGGTGTGCATATTGGTAGGCTTGAAGTGGTCCCAGAGGCTGCTTATACTGTCCTTATTTTTTAAAACTCTTTTCCCTTTTTGCTGATCTGATTGGGTATTTTCTTCTTCCTTATCTTCCAAATCTCTGGTTTGATCCTTTGCTTCATCTAGTCCACTGTTGGTTTCCTGTAATATAGCCTTTATTTCAGTTCTTTTCTAGTTCTGTTTTTATGTTTCCTACCTCTTTGCGGAAGTTCTCACTGAGTTCATCACTCTTTCCCTAAATTCGCCGAGCCTCCTTATAACCACTGTTTTTAACTTGTCCCCATTTTGCTTAGTTCTTTCTCTGGAGTTTTCTTCTGTCCTTTCATTTGAGACATGTCTTTTTATCTCCTCATTTTGGCCGCCTCCCTGTTTGTGTCTGTATGTCAGGTAGAGCTGCTACAACTCTGGCTTGAAAGAGTGGCCTACAATAGAAAATATCCTGTAGGGTTCAGTGGCACAGCCTCCCCTGTCACCCAGACTGGGACTCCAGGCGCGCCTCCATGTGAGCTGCATACATCTTCCTGTTGTGGTTGAGCCTTGACTGCTGTTGGCTCGTCCATGGGCGGGATTTACCTCTAGGCTGATCAGCTGCAAAGGGTGGCCGTTACCACTGATCTCTGACCACCATGGAGGATCAGCTGTGCAGGCCCACCCCACAAAGCAGGACTTCTTCAGCAGGGCCCTGGTGCCTGATGAGTCTGTTCCTTGAGTGTGTCACTTGTAGAGGTGGTTGGGCAGTGCTCTGACATGATCTGAAGCTGTCCACTGGGTGTGCTGGTTCTGAGGCCTCCTGGGAGGTACAGGTCAAGGTCAGCCACTGCCTGTATTCTGCCTGGGGACCTCCTGGCATGAGCTACAAAGCAATCTGCAGATGGGTGCTACTTATGCTGGGCTTGGAAGTACCCAGGCAAGGCCAAGCTACAAACCAAGGCAGGCTGCAGCTAGTGCCAGGCCACTTAGCCAGAGGTATGGGGCTTGCTGTGGCCAGATGCTGCTTGTTTGGGAGATTCTAGGAAAGTCCAAAGCATGAGCCATGACAGGCAATCTATATGGAAAAGCCACTGGGAGCAGCTTGGGGGGGCCCACGAGTTGGGTGGAGTGGGGTCTCAGGGAATCACCAGGACAGGGTGAACAGTGTGAACCGACTGGGTTGATGGAGTCTCAGATAGGGCACCTGCCTGCCAGCTCTGTGAGGGGAGGGCTCATGGAAGGATCAATGGCCTTTGCCAGCACTTCTGTCTGGGAGAAAGCTGCCCCCCAACTCTTGCCCTGATGCCAGACACTTTAGTTCCTCCCTGTACATCCCTGGTGCCTTTCAAGCTGAAGCTCCAGTGCTGGGGCTCTGAGGAGTGAGGCCAAGTAAGTACGCGTGAGCCTTTTAAGAGGAACACCTGGGGCTCCAGAAGCCTCTGTCTCACTCCACCATGACCTCTTCTGGTTTCTATAGCCAAAAAGTGTGGGGACATCTCTTCCTGGCACTGGAACCCTGGGCTGTACAGCCTGGCTCCTCAAGCAGCACCTCCACAGCTGAGACACGCCTCCTGATTTTTACCCAGCACACGCAGTGGTGTGGGACCAGCCTGTTCAGCCTCTCCACCCCTCCCACCAATCTCAATGTGCTCCTTCTTTAAATCCCTGAGTGGAAGTTGTAGGACTTCCATTCAGCCAGATTTCAGGCAGGTCTGAATGAAGGCTGTTCTGCAGTTTGGGTGTAATTTTGATGTGGTTGTGGTGTAGAGGGCTTTCCACTGCTAAAGCCAGCACGTGCTCAGGAAGACGCGTGGGCGCCCGGCAGGAACTAAGCATGGCACCGCCAGGAGGAGGCCAGATTAACAGGGCGGAGGGCAGGGCGAAGGCATGACCATCCCCACATCTGTCAGCTCCTGAGCATGGCATGTGTGCTGGATCCCGGCTGTGGTTTCTCCAAGCCCCAGGGGTCTCAAGGTCAGCATGCAGTGTTGCCTCCACTGGTCATCTCCCCCCACCCTCCTCGGAGACCTTCCCCTACACTCCATGTGCGCCCACCACTTCAGTTCCTATTCACCTCACGGTGCTTGTCAAAATCTGTGATGCTTGCTTGTTAACTGGACTTTTCTCTTTATCATGTTTTCCATTAGACTTTAAGCTGAGTGTGGAGAGGAAGCATGTTAATCTTTTCTATATTTTTATCTCCCCCACCTAGGCCAGTGTATGGCAGCGAGCAGTTAAGATTATTTGTTGAATTAATTAATAATTGTGTATTGCTTGGGTTAATTAAGTTAATGATAATAGTTAATAAGCATGTACTAATAAAGACATATTAACAGAGTTTTTATGTTAGGTAGTGGTCCCAATGCCTGAAAATGAGGAAAGTCATAGATAATGGGAAAGAAGTGCATATAACCAGATGAATTTCACCAGGTTTACTTTAGGGTTAGGCATTCAAGAGGCCCGGGCTCTAAAATGGTAATGCTCTGTTAGCCCTATTCTTGATTATTTGTAGGAAGGGAGGCTTCATAGTCAGTTTCTGACTTGTTCTTGCGTTTATTCACTCTTCTATTTTAAAAGCATTACTGAATAATAATGGTAAGCGTGGGGATATCCAATGCTCCTTCTTTCGGAGCTCGGACACATGGCAAAGGAGCTGTACCCTGACATGATAAACATTTTAACACGAGCAGCAAGGGATTTTTGAGCAGTTTGCTCCGAGCGGGAATACCAGAGGGAGCCCAGCACGTGTCACGCAAGCTCGGAATTCAAGCAGAGTGCACGCTCTCCATGCTCCTTCAAGCCGGGATGATGCAAATGCCTGGCAAAGGGGAGAGACTTTACCCGCTGCGACTATGCTCTTGATTTCATTCAAGTAATGACAGAACTCTGAGCAAAGCCCACAAATAAAGCTGGCAACCAAGAGGAGAAACAAAAGCCACTTAAGGCACGTAGGCGGAAGGAAGAGCAGGGTCCACCTAATGGGCTCTGACTGCACGGCAGCAGCTGCTAAAGCAGGATGAGAACCCTGGGCGCCTGAACGCCCAGCCCTGGCGCATGCGCAGAGGCGCACTTCCGCTGCGTCCTCCTTCCTAGTGAGGGCCACACGGGTTCCGGGCTTATATCTGAACCTTTGGAAAGAGTCACCTTGCTTTAATTTATTGAATAAATATGAAGCTGTCTGCTGATATGTCGGGATGGAAGCCCAGCGGTGTCCCACGTTGGGGAGAAAGTGTGAAAGCCCCGCAGTGTGTGTGGAGGGGCCGTGGGATGCGTGGAGAGAGCTGGCTGACCAGGGACAAGGAAGGAGCGTGGTGGGCAGAAGGGGGCTCTGTCCCTTCAACAAAAGGCACCCTGGGGAGCACACACTCACTTGCTTAGGTTCTTCCTGTCATTAGGTCTGAAGGGACTCGGGAAATTCAGAATGAGTAAAATTACAAACAAGACGAGGGAGACAGGGGTTTGTGTGCCGAGAACTCTCCCCCACCCCCAAGGCCTTGGGCTGTGGGGACTGGGCCAAGGGGGCTTCATGTCCTCCTTTCATCTGCAATCAGCTGCCCTTCCCAGACAAAAATGAGAGAGACTGAGCTGCACTCAGGACTAATTTCATTTGCTGGAATCCAACAGACTGAGTCACTAAGTACCTTAATTCATTTACTCATTTATTTTAAGCACCTATTCAAAGGGTAGGCATTTTGCTAAAGCCAAGTGCCTGGAACTGCTCCCAGGGTGGCTGGGTGGCAGGCGAGGGCGATGGGAACAAATAGTTACAAGAAGAGGGAACAGTCAATAGAACAGTCCACAAGGGGGTCAGCCAGTGGCTTCTGAGCGGAGTCCAGGGGAAGACCCAGAGTGGGCCAACAGGGCAGCGTGCACACTCTGCCGGAGGCACAACCCTGCAGGCCTGCTGGGTAGGGGAGAAACACGTCCCAGCTTGGCCAGCAGAGGGGGCCCAGGGAGGCCTGGAAGCAGACAAGCGGTGGTGAAGGGCCTAGCCTTTATTCCATAGGCAATGGGGCGCCACAGACACAATTTAAGCAAAGAAGAGGCGTGTCCTGATGTGTGTTTTGGAAAAACAGTTTGTGTTGGAAGGAGGCAGTGAGAAAAATAAACTCAGAATAGGGGAGACCTAAAGCCCATAGATTCCCCCCATCGTATATAAACTACTCTTTCTGCTTTGAAAAGTCAATATTAATCGTTAGCCCCGATGTAGCACTTATTGTGTCCAAGCTATTTAATCTTCTCAATAGTCCTTGGTAAAACAGGGACTACTGATTCCCACTGACTGAGTCACTGTGAAGGCGGATGAACTGATGAAGCCGTTTCCAAGGAAGGCACCCGGCCCAGTGTCTGGCACGCGGCAAACTCTCAGAAGCAGTTCCTTGCTACCTGACATGAATTAGCTCCAACACCTTCTTCCTCGGTGGTCTTGCCTCAGCCTCTATATTGTAAAACCCGACATAAGGACTGTATCTTTACCACCAAAACCTTTTTTGGGGTGGATCTTAGGGTGATTCTGACTGTTTCGGTATCATTTAGGTCTGGGACCCTGAGGTTTCTGAAAGTCTGGACTCTAGGTGGCAAATGCTGTTCCTGGTAGTCTTTATCCAGGTGGCCCTGTTCTTCTAAATGCCTGCTAAGTCTTTGAAGGCAAAGTTCCCTCTATTTTATTAAAGTGTGAGCAAAAATAATGCATACACATTAAAGTATAAAAATTCTAAAATTTTCAGGCGTACTTAAAGTTGAGATCAAATTTTAAAAATCACAGCACAGTTAATGTTATGCTTTCTGATAGAAATTATTACTGTGATCTTTGTTCATTAGAAAATGCTGTTTTGTTCCCACAAACGATGATAATGACCAGTCAGGGCTGGAAGTGTCTGGGAGACTGCTCTGAAGACTGGCAGGATGGTCCTGTTTGATGTCTAGAGGGAAGGGGTCTGAGTGAGGAAGGCGAGATGCCTGTGAGTTGTGGATACAGTCTTCAGGAGAAGACAGTGCCGCAGTGCTTTGCCTTAAAAGCTTAGCAACATGAGGTCCTTAGTCTGAAGCCAACATTCAGTCCCTGTCAGGAAAAGAAGTGTCCCCCAGTACTGTGGGGCTAGGGGGATCTCCATTTTCTCCAGCCTCCTGTCCAAGCGCGCCTGCATTCTTCCTGTGCTCTTCCAACTACTGGCTCTGAAACAGGAGCCCGTAGGCAGGTGAATACACCCGGGGTGCCCCATGGGCACTGGAACAGAGCACTCCAGCTTGCACTGTGTGGGCCTGGGCATTTCTTTGGCTAGGTGTCGGGCAGATACCCTTCTCTCTTAGCTACTCCTTTGTGGGTTTGATGCATATTCCTATTTAATGCTTATTGCCTTTTATTAAGTTTGGTTGCAAGCCCGGGTTCGCTTTTCAACTTCATGCAGCCAGGAGAGGCAGACACCCGTGTCCACGAGAGACAGCTCTCTCAGCCACAGGCAGCCATGCAGACATATCCAATGGAATTCTGGGCTTCCCATCAAATGTTCAGAAAAGGACACTTTACCCTTCGAAAGATGCAAAGTAAACAGAACCTCGCCCTGGAAAGCAAATGTACTTCAGATCACTGAAACCGAAGTCCCAAAGAGGATAAGGGAGTTGGGGTTCTAATGACTTCACTGAGTGAATAAATTTCAGGCAAAAGCACAGAGAACAAATGTGATGAAATTGCAAAGTCATCCTTGTAACATCAAACACCTATTAATCTACTCACCTCCTGGGGCTGTTTGTCTCAGTCTTTCAGCAATTATCATCCTGAAACTGTGCTGTCCTACAGTCTGAAAGGTTTTCATCTATTACGAAGAATCCATAGCCATGTTCTTATGAGTGTGTGTTTTTCTTTCAGATCATCAGTTCAGAGACACATCATGCAATACTCAGAAAATGTGCTTGCCCAGCGGAAAGAGACCACGTTTCATCTTCCAAGGCATTTCACCACTCTGTATTTACATTTCAGGTTTGTTGTTAAGTATGTTTTAATCAAAGTGTCCTTTAAAAGTTTGCTACACAGAGTACAATCCATAGACCAACAGCATCCATATCCCCACGGGAGCTTATTAGAAAATCAGACACTCAGCCCTTCCCCAGACGCACCCGACCAGGATCTGCTCTGCCCCGTGGGTCCCATTACGGTGAGAGAGCCTGCCCCCAAAGGCGGTGTCCATCCCACAAATCTATAATCGACCAAAAAAAGCAAATACTTTTGCATGTAAAAACTCAAATACATGGACGTAAGTGGGCACAATTGCACTGATGCATACCAGCACGCTCACTAAGTGTAGACCGGCTATAGGAACACGTGTCGGCACACGTGTCGGCACGCGGCTCTGCACTGTGAGGCGGGAGGCAGGTGCTGCACCATCCTCCTCGGGTTGTAGACGACGGGCAGAGACCCAGAGAGCTTACGTAACTTCGACAAGACCACACAGCGTATCAGTGGGAGAGGCAGGACTTGAACCCAAGCAGTCTGACTTCAGAGAGCATGTGTTTAATCATTACACTGTACCCCCTCCCAGCAGGTGTACCTGCATCAGAAAACAGAACAGTTCACTCGGGATCAGAAAGAAAAAGCTAGGTTGCTTCAGGACCATTATTTTAGGTTCAGTAACAGAGGCAAAAAAAAAATCAGTTGAGTTGGACACCACAAAACTCCGATGGAACTCCCTCAGCTTTTATCGGAGGAAGCCAAGGCTCAGAGGGGATGTGTGAAACAAAACGGTTTTTCCAAAGGAGGGGAGAATTGGAGGCCAAGAACTTCTTGGCCTCCACTGTACTTCCCACCATGCTCCCTGCCTCTTCTATGCCGCCTCATAATTCTCTGGGGGTTTTGCTCTTCCAAAGACACCTCACACACATCAGGTAGCACATGACAGCGTCTCCCTTTCTTAACCGTATTCAGAATCTGAGATGCTCCTAGGCAATGGCTAAGGGGGGAAGGTTGTGCTTAGAAATCACTCCTGAATAGCTCTAATACTAAACACTGGCAGTTTACATTCTGGGTACGACAGGAGCCTTCAGATGTGATGGCCGAAGCCTCCTCCCTTGAGGAAAATCATTTCTGCAGCTATTGAGGTTTAATTAAGGTAGAATCTCAGTCTGGGCTCCAAGGAGTCATTGACCTGCTTAGCGCCACTGACCACATTCACAGGTGAAAGGCGGGTGGTGGTCCAGGCCCGAATTAATGCGACTGTGGCATTTGTGCCATCTCGTCTAAGACGCCTGTTTTAACCAAAGGTGCTTCCTGTCGAAGGTGAACATCCCACAAGGGTTCTCTCAAGCTCAGAATGTGTGCGGGATGTCGGGCAGGGGTTTCCTGGAACAGACTTCAGAAGTCCAAAGAGGCCGAAAACTCTTCCTGTTTAAAGCACAGCATCTGTGGTAAAGGGCGACGAGAGACGACTTTCATGTGGAAGCCTGCCCCTCTGGGGGGAGGCGAGATGAAATGTGCCCCGCCCTGCAAAGGCCACCTTCACGCCGCCGGCCCTTCCTGGCCTGAGCTGGAGCGGCCTCTCCACGACCTCTCCACGACCTCTCCACGACCTCCACTTCAGAGGTGAGGAAGGCGCCCCAGACACAGTGAGCAAAGAGCGCCATGTCCCTTCTGAGGCATGTAGTGTAAACACAAATTGCTTCATATCTGAAATGCCAGAGTGAGGCGCGGTGGCTCCCAAAGATCAAAAACACAGGGTAGACCAAGCTGCCTGTCTTGTCCCACTTCTCCCAGAGCTCAGGCTCAGCGGCCCGTGGGCTGTGGGAGGCGGCAGACCACCCCCTGGCAGTGAGAGCTCAAACAGCCTGAGAATCTGCCCCGCTACCGCCGTCCTGGGCCACTTACCTTGCACTGCCCGGACACACAGATGGCCGTGCCGTTCTGGTCGCAAGGGGTGCCGTCGATGACCTTCTCAGCCTGCCGCACGTAGAAGCGGTAGCCCATTGCCTGGCAGTTCAACTCACACTTCCGATTGCCCTTTGCTACCAAAAAAAAGAAAAAAAAATCAACCAACATCTTTTTCTCCCTGTATTTTTTATTGAGATAAAATTCACATAACATGAAATTAACCATTTTAACCAAAGTGTAAAACTCATTGTTTTTGACTGTGTTCGCAATGTTGTATAGCCAGTACCACTCATTCCAGAATACCGCCATTGCTCCAGAAAGAAATCCTGGGCTTGTTTGCTGTCCCTTCCGACTCCCTCCACCTGTCCTTCCCCAGACACTGGCAGCTACCAATCTACTTGCTGTCTCAATGGATTCACCTATTCTGGACATTTATAACCACATACTTTTTAAAAGTGCATGGCTGCTATCAGATCTCTCCATCTTTGATAGTAGAGGGAAGAGCCTGTAGCCTCATCTACAGTATGTAGCAGACTCAGGGCTGAATAAGTATTACAAAGAAATCCTTAAAGAACCTCACAATGCAAATAACAGAGTCTATTTGCAGATATACACCCACCCTTGGCTATAGTCGTAATTATATTTTATGTATCAGCAATCATCGAGAGCACACAGTCGGCTGTGCTGCTGTTGTTTACATGAAAACCTCTGCAGTTGTAGCACAGTAACGCTCTTTCAAGTGGCTGGAGATTCTTGCAATAACACCTCCATCATGAGATATTTCGTGGTTTCTCAATCACCTTAGGTTGAAGTCCAAACTCCTAAGCAAGGCATAAAATGTCTTTCAAATATAAATAGTCTTATTTCCTTCTGTTCTTCCTTACGCCTACGTTCTATTCCCAACTAAGCACTACCTCTGTCCCGCCATTGCATCCTTCTTCTCGCTGCCTGTGTCTCACCTGGTTAGCATCTGTTTCTACTCTGTTTTAGTTCCCAGGGCACCTCCTCCAGGAAGCCCTCCATTGGATCCTGATCTCACCTATACATGCCCCCATCACAGGCTCTTCTCTGCTTTAGGCTTAACCAACCTTGACTGAGCATGGTCTTGAAGAACTACAGGGATGTGTCCGCCTTAATCACTTTTGTATCCCTAGCACTCAGTACAGAGTTGGGCACATAGAAAATGCTCAACAAATCCCTGAGCAATAAAAGGAGGGATGGATAAATGAATACTGGCTTTTTTATTGCCTTTCTCTCCACCTCACCCCCCCACTAGACGTAGTCACCTACCCGAGTCTTTCTCTATTTTTCTTCACTTCACATGGAGCCTGGCACACAGAAGGTGCTCAGTAAAAGCTAAATTAATTACCACTACAACTAATATCTTCAGAGCAATTTAGTTGCCTTCAAAATAAGAATGAGAAAAATTATCAGGTGGAATATACTTTCATATCCAAAAGAGACAGACAGGCCAGTACACACTGATTTTTTAAAAACCTTTGGCAACAAGACTAATGCTACACTCGGCTGTAGACAGGACATTCCAGGGTCGTGCCTTTGTCTGAAATCTGATTACTGAATTGGATAACACTGACTTTTTCCTCTACAAGAAGATACATCATCTTTTCCCCAGTGTGGCTGCTCGACTGTCGTAGCAATGAACTTCCTTTTGCTCTAAAGCCATCAAAAATTGCTGCCAGGAAATAACATACGCGGGGCCTCCAGGACCATGTGGTTCAGGAAAGATGGAATCTTGTATGTCTATGTCTTCTCTGCACCCTGAGGTCTATCTTGGAACTTGAGAGGATTCTTGACTTGGTTTCTTACCTTGGCTGCCCAAAAGAGGTAAGAAGTGATCTTGCAAAAACAATAACAAAAAGTATCAACCACCTTCGAGAATTATCTAAAGCTAAAGCATCATTTTATAGATGAAAAACAAAACAAAAATACAACAGACCTAAAAAATGAAGTGACGGGTTAGAAGTAAAACTAACCTTCTACGACTCACTTTCTCACCTCATCTGTCTATCCAGACTGCTTCCCCTCGTCCCAGCTCCTTGCTTTCTAAAGCAATGAAAGGAAGTACCCGGGTGCATTGCATTTTTAAGGAATAAAAGTGTCTGAAAGGCAGCCTTAGATGAGACAAGGGTTTGGAGTGCTCACTTCCCTCTTGGGTTTTTTCCAACCACCTCTATCTTTTGCAGTCACGATTTTATTTCTCAATATTTGCAACCGTACCACAGAAGAACATTCTGAGAAAAACAGCAGCAACAACAAAGTGGTTAAAAGTGAGATAATTACGGCAGTATCTCCAAATGGCTACATGAAAATAACCCAGAGGAATGGTCGGAAGTCTGGGCTCCTACCTGTGGTACAAACCAGACACTTGCTCTGAGCCTCTGCCTGTGTAACTTAGTCAGTCAGTGTCCTGCCTTCTCAGACGTGCGACAAGGGGAAAGGAGGGCCCCCGGAGGTAACGGAATCTGTGGACAAGTGCCCCCCTGACCGACTTGCCCAGAGATCCTGCTGCCTTAGCAGTACTCGGCTGGTGCTTGTCATATCGTTACATAGGGACTGGCTTCTCCACCCTGCACACGCCCCCCGCCCACTTTAAAATGTCATTGAAAAATACAACTGCGGGGCTTAAGTTTAAGGTCTTTCATGGAGTGCTACTTCATACCTTTATTCCTGGAATACGCTTACAATTCTAACGCCACGAGCTGCTTCCCCAGGCAGATTTTGCCGTGGGGAAAACAGCAGAGTGCCCGGGAGCTAGGTGCAACAGGACAGGCACATCCGTTCCTCCCTGTTTATCTGCCCGCTTAGTCCTCTCCCTCTGTGTTCTCATCTGCTTCCAGATGTCCTCCCCACGCCAAAGGAAACGCTCACGTTCACACATTCAGGCGGTGATTCCCAGTGGGGTACCGGGACCAGAAAGATCAGCATCACCTGGGAGCTTGCTGAAAAATGCAAATCCTCAGGCTTCACCTCCAACTTCTAAATCGGAAACTCTGGGGATGATGCTGGGTCACCTGTGTTTTTAACAAGCCCTCCACGTGATTTTGGTCAAGCTCTGGAACCACGGGTCCAGGGAAAATCAAGTAGGAAAAAGATTTGGAAATAGCTGGCCATTCTTACTTTGAATCAATGATGTTCAAGTTCCATGTTTAAATTTAAAAGACAATATAAGCGCCATCTTTAATTAAATGTAGGGTGTTGCCAGGTATCTGGATCTCTCACAATAAAAAAGACCCCTGATCATTTAAAATAATTCTGGAGGATACACAAGAAAATTCAGGTACTTAGAATACAGTAGCTAACAACTGATGGGTTTACCCTCAGACACAGGTTAAACATGCAAAGCACTCATTGAGCTCCATCCCCTCTGAAAACCATCTGAGTAAAGGCACTTATTTTAGTAATAAAAAAAGGAAATGGAAAAGAAGTTAACAGTTACAAAATTTTGGAAGGCGGAAAGCAGAAAGACCCACAGTAATGATTTCGCAGACCCAACCAAACGAATCCTAGGCAGGACCCGCAGCGCCAAAGCTACTATGTCATAGTTACTGTTTCTAAACAGTAGCTCTGGTGACAGAGGAGGACACAGGCCTGAAGACAGAGAAGCCGTCCTGGCGTTCAGGAGGCAGTTAAGAGGTTCCACACTCCAGAATGGTTGACTAAAGTCTCTGAAAATTGACATCTTCACAAAAACAATGAGAACACTGGCAAAAGAAAAAAAAAACACAGCTGAAGAGGCTATTAATAATAGGCAAAATAAACTTTAATACAAAAATTGTTATTAAAGACAAATAAGAACATTTTATAATGATAAAGGGTCAATTCATCAGGAAGCCTACAATAAAGGACCAAAATATGTGAAGCTAAACCTGACAAAAGTGAAAGGAAAACTAGGCAATTCGATAATAATGAATAGAGCTAGACAGAAGATCAACAAGGAAATAGAAGACCTGAATAGACAATGCAATCCAGGGGTATCCAGCCCGTGGCCCATGGGTCGCATGCAGCCCAGGATGGCTATGAATGCAGCCCAACACAAAATCGTAAATTTACTTAAGACATTTTCCTTTTGCTCACCAGTTTTCATTAGTATTTGTGTATTTAACATGTGGCCCAAGACAACTCTTCTTCTTTCAGTGTGGCCCAGAGACGCTGAAAGGCTGGACACCCCTGACTGACAAGTCAGTCTTGGATAGAGCTAAATAGACAGAAGATCAACAAGGAAACAGAAGACTTGAATAATATTGTAAACAACGACACCTAACAGATACAGATAGAATATGCCACTCAACAATAGCACAGTTCACACAGTTCACACTGTTCTCAAGTGCACATGAAACACTTTCCAAAAAGGAACAAATGTTACATGATGGAACAAGCCACAGTGAATTTGAAAAGATAGAAATCATGTTAAAGATGCTCACTGACCACAGTGGAATGAAATTAGGAATCAATAACAAAGAGAAATTTCAGAATTTCAAAAAAACATGGAAATTAAACAACATACACTTAAATAAATGATCAAGAAACAATGCAGGAAAAATTAGAAAATACTTTGAGATTAAGAAAAATGGAACACAGCATACCAACTTATGGGATGCGGTTACAGCAGTACTTAGAGGGATAATCGTAGCTGTAAATACCTATGCTAAAAAAGATCTCAAATCAATAACCTAATATGCCACCTTAAGAGATGAGAAAAAAAGAGCAAACTAAAGCCAAAGCCAATGGAAGAAGGAAACTAGGGTGTAAATACATTAAATAGAGAAAGTACAGACAATAGAGAAAATAAAATCAAAAGTTGGTTATCTAAAAAGATCAATAAAATTCACAAACTTTTATATAACAAACAAAAACAAAGAAGACTTAAAAATACTAAAATCAGGAAGAGGAGACATTACTACTGATTTTATAGAAATAAAAATGACTGCTAGCCAAGGTGATTAGTCAAAGAAAAAGAGATGGTATCTCGGTTGAAATGAAAGAAATAAAACTATCTGTATTTACAGAGAACATGTATATAGAAAATCCAAAAATTGCACCAAAATTATTTGAACTAATAAACAAATTCATTAGTGTTAAATGATGCAAGATCAATATGCAAAACTCATTTTATTTCTATATGCTACAACAATCTGAAAATAAAATTAAGAACACAATTCTACTGATAATAGCATCAAAAAAAATAAAATACTTAGGAATAAATATAACAAAAAAGACTAAAACATACACTGAAAACTACAAAGCTTTGTTGGAAGAAATTAAGGAAGATCTAAATAAATGGGAATATATGCTATGCTCATGAATTCAAAGATTTAATATTGTTAACATGGCAATACTCCCCAAATTGATTTAAAGTTAAATGCAATATCAATCAAAATACCAGCTGGCTTTTAATTTTGTAGAAATTGACAAGCTGATCCTAAGATTTATATGGCAATACCAGGGACGAAGAATAACCTTGAAAAGGAATAACAAAGCTGGAGAACTCATACTTCCTGATTTTCATGAAAATAATGTGATATTACCATAAGGCTAGACATATAGATCAGTAGAATAGAAATGGGAGTCCAGAAATAAACTCTTACATTTTTGATCGATTGATTTTTGACCACGGTGCCAAGACAAGTCAATGGGGGAAAGAACTGTCTTTGCAACAAATGGTATTGGAACAACTTTTCATATCTACATGTAAAAGAATAAAGTTGGAGCCCCTACCTCCCATTAGATAAAAAAATTAACTCAAAATAATCAACCTACAGGTAAGGGCTAAAGTTTTAAAATTCTTAGAAAAAAGTATAGGTATAAATCTCCATAGTCTTGAATTAGTCTCAGATGATATGGTATCAAAAGCACACGTGAGAAAAGACTAAATAAATAAATTGGACTTCATCATAGAACTCCAATGAGGAAATGAAATCACAACACATGAAATAAGACATTTTTGCAAATCAGATTATGGAGTTGTATAATGAACTTATACAACTCAAAAATTAAAAAGATAACCCAATTAATAAAAATGGACAAAAAATTTAAATAGACATTTCTCCAAGGAATATAGAAGCATATACAAATGGGTAATAAGTATATGAAAAGATGCTCAATATTGTTAGTTATTAGGGAAATAGACATCAAAATCACAATAAATTATAAATCATTAGAGAAATGATGATTTCATTTCACATTCACTAAAGACGGCTAAAATAAAAAAAGATAGTAAGAAGTGTTGGCAAGGATGCAGAGAAATCAGAACCCTTATACAATGCTGACAGGACTGTGAAATGGAAGAGCTTCCTTGGAATGCATCTAGCTCTTCAACACGTCAAACATACGGTTACCATACGACCCAGAAATTCTACCTCTACGTATATACCTATGAGAAATTAAAACATAATGTCTTCATATTCAGACTGCACATAAATATTCATAGTAGCATTATTCATAGTAGCTAAAAAGTGGAAAGAATCCAAATGCCTTTCAACTAATGAGTAGATAAACAAAATGTATAAATACCCAATGGAATATTATTCAATAATAGAAAGTACTTGTTAAATACTAATACCTGCTATATAGAGATATCTTGAAAATATCTTGCTAAGTGAAAGAAGCCGGTTGCAAAAAGCCACACATTTTATAGTCGCGTTTATGTGAAATGTCCAGAAGAGGCACAGTTATATAGGTGAGAAACAGGTCAGTGGTCGCCAGGGGCTGGGGGAGGGAGAGACCGTGACGGAGTCTGAGAATGGGTCCGAACTCTCTTCTTGAGGCTGATGCAAATGTCCTGAAATTATGTGGTGCTGACAGTTGTACAGCTCTCTAACTACACTAAAACCACTGAATGGAACTACTTAAAGGGTGGCTTTCATGGTTATGTGGATTTTATCTGAATACATCTGTTGTTATTTTTTTTAAGTAGCATTTAGTTTCCTGGATCCCCAGGAGATCATCAAATAACTCAAGAAAATTTCTGTTTCCAGATTGAAGGAGCCCACCAAGTGGGCAGAACAATGTGCTAGGGGTGGGATTCAATGTTACCCTCCTTTACAATTAAGAAGTTAGCCTGGTAACGTTTCAAGAATACAGAGAGAAAATACAAGACTTCTCGGTCAGAGATAAAGGACTTTATTACTCAAGGAAGAGCAAGCAGAACGGGCATCAGCACATCTGCCAGTTTCTCCTGCCCCGGTTCCCATGGGGGCAAAGCGTGGGAGCCACAGCTGAGGAGCACTGGGCTTGAGGACCCTGCCACTCTTACGGGCAGCAGTAAAGAGCCCTGCTCTTGGTTCTGGATGGAGAGGTGTCTGTTGCTCAAGGCTGCTCACTGCCAACACAGCCTTGAGAAAGGACCTGGTTTAAGGGTGTTCAGGGTCTTGCCTTCTTGGCCAACTGCACAAGAGCTGCAGGAGGACAAGGGACCCACGGCGAAACCTTCTGATAAATGGACAACCACAAGGCACTTGGCTGTGAAACTTCAAGACACTTGGGACAAAGAAAAGCAGACACAGCCCGCCAGGGAGGAAACAAACAAATAAAATGGTGTTGAATTTATCAACAATAACTTTGAAAACTAGAAGAAAATTAACCAACAAGTCATAATTTTTGAGGACAACTAATTCCCAAATTTGACTGTAATATCCAGTCAAATTACCAACACTTAAGGAAAGGCAAAGGCATTTTCAAAAATCCAAGCCTCACACAATTTACCTCGCATGCACCCTTATTGGAGGATGTATTCTACCACAACGAAGGAATAAACCAAGAAAATAGGTGTGGGTCCAGGACACAGAACATCTAACCCAAGAGAGAATGCCAGGACTAGGGTGAAAAGAGACCCTAAGGAGACAAAGGTGCACCAGGGAAACACAGGCAGGTGAAAAGGTTCTGGGAGACAATTACTTAAGAAAATGAAATGCATAGAATACTCAATAAATTTTAAGACATTGCAACATCAAGTTATTGAAAGAATATTTTCACAATTTAGAGAGCATGGGGTTGTGTAAGTATGAAATACACAGAAAAGACAACCAATGAAAAACAAAAAGGTACAGGAACAACAAGAAAAAAGGATTTCAGGGAAACAGAAAGCTCCTCTGGTACATGGAGCAGAGGCTACCATGTGGTGCCCAGGTTGTCGACCACTACCACCCGATTCAAGTCAGAATTCCCCCATTAGCTGAGAGTGTGCTGTGTCTTTCTGGAACTTGTCATCAGCCTAAGGGAGCCCCTCACGCACGGTTGAACCTTGTCCCCAGAGATAGCCCCCATCCAATGACCTGTCTGTGTGGTAGTACAAAGGTCCACCCAGACAGAAATTTTGGGTAACTTCGCAGGGCCATCCCAGCTCAGAGCTTCCTGTGGGACCAGCTGCAGATTTTGTGTGACTGTTCCAGTCCAACTTCTCTCTCTGTCCAATCCTACACTGCAGTGTTCCAGGTTCACGTCCCAGTAAATGTGGGGCACAGACCTCTGCGGGGGTCAGCATCCTGCAGACTGAACCTCAGTCAGTACACTCTGTGGCTCAGCTGTGCTGACAACGCGCATGGTAATACGTAAGCGATGGCTATCGGTCCGATTGAAATTACAACAGTATTACGTTGAGAGGGTGTGGGATGGGAAGAGCCCACATGTGCAGAAGGAGGGAGAGGATGATGAAAGAGGGCGACATCCTCATCTTCAACAAAAGATACTCGAAACTGAAAAATCTGAGAGTAACAATGGGAGCATTTTTTTTAGTGATAAGATGGAAAATACGAAAAGAACAGCTAACACAGGGAGGAAGAAATATTGGAAGGAAAGACACAGTTTATAGAACTATTTGACTCTACAAAATATAGGCATGCAACTTTGATTAAGTAATAAAAATCAATTTGAAAAAGAATGTAAAAAATTACTCCAACAATTAACTCAAAATGGCAACAACTCCCTGTTGTCTTTTCAGGGACTTTGCAAAACAGGGATAGCAGAATGTTGCTCAAGGGTGGGGGTCCTAGATTTAGCTCGCTTTGCTACTGCCTCCCACTTCCAAGCGCTTCCCAGCACTGCATGCTCTCCTGCTCCCCTCCTAGCAGGGGAAGCCTCAGGTGAGAAGGAGAAGCAGCTCTGAGAGTAAATATGTGAGCTGTTCTTGGAGAATGGATAACATCTGTGCTTAGTTTTGGATCCTAAAACTTCACAAGTTCACTCCAAGTTTAGCACCAAAGCCCTCATTTCCCAGGCTCAAGTTCCATGTTTTGGGTAGAATATATGATATCCTTATTCAAGAAAAGCAGCCTCATAAACGCAGCTCATAAACCCCCGACATGGCAGGGTGCTTACCCAACACATGCTGTGATGAGTGAAGTGTAAACGAATTAGAAAAATGTGGATGCGATGTCTTAAGTGCATATGCAGGGTTTAAGTACCACAGAAAGGGGGTTGCCCAAAGCCCGGGGCAGGCAGCTGGTGTCTGCAGCAGTGCGTCTGGTGAGTTGCCCAGGGGCAGCAGAGCCAGAGTGGCCCTGGCTCCACTCCACCCGCTGCACTATCTGCGTGGCGTTCCTCCTGTTCAAGACACAGCTCTGCCTGCCTGTGGACTCCACATTCTGGACTGGATGCCGGTGATTAATAGTCAAACTGCTTTTCCCCAGACTGCATTTTCCAGGACAAAGTTACGGAAAATAAGATGAAGAGAATGCTTCTTAAGAGCCCAGACTCTTCTCTGGAATATGAAAACACTTCTGAGAAAGTCAGAAGAAGGGGTGAGACTGCCTAATTCTACCTTTTCCTGCTCTGAAAAGGAAATTGCTTGGGGCTCATCCCATTATTAGAACTTAAATGCAAAAATACGCAGCTTATCAGTTACCTATTATTCCTAACCTTTTCTCCAACACTTGCAACTAACTGTGTGAATTAAAAGTTTAGGAGTTCATATGCAGTACCCTACGGAGTCTTACTTCCCTGGCAGTCATAACAAGCTGGGGGACTCGGACTAGAAACCCAGGACAAAAGTGTCTTTTTAAACTCTGAAAAGTCAGTGGCTCAGGGTTCCACAGATATTAAATTCCTCTCAGCACTGCTCACACTTAAACACAGTTGTAGTCTGTAGCACTCTGATGCAGTGGTTCTCAAATTTTTAGTGTACATAGAATCCACTGGAGGGCTCATGAAAACACAGACTGACGGACTCCACCTCTCAAGTGTCCAATCGATCGGATGGGGGCAGAGCCCCAGGGTCTGCGCTTCCAACAAGTTCCCAGGAGAAGCCAATGCCACCGGTTCAGGAACCACACTTACAGAGAACCACTGCTTCCACGAAACAGAAACTGGGCAGCCAGACCTCTAGCTGACACCCTGGAAATGCATCACCAAAGGTGAGGTAAAACGTGATGCTTGGCTAACTAAACAAAAAGTTAGTTTTATACACATGAGCTAGCCAGTCAAGACTGTAACCATCAGGTAGCCTTGCAAGGAGGAAGTCCTCTTCTGAGTTGTCAGGTATGGTCCACACTGTGCAGAAGCAGAGGGAAAAGGAACTTCTCAGCATCTGCATTTGCATTTGTCTGCCTAACCTATTCCCACCTTTTACAGTTTTTATATGCTTACTATTTACTGAGCACTTACTATATGTTGTGGCATGTCCACAGAGGGCATGGGAGCACCATGCATTTCTTCCATATGGCTATATCTTTACAGTACACTGGTAATAGTAAGTAAAATGTTTTCCTGAGTTCCATGAGCCATTCTAGCAAATTACTGGGAACCTTGTCGGAACCGCCAATTTGCAAACAAGTTAGACAAAGGTGTAGTTAACTTGTGGACTCACTACTTACAAATGGTGTCTAACCTGGGGGGCGGTCTTGTGGGACTGGGCCCTTAAGTTGTAGGGTCTGTACTAATTTGCAGTAGTTAATGTCAGAATTGAATTAAATTGTAAGATAGCCAGTTGGTGTCCACCAAGATTTTGAGAATCATTTGGTGTAGAAAACTCATAAGTTTGATGCCAGAAATGCGAGTAGAAACAGATTTTAGCACTTGCTTTCTCCCCATGCTGCCAGCATCCAATGAGGGGGGTCTCACCCTCTGCTGGTGGATGCCAGGTCCTCTGCTGTGTTGCCAACCACTGATGCACCTTCCTAGGGCACGGACCAATGTTCTTAAGGACAGGACACATTTCTATCAGTGGCAGCAATAATTCAAGAAACCTCCTTTCCTAGGACATACAGAGGGCCCAGAGACATACAAAAGGATGCTTAGCATCCATAGCCATCAGAGAGATGCAAATTAAAACCACAATGAGATACCACTTTACACTGGTCGGAACAAACCAGCGTAAACAAATCAACAAACAACAAGTGCTGGTGAGGTTGTAGAGAAAAGGGAACCCTAGTGCACTGTTGGTGGGACTGCAGAGTGGTGCAGCCACTGTGGAAAACAGTATGGAATTTCCTCAGAAAACTAAAAATGGAACTGCCTTTTGATCCAGCAATTCCACTTCTGGGATTACATCCTAAGAATCCTGAAACACTAATTCAAAAGAACCTATGCGCCCCAATATTCATAGCAGTACAATTTACAATAATAGCCAAGTGCTGGAAGCAACCTAAGCACCCATCAGTAAATGAGTGGATAAAAAACTATGGTACACTCACACAATGGAATTCTGTGCAGCAGAAAGGAGGAGCTCCTACCCTTTGTGACAGCATGGATAGAACTGGAGAGCATTATGCTAAGTGAAATGAGCCAGGGGAGAGGGGCAAATACCATGTGATCTCACCTATAAGTGGAACCTAATCAACAACAAAAAATTACACACAAGCAAGCAAATTATAACCAGAGACATGGAAATAAAGAACAAACTGACTGCAACCAGAGGGGAGGGGGAGGGGATAATGAGGGGAAAGAGGGAAGGATCACCAAGGAACATGTACAAAGGACCCATAGACAAAGCCAAAGGGGGTTAAGATTGAGGGTGGGAGGTGGGGATGGGTGGGGCGAGGGGGAATGGTGGGAGGAAAATGGAGACAACTGTACTTGAACAACAATTTATAAAAAAAGAAAACTGCTGAGAAAGTAGATCTTAATGTTGTCACCACACACACAAAAAGAAAATGGTAATGTGTGGCAAGATGGTGTTAACTAATTCTATACTGTAGCACTAATCATTTGTAATATATGTGTCTCAAATCAACACATTATGCACCTTATGTTACACAATGTTATATGTCAATTATATCTCAATAAAGCTGGGAAAAAAGAAAAAAGAAGAAAAGAAACCCCCTTTCCTCCCAAACCCTCTCTGCCACCAGGCTGCGTCATCTGGATTCTTCCCTTCCCATTCACTCCTCCTGCCAAAACCTACCTGTGCCTTCTCCAGCCTGTGTCGGAAGGGCTGTACAATCTCCTAGCTGGTCTCCCCAACTCAGGCTCCCTACCTTCTCCCCATTTATCCAGCTCAAGCTATATTATCCTCAAACCTTCCTTCTTGAGGTTCCCCCCCGAAGAACCTGTCATAGCTCTATACTCCTTTTTCACCACTCCTAAGGAGCCAGCCTTCCCACTCTAACCCCCGCCCCCGCCCTTTGCACCACTGTGGCTTTGCATATGCTGCCACCCTTGGCTGGTATGCCCCACGTTCTATTCTCTACCTGAACAAATTCTACTTGACCTTCCAGATGTGACTCAGCCCACTTGCTCCTGGAAGCTTCCCTGACATTACTCAGCCCCACAGATCTTGCTACCTCTATTTAACATACAAGGTCACACCAAACCTAGCTATTACCCAATTCTGTCATTTTAGACACGGAAAGCTGAAGCTTAGACAAGTGGAGAGATTTGCCTCGACTCACACTGTTTGTCAATGACCTCACCACCCACAAGATGCATAGGAATTTCCTAAGTCAATAAAAATGATGCCATACATGGCTAGAGTGCTCGCAATGTACCAAGTACTGTGTGAGACTCTGCATAAACCTTATTCCATATTATCCTTACAACTCAGTGAAATAGCCCCATTTTACCGATGAGGAACCTGAGGCTCAGAGAGGTCAACTACCTTCCTAAAAGCTGAAGCACTAAAAAGTGGTAGAAGCAATAGGATTCAAATCCAGGTTTGACTCAGAAAGAGATTTTTGAAAAAATATTTTATTTATTTATTTTTAGAGAGAGGGGAAGGAGGGAGAATGAGAGGGAGAGAAACAACAATGTGTGGTTGCATCTCCCGCGCTCCCTACTGGGGACTTGACCTGAAATCCAGGCATGTTCCCTGACTGGGACTCGAACCGGCGACTCTTTGCTTCGCAGGCCCGCACTGAATCCACTGAGGTACAGCAGCAGGGCCTCAGAAGGCAATTGTTATTCTTGGTGTCTTACTGAACTCTTAATTCTTTTATTTGAGTACACATTATCCAAGTAGAAATTCACTTCTTTAAGGTTAAGGACAGTACTTGGCATAGTGGCAAATATGAAGCCATGCTTGCTTATTCTCCCAATGAACATTTATTAGGCACCTACTGTATATTATCCAGTATGCCAGGATCTAGTTTAAGCAAGCTGACAAAGCAGTCTCAGCCTTCATTTAGACAACCAGCATTCATTCATTTTATGGATTTACTTCCTTACGGTATATTTATTGAGCATATACCTCATTCCAGGTATTCAAAAAATGGTAAGAAAAAGAGACCAAGTCCTTGACTTCATGTAACTACAATCTCGTGGGGGAGACAGGTATTAAATATTCACACAAAGAAATGTGGAGTTGTAACTGTGAAGGGTAATTAGGAGTTCACGTGTGAAGGGGAGGGTTCGGAGAGAAGCGCATTCGAGGCAGAGGCACATGGAAGACCACCACCAGAGGCCGGGAACACGCCATCAGGGTGAGGGCCAGACCATATGAGAGCCGGCTGCAGGGGTTGACCATCAATGCACGACCACCATTCTTGTGGAAAGAATGAACACATCTGTCTAGAGTCCCATGAAGACCATGGCTTGCACTCTTTGTACTTTTCTGGAGAGCAGAGCATGGAACAGCAGAAGTTTCCCATTTGGAGAAAGTCCCTAAGCACACAGTTGCACGGGAATTGGTGCAGCCAGCTTTACCGCAGTCTCCCACCCGTTCTCTGCAATGTGTTCCTTTTTCCCATGTCACGCATAGTAAATCTGAAGCTAAAAAGAGTGACTGAAAAGAAATACTATTATGGAAAAAACACCATGCTGTCCGAAACATTTCAAGCTGTGTGACATGTAGTGTTACATCTTAAAATGTTATATTTAATAAAAATAAAAGTTTGAAGGGGTTCTGCCAGTAAAAAAGCCCGACAGCGGCGGTAGGAACAGGAGCCATAACCAGTTTCATACGGTTGGGAAAATGGATCTCTCTCCGAGAAAATATGGACATATTAAAATATGGAATATAGACACATCCCCCAAGAAAATGATGTGGCTGAGGTTTTTCTCGTCGAGGACTGAGGCTGTAGAGAGCTCTGAGAAGAAAGTAGGGGAGGATCTCTGGCACAAATGCCATGTAAAGCCAAAGTCTCAGAAGACAGAGGAACTCAGAGGCAAAGGAAATAGTTTCACTTCCACAGATGATACCCAGAGGAGGGTGATTTTATGTTCCATCTCCTGCTATTATCATCTACGTTATATTTATATTTATTTATATGCATGTGCAAATATGTATGTGTGTATATGTGGGCATGTTTATACGTGTATTATGCATGCATGTGTGGATGGAGGAATGTATGTGTGTAAACATGCATGTGTGTTAGTGCATTTGTATATGTGTTTATTTATGTGTGTATTCTGTGTATGTATGTACATGCCTCTATGTGTATGTACTATTGTGTACGTGTGTACACATGTGCCTTCCAGTCTGTTGGCTCCAGGCCACAGCAATCAACAGTGAGAAGAACACCATGTGGGCTGGTCCACAGACGGAAAAACTTACTGCACCAATGTGTGGGCCGACACAGCAGGTCCACATACGTGAACAGCCAGTGGTAGTTCTGAAAAAGGCACTCTCTCTCTCCTACACAGTTAACAGCAGACATGGTAAGACACTGGAAGAAGAAGGTGTCAGCAGGAGGAAAGTTTCGATGGCTTCAGGAATAGAATTTTTAGGTTCGATAGATTCTCAGAATTGAGGGGAAAGCGTCAAAGAATCCCAGCTAATCTCAGCTCAGCTGCTCACTGCAGGATAATACGGAATAAAGGAGGGGGGCATTGCCTGTGCTTTGCCTGAGCCTCTGTGACCTGCCCGTGCTTAGCACACACGTTGTACCTGGGAGGCCATGAAGCTCAGAGGGTGTTTCTTGGCTTGATGTTCTCTGCCGTCCTCACAGCGTGCTCTTCCGCAGCCCGTGGAAGGCTCCTGGACCCCCCTCCCCATTTGGGATTTAATAAAACTCTCCGAAGAATGACTCTCACTGAGTCAGCACCCCTCACAGCTGCCCTGGGTTCTTCCCTGTCCTCAGAACACCTACCCTGAGATGGGTGTCAAGGACACTGTGCTCTATAATCCGACTTCTAACCACTCAGGTGCTCTCTTGACTGTTCTGATAACAGAGCATGGGCGTTCTCCTTTCTGTGCCCTTTACCAAGGAAGTGACTTTTGAACTGAAATCTGAAGGATGAGTTCGTGTATGTGGAAGGGGTGGGAAGGAAGCTGTTCCAAGCAGCGGTTCCAGCCGGAGCCAAGGCCCTGCGGCAGGAGGAGTGGAACGGCAGCAGGCGTGGCTGGAGAGTAGACAGCAAGGCAGCCTGGAGAGGAGTAAGTCAGGCTCAGGCCCTTCTGTAAACCCACATCTCTCATGATGTCTCTGGATTAGGGTTGCCAGGTAAAAGGCAGGATGAGCCACTACGTTTTTCAGATGTAATGATACAAGGTGCAGCCAAGGGGGGTGCAAAAAAAAAAGATTTGGAATGGTGTCCAGAACTCAAAGTATATAGGAATATTGGGGGAAATATTAAGATGTCCTTACTCCCCCTGCCCCAGGTATCAGTTGGGGGAAGGGACACATGGAGCAGGGCCATTGAGAGTTGTTTTGCATAGCAACAGTTTCGCAGCTAACCTCTGGAATGGTCATTTAACAAAGGTATTACTTTTAACTGGTTTCATAGATATGTTAAATAGCTGAGGCCATGCTTTGAGCCAGAGAGAAGTGAGGGGCTTCAACCCAGGCTGGAACTGGGGGCTGAGGCTCTGAGAGAGAGCCTGCATGAGAGCCATGTGGCTTTAGAGCAGAGTGAGGAACCCCCTCTTGGCCAGGTGAGGGGGAGAGCCACACTGTTCTGGAAAGATGTAGGCCCCTGTAGCCATTAGGAGAGAGAGCCACACAGCTTCAACAGAGTTAAGACCTCCTCTTGCCCAGGCGAAAGGGAAGACTACGCAGCTTTGCCAGAATGGAGATCCCTGCGGCCAGGTGAAGAAGAAAGACGCGCTTTTGGTGGAGTGTGGCTTTGGTAGAAGAGGCCCACGTGGCTTTGGGGTGCTCCCTTTGGCTGAGTGGCCTAGAAAGCAGGAGAGACTTTGACTGGAACTTGGTACAAAGAACTCTTGCCAGTGGAAGGTGCCGCATGACTTTGGATTACTTGGAGATCCTGCCTGGACAGGGGACACAGCTCACAGTGCCAGTGACCTGAAAAATGGACGTGTGCTCTTTTCCTGATTTATGGTACCCAGAGTTGGGACAGTGGGAGAAGGGAGCGCTGTGTGTGTGTGTGTGTGTGTGTGTGTGTGTGTAGGTGTATACCCTAAAGAACTTTGATATTTTAAGGAAGGCATTAGGCCTGAAGAGTATTAAATAAACTTTGCCTTTCCTTTTCACAAATCTCTGGCATTGATAGATGTCTTTCTAATTGGCGGCGGACAGAAGAGCCCAGCAGGTATTAGTATACTGTCCTTGGGAGGGGCCCCTGTTGTTCTGTAGCAGTTTTTGGCATCCCTCAGTGAGCTAAGTATTGCCCCCCACTTGGACCTCTGTTCTGTAACAGTTTGACACATAATGCATGGGACACACTTACACTAAAAGAAATGATCAGTTTACCTGAAGTTGAAATTTCACTGGGCATTCTTTATTTTAATTTGTTACCAACATTACTCTGACACAACCAAAGAACATCTTTTCCTACATAACTCATTTGTATTCTTAATCACAATGCATCTTATTTTTCAGCTGGCTTGATGTCTTTTTGTTTCTGATTATCTCAATCAGAGAATCTTAGAAGGCAGGCAGAGTCCTTCCAAGAATCAACTCCTCTGACTTATAACTCCACAGACAAGAACAGGCGTCTTAGAAAGGCACCTGGAGCTGCTCAGGGTCACAGAGAGAGACCACACTGGGGTTTCTTCAGTGTCTCCCTGTGGGGACAACAGTAAACAGATTTAAAAACAGCTCCATCAATTGCTCCGCAGCATTAACAAGTTCATTTACAGGACTCTGTACAGTGGGGGACAGACAGATACAATCCCAGACAGCCAGCAGCCTTCCAAACAAAATAAACAGCAAGCCAGACAGCAAAGAGGCTGTTTGCACAAGCACAGACACAAAAGATGCTAGCAAGTGGCTGGTGGACCTGCTGGGCCCCAGCCTTTTCCTGGAGAGGTTACAAGAGCCTGGAACCAAGGCTTTCCTTTTCGGTGGCCCGGTGACTTCACTCCTGCATGGTGGTGCATTGGATTTACATGCCAAGTGTAGCCAGTGATCATTTTTTACCTTAAGATGGAAACTGTGACCCTAAAGAGACTCAATGGCCAGTGTTATCTGTCACTTTCAGGCCCCAGTTGTTGGCTAAGAGACTTTCTTCAGGCCCTCTCTGCAAGCAGAACACGTTCTGCCCAAATGTGCACAACCACCAGGAGAAAAAGGCAGAGGCCGGCCCTCCACCACTATTGACCAAATGCCGGCAGCCCTCCACATTCAACTGGGCTGAATGCAGGGGATAATCCCCCTGAGTAAGCTTGGCTTTCATTCCTCCAGGGCACTTGAAAAGACATCAATCTATCCCAATCACAATCACATGCAAGGGTTTCACTTCCCAAAGACAAACAATAATTTGGACAAACGAGAAATAAGAAGCAGAGGTTCCCTTGTGGTGGCATGAAAAGGGAGTTCGCAGCCTGGCTCTGTCTGGGAGGGAGCACCGGGAGGATGTTCTTGCTGCGGCCACACAAAGTGGGCCATGAGCTCACCACGCCAAAGCCTAATTGAAACCTCAGGCCAAAACCGTGTTTTGTGATGTTTGGGGGGAAGGATGGGCAAAGACAAAAAGGAAACACAAACATGTGTACAGAAGCAGTAGGAAAAGCAACCCACTTCCTGACTGCGGGACAACTTGGACGGTGGCCACGGAGTTAAATGAGCTGTAGCCTTCCTCTCAATCTCCCTGAGATGCAAGGCCATTTCGGAAAACTCACTGCTGCAGCTTTACGGCTCCTTAGCCCAGGTCTTCAGGGCTCATTAGGACCTTCCAAATGCAACTGTATTCAAAGAAATGCAGCAGAAAAGATGCAGTTTAGACCCTTAGACAAGCTACCTGGCCTCTGCCAATCTACGGAAAGGCACAAGGAAGAAGAGCGCGGTTTCTGCGTGTCCTTATTTGGGTTTGCATCCAAGTTCTGCCACTGAACTTGTGTGACTGGACAAATACGTCTATGAACCTTGCTCTTCTCATCTGTTAAAATGGATATGTCACTGCCTATCTCTCGGACTTGCCTGAGAATCGAATATGAAAATGCTTCGGAAAGCGCAGGCATTTCCTTTCACTTCCTTTCACCTGCCCTGAAAGGGAGATGCCCAGGGAGGGAGTGCACTGTCAGCATTTGGAAGCTTTATAAGAATTGCAGACATGGCAATATCTGCCTTCATCAAAGTGTGGCAACTTTGGCAGTAAAAAGAGGGAATCGGTGGTAGCCCACAGTAGTCTAAAGCTTAATTAAAAGTACTCCCTTGCCCATGGGTAGCTAATTGATCTTAGGCTGGCCCCCCAAAGCCATTCTGAGCTGTCTGTTTTTTTAATTTTCCTTGACAATCGTTGTAGAAGCATGGCCAAGTTAAAATATGCCTTGGAGAAGGGTGGGGAGAGCGGCTGCATGTTTTCTTGGCTGCACTTCAGGACTCCAGCTGCTCAGTAGCCAAACCCTGGGAATGCTCTTCAGGATCTCATTATCCTGTTTTCTTTCTCTTTACGGTTCTTGCAAATGGCCACCTGCAAGGTCCATGTAGAGAAATGGTTTTAATCTTCCTTCTTCAGAGAGCCTCCAGCGTTCTGAGGGCCACAGTCTCCTGCGTTCAATCACCACCCACTGGAAAACACTAGTATTAGTGGAGGACTCACTATTCTTTTTATTCAGCAAAAGCTCCCAGTAGCAAGCATAGCCTCAATAAAACACATGTGACGACAGACCTAGGAACAGCCCTGTGCACACTCCCAACAGTATGTAGCCGCGGCCAGTCGACCTTTGTGATTTGGGCTCTTCTCCTAGACTCAGTCCCCTACTTCATCTTGACTATGTAGCTACAGCCCGATGCTCTGGTTTCATTTGGATAGATTCAGCTATCCATAATGACCTAAAAAACTGGGGAGAGGGCTGGAAAAAGAGACGCTTCTCTTTACATGCCCAATATTTTTGAGATGAAAGGATGTGACCTTTCTCAGTAGTCCAGATAATTACCATTCCCCTTCCCACTATACTCAGTGCATCAGGCTCCAAGAGAAACCCCTGGATAAGCCAACATAATAAACTACTCCTCAGGGCAAAGCTCTGACAAACGGGCAAGGCCAAGTATAGACCAAAGACACACAAGGTCTTGTCTGTGGGTTCAGAGTGCTGGAGGTCAGGGGAAGATTACGTCACAGGGTAGCCATAGGAAGACAAAAGAGGCAAAACCGGGTTTAACCTTGCAGACCTGTGTAAAAGAAAGTCAATTTTCCATAGCTTGTCTATACAACCCCAAAATCTCCCGATAGACCCTGGCTGGGGTAGCTCAGTGGATTGAGCTTGGGCCCGCGAACCAAAGGGTCACAGGTTGGATTCCCAGTCAGGGCACATGCCTGGGTTGCAGGCCAGGTCCCCAGTAGAGGGCGCATGGGAAGCAACCACACACTGATGTTTCTCTCCCTCTCTTTTTCCTTCTCTTTCTCTCTCTCTAAAAATAAATAAGTAAGATCTTTAAAACAAAACAAAACAAAAATCTTCCAGTAGTTCTATCTATATTTATAAGTTCTCTCTAATGACCTCCTACTTTCCTTGTGCAGTTAAGGCCATACAAAGAGTTCACCAAAACAGAAAAGCAAACTAGATAACATGAACAGAGAGGAAATGTAATATAAGCTCTCTTAAACCTTTGGCCTACATTTCATTGGGCCTATGCTGTTTGATTTTTATTGCCGTTTGGGTTTTGATACCAGGTATATAGCAGCAAACGTTAGCATTTCCTGATTTGTATTCTCTTGTCTGAAAAGGCAGGGGTTACTTAGGATATGGTGTTCATTCTGGGTTATTATTTTGTCCTTAAAAAAGGAGATCACATGGAGGGTTATCAACAGGGGAGTGGGAGGAGGAGAAGGGGGGAGAAGGTATAGAGAATAAGTAGCATAGATGGTAGGTAGAAAATAGCGGAGGACAAGAGTAGTATGGGGAACATAGAAGCTAAAGAACTTATGACACATGGACATGAACTAAAGGAGAGGGATGGGGGAAGGGGTGTGCAAGGTGGAGGGGCATGAAGGGGGGAAATGGGATAACTGTAATGGCATAATCAATAAAATATATTTTAAAAAACAATTAAGATAAAAAATTTAAAAAAGGAACCACCATTTCACACCTGTTAGGTTGTGGCTACTATGAAAAAAAAAAAACAGAAAATAGTAAGTGTTGGTGAGAAGTTAAGAAACTGAAAGCCTTGTTGGTGGGAATGTAAAATAGTACAGTCACTACAAAAACCACCACGGCAGTTCCTCAACAAATGAAAAATAGAAGCACCCTAGGGTCCAGCAATCCCACTTCTGAACATTTACCCAAATAATTGAAAGCAGGATCTGAACGGATATTTGCTCACCTACGTTTAGAGAAGCATGAGGCACAAGAGCCAAAAAGTAGAAGCAGCCCCAGTGTCCCCTGATGAATGAATGGATAAACAGAATGTTGTCCGTACATACAATGGACTATTATTCGGCCATAATAAGGAAGGACATTCTGACACCTGCTACCACATGGATAAGCCTTGAAGACACTGTGCTATGTGAAACAAGCCAGTCACAAAAAAGCTACTGTACGATTCTACTTATAGGAGGCACTTAGTTAAATTCAGAGGCTGAAGGGAGAGTAACATCGCCAGGGGTTGGGGTTGGGGCAGTGGAGAGCTTTCGTTCAAGGCAGCGGTCCCCGACCTTTCTGGCACCAGGGACTAGTTTCATGGAAGACAGTTTTTCCATGGACCAGGGGTGGGGGGGATGGTTTCAGGATGATCGAAGCACATTACATTCAAGCTCATCTCCTGCTGTTTGGCCCAGATCCTAAGCGGCCCACACTGGTACGGGTCTGCAGCCCAGAGGTTGGAGATCCCTGGTTTAAGGGGCGCAGAGTTTCAGTTTCGCACGGAGGAAAGAGTTCTGGAGACGGGCTGTACGACCACGTGAGTGTACTTAATGCTGCTGTCCACTTAAAAATGGTCAAGGTGGTCAATTTTATGTTGCATGTATTCCGCCATAATTTATTAAAAAATGGAGCCAATACGCCAGAATCCATAAATCAAAACCTTTGCGCCCCACCCCTATTATATTCCAGAAAATCAAATCGACATGCTAATAAAACTATAACTGAAGTCGGAAGCCGAATTCCAGTTGCTGGGATGCTCTTTGACCAACATCCCCTGCAGAGAGGTGGTTTCTCATTTCTGTTCTTCCCCTCTTCTTGTGCAGCGGGGAGCATAGGAAGAGCCAGACCACAGAAAACCTTTCGGAAGGGAGCACATCCTGGTAGATGGAAAACGTCAGCTCTACAAACAAACATGACATTACTGGCCCCAAACAAACAAAGCACGTGTGAGGTTGCTGCATTGCCCATTAGCAGGGCCAAAGTTCCACGGATTCGCCTGCATTCTCCCACTACGCAGAGCCTGGCTTGTCGTGGGTACTCCATGTGGGTTTGGTGAGATTAATGAATCATATAGAAAGGCTAAGGGGAGTGAACCAGGCAGAGAGGTAAGAAGCCCTCCAGAGTGTTAAAATGCAAACTGATGGCTTCTTTCTGGACCAACTGAAGGGATGATGTGTGTGAAACAAGGTGAAGTCAAGTCTCCGGTTTGACTGAGAACGGGTGATACCCTGAATACAGTCCTGCTTCGTCTTCTGTGTGTGTATGCAAGCCACAAAAGCAGTTCACTGTTGTTGGTGGCCAAATAACGAATGCCTCTGCCCCTCCCAGAAGAGATTAAATAGCTCTGGGCTGGGGAAAAAAGGAGAAGATCAAAAGAAGCTCCAGACACCCCTGGCAGGCAGGCAGCAAGAGGTCCCCTGGCCAAGGGGGTGGTGGGTAACCTTTGTGTGAACTTAAGAGGAATGAGGAAAAGGGGTCTGGGCCTGAGGAGAAAAATCTCCAAGATGCTGCTCCTAAATGGTGCTGACCGGGATTCTGATCCACGTGCCTGAAATTCCCTTCTGAGTCTTTGCTGTTAATTATATACTTAAATGAACAACTACAACGAAAAGAGTCTTTTTTTTAATGATGGCACATAAAGCAAGTTCAGGGTAAAAGTAGTATCTTTGCATGACTAGTCCAATGCCTTTGGGACAATAAGGTAGAATTCGGGCAGCATAATTCATATCCACTGACCCATTCATCCCCCTCTTGGAGTTTATAGTCTTAGTTTTAAGACTAGAACCTAAAAGTGGAGTAGAACATGTTATGGTTTTCTTAAAAATGTGTTTGAATGAATTCTGAGTTCCTTTAAAACTCACTAGGAGAAGGCATTGGGGGAGCTAAAACAATATTCTATTTACAGTAAGGCTATGGAGGGGTACCGCCTTTATAAGCCCTGATTCACGGGTACCACTTCCGTGGTGTGGGGACAGTCACAACCACAGCCTCCAGAGCAGCTCTGAAAATATTTCTCCAACACCTGAGATCACCCAGACAACACTGTCTGTCAAAAAGATCCCTTTCTATAGCCATTAAGGCAGGTTTTTTAAAAAAAAATGTTAATGAGTTATGCCTAGCTGCTAGCTCCAAGTACACAGCTATTCAACTCTTCAAACACGTGAAAACAACATTCTGCCCAAGTCCTCAGAGCCTTAAACAAAACGCAAGCAGGCTGTGAAAGCAACTTGACCCCCCAGTGCTTGTCTCGGCAAGGGAACCTCCAGGGACGAGGCGGGGTGGGGGTGGGGGGCAGTGGAACAACAACAACAAAAAAGGAAAAACCTTGAAACTTTGACTCCTAAAGTAGCGGGTACTGTAATGCAAATGCATGTTGATTAGAAGACAAACAGAACCCTTTTCTGCCTGTGATTTCCAAACACAAAGCTTAGAAAACAAAGGGTTTTTGCCCAATTCTCACAAAGGCAGGAGGGAACAACTGGCTAAGGCTTTCACCATTTAAAAAGTTTACCCTCTGAATTAGGAGCCTTGGTAACACCTACACTCTCTTTAAAATTGTCATTTCTGTAAAGATTGGAGTGTGCATATTTTAGGGGTCCTCTCTGTGTTTCACTCCTAAGAAACAAACCATCCTGTTGTGGAAAGTGGGGAGTCTGGGGCTGGGTACCCCTGTCAGACTTCTCTTTCCTGTGGTAATATCTCCATCTGCTGGAAAGTTAGAAACCTGCATTAAAGGCAGATATCGTTAGTTTTCCTTTCCTATAAATCTAGATCAAAGTTATATGTCCATTGTCTCGTTTGAATGCATTGCTACTTTATTTAAAACATCTGCCCTTCCCCCTTATTTCCAAGGCCCCCAGTGGTCTTTGTCTGTAAGGTCTTGGCAGTACCAACCCCACACCAGCCCCACTAGGTCCTCCCCAGTTGGCACAGGTCCCCATCAGCCCTTCTTTGTAACTTTCTATCTGTTACCTGGCCGGCGCCTGGCCCTGAGTGGGTCTGCCTAGGTCGAGCCGGTGGCAGGTGGGTTCTTGACACTGTGTAGGAAAGACTTCACAACATGAGTCCAGGAGACTACGAGTCTGTTTATTAAAGCTGGGGACAGTCAAACAAGGATGGGCTTAGTGTAGAATAAGCAACAGGAGACATCCAGGTGGGGCTGCTTTGGCTCTCTAAAAATGTTACAGGAAAGAAATGAGATGAGGTGGGACTGCTTTAGTTCACTGGGAAGTCAGAGAAAAGGGGACTTTGGGGACAGGTTCAGGGGATTAGGCTGGGACACGATGCCACTGCCCTTTGCCTTAGAGTTTAGAAGGCCTTACCTGCCTGTGGGGGAAGAAGTGGGGGATGAAGAGGGGGAGGGGAAGCCCTGGCTGCTTCCCCCAAGGCAGAGCAGGAGCTTGCTGGATCCTTTGTCTTGAGGCTCTTATCTCCCTCTTGCAGGAGGGAACCTTAGGGGAGGTCTCAGGGGAAGGTTTCAGTGGAATATTCATCAGTTTTCCAGGTGTGCCCCCTCAGAGTCATGGACTCTACCGATTGGTTAGAGTCGGGGCAGGGGGTCATTAGTCACTGCACTTGGTCTGGGCTTCACCCACCTGGTTTTGCTGCTTTCCTGGGCCTGGAGCTGAAACAGAGGCCAAGATGTTATCTCTAGGGAGGTGGCCTTCTGTATCGGGCTGCAAATTCCTTGGCTGTTGTGTTTAGCTGTCTGTCTCAGTGTCCCTGTTCCACTTGCCAAGGAATTTCCCAGCTTCTCGCTATCCTGCCTCACATCTTCTGGTTAGTCCTGAAAGTCACCTCTGAATCTGAGCCTTGCGTGACAGGAGTGAGGGGCTGCTGTGCCCCTCGGGCCCAGGTTCCTTTGAACTGGGATCCTGGCTGTTCACAGCTCAAGCTCCTTTCTTTGGCTGGGCAAACTATTAGGCCCGTTTTGTGTTTGATTTTAAAAATAAATAAAGCCACACACATTTGGGTGGTGAGGACAGTGCTGTGCTTGCCACTCTCCTGGTTTCTGGTGTCTCCAACTCTTGTTTTCTGTTCCTTGGCCTTTATTCCCCTGGACCAGGTGCCCCTCAGTCAACGGCCCCAGGAAATACAACTGTGTTTTACACACACAGACACAGACACACACACACACACACTTCTTTGTCCTCTCTTTTTTTTTTAAATTTTTGTGTTGTTACTCTGTTACAGTTGTCCCATTTTCCCGCTTTGTATAGACATATGAAAAGATGCTCGACATCAATCTTTGTTCACGAGTGCCTTGAGCATCATTTTCGTCTTCTTTCTTTGGGGTTCAGTCTCCACCCTGCCATTCCTTTCTTTGAAGCAAACCAGCATGCAGTTCCACTTGTAAATTACTGCTTCCTGGTGTTGAACTCACAGTATGAACCTGGGCAGCCTCAGGAGCATCTGCATCTTTTTCTGCACAGTAAGGAGGTTGGGATGACCTCTAAAGTCCATTCTGTTCATGAAGGTCAGAGGAAAAAACGTCCAGACAAGTACAGAAGCCATCCTCTTCAGTAACCTCCCAAAGACTACACAAACTCAACAGAGCTGGGTCAGCAAGGAAATAAAGCCAGGCCAACCCAGTTCTCCTCTTAGGACTGCATCTGGAGAGGGAGGTGCCAGATGTGACAACGCTTGACTGGAAGAAACTTGTAGTCAGATAAGCCAAGGAGAGCAAATCCTCCTCCCTCCTCCCCAAAGAGCACTTAGAACTGCAGAGACGAACAGGCATGCCTTGCCTTGTTCTGCAGAACCGTCAACAAAACCGTACCCAGAGAATGGGAAAACGAGAAAAGCTAAAGAAAAACTCCCCTTTCTTTCTGTCTGTCTCTCTCCACAGCTGCCTAACCCAGGGGCCGAAGCCTTAAGAAGCTTTTGATCTCAACAACTGGTTTAAAACAAGTTACCTTCTTTTGCCTAGAAGAATTAGTTTCATGAAATAGTGACTCACAACAAGAAAAGATCCGTTAAAACGACACATTACTGACGGCCAATATTCAGGCGCACTCCATGGAGAGCAGAGGCACCGTGGAGTGAACGGTGGCTGTGACAGGCCTGGGCCGGCCCCCAGCCCTTGGTCCACTGGATCACCACATGCTGTTTTTCTCCTGCTGGCGCCCCCTCTTAGATCCTGAGTTCCTTGAGGGAGAAGGAACCTTTTATTCCTCCTGTAACCTAGACAGAGATGCTCTCGCTCAAAAGGTATCTGTATTCAATAAATGCTTGTCAGATTGAAGTGGACTGGCCTGACCACAGCCCATGCTAGGGGCCCACAAGTCGGGAGAGACGGCTGGCGGCCGTCTCACCACAGCACGGGCCCCTCCCTCTCCTGGCGGGGGCTCGCCAGCTCTCCTGGCTCTTTGCAAGGAGTGGAAATTGTATCCCTTTCTTTTTCTACTGGACCTCCACCTGATACATAACTGTCACGATGTATTGATATTGTTTTTAAAAAGTCGCTTTAATGTCATCTATAGGAAAGTTTTCACTGTAAAAAGGCAAATCTCTCTCTAGAATCAGCACAGTCATAATAAAAATATCACAAATATCAAACTATTAAAGATGCCTACAATGTGAATGTTGCCCCTTAGATGATGTAAACTGCACAGTGAACATCGTGAACAACTGTGCCCAGCGGATGGTTTCTCTGGTGCATTTCTGTGGCTAGCCTTGAAAAACTGAGCCTATGAGCTGGTGGCAAAGGGTAGACAATTTATGTTCTGTGACTCCCATGTGGGCTTTCAGAAGAGTCCCTGACAGAAAGCTGTGGGAATGTGTATGTGTGTTCATGCATGGGTGTGTGTTGAGAAACAGGCAGGGTGCTGATCACAAGTCAGATCACAAGGATTCTAAAGAGTACCTTCTCTCCTCAAAAAAATTCTCAGGTCCAGTAGGCTGGACCTGTAAACTTGTCCAAAACAGGATTTCCCTGGAGACACACTGTTAACTTAAGTACCAAAGAGCTGTCCTGGGATTTCTGGTCAAGAAGGCAGCATAAGGAGACACAGCTTGCCTCCTGGCACAACCACATCAAAACTACAATTAAACTACAGAACAACCGTCACTCAGAACCATCAGGAATCGAGTTGAATGGAAGTCTGACAACTATGGAAGTAAAGAAACCACATCCATCCAGACTGGTAGGAGGGGCAGAGATGCAGAACAGGCTGGTCCCTCACCCATGTGCGCTGGGTAAAATTCAGGAGGGGTGTAGGGATGAAGGAGTCCCAGCCCCACACCAGGCTCCTCATCCCAGGGTTCCAGTGCCAGGAAGGTAAGTCCCCACAACTTCTGGCTGCAAAACCCAGCAGGGATTGAGTCAGTGGAAGAAATTTCTGGAGCCCCAAGCAGTTCCTCTTAAGAACCCACAAATTGTCTCAGCTTCTTTGAGCTGAGCACAGGGGTATAGCAGCTGGAAAGGCACCAGTGGTACACAGGGAGAAGCCGAAGTGTCTAGCATCAAGGCGAGCAGAGGCCACTGTCCCTTCTCTAAACCCTCCCCCCACAACCCCAAGAGCTGGCAGGTAAGCTGGTGCCATATCTGAGACTCCAGCAACATGGCTAACACTCTCCCACCTTGGAGATCCCCAGAGACTCTGCCCCACCCAACTCACCAGCCCACCCAAAGCTGCTTGTTTCATGCTTCACAACTCCCTAATTCCTATCAAATAAGCAACAGCTGGCCTCAGTGAGCCCCAGGCTTGGCACTGGCAGCAGCCAGCCTAGCCTTCACAGCTTGGCTTTGCCTGGGAATTTTCAGGCCCAGCACAAGCATCAGCCATCTCAGATTGCTTTATAGCTCAGGCAGGGTAGCCCCAGACAGAATACAGGTGGGCGGTGACCTTGGCCTGCACCACCCAGGAAACCCCAGGGCCAGGCCACCCAGTGGATGGCTATAGACCACACCAGAGCACCACCACCCTGGCCCTGCACAGCTGATCCTCCGTGGAGGGTGGAGGTTGGTGGTGAGTGGTCACAGCCAGATCTTATAGCTCACTGACCTGGGTAAATCCCTCCCATTAATCTTCATGAGCCACCAAGGCTCAGCTGCAAGAGGAGGGTGTACTCAGCCCAAATGAAGGGTGAATCTCAAGTACCCAGCTTGGGTGATAGGGGAGGCTGTGCCCCTGGACCCTATGGGACACTGACTACATTAGGCCGCACAAATAAGACATCGAGTCAAAGCAGCTCTACCTAATACATAAAAACAAACAAAGGGAGGCTGACAAAATGAGGAGATGAAGAAACATGGTCCAAAGGAAAGAACAGATCAAAACTCCAGAAAAAGAGCTAAACAAAATGCAGATAGGTAATCCATCGAATGCAGAGTTCAAACACTGGTTATAAGAATGCTCAAGAAACTAAGTGATGACCTCAGCAGCATAAAAACTAAGGAATATGCAGCCAGTCAGAAACAAAGGATTTACTAATTGATATAAAGAACAATTAATAGGGGAACAAGCTAAGATTTAAATCAATGATATGAAATATAAGGAAGCAAGAAAACACAACCAATCAGAACAAAAAGAAGAAAAAAGAATTTAAGAAATGAGGATAGTATAAGTAGCCTCTGGAACAACTTCAAGAGGTACAACATTTGCATCACTGGGGTGCCAGAAGAAGAGAAAGAGCAAGAAATCAAATATCTATTTGAAAAAATAATGAAAGAAAATTTCCCTCATTTCATGAAGGAAATAGACATGCAAGTCCAGGAAGCGCACAGAATCCCAAACAAGAGTGATTTGAAGAGGCCCACTCAAAGACACATCATCATTAAAATGCCAAAGCTTAAAGATAAAGAGAGAATCTTAAGAGCAGTTAGCTACCTACAGGAGAGGTCCCATAAGACTGTCAGCTGATTTCTCAAAAGAAACTTTGCAGGCTAGAAGGGACTGGCAAGACATATTCAAAGTCACGAACAGCAGGAAGGAACCTATAATCAAGACTGCTCTACCCAGCAAAGATATCATTTAGAATCGAAGCAGATAAAGAGCTTCCCAGACAAGAAAAAACTAAAGGAGTTCATTATCACCAAACCATTATTATATGAAATATTAAATGGACTTATTTAGCCCTGGCTGGTGTAGCTCAGTGGACTGAGTGTGGGCTTCGAATGAAAGGGTCACCGGTTTGATTCCCAGTCAGGGCACATGCCTGGGTTGCAAGCCTGGTCCCCAGTGGGGTCCACATGAGAAGCAACCAATTGATGTTTATCTTTCTTCATCCCTTTCTCTCTCTCTAAATGCATAAATAAAATCTTTAAAAAATAAATAAAGGGACTTATTTAAAAAAAAAGAAGATCCAAACCATGAATAATAAAATGGCCCAAAATACAAATCTATCAACATTTGAATCTAAAAAACAAAGTAAGCAAACAAGAAGAACAGAGAATGACTCATGGATACACAGAGCGTTTTGAGGGTTGCCAAATGGGAGGGCATGTGGGGTGAATGGGTGAGGAGGTGAGGGGACTGAGAAGTACAAATAGGTAGTTACAGAATAGGCAGGGGGATGTAAAGCACGATATAGAAAATGGAGTGGCCAAAGAACTATACACATGACCCATGGACATGAACAATGGTGGGGGACTGACTGCCTAAGGGACTTGGGGGTGCTGGGTGGAGGGAGGCAGAGGGGGAAATCAGAACAACTGTGATAGCATAATCAATAAAACATAATTTTTAAAAAAGAGCCATGCCACTACATAATGGCCCACTGCACTCTGGGTCACTGCACTCCATAAAACCACGGGTTCATCAGGCTGTTCTCCCCCTGCCCCCGTAGTAGTAACGCTGCAGCAGCCACCTCTCCCTGGTGCTCTTTTGTCCCTTCATGTCCCTGCCCCTGCAGCCTGCTGGTTGCCCTCTTCATGGGCTGTCCCTTCCCTGGTTCTTCCTCCGTCCCTGACACAAGCATTCCCCAAGGGTCATGCTTCAGAGTCCAAAGCTCCTCCTTCATTCTCCCTTTTGTACTGTCTTCTGGGAGAGGGAACGCCCACATTCCTTTTCACCCCAGCTCCGCACCTGGCCTGTGGTCCTGGGTGTCCAAATCCCTGCTCAGCAGTCCGACTGGGAAAGTCAAGTGCTCAAGTTCCTCCCATATCCCTTCTTCCTCCTCCTTTTTTTTATTCCTCACCTGAGGTATGTTTATTGATTTTTAGAGAGACAGGAAGGGGTGCGTAGGGGATTGGGGGAGAGAGAAAGAAACATTGATCCATTGCCTCCTGCATGTGCCCTGACTGGGGATGGAACCTGCAATCTTTTGGTGTACAGGGCAATGCTCCAACCCACTGAGCCACCTTGCAAGGGCTGGCCTTCTCTCTTTAAATTAGGACCATCATTACTCCAGTCACACAGCTTCAAAACAATGTCACTTTTGACTCTTTCTTGCCCCTTACCCCCTGCATACAGTCAGCCACCAGCTGACTGATTCCCCTCGGCAGTGTCTCCAGTGTTTTTTTCATGTCAGTTCCTCTGCTCCCACGACCAGGGCCACATCAGGCCTGGCTAACACTGGCAGTCCCCTCTGGGTCCTTCCCCTGCTCATCACGCTGCACACATCTGCTAGGTCTGAAGTCCTACAGTACCTCTTTCCAGTGCCACCACCTCCCCCAACCCAGAAACTTTGGTGTCCTCTCTACCGCAGCTTGAAGTCCCAACCTCCAGATCTGGGGACCTGAGACCACAGTCTGGCCTTGCTAATTGTTTGCCAGTGTTTCAGTCCAATGTACCTTGCCTTGGGTTCTTAACCCAGACAGGACTCTCCCTATGGAAGCCCACCCTAGTTTGCACATTCTGACCTCCACACCTTTGTACTGGTGTTACCACCTGCAAATAAAATTAAGGGGGGAAATTTGTTTTCTCAGGGTACCCCATAATGATGTATGTCCACAGGCAGATCCAAAATGATCTAATCCAGCCACAGAAGGAGGGCTTGCGGACAGCCAGAAATAGGTCCCGACTCAGAACGAGGGGTGGGGATCCGGTCAAACAGTGACAGGGCAGGCCGCCAACCCAAACCTGGTGGTGTGGTGGTCAGTATGGGGGAGATCCAGTGTCTGGTACTGAAGACCCATTCAAGGCAAGATTGGTGTCGAAGGGCAGGACACCCAAATTGGGGTACAAGAAAAGAGGCTTGGTCCTGGAAAACCAGAGCATGAAGATCCAAAGAGAACCCACAGCCAGGCAGTCAGCCCTGAACACTGCCTTCACCGTGTTCTGCATCCGTTCAGGACTGGCTCCAGACCAGAGGTGGCAGGTGCCAAGGACATGAAGACACCTCAGTCTTAAACCCACGGCAGACAGCACTAATCTACCATGGCACTCCTTCCCCCTGAGAACAGGGTGGAGAAGGCCTTCTGAGGCATTCTGATGGCCTCAGAATCCTTCACAGAAGACCTCCAAACAATGCTTGCCAGTCTATTAAAAAGCAGCACATGAGATAAATTCTATTAGTCATGCCTGGTCCCAAAGTCACAGGTAGGGACAAAGCTGCATGTGAGAGTTCATTACATCATCATTACTAAAACTGATTGCCAGGTTCCACCTCCACAACCTCTGATCTGAGTTCAGAACGTGCACTTCCAACGAGGCCCCAGGTGGGACTGATGCTGGCGGTCCAGGGGCCACAGTCTGAGGGCCAGCGCACTAGGTACACCCATGTCATCTTGCCTCTTGTTCTCAACTCATCCCTCGGGGGCCTTTCGCCTCGGCTTAAAATGCCCTTTCCACTCCACTCTCAGAGAACATCATCAAAACTATTTATGTAATGTGACAAGTATGCAATATGCTGTGAGTGACACAGACAGGCGAAGTCCCTGCTCCTGCAAAAGTCACAGTATGGGAAAGGGGGCGCAACCAGTATGACAGGCAATTACAACTCATTGTGAAAAGTGCTGTATGGGGGACACACAGGCTCGTGGCAACACACAGCCAGAATGCTTCGCCCAGTCTTGGAAAGCCAGAGAAGGCTGCTCAGAGGAGGATGCAACTGGGCTGGGATTAGAAGGGTGAGAAAAAGGTAGTCAGGGAGAGAGTGGAGAAACTTACTGCCTTGGGTTGTCCCCCTTTGCACACGAGTGTGTAGCACACAAACCTACTCTGCCTTACCTCCGTGTCTAGACAGTAACCTACCTGAACAAAGAGAGGATCTTTAATCTACACGGCATTGCTCAGAGGGCTTGAGGTCTAACAGACATGGGCGTTTTCCTACACTGATTGAATGCACACACTGCAACAGGCTGGGACTGTTCTGTATTTGGGGAGGCACGGGAAAGGAGGAGAGGGGAATGTGAGGACATGTGGGTTTGGCTGAAATCTGCCTCGTGGGCTTTTGGTGATTTCTGTGGCTGTGAGGATTTCTCTAATTACCTGTAGGACAGGGGATTTGACATCGAGCCTCTGCAGTAAGCGCTGCCTCAGCCCAGTGTGTGCGTTCATACCAGCGGCCTATCCACGGACCGTGATTAACGGCCCACAGTCCCAGCCTTTGTGTTCAACTCCAGCCCAAGCCACCATCTGTGAACAGTCTCTTGCTTGAATAATAGCTGTGCCTAGCAAATTGTTTTGCACATTCATAAACAGAGACTAGGCGTTTTCCTCTGCTGCCTTAATTTTAGTGATTAGGCTGAGCTCATTCCTACAAGCAATTTCTTTCCTAGGACAACATTTGAGGGTCAGGGCCATTGCTCACCCTCAAGATTCATTCCCCAAAGTAGCCTCCGAGGATGCTGGAGGAAGGCCCAGAGCTCTGATGAGTTCAAGGCTGCCTTTCTGACTGCCCTGTTGGTAGACCACGATTCCTTCCCCTTATTCCTCCACTTTCTAATACGGAAATTTATGTGGACATTTTCTCACCACATCCCCTTCCCTACTGCCCCCATTTATTTGTATTTAGAATGTGGTTGGCTCATGGCCCTCTTTAGGGGGGATAAAAAGTAACAAAAACCCACTAGCGCTTCCTGGTCTCTTTCTTATCCATTCTGGTCTCTGAGAAAGATAGCATGTACCGAATGCTCAACAGACAGAAAATGAATAAAATAATTAAGATGTTGATTCAATACACGTCTGAAATGAAGAAATGAACCAGGTGTTTGCAGAGAAGGTTATATTTCCCTCTGCTTCTCCCCACCTGGGAGCCCCAACCGCCCCACAGTCCAGGGCGTCACGGAGAAAGTGCACAGCAAGCACCAGAACCGTGTTTGCATCGCCTGTGGGGAGGACACACCTCACCCATCCCCTGCGCAACTCTCTAGACACAGAAGATACGAGCCAGCCTCGTCCGCATCATTCCAGGTCTACTCTTGGACCCAGTTTGTTGTTGAACTTGGTCCAGTCTTCATATAACATACCAAGGGAAGGGCTGCCCCAGGGATTTTACAACTGATTACAGACCAGCAGTCCCAGAATTTTTTAAATAATGATTATGTAATTCCCAGGGACCAGCGTGCAACATTTGCCTATGTATCGTGCTTTCTCCAAGAAACACTCACTCTCAATGGGAACACCCTCTTTCCTGAACTGTCCGTGACCCTCAGGATGGAAAAAGCCAGAGGCCCACAGGGCAGAGTCTCAGACTTTGAGAAGCAGATCTGACCATGAGAACATCTGTCCGACACCCGTATTTCACGGGGAGGCAATTTTCCCAGGGGCAAGTTAGGGGCATAGACTTGGGCCAGGAATTCACATGTTTTGCCTTGCCATCCCAAACTGGCTTAGAAATAGAAGAAAACCTCACCACCAAATCTTACGGGTCTAGGTAAGACTTCCCGCTTTACAAGAATATAGTAGAGTTTCAGATTCACTGATGTTTTTGATGATAATTTGGTATTTTAAGGTCATAAGCACCTCCAAAATGTCTTTGTTTTTCAGTGGTGGGGTCTGCTGTGTGTAAGACGCTGAACTAGAAGCTAAGACCATCCAAGTTCACAGCAAGCCACAGAACTCTACCCAACAACAACAAATAAGCAAATACATAGTCTTCAAATATCCATGAAACCAAAACTGCCCATATATCAGCCCACCATATAAACCTCACTACATTCTAAAGGTTATAACTCATTCAGAACTATATTTCTGAATGAAAAACTCAAACAACAAAATTATAAATTAATACGAAAAGAATTATTTTTAATTTATCCACTTGCAAGTTTCAGACATTCCTCTAAGTACTCTTTGTTTACAGAGGCAATCAAAATGGAAATTATGAACTATTTTAAAAAATGGTTTCCAACCCCAGCCCAACACTATCTGAACACTTTAAAGCAAACATAGGATCTTTCAGTTTCTTTCTTTCCAAAGGGAGACCGTTGCGAGCTCTCAGTGGGACGACGAGAACAGGCTGCATCACCTCCTGGGGCTGCTCAGCAGCTGCAATGGCAGCAACCAGGGACGCCAACACGGGCAGCTGCTGTCTCACGTTCAGCAGGGCAGGAAACCAGAGCGCATTACACCTTGGAGAGCCTCACAACCAAATTTCTAGGTTGAAGGCTTAGAAACTCATCACATGACTCTGAATCCCTTACTCATGGTGAGGAAAGGCCTGTTTTGAGAAAATGAAGCTTGAAAGAAGATTTGGGGGACGGGGACAGCTGTGTGGGCACATCCCCTCCCCAGGACATGGGGCGTGGGGGCTCTTCTCCTTCAGGTTAAGAGAAAGGAGACCCACTGAGATCACTGGTGGGTTTGACTTGGTTTCCCTACAGTTCTTGGGACACAGAGCCCTGGGTCTGATTCCCACCTGGACAATTTAAAAGATTAGACGCTGTAATGTACAAGCAAAGGAGGTGTGTACTGGCACCGTTCCCGTGGGGACTGCCAGGGCAGGCGATCTGTGAGTGCCACTGTAGGCTAGACAGCGTGCTGGGGAGAGAGCCAGCCTGGATCTACCTGAAATCCCACCTCAGGAAATCCCACGGGAAGGTGCAAGTGTCTGTGTAGAGGGACCGCTGGAAAAAACAGGGCAGAGGAAAGGGTAACCAGCTAGAGGAAACTACATGTGTGTTAGGGGAAATAGAGTTCCAGATGTTCCCAGAAAGCGTCTCTGAAGAACCCATAGAAGAATCCACGAGAGAAGAGGTCAGCTCTAAAGACCCTCCAGATGATATTTTCCAACAGGCTGATGCAGTGAGAGCTCTCTGCCTTTCCTTCCCCTCTCTGTACCCCTGGCAGGTTGGAAACCCGGGTCCCCAGGGAGGGAGGGCACATGAAAGGAGAGCGGGGGGACCCTCACCCTTTCTTGCCTGCAGCAGGTTCTAGTTTGCAGAGGGGAGCCGAGTCACCGTTAAAGCATATAGGAAATTTTGACTATTACATAGACTGGACCGTTTTAATAACTGAATTGAAACTGTGTTGTCAACTTCCAGGGGTCCTAGGAATTTTTATTGCTTGAGAGTGATCAGGAAAGTCACAGACGACCTGCGTTTTCAGCCAAGGCCAGTGCAAGAACTTCTACTGAATTACTTTGGAAAGACTTGTGAGAGAAAACAAAAAGTTCCTAATAATTGCGTCCGTAAGTTTCTTGGTCAGTGTACCGGTTTCACCACAAGTTCCATCTCCATTCTGGCTTTCAGGATGTTCTGATATAAGGGCTTCACAGAAGAACCAACAAGACAGTCTTTCATTTCATAAACTCTTCTCTTGCCCTCTCCCCTCCCCTAATTTCTATCTAGTATCAGCAGATTATGCTGCGATATAAAGGCTGCCATTGGGAGACAGAGAAACGCATGATAGGAGAAATTTCGGGAGACACTGAAAGCACAAAAGGAAAGGAAGCTTCTTACTAGAAGGGGAGAGGCAGGGCAACCAAGGCTAAGAGAAAGCAGGGTAGGAGTCCCAGGCAGGCAGAAAAGAGCATGATGAGGGGTTGCCCTGGGGGTAAGCCTCTGACTCTGGAGTCCTGCCTGGACCCCCGTTTGACAGTGTTATTACTGGACATCAGCAACAGTGACGTGAGACAAGGAAGACTGACGACTACAGGGCAAGCCCAGAAAGTCAGGAGCCGGGCTTTCTCTGCTTCACCTGGAAATCCTCATGCAAATTCCTTAAATTGCTATGAACCAGTAAAGTTTGTCTTGGCTGACTCATATTCCCTGAGTATCGTTTCCAGGGAATAATGAGAGAGAAAGGGAGACAGGGCGTGGGGTAGCGGGTGGGGGGATGGATTTCATGAGCAACAAGTGAAATAAGCATCACTTCCAGCGGTCTGGTAAATAATTTTTGTATTGTTCCTGGGAGAAAGAATATCTAGGAGATGTAGTTGAGGGGCCAAAATAATAGAATTCCTAAGGTATTTTATCGATATTTGTGATTAGGGCTGTCCCCCAAACCTGCAATTGAACAGGGCTTTAAATAAACATTAATTCACATGCACAGTATACAGGGTCTGTCCACAAAAAGTCCAGCCATTGTGAACACGATGAGAACTGTTGTAGACCGCTCTGCCTGGTTCTAGGAATTGTATCTGTACCCCTTGTGGCTAAGGGCAAGGGACGACCTTTGGAACACCAGCCACAGGAGACAAAGCTTGTCTCTGGTAGCAAACGCTGCCTCAGTTTCCTCTCCCTGCCCCCAAAGCTTGGTCAGAAGTCAGAGATGGGTAAGACCCCTCACAGCGAGGGGCAAGAGGGGCAACCTAAGCCAGACTTGATCGCTTGGGAGGCCTTCATAAAAGGACTCAGGGGGCTGCAACAAAGAGGGAGCAATGGACTCTTGCTCCCCTGGCTTTCACATAGCCCAAGTCCCCGTGTTCTCTGGGAGAAGCGCTTCCTGGCTCTAATCCCCTTAAGCCTGAATACCTGTGGGGAGGGGTGCAGCTCCTTGCCTTGCTAGAGCGTGTCCTGGGGAAAAATCTGGCATCACAAAGACTTGCTGATAAACCTGTGAAATCTGCTCTGCTAAGAGTGCTTTCATTCATATGTTAAGGGTTCCAGCAAGAAACCCTAAAACTCTGTTCCTGACAGACTCTGACTCATAGTAAGCCCTCAGATTTCTTTGAAATGTTATCTACTGTTTGACTCTTGCTGCCTGTATTCCTGTGTATTACAACCCACTAAAAGGCCCTGGAGGAAGGGGCTCAAGGCCTTTTTCCCCTGAGAAACTGGCCACTGATCACAGCCTTTTTCCTTAGGGAAAATGGCCACTTCTCCCTAAGCAGATCACATCATATCTCAGTCATATTTACTTCCATCCGTGGCACTCAGAGGGACTTGTGAGGAAAGTCGCCCCCACAGAGAACAGTTTGCATGACATCAGTATAACCTGGCAGCCAAGGAGAGTGGACTGGAATGCGCATGCGTGAACAATGACAACTTCACTGTACTAGTCAAGGGGGCAGTAGATGCTGTTGAGTGAGCATGTGTACTGTGTGGTCATCACAGTAAAAATAAGTGAGCAAGTAGAGCAATGAATCTATATCCAATTTTGCATTAAGCTTGAACATCCCTCTGCAGAAACTATGCGGATGATTAAGAAGGCTGTGGCTACGGGCAACTGGTGATTGGCAGCTTCATCACACCAATGAGCCCACTCATGCATCACATCTCGTGCAGAGTTTTTTGGCAAAACATCAAACCACCCAGGTGACTCAGTCCCTCTACAGCCCAGATTTGGTGCTCTGTGACGTCTGGCTTTTCCCCAAAACTAAAATCATGTTTGAAAGGGAAGATATTTCAGATCATCAATGAGATTCAAGAAAATACAGCGGGGTAGTTGATGGCAACTGGGAGAACTGTGTGAAGTCCCAAAGTATCTACTTTGAAGGGAACTGAGGCACCATGGTCCTAGGCACAATGCTTCTTGTATCTTGTATCTTCTTCAGTAAATGCCTTGATTTTCCCTAGTACATGGCTGGATACTTTCTGGCCAGGCCTCATACATCCCATTCATAATCCATCCTCAATTAAGCCTCGACGATCTCATACTATTTCCCACTTCCTATGACCAGAACACACGCCCCATACCATGACATGCTTTATAACTCAGTGGCTTAAGAGAAAACAAAATGGTCCAAAATGAAGTGATGAAAATAAACAAAATGAAACTGAGTTATACGCGTGCTAATGACCATGCTGGGAAATCTTATGAAATCTGGAAATGCTGATGTACAAAACAGCTACTCATCCATCAGGACTTGACTCTGTGGCCAGCCCCTCGGTGGGCCTCCCTGAACCCCAAAGGGAAACCAGCATTTCCTGGAGGCACTACTTGCCCATTTTTACAGCAGTGCAGTGCGGTGGGTGTCAGGTTCTGCATCTGAACAGATAAAGGAATCGAAGCTCCGATTGCTGAAATATGTTGCCCAAGGGCACACACCCCCGATGGAAGGTGGGAAACTAACCCCTATTACAAGCTGCCATGGCCCCGAAAGTCCACAGGACTAAGGTATGAGCTTTCTCGTTGAATACAATAGCCTCTGAGGCAATGAATACTACTCCCTAAGCACAGATGAGCAAGCGGTCCGTCCTGCCCAGTGTTGCAGGGGCGGGACAGGCAGGTGTTTAAACCCACTCGCATATAATCCCAGGTCACCACGCTGCCTCTTTAGAAACAGTCCCTGCATTGTCCCCTCCGCCCCCTCCACTGGGCCAACGGCAGCCCCCACCTAGAGCACAGCTGGTGAACTCGCTCCCTCCTGCCCTGTCACAGGTTCAAGGCCCTGCCATAGCTCACTGTCACCGGTCACACTGAGTCTGACGACCCCACGCCTAGGTTTCAAGATCCTCTATAATAAGCTAGAGTAACATTAATGTACTGAATGTTATCTCTATCACACAAAGTTGTGAAAAACTTTGAAAACAGCAAAAAAAAAAGGTATCTTTTCCAGGAAATAATTAGTCATTGTTTGATAACCTTTTCTGGATCATCTCATTTTATAGGTCTGTACCTTTCACTCTCTTTAGCTCAGCTCTTTAACAACCCTATGAAGTGTAGAAAATTGACAGTAATGGAAATGAGTTTTGTCGGTGGAGATGCAGATAATAAGCCATCCCCGCTCCCCAAGAGGCCAGTTTCTCGTGTATAGCAGATTCCCGTCACCATCCCAACGGCCCCCACATGTGCCTGCGCCCTGCTTTGAACCAGTGGTAACATCATCCCGGTTCCATCATAAATGAGTGAGCTAAAGAAAATCCTTTATACATGTTCACTGAATATTTGAAAGAGAATCGTGATTTNCCCCTCCACTGGGCCAACGGCAGCCCCCACCTAGAGCACAGCTGGTGAACTCGCTCCCTCCTGCCCTGTCACAGGTTCAAGGCCCTGCCATAGCTCACTGTCACCGGTCACACTGAGTCTGACGACCCCACGCCTAGGTTTCAAGATCCTCTATAATAAGCTAGAGTAACATTAATGTACTGAATGTTATCTCTATCACACAAAGTTGTGAAAAACTTTGAAAACAGCAAAAAAAAAAGGTATCTTTTCCAGGAAATAATTAGTCATTGTTTGATAACCTTTTCTGGATCATCTCATTTTATAGGTCTGTACCTTTCACTCTCTTTAGCTCAGCTCTTTAACAACCCTATGAAGTGTAGAAAATTGACAGTAATGGAAATGAGTTTTGTCGGTGGAGATGCAGATAATAAGCCATCCCTGCTCCCCAAGAGGCCAGTTTCTCGTGTATAGCAGATTCCCGTCACCATCCCAACGGCCCCCACATGTGCCTGCGCCCTGCTTTGAACCAGTGGTAACATCATCCCAGTTCCATCATAAATGAGTGAGCTAAAGAAAATCCTTTATACGTGTTCACTGAATATTTGAAAGAGAATCGTGATTTTTACCTTTTCTTTAAAAATTATTTCTTAACATTTCCACTGCTGCCTGGGGTACTCAATAGTTAGTGTGGATTCCTCACTGACCTAGAGACACACACTGTCTCTCCTTCTTCGTGTTTCAGTTTTCCCCTCCCACGGGCCGCACACACCCCAGGAACATCCTCCATTTCCCAGGAGGAGCCAAAGAAAAGGGAGAAAGTGGAAAGGAATACAACAATAAATTCAATACCGGTAAACCATGGATTAGGTGATAGCAAACTGCGGTCCTTTGGCCAAATACGGCTTGTCACCTGCTCTGTAAATCGTTCCACGGGAACGCAGCCAGGTCCCTTACGTACGCACGTCTCGGGCCGCGGTGGCAGAGCTGAGGGGTTACAACGTGTCCTGGCGGCACAGCCTGCAGGCTGGCCCTTTACACAAGAAGTTTCTGGACTTCTTGGGCACAGTCTTTATTCTTTTCAGAGTTGATAATCTTGTGAAGGGAAGTAGTGAGTACACATGGATGAGAATTTAAAAAGACAATTTAGAGAAGTTGGTCCCATGTTCGGGAGGCGATAGGGGTAGTGATGAAAGGCAGGCTGGGAGGGTTGAAGGCGGATGGAAACAGAACCGACAGGCTTCAATAACCAACCCCACAGCAGAACAGCAAAGCCACGCCATGGAAACTACTAATTTGTTATTGGAAAATATCTGACGCATACGAAAACACAGGGTGAAACACTGCCATGCTCAGCTTCCCTTACCGCAGTGTTGCCGTGTTCACTTCAGACTTTATTTTTATGGTCTTTCTTTAATTTGGGAGGTGGGGCCAGGTGCCCTTCCTTCCTTAAATGACTGTGAAATGAAGAGGGTCCATGGGGTATTTACTATAGTCCCAGATTTCAAGAATCCCCGGTGGTAGTGGTTCATTTGTTTGAATTTCTTACTTTTATTTCATTTGTATTTTTTTTAAATAACATCAGTATGGTTCAAAATTCAAAAGGTGCAAAAGAGTAAACAATAAAATATTTTCCTCCCATTTTCCTACCCCAGCTACTCATTATAATGAACAATATACAAATTTCTTATTTTTCCTTCTACAGGTATTTTATGTACATCTGATCATATATGGATGTATATTTGTCTTTCTGCTTTCTTTTTATTTTCTTTTTTAACACTAAAAAGAAAGGCTTTAGCCCTGGCTGGTGTAGCTCAGTGAATTGAGCACAGGCCTGAGAACCAAAGGATTGCGGTTCGATTCTCAGTCAGGGCACATGCCTAGGTTGCAGGCCAGTTTCCGATAGGAAACGCACAAGAGGCAATCATGCATTGATATTTCTCTCCCTCTCTCCTTTCCTTCCCCTCTAAAGATAAATAAATAAAATCGTTTTTAAAAGGAAGGCTTTTTATTCTATCACTAAATGTTTGAACTTACAAAGGTGATGAAGTGCATTAATAATGCAAATCATTCATTTTTCTTCTTTTTCTTTTTTTTTTTTGCACATAATTCCTTAAAGTGTATGGTATGTATATGGTCTATACCAAAAAACTTTTGAACACTGGAAATACTGTCCCTGTATTGAAAACAACTATAGCATGAAGCAAGCGCCACGCCTGTTATTCAAAGAGTAGAACTGAGAGTGACGTAGCTTCGTGGCACATCTCGGCTGCCCCTGGCTCTGCGCGTTGGAGGAGAGGAGCGTAAACGCACAACAGAACAGGCAAGTCACGTCTGCACACATTCTACTAAAACCTTGTAGCTACTACACACACATCCTTAAAAATGCTCATCACGAATCCTTACAAAAATGCAACTAAAATAGCAGTAAGAGTATGAAACAAATCTCCTTAAAAAGCTATAATTAATAAAATTTAAACAAATCAACAGTTTGTTAGCGGGGCAGAAATGGAATTTTCCTGCACTGTTGGTAAGAATCCAAAAAGTTACAAGCAGTTTACATCATATTTTGTTAGAGTGTTTAAAACTTAAACATTAAACTCCTGAGAAATGTCCACTCTGAGTATTTGTATAAAGTTTAGCTCAGATAGATGGATACTCAAGAGTTTCCTTCAGTGTCTTTACAATGAACAAGAAAATAACACTCCCCAAGAGCTAAGCATTTCCAGAGTGCGAACTATCCAACATCAAGAGGGCATAACCTTATGGCCAAACACTTTCTTTTAACAGTTTTTTTCTTTTACCCAGTACTTTATTTTGGTAATCCACCCAGATCCGCACATATGGAAATTCTCATTCTGTTTATTCAGGATTTCATAGCATTTGTTTGTATATGAATAAAATCTAATTTATTTGACCAGTTTTCTTTCTACGGCATTTAGACTGTTTCCCATCTTTTGTGATTACAAACAGGCTACAATAAATAACTCTGTGCATTGGTTGCTCCTCTAAATATAAGGATATCAATAGGCTGAGGAGTGGAATTACTAGGTCAAGGAGTATGTGCTTTTATAATTTTGAGAAATACTGCCAAGATGTTTTCCAAGGAGAAGGTGCCAAAATTGCACTTTCACCAGCAATGTGCGAGGAAGCCTACATCTCACCATCTCAGAAGAAATGCCCCTTTCTGGTCTTCGATGCTCTAAGAAGTGACAAATGGCATCTTAGTGTAACGTGTAACATGGAATTGCATTCTCCTTACTATGAAGAAGCTGAGCATCCTTTCCAATAATTAAGTCATTTGCATGTGAATCTCTAAGAACTGTATGTTAAAGTACTTGGGACCCATTTTCTTTCGATTATTGGTTGTTTCCTACGGGGAGAAAAGTGGCCCTTTCAATCCCAGGCAGAAGTGCATGACCAGGACAGTCTGAGGTCAGAGAAGTCAGTCAGGCTTTTAAACTCCTTCCCAGATAAATGGGCCACGTGCAGGCCTTCCCTCTGTGGCACCCGGTTACCTGTAAAATTCAGCCTGGGCCCCGCAGTCTGGCATCCAAGGCCCTTTGGGCTGCACAACACCGAAGAGCATGTGCTGCCTCCCGCCCCTCCCCCAGCTCCCGCCTCCGAGCCTTTGTTTCCCAGGCTGTGCCCTCCGTCCCAGTACTGCCCCGCCTTCCTTTGGCCTGAAATTCCTTCCATGGTCTTGAAGGCTCAGTATGAGGGTCATATTCTCCAAGAAATCGTTCCTGAACCCAAAACTGCATCACATGCCTCTCCTCTGGGACCATGTAAACCCTTCTGTTACAATCAGCTCTAAAGTGTCCATCACCCCTATGAAACTGCAGTTTCTTCAAGGGCAGGAATTGGGTCGTCTCCTTTGATCTTCTCGCTTAAGAAAGACCCCAAACTTTATAAAAAGTTAAGCGTATGATTTTGAGTATACCCTTTATTTTGTGAAGAGCAGCGAGATGACCTAACGGAAGTCTCCTGACGTGGTGACTACAGGCCTTTACTGCATGAAGGTATTAATGCGATCAATAGAGGTCAAGTGGAACACAACTCAAGCGGGACGGGAAAGTGGCGGTATGAACGAGGAAATGGGATCAGGAGAGAGTTTGAGGCACGCTGAGTCTGTGTTCCAGGCAGAAAGTCTCACATACCTTCGGAACCCTGGACATGGACGGGCCCTCGAGGCGAACAGCCTACCTGATTCACAGCGGAATAGGCAAAGAGAGAAGTGGAGGGGGCGGGAAGGAGTTGGCCGTTTAGACTGAAGATGATGCTAACTTGTGCCAAGTTAACACAGCTAACGAGGGCTGTACTTGCCATTACACAGCCAGCCACACTACAGCGACAGGGAGCCTTGCATCCAAGCCGCTGACAGGCAACCCAGGGCAGGCTGTGTGGGAGGGGCCAGGGAACTCATTTCTGCCAGGTTTCCAAGGTGTCAAGCCCTGGGCAAGAGTCTGTATGTACATTATCTTGACATCTCCTTGACAATGCTATCAGGAGGGTACTCATTTTCATGTAAGAAAGCAAAGGCGCAAAGAATCCAAGTAACTTGTATGAGGCCACTGGGTAATAAGATGTTGATGTCAATGGTGATGATGGTAAGTAACATTAGTTGAACGGTAGCAGGCACTGCTTATAAGCACTTTATGTTCATCATTTCATTTAAATACTATTTTTATTTCATAGAAATTCCGTTTTGCGCCTATTTCACAGATGGAAAAACTGAGGCACAGCAAGTTATATCTGCACACAGTAGGTTAGTGGCTATGCCAGGATATGAACTTACGATACCTGGCTCTGGAGTTGAAGCTCTTGCAAGCCCCATGCTTATTCCTGCCTGTCCCTCAGCGAGGCTGTGTCGAAACGCACATCCATCTAATGGGATTTCTGTTGAGTAACTGCCCGAAGTCTCATCTTATCACATTCCACGATTAAAGTACAGGCACTAGCAGCTACTAAATATTCTCTGGACTGATAGTGAAAAGACCTCACTGTAAGGGCAACTGTGAAGTGGGGACTCCTGCTGAACCACCACAGTGAGTGAGGCCAGGAGCAGAATGCAAGGGATAGCTGAGAAGGGGGGACACTGGGGGGTGAGACAGACGCCTTTGGAGGTCTGGGGCCAAATGTGACCAAGCTCTTCAAGTCCAGAGGAAAGGAAGGCTCTATCTGGGGAAGGAGTTTCGGGGACTGGCCGTGACTGGCAGATGGGGAGGAGCCAGCCAGGGCCTGGCAAAGGAGACCTGGCCACACCTTCCCTAGGAGGCCTTGGTGCTCATTTCCAGTCTCAACGGATAGCAGAGCCACGTCTCAGACCCTGGCCCAAGCGGGAGGCATTTGGTAGGAGTCACAGCCCGGGGCCCACATGGATGCTTTATTTTTCTCTTCAAACCAGTAAAATACTTGGTAGTGTGACGGGGAGAAAAAAATCTCAAAACACATTATTTTACAAAAGAGCATAACTCAATTATTTTCAGACGGCAGAAAGGGAAAATCCATTTCTCACCACATTTAATTTTCTCACTCTTTCTTTTATCCTTCCCAAATCTCTGTCCCTGCATCTGGAATGTGATCCCGATGTGCGCGCCCCACCTTCTGCCAGAAAGGACTCCGGTTGCTGGATTCTGCCAAGACACTTAATCCAGCCCCCGCCCACATTAAAACTGCAGGCGGAGAGCGAGCGAGGGCGTGGGGCCCTGCACAGCCTCAATGCCGCAAATACTTTCTCAAAACCTGGCAGCCTCCCGCTGCTCTGGGCTGTGCAGCCCACGCCCTCTCGGAGAAGCCAGTCTGCAGGGCATCGCACCGGGGGGACTTGCCGAAAGACACACTGAAGAGTGTGTCAGCTCCCACTGGCCACGGGCAGTAGCCAAGGAGACACATGCCTCCAGCCAAGCCACCTCCGTGATGCGATGCCAGGGCAGGAAGGGCCACACCGTGGTCCCTGCAGCGCAGAAGTCCCCCAGCATGCGGCCTGTCCTGTCTGCAGCAGCCTCCAAACCCAGGGGCCTCCGCTGTGAGCCAGCCAGGATGGGAGGCAGGAGGGCAGAGGGAGGGGACACTCCTTTGCTTTCTCTCTGCCTGCTGTGCTTCCACAGAGGAGCAGGAGCATGTAGGGAGGGCAAGCAATGATCCTTGGCCCAGATGCCACAACCCACAAATGGAGCAGCTACCACGGATATGCTCTTCTTACTCCAAATCCACGAGGAAGATGTCACCTTCAGGAGGTGGAGAGGCAGAGGCTGAGCGGGGGATCCCTGCTGCCCCGCTCTGGGCCTCTCGGCTAGACCTCACTGCCTCCCTACTAACGTGGGGCTAATGTCCTGGGGCCAAAGCTCCCCTTAGAGAAGGGGCTGTGGGGGCCCAAGGAAGTAGTGGGGGAGGGCAGGGCCAGGCCCCTCAGTGCTGGCATAGCTTAGGCGTACCCCAATCTGGCCTACGACAGTGCTCTGGGCTCCAGGGGTATGGGCCCCACACTGAGGGAGCAGCATACCCCTCGATGACTGTGATCTTGTCAGTCCCGGCTTGCTTAATACAGAAAGAGATCGTGTCCCTGTTAAAGTCCCCCCTTCCGTCTTTCCATCCCTCCCTCCCTCTCCTTTGCTCAGTTTCTTCCTTTTCTGTCCTTCTCTCCGCTTTCTGTGCATTCAACGCATTTTCATTTTGCACCAACTACGTACCAAGTATTTTTTCTGGGCTTTGGAGACACAGTAGCCGAGGAGGCACTAGGTCTCCTCTCTCACCAAGCAGAGTTCCACTGTGATGGGGGGCAGTCAACCAATAAATAAGAAAACAAATGCCCCTCTCACGCCGGACTACATGAACGGGTGACAGAGAGGACCAGAATGGCAGACCACACTGGAAGAGATCGCTGTGTGGCCAGTTCAGTCTGGGTGCTCACAAACGGGCTGCGGGCCCCGGAGGAAACTACTTGCAAAGAGTACTTGTCAGCTTCATTGGAAGAAGAAACTAAACAGAACGTTTTAGAAAAGAAAGTAATTAGAACTAACTGGGAGAACCTAAATTAGAACACCTGGGGAAGGGTTACCCTAAGACATCCTGTTTGACACATGAAGAACTTGACCCTGGGTCCAACTGGAGGAAACTGAGTCAAGAAGCAGCATCCTCCCCAGGCCTTTCACCCATTAACTCAACTCCCAGGGCCTAGGCTTGGCACCCGAGCACAGGCTCCCAGCTGAGTGGGGCTGGGAGCCCCTCTCTTCCCCCAGGTGCCACTGAACGACACGTGATCCCGTGACACCTGGGACTATAGGTCCAACAAGAAATGAACCTCTGAACAGACAGGGCAATAAACCGAGAGACATTCATCTGCAGACACACACACGCACGGACGATTTCAGACCAGCTGGAGTGAGGTGCGTCCTGCTCAGAAAGTCACGTGGTTTGGACGTCAATTTCAAATAAAGAACGGTGCCCTGGGAAACCAGGTACTCCCAGGAGGCCAGGTGGACGCTCGCCTTACACATCGGGCACATCGCACCAGCCTTTCACTGTTTGCAGTTTTGTGCCAGGAAAACCTTTCTCTGAAGCATTATTTGATCTGCAGGACATGGACATCTCCATAAAGGGGACCCTCACCCCAAACAAGGTCATGTATGTGTATGTAAAAGTATCTGGCACAGGGGTTAGCTCACTGTGGGCATTTGGAAAACATTATTTTTGTTTTACAGACCCTTTGTAATGCTTCCTTGTTAAAACAACAGGATTCCTTGGGAGGAAAAGGTCCTCAGATGCAATACCTTTATCCACCTGCCGCACGCGGGCACAGGCACCATGTGGGCACCGGAGACGCCAGGGAGAATGTGGCTCGCAGGGGGACGTCCCACAAGATGCGGTGCTCTAAGCAGAACCAGAGTTCCACATTAAGAACCGAAAGACCCTGATTGCCACCACCCCACCCCCTTCTTGACTGGGCAGTGACGACGCCCGCCTCTCTTTAGACGGGAGAAACTTTACAGGTAACCTAGGCCCCATCCCTTAGGCCTGGGACACAGGCGGCCTGGTCAAGGGCACACACCACACTCGCATGTCATCTGTCAGCTCTTCCTATGCATGTTAGCAATTGCACAGGCAGAAATAATTAAGGTTAGGGCCAAACACTTTTAAGGTGAGACCTTATGAGCTGAGTGGATTTGTGTTAAATAAATAAAAGGAGCCTTCAGCTAGCTCATCAAATACTCCCTGAGCCTAGACTGGAGAAATATAATCTGGGATCACAATAAAAACCAAAGCCATCTTTGCAGTCCTGGCTACCTGGATGAGTCTGAGGCCACTCTAGTGGCCCCCTGCTCGACACTGTGCCCTCCCTCAGCTCTGGACACTCTTCTCTCCTTGTGAGCCTCCTTGCTTCCTGGCCTCTCCTCATTCTCCTTCATCAGCCCCCTTTTCTTGACAGCCCCTTGGATACCGATGCTTGCCAGGGTCCGTCCTCAGCGCCTTCCCCTCTCAGTCACCTGGCAATCCCATCCGCTCTCTGGATTGCATGTGTGTGAATCTCATTATCAGTCCCCACCTTACTTTCCACATTCAGAAGGGAGGGAACAAAGCCGAGGTCACAGAAGCAGCCAACGGCAGAGTCGGGATCTGAATCCAGGTCCGTCTGATTCTCAGGCCCCTGCCACCCTTACCAAGTGGCTGGGGCTTCATTATCTGGGCACTGAAGAAGCAGTGGAGTCACTACGTCACGAAGATGACCTATGAATATGTGGCTCCTGTTATTTTGGGGTCCCACAAACCCTTTTTTAGAATTGTACCGAAGCATGGACTTTCGCAGAGAAGCCGACATATATATGAATGCGTTCGTAGAGAAAATGTTTTGTAAACAATTTAAAGGCTGTCCTGGGTTCCCCTGAAGGTCATCAATGATTCCCTCTGGGCCAGGGACCTCAGATTTAAGGCACTATCCTGTACAGACACAAAAAAACATCTTCAAAGTGCTTTAAATAAAACCACAGTTTAGGCGTTCCCCCTCAACTGCTCTGACTTGCTTCTAGTAAGTGAACTGAAAATTGCATCACATCATGGATTCTGTTGCAATCAGGTAAAGTAGTTTCTAATTAAAAAAATAACACCGGACACTTGACTATTACCATGGCTTATTTTGTTATCACAAACTGTACCAGGCCCGAACCAATCCAAGGCGTGTCACGTGGATATTTTATTTTCCTCAGCCCCACTGTCCGTCCAGGTGGGACGTCCCTGGGTGAAAGCAGAGAAACGTTGCTTCTGCGTCACACGTCACGCATCTGTTGACATGAGAAGGGTCTGACAGAGACGCTGTGCTTGCTGAGTGTTCGGTAAGGTGTCTGGCACAGGAGATGGAGTTGAACACAGGAGGGTCACTGCCTGCAAGGGCCCGGGAGGGCTGGCCAGGGCCCGCCTTCACAGCCTCACCTCCTGACCCCCCTGCCTGCCCAGCCTCCCGACAAGCCACTTCCCAGAGCTTTCCGGCTGCTGGGCCTTCACTCGTGCCGTTCCCTCCTTCTTGCTTGTCTTCTGCCAATGTGTCTCTATGGAAAATTCCATCAGGATCTTGCTTAAATGTTAAGCTTTCCATTACCTCTCTCCCCCACCCAAACTGTGGTTGGAACTCATTTTCCTTTCATTGGATCTCATAAAGCAACCGTGGATAAACCTCTTCGCAGCACATGTGATACTGTGTTACAATTATTCATTTCTTTCCCCAGGTACCTTGGGGCTCCGGAGGACAGGACCCTGTCTCTAACATTTGTGTTCCTAGCAGACCACAGAGGATCTCAGCAAATACGCTTTGAAATGAACTCATCGACACTAGCAAATCCTTTCAAACTCTTTCTAAACCCCAAGGTCTCTAAAAGCTTTCGTAAAGTTCAAGTATGTTCCAATGTACCTGTTTTTTAAAGACCCATAACCGCTCAACCCTGCTCGTAACTGACCCAGCAGACACAGCAGTGCCTGCTACTCAGCTCTAGGGCCACGACTATGTGAAACATCCTGTAATTTATGTCCATATGAAGCTGTTGCCAAGGGAAAGAAACATGCCTGCTTCTCAGAAACAATGGCTGGCAACCATCAGGGCTTTGGATAAACTCCGGCCATGTGTCTTCGGCCAGAAGTTTACCTTATGGACTGATCGTCAAGCCGTAACCTGGCCGAGGACAGCACGTAATAGAAACAGTAACACCGAGAGTGACAATCTTGGAAGTTTCCATCTTTCCAAATGAACATTCAACATGTTCTTGGTCGGGAAAGGATGCTGAGAACAAAGGGGACGGGAGAGTATCAACTCTGCTGAAGTTGCCACCCTGCCAAAAATGAATGGACATTGTCATCTTTCCTGTTGTTTAATTAATAGACCCACTTTGGAAGCCAAGGAGGAAAGATGTAAGAAGTATAGGTTGTCAGGATTCTTCTAAAGAAGCTTTTCATTGGTTAGCTGCACACATGCTGTGAGAAGTTTACAAAATAACCAGGGTTGAGAAAGTATGGATAGAAAATCCAAATGAGAGAATGGTTTTCCTAAATGCAGACCAGGGTTGGCAATACCGGCATTTGGCAATTGACTCCTGAGTCAACGTGGCTCCTGTCAGGGAGCGGGGCACAGAGCCGGGCATGGACCCAGGTGGGAGACCCGCTACAGAAAGGAAAGTGGCTTCCATGCTCTCTCCAGGTGAATCTGTCCTTGGAAGAAACAGGACCAGCCCAGGAGAGGGGCAGGGGGATGTCATCTCCAGGCCCTGGTGAGAATCCAGCTCAGACAGGACGTAGCTCTGACCAAGTGTTTGCAGCCTCGGCCCGGGTAACGAGGGCAGGGACTTGTGAGAAGGGTTCACATATAATTTTGAGGTTACAAAAGGGCTGCGTAGTTCTTGTCCAAGGAGGAATTAAGAGCAGAGATGGCTGGACGAGGTAGCAAGGTCTGACGGGCCACGGAATCCACACATGGGGAGAAAGAACGGTGTGGAGAGGGGAAGAGCAACCACAGAAGCAACAGAGTTTAAGGGCCTATTGTACGTGTCTGTTTTACTTGTGTAAACCTTCCCTAAAGACAGGGCTTCCCCCTCTTTTTCCATCAGTACTAATGAGGTCTGCGGTGTAGCGTTACAGTGGGGGACGCAGAAAACGCAGCTGGGCCCTAGGTAGCAGATTGGCCTGCCCCTCACCAGC